>NC_137326.1:67004999-67631309 GCF_965287045.1 Carcharhinus amblyrhynchos
TTATTGTGGAGTCCAGGAGGCGTAGACAAAAGTCATTGGTAGGAGGAGGATTGGAATGAGGAATGTCAAAATGGGCGGCGTGGGCTTGTAGGGCTGAAGGGCCTGTTTCCTGTGCTGTGTTGTTCTTAGTAATCATGAATTGAATCACAAGTTGGTTCATGAGTTTACAGATTGTGATCGAATATAATCTGTTTCTGCTAAAGGGTCACTTAAGTGCTAAGTTTTGAGCTTCTAGGTCAGTTCTGCTAGCATAGTAGTGCCGTACAACATGATAGAGGGTATCCTCAGTGTAAAGACAGAACTTTGTCTCAACAAAGATTGTACGGCCACTCCTACTAATACTGTCATTGACACATACACTTGTGCGGGACAGATAGATTTATGAGGAAGAGCGCAGAAAAGGCCCTTCAGTCCATCGAGTCTGCACTGACAATAACCACCACTAAAGTCATGAAAATCCCATTTTCCAGTACCATATCCTTCACTAGTATGATGTTTCAATTCATTCAAATACTTTCTAATGGTTGTAAGGTTTCCGGCAGTGCATTCTAGATTCCCACCACCCTCTGGGTGAATCTCTTTTTCCTCAAATCTGCTCTGAATCTCCTGCCCCTTAACCTAAACTATGGCCCCTTGTGGCTGACCTCCCAACCTAGGAGAACAGTTGCTTTCTATCCACTCAAGGGATCCAGTAGTTTCACCAGGCATGGGTTCTCTCACCACCTACTGCAGGCTTAGCCAGGTAGCTATGTCCTTCAGGATTCATCAGTTCACTCAACAGTGTTACCACGCCACTCTTGCTGATGGACACTGTAATGCCTACCCAGAGTAAGTCTTCCAAATGGTGTTCAACGTGGAGATATACCAAGGGAGGGTGGTTGAAAGTATTCAACAAAATGTCTCCTTGTCCATGTTTGACCTGAGACTTGCTGGGATCCACAATGTTGAGGACCCCCAGAGCAATTCTCTTCCAACTGGATACCACTGTGCTTCTTTCTCTGGATAGTTCTGCTAGTAGGATCCAGTCGTCAGAAATGGTGGTGTCTGGGACACTGCGAAGTATGATTCAGTGAGCATGACAATGTCAGGCTATTGCTTGATTAACCTGTGGGACAGTTCTTCCAACTTTGTCACAGATATTAGTGTGGAGGACTTTGCAGGATAAAGGGAACTTGGTGTGCCTGTCATTTCTGGTGCCTAGATTGATGCCAGCTGCTCTGATTTTACTCTTATTTGACATACCTGTAGAGCTTGCCAGTCTATTTCAGAGGACATCTGAGTCAACCACATTGCTTTGGGTCTGAAGTCTTTATGTAGGGCAAGCCAGGTAGAATGGAAGATTTCCTTCCCCAAGGGAAAGTGAACAAGATGGGTTTCAAGTCAAATCAGTGGTTTAATGCGCACCATCACTGATATGTTTGGAACCCTTGAACTGTTCCAAGGTACCTAACATTTATGTCCCTTTAATCTCGACTTTAATATTTTTCCCCTCCCTTTAAATTCACATACACACACTCATACGTATACACACTCATATTCAGACCATTTTCCATTTCCAATCCAAATTTGTAGCTGAAATGACCTCACCTGGAAATACTGGATGTAAACAGTACAAATTTTACCTAACTTCTTAAAACTTCACTTGGTAGAATCAAGTTACATTGGAAAACACAGAAATTACCTGTTCCTGCAAATGGATCAACATCTTTCATTTTCTTACCTGATATTGTACGTGGAACTTCTCCTTGTGCAGAGATATTAGCTCGAGGCATGTCCATGGCTACTGGATTGTCCACCTGAAAGCCCAACTTATATTCAACCTGTTGTGGGGAATGTTAAAGTCATGAAAATGATCATTTGGCTATTTGTTATCATGAATTAACATCATTAAAGTCACACAATTAAACTCTCCACAAGTCGTATTCCTAATTTGAACTACTAAGTTTAACTGAACAAGGTTGAAAGGGGAAAGTAATTTTAACTTTTTAAACTCTCCAGAAATTTATTTTGTCTGTTTTTAAACTGACATAGAGGTAGTCATTTCACATTGTTACTATGTCGTAGCAACACTAGTGGTGTTTTCCACGAACAGGATGCTACTGTCAAAGCCAAAAAGACATTCTGACTGCCACACAGTCAGAGTTAATGTGGTAAATGAATTTCAGTGCCAGTAGGATGCCAAGTATGCAGGTCGCACATCCCAACAACCGGTGAATCGTACAAAACAGCATATTTCTTCAGCTCTTTGCAATAGGCTACTGACTGTAGTTAACCAACCAGTGATTGCAAAACTCAGATCATAATGTCTATTGTTAGACATGGGCTGAATTTGCTGAACAATTCAAAGTGTGCTGAGAATTAGACTAACAACCCTTGAAAATCTGGCAATCTTATATCTGCCTTGATAGAATACAAGGGAAAAGGCTTCTCCCTGTGTGCATCTTCATTAGCAAGGCATCGCTGAAATCCAAAACTGATATTACGCTCAATAATTTGCAGAATAACTGTTTATATTTAGGATAGTTTAAATAAAGTACAACATAACATGATGTAAAATCATATGTTCCATAATATTATAGAAATAATGTATGCATATTAAAGATGTGTTTAACCTTCAGTGGGTCAAAGAGTTTCATGCAAGAAGGTTCAGTTGTAGCAGTTTCAGAAATAAATATTCATATGTTATAACTGAATCATATTAATGTAGTTGCAGCCATCAGGTTTAGGATACATAGGCAATGTAAGTGTCACAACTTGGAGCCCATGTGGAAGTTTTGTTTGGACAGGGCAAATCTATTTGACAATAATCAAGGTCTTGCATAATCCTACTGAGAAACAAGCGCTGATGGAAGAAAGCCTGCATCAGGTATAATTATTAGGCATCCCAGATGCTCCAGCACAAGGAATGCTTGAATCATCATTTCTGTTAAGGATTCCCTTGATATCCAGATCATCAAAATATGGGTGAAGCATTTTCACCGAGACATTGAAGGCAAATTAAGAAAGATGCAATTTCAGAAAAAAGTTGTGGATTAAGTTTTAGTATTGTTCTATCAGCATACTAAATGAGATAAGGCAGATTCTCCAGAAGTACAGTTCGTGCTGACACAAGATCAAGTAAACCAACTGCAAAAATGTGTACCTGTCAGAAACCAAAGAGTTCAGAGTTTTGACTCTGATTAATTTCCACAGAACCAAATTGAAATGCTAAATATAAATAGTTGAGAAACCAATTGCAGTTGCTCAGCTAAATCTTCATTAGTCAAGGCACAGAAATGCTGCCCAATCAACAATCCTCCAAATGATGAATAACTGCTAGAAATATTAGTATCGTGGACTGTTGTGAATCTGTAGTTTCAACACCTTCCTCCACGATCATCCCATACTCTTCCCATCTGAACCCAGTCCCTCCACAAATGGAGTTCACATTTAAGGAAGGTGTGGTTGAAATTAGCATAGGTGCAATTATTGCCGATTCCTACGTTCACTGAAAAGGTGGCAGTGGGATTTCCCCCCCTGAACTGCTATACTCCTGTGCAGATGGTGTTCCTTCAATGGCATTATGTAATTAATTCCATGCTTTCGAACTCATGACAAGCATGCTGTTTTCATGATGTCAGTGCTTCTCCCCTTCTTAGCAGCAGAGGTCAGAGGCTAGGAGGTTAAATCAAAGTAAGCTTGCTGAGTTGCTACTATGGATCCTGTAGCTACTACACACTGTAGTCAGTGCAGAGGTGGATACTGAATTCAGTCAAAGGGATAACAATCAGAGTTCTTGATTGTGTTGAGACTGTATCCATCCAGGGACATGGTTGGTATTACATCACATGCTTCACTTCAGCCTTGTGAATGATAAAAACATGGAGGGATCAGAAGGAGAATTGCCAAAAGTACCTAGCCTTTTATCTACACTTGATATTATTGATTGAGTTAAATTTCTCGATATTGGTGATCCTAGAATATTGATGGTGAGAGTTTAGCAATGGTGGTTGTACCTTTTCCTGTTGGGGACAGTCATTGCCTGGTACTTGTGGCACAAATGTTGTTTGTTATTTGGCACTCCAAGTTTGGATGTTTTCTGAATGTTGCTATATACTGACATAGGCCACTTAATTATCAAAGAAGTCATGAACTTAACTACATGTTACTAAATCATTAGCATACAACCAGGCTCCTAATTTAAGAACTAAGAGACTTATCATTAACATTGGGTAATCAGTTCCTACTTTAATTTTGTCCCTCTCCTTGGCAACAGTCTGAGATTAAGTCAGTCTGTTTGCGACCACGGTGTCACATTCGATCCAGAGATGAGCTTCCAATCTTGTGTTCATGCCATCTCTTAGACCACCTCGTTCACCCTAATATTGCTCAATTTCATCCCTATCCCAGCTCAAATACTGCTCAAATGCTCATTCATGCTTTCATTACTTCTAGACTCAATTAATTCAATACACTCCTGACTGTTCTCCCACATTCTACTCTCATAAACTTGAATTCAATCACAACTCTGGTGCCATGTCCTAACTCTCAGCTGGTCCTGTTCCCCATCATACCTGTGCCCAATGAGTTATATTATTTCCCAGTCAAGCAACATCTTGATTTTAAAATTCTCACCCTGGTTAGCAAACCTCTCCACAGCCTTGCCCTTCTAATCTCCTCAAGAGGTATCTACGCTTCTTAATTCGAGCCTCCCAATTATAATTGTTCTACAACAAAAACAGAAAATGCTGGAAATCTCAGCGAGTCTGACAGTATCTGTGGAAAGGAAATAGAACTAATGTTTCAAGTCTGATGAACCCTTCATCAGAATACTAATGGAATTCTGACAAAGGGTCATCCAGACTTGAAATGTTAACTCTATTCTCTCTCCACAGATGCTCAGACCTGCTGAAATTTTCCAGCATTTTAGTTTTGTTTCAGATTCCAGCATTCATAATAATTTGCTTTTGTATAATTCTTCCATCATTGGCGGCCGTGCCTTCAATTGCCCATGCCCCAAGCTCTGCATTACCTCACCTACAGCTCTCTACCTCATTTTTCTCCTTTAAAACACAAGGTTTTTGATCATCTCACCTAATATCTCCTTATGTGACTTGGTGTCATACTTCTGTGAAGTACCTTGGAATGTTTCATTTTATGTTAAAGGTGCTATATAAGTTGTTACTAAGATTAACAAAGCAGTTCACAGTGGGAGGGCCTGAAGGTGCAGCCTAAAAAATTCAGGGAGGATTGACCTCAAACATGGTCATCTTCCTACGTATCCAGCCACTACAGAATGTTCCCATGAATCTACATTGAGCCTCATGTTAAGCAACATCTTGATCTGGAGTATATCTGCCACTATTTTTCCCCTAGCATTCAGGTCATAGAGTCATAGTGGTTTATACCATGGAATCAGAAACTTCGGCCCAACTTGTCCATGCCTCCCTTAGTTTTTTAAACCCCTAAACCCAATTGCCCACATTTGGCCCATATCCCTCTACACCACTGCATCCATGTAATTGCCTAAATGCTTTTTAAAAGATAAAATTGTATCCGCCTCTACTACTACCTCTGGCAGCTTGTTCCAGACACTCATCACCCTGTGTGTGAAAAAATTGCCCCTCTGGACAGTTTTGTATCACTCCCCTCTCACCTTAAACTTATGCCCTCTAGTTTTAGACTCCCCTGCTTTTGGGTACTGACTATCTACCTTGTCTATGCCCCTCATTATTTTATAGTCCTCTATGAGCTCACCCTTCAGCCTCCTACGCTCCAGAGAAAAAAGTCCCAGTCTATTCAGCTTCTCCTTATAACTCAATCCATCAAGTCCCGGTAGCATCCTACTAAATCTTTTCTGCACTCTTTTTAGTTTAATAATATCCTTTCTATAATGGGGTGACCAGAATTGCACACAATATTCCAAGTGTGGCCTAACCAATGTCTTGTACAACTTCAACAAGACGTCCCAACTCCTGTATTCAATGTTCTGACTGATGAAACCAAGCATGCTTAATGCCTTCTTCACCACTTTGTCCACCTGTGACTCCACTTTCAAGGAGCTATAAACACATACCCCAAGATCTCTCTGTTCTGTAACTCTCCCCAACGCCCTACCATTAACTGAGTAAGTCCTGTCCAAGTTCAATCTATCAAAATGCATTACCTCACATTTGTCTAAATTAAACTCCATCTGCCATTCATCAGCCCACTGTCCCATTTGATCAAGATCCTGCTGCAATTGGAGATAACCTTCCTCACTGTCCACTATGCCACCAATCTTGGTGTCATCTGCCAGCTTACTAACCATGCCCCCTATATTCTCATCCAAATCATTAATATAAATGACAAAAACAGTGGGCCCAGCATCCCTGAGGCACACTGGTGGTCACAGGCTCCAGTCTGAAAAACAACTCTCTCCAACCGCCCTCTGGCTTCTGTCAAGAACACAGTAAAAAGTCTGACAACACCAGGTTTTAGTCCAACCGATTTATTTGATAATAGACTCACAAGCTTTCGGGGTTAGCCCCTTCGTCAGGTGAATGGAGAGTCTGACTGAGTAGTCTCTAAACTGTCTGTGCTTTATATGCTCTGTCTGAGGCCAGAACGCTCCATTCACCTGACGAAGGGGCTAACCCCGAAAGCTTGTGAGTCTATTATCAAATAAATCAGTTGGACTAAAACCTGGTGTTGTCAGACTTTTTACTGTGTTTACGCCAGTCCAACACCGGCATACCCACATTCTGTCAAGAAGCCAATTTTGTATCCATTTAGATACCTCACCCTGGATCCTGTGAGATTTAACTTTATGCAACAACCTACCACGCAGTACCTTGTCAAAGGCCTTGCTAAAACTGCACTGTCCTCATCTACCTTCTTGGTTATCCCTTCAAAATACTCAATCAAATTTGTGAGACATGATTTTCCACTCAAAGCCATGCTGACTGTCCCTAATCAGTCCTTGCATCTCTAAATGTCTGCAGATCCTGTCTCTCAAAATATCTTCCAACAATTCATCACAGATGTGACACTCACTGGCCTGAAGTTCCCAGGCTTTTCACTGCAGCCCTTTTTAAACAAAGGCACACCATTTGCCAGTCTCCAATCTTCAGGCACCTCACTCGTAACTATTGATGATTCAAATATCTTGGCTAGGAGACCTGCAATTTTTTCCCTAACCTCCCACAATGTCCTGGGATATACATCATCAGGTCCCGAGGATTTATCTACCTTGATGCGCTTTAAGACTTCCAGCACCTCCTTCTCTGTAATATGTACACTCCTCAAGACATCAATATTTAATTCCCCAAGTTCCCTAAATTCATGCTTTTCTCGACAGTAAATACTGATGAGAAATATTCATTTAGGATCTCACCCATCTCTTGTGGATCTGCACGTAGATTACCTTGTTGATCATTAAGAGGCCCTACTCTCTTCCTTGTTACTCTTTTGCCCTTTATGTATTTACCTTAGTCATATAGTTGGATTATAGCTGTGACAAGGAAAAGAACAAAGTAGCCCTGATTGAACTGAAACTGAGAATCAGCGAGCAAGTTATAGCTTTCACATTATGAAGACGATATCAATGTCACAGTTACAACGGAATGGTTAGGTTAGGAAACTGTTTAGTTCAGATGTTGAATAATAAGGTAAGGGGTGGGAGATTAAGAGAGGATGTGAGGAAAAAAACCTCTTCACCCAAAGGATGGGAGTCTGGAGCTCCTTGCCTGAAAAGGTGGTGGAGGCAGAGACCCTCATAACATTTAAATGTACTGAGATATGCACATGCGATGCCATCACATACAAGGATGTGGGCCAAATGCTAGAAAATGGGATTGGAATAGTCAGGTAGTTTCTCTTTGACCGACACAGACAAGATGGGCTGGAGGGCCTTTTTCTGAGCTGTAGATCTCTGACTGTCACTGCACTTGTAATCCAGAGGCCTTGGCTAATGCTCAAAGGACTCAAGTTCAAATCCCACAATGGCTGGAGGTGGAAATTAACGTCAATAAATTAAATCGGGAAACGAAAGCTGGTCTCAGTAATGGAGTATCATTAACACTCTACATCTCAGTAACGGAGGCCATGAAACTATCATTGATTGCTGTAAAAGCCCATCTGGTTCACTAAGCAATCTGCTGTCCTTACCAATTCTGGCCAACACCTGACTCCAGACCCATATAATGCGATTGTCTCTGAACTGTCTTCTGAAATGGCCTAATAGCCATTCAGTTCAAAGCCAATTGGGATGGACAACAAGTGCCAGTGACACCCACATCCCAAGGACAGTATATTTTCACTACTACACAACTAGTATTTTAGGCTTGTAAAATTGGGGCTCATGGAGGAGGGTTATTGTCAGCTTGGATTAAAAAAACAGCGAATGACAAAAAAAACAGTGAATCACAATAAATGGCTTGTTTTTCAGACTGGAGAATGCTGGTTAGTGGTCTTCTCCAAGGGTCAGGGCTAAGACCACTACTTCATATATGTGTATGTAATAACTTGGATATCGAAGAGAGTAAAATTCCAACATTTACCGATTATATCAAACATAGAGGTGTGACCACAGTGAGGTTAACACCTATCCAGTGCAACAGGACATAGATAAGAGAGCAAAATAGTCAGGCAATTTCATAGAGAATAGGAATTTAATAGAGAGAATTTAAATGATGCATTTTGGCAGAAATAGTAAGGAAAGTCAATAAGCCTAAATGGCACAACTCTAAAGAGTGTACAGGAACAGAGGGCTCTGGGGTTCATGCACATAGACCATTAAAGGTAGCAGAACATGTTTACAGACTAATGTGTAAAGCATATGGGATCTTGGGCTTCATAAATAGAGTTACTGAGAATAGAAGCAGGGAAAAAATGCTGAACCTTAATGAAGCTACAACTTGAGTACTGCATCTAGTTTCGGTCACCAAACTTTATGAAGGATGTGAGGATGGGTCCTTTGAGAGATTGCACAGGAAATTTTCCAGAGTGGTTTCAGGGATGGGGACTTTAGCTGGGGACATTCTCACTGGAGCAGATGAGATTGAGGGGAGATTTGATCGTGGTGTACAGGATTATGATAGGATTTGATAAGGTAGACAAGGGAAACCCATTCCCATTGGCTAATCGTACTGGAGCGTCACAGCTTTAAGATTCTGGACAAGAGTAGCCGGGTAGAAGAGTGCAAGAATTATTTTTATGCAGTAGTTATTAAATTCACATAGGATACAGGGTAATTAGATAAAGTGGATTCAAAATTGACTCAGTTGTAGGAGACAGAGGGTGTTGACAGAAGGCCGCTTTAGTGACTGGAAGCCAGTGTCTAATGGCATACCACAGAGATTTGCGCTGGGTCCCATATTGTTCATCATTTATATAACTGGCATAAATGACTATGTTGTTGATAGGTTTACACAAAGATTTGCCGGGTGGTTAATAGTGAGATTGCATGCTACGGGAAGATATGGACGGGATGGTCAAATAGATAACTGGCAGATGGAATTTAACTCTAAGAAGTGCGAGGTGATACACTTTGGAAGCAGTCATTTCAGAAAAAAATTCAATGAATGGCACGACACCAGGAGCTTGGTATGTTTAGAACATAGAACATAGAACATTACAGCGCAGAACAGGCCCTTCGGCCCACAATGTTGCGCCAACCAGTTACAAAACAATGACCCACTAACCTAAACCAATCCCTTCTCGTCCATAGATCTCTGATGACGGAATGGCATATTAGGGAGGTGATGAAAAAGGCATATGGAACAATCGAGGCATAAGTTACAAAAGTAGAGTGGACATGATGGAGTTGTATAGAACTTTGGTACTATGCGCAGTTCTGGTTGCCACATGATAGAATGGATGTGATAGCACTGGAGGGGCTGCAGAAGAGATTCACCATGATGTTGCCTGGAATGGAACATTTAAGTTATGGAGAGAGGTTAGATAGATTCGGATTGCTTTTGTTGGAGCAGAAAAGACTGAGGGGCGAGCTGATCAATGTGTACAAGATGCGAGAGGGACTTGGACAAGGTGGATAGTGACAGTTGTTCTCCTTAGTTGAAGAGTCATTCACAGAGGGCACATGCTTAAGGTGAAGGGCGGGAGTCTGGGGGCAGGCAGGGGAAACGTGAGGAAAAACGTTTTTACCTAGAGGATGGTAACAGTTTGGAATGCGCTGCCTGGGGATTTGTGGTGGAGAAAGGTTAGAATCATAGAATTCAGAGAATCATAGAAACCCTACAGTGCAGAAGGAGGCCATTCGACTCATCGAGTCCGCACTGACAACAATCCCACTTGGGGCCTATCCCTGTAACTCCATATAATTACCTCACTAATCCCTTTAATCGACGCATCCCAGAACACTGAGGTGCAGTTTAGCATGGCCAATCAACCTAACCCACACATCCTTGGATGTGGGAGGAAACTAGACCACCCGGAGGAAACCCACACAGACACAGGGAGAACGTGTGAACTCCACACAGACAATGACTCAAGCCAGGAATCAAACCCAGATCCAAGGCATTGAGAGGCAGCAGTGCTAACCACTGCGCCACTCAGGTTGTCTGACATCCTTTAAAAAGTACCTGGATAAGCACCTGGCACATCGTAACATTCAAGGCTATGGACCAAGTGCAGGTAAATGGGATTAGGTAAGTCAGGGATTTCTCACTCATCGGTGCAGGCTCAATGATGGGCCAAAGGCCTCTCCTGCACGGTAAGATTCTATGATTCTGAGTGTTAATGACCTGGAACACACTGCTTGGAGATGATTAGGCATTTCAAAAGGAATGGGAACTTGAGGGTACTAAAAATGCAAGGCTGCAGGGTTGGAGTGGGAAAATGAGACTAACTAGATTGCTCTACAGAGAGCTGGTGTGGAAAGGATGGGCTGAATGACCTTTCTGTGCATTATGACTCAAAACGCAGCTTCCTGAATATTCTTCCACATTCCCAGCCTCACTTCTAAATCAAAATGACAAGAATTGTTCCAGAACCATGGGGCGACATGCTGGTACAACAGTTGGTGCTGCAATCTCACAGCTCCAATTCCAGCCTTGAGTGACTGTGGAGTTTGCATGGGTTTCCTCTGGGTAACCCGGTTTCCTCCCGCAGTCCAAAAATGGGCAGGTTAGGTGGCTTGGCCATGCTAAATTCCCACTAATCCCCCTAACCCCACATTGTGGGTTAGGGGGAATAGTGGGGTAAACACATTGGGTTAGGGGGAATAGTGGGGTAAACACATTGGGTTACCAGGGTAGGGCAGGGTGCGGGCCTGGATAAGATACTTCTGTTAGAGACACTGAGACATGGCAGACTCCATGGACCGAATGATCACCTCCTGCACTACAGGGATTCTATTAAAAAAATCAAAGTGATCCCCATAAATGCCATAACTTGCACTTAACCTCTAGCCCATCACCCAACCAAGTTCTTTCACATTCCATGCTCTCTGCAGCTTCTTCGGTTTCAGAAGACTCAGCTTAACTTGGAAGCTTGCCACAAGCTGTGCAATTGCGATGGGGTTTCATTATCTCTTTCAATCCCATCCACAACACCATCGACCAAAGGGGGAGATTTCCCCCCGTTCAAGGGAGTATCGCTCGGCTAAGCTCAGGACACTGTGGTGACTTAGTAAAAGGGTCCTCAGAGAGCTTGTACTTGCTTGAGAATAAAGAACTGGGTTTTCTTATACAGATCAGTGTCTTGTTCTTGCATCATGTACCTAAGGGTCTCTGAAAAACGAACCTGGCAATTTGGTGCCAAAACCTGGGATCCAAGATATACAGCTGTACTCTGAGGCAGATTGAATAAATGATCGTCTGAATATCGATAACGTGAGACGGATGGGCCCACAAGGTAAGATTATACCTTGATCTCTCTCACTGAACCTATTACTTAATCAACCCCTCATCTCCTGAGACTCTGTGCTGACGGAACCCTGAGACGACTTACGTCCTCGAACACTAACTAGTCCTACACCAGGCGGTCAGAGCCCCCAGGTTTATTTAGTAAGAAAGTGGAGGGTTCAAGTCCCCCACATGTACCTGGAGGGTAAAGTCCCCAGGGTTTTGGTAAATTAAATCCGGGAGATTTGAATCGCCCGGTGGCCAGGGTTCAGGTCCCTAGGTCGGTAGAATTTGACATTTGAGTCCTCTGAGCTGTAGTAATGGGTGGGAATTATTAGGGAAATATTATAAATTAATTGGCAAGATGGAAAATTGATTAGAGCAAATCTACGGTTGACCTAAAAATTTGAGTAGTTTTTGCGTTTCAGTGTGTTTGTGTGGTTGCTTGTCGAATGTAGGTGGTTGTTGTTGCATTAGATTGAGAGCTGGAGTTATTAAAGCCTGTTCATCCTTATGGAGTATTTATTGCAGGCAATAAATGCAATCCTTTACACTTTGGTTTAACTTCAAAGGGGCTGAAGAAATGTTAAAACTGTTAAGATTTAAGTACAAGTTTTCTTGAATTTACTTTTGTTTTTGAGTTTAGTTTGGAAGAAAGAAGAATGAAGGCGGCTGTCTTAACCAATTTTCTGTATTTCCTTTAAATGTTTTTTTTCATCCCAGTTTAAAATGTTAAGTTTGAATGAAATAGGAAGTGCTGTGGAATAAAGGAAGCTTCCATGTGTGTCTGTGTGTGTTTAATAAAGTGATTGTATGTACGTTTTTGTTGTTTGTTTTAATGCTTTTCCCCTAATTGTGATTTTACAACAGTGGGTTTGATACAGAGTTGAAATAAAAATTGGAAATTGGATTGGATTAAGTTGAAATTTGAAATAACCAATTTGAATTTTGAATAATCCTAGGTTCAAATTTTATTAAGAAGGGGTTTAAACCTTGGAGGGAACCATGTGCTCTTTCCTTTGTCTTGAAGAAATCTTATCATCACATTGGAATGTGTTTTATTTCTTGTGTTTTTTTAACTAGTAGAGATTTCACCATCTTTGATTCCTAATTTGGCAATTAAAAAAATTATACGCATTGGAGGTTGTAAATTTTATTTTTGTTTTTAATTTGATAGATTTTGAGACCAAATAATTAACTTGGCTCCAAGCCAAATGTATTTTTGTGTTTTGTTTTAAATAAATGGAAGATTTTAATGTCACCTTAGAAAAAAAGAGCTGAGGAGTTAACTGAGAAGTCAAAGTTGGCCAATTGGGTAGATAACGCACTTAGAAGAGGAATTAGTGCCTGTGATAATGACGGGAGGGGAAACCCAAAAATTGGGAGGTTTTGAAGTTGCAGTGTGAGGATCGTGAAACGAATGAAAGGGAAAGGGTTAAACAAAAAAGGCTGGAAAGGGAAAGACAAAACAGAGAACCGGGATTAGAGTGGCAAACTGAATTGATGAAAGAGAAAAAAATCAGAGGTATCTCCTGACATACCTGGTCTGCCGATGACATTCCAAAATAATGACACAGATGAACAGGAGGAGGAGGATTGGCAGAATCGACCCAGTGCCCCACTAGAATCTCCACCCCAATCATTATATCCATCTCTGCCACCACTAACTCCACCCCGACCCCAGCCTCAGCCTCAACCTCAGTCTCAACTCCCACCCCAAGATATTAAGACTCAACAGCCAGATTTGCCCCCACTTCTACCACCCTATGCTCCTCAGACCACTGCCCCTGCTCAGAGAGACCTCTACTGTGCCAACTCCGACCCCAGCCTTCCTCCAATTATATCGTGACAGATTGAGTCCTGCGCACCAGGCGATACTAAAGATAGGGCTGGTACCTTTTAACAACAATGATAGTTTGGAAAGTTGAGCAAAGGCTGTAAATAACCACCAGAAATCTAAGGTCACTGCCCTGATGAATACAACAGACGCGAGCGCCATTGCTGCTGCAAAGACAGAAGGGACTCCAGTCAGGTTAAATTGGTTGGTCTGAAGCGTCATAGACCAAAGAGGTTAAATGAAACAAGTAGGCACTGACACAGACACAGACAGAGAGAGAGGCAATGTAATTGTGCGATCGAGAGCATCATGTGGTGTAATAGGGTATAGCCGATCAAAGTGAATTGTTTCCCTGTGTGCGAGATTAATAAATTATTTACCCCCAGTTGAGATTTTATGATAGTGCAGTTGAGGCAGGGTCAGGATTCCTTAGTCTTGGTGGCCATGATAATTTTCAAGAATAGAAATCGGATAGAGATTTGAGTTTGCCATGTGGGAAAGGTGGCACTACATTACATCTGAGGAGAGTTAACCATTTCAGCACACAGTAGATTTGATTTTGTATCTGCCTATGTTGGTTACAAAGGCAGAACTGTAGAAATAATTAATCATGCAAATTTTGAGCTTAAATTGGAGAGATTATAAGAAAGTGTAAAAGCCTTAATTTAGTAGAGATACTTAAAAGTGATAAAAATAAATCTTATTTTGGATTATCTGGATCATACTTTTTGTTAAATTTGAAAATGTATTCTTGATAGAACTGACAATGAAAAGATAAATGGAAAGAATTATTCCGGAGTGTTTGAAGTGATGATGTCCATCTAAGTGAACTTACCCTCCCACCCCCCACCGCCTGCCCCTCTGCTGAAACAAGCAAAGAATTAAACCATTCTGTCCCAGATGGGATGGATCTTTGTGTTATAAGACTTGCAGAAATTTTAAGACATAAAGTCTTTTCACCAGAAAAAGGGTAAAACAAGTATTGAAGACTTTTTAGCTATTGTAGGAGGTTTTTGGAAGATTATGCCCAAGTGGTAACGCCCTTACAGGATCTGATAAAGTGAGGAAAGGCTAGTCAGGAGATAGAGGGAGGAGATACAGACGGATAGGCTTTTTCAGATTTGAAGCAGGCTTTGCTGCAGCCCCGGCTTTGGGAAGACCTTTATATGGCAGGTCTTTCCAGCTACATGTTAACGTTTTGGATGAATTCGGTCCGTCTTGTTGTCCAACAAGGGGCACACACGCAGTGGGTCGTGCGAGGGCTGCTCTTGGATGTTGCTTCGAGAGTTGCCTACTGATTCACGTCGTTAGTGTACGCTTCAACTGGACCAACTGACGGGCAACATGACAGCTCAGTGACTATCACTGTTTGCTGTGCAGATACATGGATTTGGGCCGGTGTCTGTGGGAGTTTGCACATTCTGCTCGTGCTTGCGTGGGTTTTCTCCGGGTGCTCCGGTTTCCTCCCACACCCCAAAGACGTGCTCTTAGGCTGACTGGTGTTAACAAATTGTCCTTAAATTAGGCGATCCTCAATCTGGTTATAATTCCTTTATTGTGGAGTCCAATAGGCGTAGACAAAGGTCATAGGTAGAAGAGGGCACTCACAATGTTAAAATGGTGGCATGGGCTTGTTGGGCCGAAGGGCCTGTTTCCTGTGCTGTGTTGTTCTTTGTTTGTTCTTTGAATGTGCTACTGGGGTCCCGACACAGACTCATGGTGATCGCAAACAACCAGTTGCCTACTACTCTACCTGCCTGGACCTGTAGCTCTGGGACTACCCCCTTGTTCTCAGATTTTCCCTGCAATTTACTTTTCAGTCACTGCTGCCTCCAACATTACTCTCCCTTACTGGCTATACCTTACATGCTACTGAAGCCCTCCCCACCTCCCACCAGACTCAACACCTTACCGAGGCATATTTAAGCCGCTACGAAGTAGCACTTCTTAACAATCCCCTCTTGATGCTCTCCTTCTGCTCCACTATCAACCCAGCCCCATTTTTGAGCGCCCCTCCAGGTAAGTTCTTAGAACCCCCACATGACTTTGGCCAAATGGATCCTGAACTGGCTTGCCCACAGAAGGCAGAGAGTGGTTGTAGTTGGGTATTTTTCTGCATGGATGTCGGTCACCACTGGAGTGCCCAGAGATCTGTTCTGGGATCCTTGCTGTTTGTCATTTTTATATATGACCAGGATGAGGAAGTGGAGGGATGGGTTGGTAAGTTTGCCGATGACACGAAGGTTGGTGGTGTTGTGGATAGTTTGGAGGGATGTCAGAAGTTGCAGCGTGACATAGATAGGATGCAAGACTAGGCGGAGAAGTGGCAGATGGACTTCAACCCAGATAAATGTGTAGTGGTCCATTTTGGCAGGTCAAATGGGATGAAGGAATATAGTATTAAGGGTAAGACTCTTGGCAGTGTGGAAGATCAGAAGGATCTTGGGGTCCGGGTTCATAGGACTCTCAAATCGGCTTCGCAGGTAGAGGATGTGGTTAAGAAGGCGTATGGTGTACTGGCCTTCATCAATTGAGGAACTGAGATTAGGAGTCGGGAGATAATGCTGCAGCTGTATAAGACCCTGGTCAGACCCCACTTGGAGCACTGTGCTCAGTTCTGGTCGCCTCATTACAGGAAGGATGTGGAAGCCACTGAAAGGGCGCAGAGGAGATTTAAAAGGATGTTACCTGGACTGGGTGACATGCCGTATGAGGATAGGTTGACAGAGCTCAATCTTTTCTCCTCAGAGAGACGAAGGATGAGAGGGAACCTGATAGAGGTGTGTAAGACAATGAGAGGTATTGATCAGGTAGACTCTGAGAGGCTCTTCCCCAGGGTTGAAATGGCTGCCACAAAAGGACACAGGTTTGAGGTGCTGGGGAGTAGGTACAGAGGAGATGTCAGGGGTAGGTTTTTCACTCAGAAGGTGGTGGGTGAGTGGAATCAGCTGCCGTCGGTGGTGGTGGAGGCAAATTCATTAGGGTCTTTTAAGAGACTTCTGGATGAGTACATGGGACTTAATAGGATTGAGGGTTATAGGTAAACCTAGTAGGTAGAGATAAGATCAAAGCAACTTGTGGGCCAAAGGGCCTGTTTGTGCTGTAGTTTTTCTATGGTTCTAACTATGGTCTCAGTGTGGGTTTTTAATGTCCTCGGGCACGCCCATCCTGAATTCTTGTATGTCCAAAACCTTTTCCAGGCAATCATTCTCCTCCCTAAACAATTGGCAATTATCAAATGCGCTGCCCATGCCACCGATGACTCTGAAGTTACTCAGGGCTGATCAGGCTGCCACAGATCAAACTTTTATTATGGCCTTTATGAGCAAGCAGGCGATAAATCGCTCGCCTTCCTCAAACACGACGGACATGCCAGATACTGTCACTATCCAGCGCTTGCAGGGGGACGCCCCTGCCTCTGAAAAGGACATTTGGAAGGCGCATGGATGTTCACATTCTGCGTCATCAGGCCTTTGGGTTACTCCAATCAGCCAGGTATGTATACCTGATGCTTTGTTGCCTTTGCTCATTGATTGTCTTCATTCTGATACCCACCTTGGCAAGGAGGGAATGAGTGTTATTATGCTTCATACCTGGTGGCATCCCCCGGTTAGCTGAGACAGCCCAGTCTCCTATAGCATCATGTTTGACATGCCAGCAAAACAATGTTGGTCAAGGGATGAGATGCTCACTAGAAAGAATACCCTTGTCAGGTGGACCATTTGAATGTATTTAGCTAGATTTTATTGAATTGCCGCATGTACATTGCTATAAATATTGTCTTGTGATTGTTGATGTATTTAGTAGATGGATAGAGGCTTTTCCAAAGACAAACAAGAAGGCCTCGACTGTAGTAAAATTAGAACATAGAAGATAGAACACTACAGCACAAACAGGTCCTTCGGCCCACAAGTTGTGCCGATCTCATCTATACCTACCAAGCCACTGAACTATCTGCAACTCCCAATCCCATTAGATCCCACATACTCATTCAGAAGTCTTTTAAAAGACCCCAGCGAGTTCGCCTCTACCACCACTGACGGCAGCCGATTCCACTCACTCACCACCCTCTGAGTGAAAAACCTACCCCTAACATCTCCTCTGTACTTGCTTCCCAGCACCTTAAACCTGTGTCCTCTCATAGTGACCATTTCAGCCCTGGGAAATAGCCTCCAAGAATCCACCCTATCTATTCCTCTCAACATCTTATAAACCTCTATCAGATTGCCTCTCAACCCTCCTCTCCAGGGAGAAGAGCCCTAGCTCCCCCAACCTATCCTTATAAGGCATGCCTCCCAATCCAGGCAACATCCTTGTAAATCTCCTCTGCAGTCTCTCAATAGCTTCCACATCCTTCCTGTAGTGAGGTGACCAGAACTGCGCACAGTAAATTGTAAACAGTAAACTGCACACAGTAAATAATTGTTACTAACTGAAGTAATACCAAGGTTTGGGGTGCAGATAATGTTCAGATAATGGCTCCCACTTTGTAGGATAAGTCAATAAGGAATTGTGTGATGTGTTACACATCCAACAGCAATTCCACTGTGCCTCCCATCCCCAGGCAGCAGGAATAGTGAAAAGAGCTAACGGAACTCTTAAAGCTAAATTGACTAAGCTGACATCTGAAACCGGCCTTAACTGGTTAAAGGTTTTGCCCCTAGTTCTATACCACATGAGAATAATGCTCCACTCTACTACTGGACTTTCGGCAGCAGAAATAATTTAAGGCCAACCCAGTAGGGCACCCTGGGATGCAAATATAAGCCCAACCACCCTGATAGATTTACACATTATGGGTGATAAAATGTAGAAGTACTTCCGACAGCTAACATTGTCTTTAAAGTTTCTTCATTCACAGGTACAGTGCGCTTTTGGATCAACTCCATGGACACTGGATCAAGATTCTGACCCACAGGACTACTTCTTTGGACCGCAGATAGGAGACTTCGTGCTGATTCGAGATTGGGATTGCCCCAAACTTGGATCAAGGTGGAAAGAACCGTTTCAAGTGCTTCTCCAAACTCCGGTGGCAGTTAAAGGACAGAATCGTTGATTGCAAGCGGTGGACTCCCACAGCTAAGTGATTCATCATGAAGGCGTGTTTCCTAACTCTTGGCCTCCTGGCCCTTTTCCCACCCTCCAAATCTGTACAGAAGAGGAGTTTGAAAGATGGACTGACTAATGGACGATTTCACTCTAACACCTTTTTGTACATTTCTTATGAGTATGCTGTAAAGTTTAATGTAAATAGGTGTTGGGTCTGCTCACACATACCACCACATGCTAAAGAAGGGATTCCTCTGTTCCTTATTTCTCTCAACCTCCAGGAAATGATAGAATGGATTTTGTATCAAAACGAGACTAAAAACGGAACAAAGAACAAAGAACAACCCAGCACGGGAAACAGGCCCTTCGGCACAACGAGCCCGCGCCGCCGCATCCTCCTACACCTACCCTGCCCTGTGTGTCTGCGAGTGGAACCCCTAACTTAGCCAGATTCAGGGGAGAATAGTGTCAATTTGGTATACCAATCAGCCTAAGAGCACATCTTTGGGGTGTGGGAGGAAACCGGAGCACCCGGAGGAAACCCACGCAACCACAGGGAGAATGCGCAAACTCCCACAGACACAGGCCCAAATCCATGTATCTGCACAGCTAGCAGTGCTAGTCACTGAGCTGTTGCGGTGCCCGTTTACCGGTCCAGGATCAAGCACACACACCGACACGAAGTACTAGGCCACTCCCGGAACCTCCAAGAGCAGCCCACGCACGACCCACTGTGTGCATGCCCCTTGTTTGACAACAAGGTGGACCACCACCTGCGGAATAAAGAGACAAAAACGTTAACGTATAAGTCTGCATTTCCGGTGTCTCCCGAGGCTCTGACCCTATTTAATACCCCCTACTATAACCCTCCATCCTGAGGGCTGTGTTCGATCCTGTAGGCTTCATAAAAGTTAACGGACAGGACGTCCCTCTATGGGTACCTTCAGGCAAAAATATCACTCAACTTGCAGAGAGGTATAACATAACAAATTCTCTTAAGAACCATTACCAACCCAAATACGACAGATCAGATTCCCCACCCCACTTTGTTGTAAAAAAAAACAAAGATGATCTATCTGCCTGATAAGAAACGGAAACATACCCGTTGGCCGTAGCTGCTGCATTCAGCAGCTTAAATTACCTATCCCAGTCGGAGAGAAAAAGGTTTCTTGTTCCACTATACAAACTGGGGTGTTCATACAGAACACCTTTCTCTCATCAAAGGAATGTGAAGGTTGCGGTTGGAAAGGGAGAAAAATTACACGCCCCAAAGACAACAGTTTCCCAGCCAATCCCAGCCTATTAGACAATATGGTAGCGTATAATAGCACCTATTTTGTCTGTGGAAATAATGCCTATCCTTGGCTTCCCTGGGACTGGTCTGGTTCTTTCTATCTGGCATATGTGGCCCCCATGTCCAACATTATGAGTCCCTGCATCTCCACCCCAAGATACACCTGTTAAGATCTAAACGGGCCATCAGCGAAGCTCAACAGTTTGGTTGATAGCCTTTCCTTCCTATGGGACAGCAAGGGCAGCCACAGAACTGATCAATATGGCATCAGCACTTGAGAAAATAGCTAAGGATACTGCAGATGGATTAGAGGATGTGAGCATTGTTATCTCCTAAGTTTCAGCTGAAGCCGTAGCTATACGGATGGTGGCACTCCAAAATCGAATGGCTTTAGATTACTTGTTGGCAGCAACAGGAGGCACCTGTGCCCTAATAGGCTCTGAGTGCTGTACATACATTCCAGACTCCTTTGACAATATCATTGATTTAGCTGAGCATATTAAAAAGACGGTGGACAAAATTGGGGCTGAAGGGCAACACTTTAAGAACTACAATCCTCCTGGCTGGTGGCCTTTTTGTAACCTCTTTGGAGACTGGGGAGGGATGCTGATGCACATGGGAGTCATTATCCTGGTAGTTTGCTTACTGCTAGGTTTATTGAAGGGTGTCTGCCAATGCCTAGCATATTGTAGAGCACAAGGTCCCCTAAAGAGGCTAGTGTTATCAAGGAATAATAAAAGGAGGGAATGAGATATTAAGGGGTTAACATCCCATGAATCTCCTATGATCTGGGCCATTTGTGATAAGGTTTTGCAAGCTGAGATCCTGCAAAATTGCAAATGCAGCTGCTTGCTTTAAGATAAAGTCCCCATGAGCTTAAAGCTGTGATTAACTGCATCTTGTTTGAAACAACCTGTGCTGATATCAGTGCATACTCCCTTATTCTGAACTGTTACCCTGGCCTTGTAAATAATGAAACTCTTGTTTTATTAAATCAGTCTAGGCTGGACTTGGCTAAATGCTGTCCTTGTTTGAAGGAGATAACATTCACTTTATGGGCAAAGTAACGTCCCGTTTTTGTTACTCTTGAATTCCTCATGCAAAGAACTGGTAATTGTATCACATCATGTGACAGGCAGTTAATAATTGAGAAAATACTCGAACAGTCCTTCATGAAATCTCAGAGACAGATCCTCAGCCAACATCTCATCATCATTTCCATACAATTAAACATAAATGCCGATCGAAAGATTGTGGTTAATATTACATTCAATTCAATCACTTTTATTTTGCCCTTGAGGTTCCTTAATTAATCAACAGTCAAGGTACATAAATAGCTTGTACTGATACAGTGCATTTAATGTAGTGAAACATCAATTGAAAATTTACCAAACTAAATATGGCACTTGACCATATAAGATGATATTAAGGAAGATGTCAAAGTCTGGCCAAAGAGATAGGTTTTAATGTGCGTCTTAAAGGAGGGAAGTAAGAGAAAGAAATGGTGTGAGGTTAAGGAAGGCAATTCCATAGCTGAGGGCCTGATCAGCTGCAAGCTCAGCATGAATGGAGAAATGAATAAAAATGAGCATGCATAAGAGCACAGGTATTTTGGATGCTTTTAAGACTGGAGGTCGATACACAAAAAAGGAGAAATAAATATCATGCAGAGATTTAACAACTTTTTAAAAACTTTTTTAAAATTTAAGCGGAAGCCAGTGTAGGTCAGGAAGCATGGTTAAACAGGAATATGTGCGAATTAGGACAAAGGCAGCTGAGTTTTGAATAATCTTATGTTTAGAGAGTAGGTAATGGGAGGCCAGCCAGGAATGTGTTGAAATAATTGAGTCTAGATATGAAAAGTTCGGAGAAGGATGTTAGCAGCAGGTAAGCTCAGACAGGGGAAAGAGGTACAGGAGATTGTGCAGTTCACAGAATCCCCACAGTGCAGAAGGAGGCCACTCGGCACATCGGGTCTGCATCGACCACAATCTCACCCCGGCCCTATGCCCGTAACTCCATGCATTCACCCTGCTAATCCCCTTGACATCAAGGGACAATTTAGCATGGCCAATCAACCTAATCTGCACATCTTTGGAATGTGGGAGGAAACTGGAGCATCCGGAGGAAACCCATGCAGAAACAGGAAGAATGTACAAACTCCACACAGTCACCCTAGGCTAGAATTGAACCCGGGTCCCTGGCATTGAAAGGCAGCAGTGCTAACCACTGTGCCAACATGGTTCAAAGCTGATCTTGTCATCAAAAACAAGACATCAAGATTGTGAACAGTCTGGCTCAGATAAATGCCAAGGAGAGA
Source organism: Carcharhinus amblyrhynchos (assembly GCF_965287045.1). Lineage (NCBI taxonomy): Eukaryota > Metazoa > Chordata > Chondrichthyes > Carcharhiniformes > Carcharhinidae > Carcharhinus > Carcharhinus amblyrhynchos. The sequence continues at coordinate 67,027,325 of NC_137326.1, forward strand.
ATAAGAATTAATGCTTCAGACCCAGGGAACTTCATCTGTATTGGAGAATGAAGACAACGTTCCCAATATTGAATTGGGGGTTGGGGGGGGGGGCATTCAAAACAGAAATAGGGAGGACACAAGCCCAGCATGGTCCCGCATGAGAGGTTAGATGGGAAGGCTCAGTCGCTAAGTACAAATGGAGAGGTAGTAAATTGGATTAGGCATTGGCTCAATGGAAGAAGCCAGAGAGTGGTAGTGGAGGATTGCTTCCCTGAGTGGAGGCCTGTGACTAGTGGTGTGCCACAGGGATCAGGGATGGGTCCATTGTTGTTTGTCATCTATATCAATGATCCGGATGATAATGTGGTAAATTGGATCAGCAAATTTGCTGATGATACAAAGATTGGAGGTGTAGTGGGCAGTGTGGAAGGTTTCCAAAGCTTGCAGAGGGATTTGGACCAGCTAGAAAAATGGGCTGAAAAATGGCAGATGGACTTTAATGCAGACAAGTGTGAGGTATTGCACTTTGGAAGGACAAATCAAAGTAGAACATACAAGGTAACTGGTAGGACACTGAAAAGTGTAGTTGAACAGAGGGATCTGGGAACACAGATACATAATTCTCTAAAAGTGGTGTCACAGCTAGACAGGGTCATAAAGCGTGCTTTTGGTACACTGGCCTTTATAAATCAAAGTATTGAGTATAAGAGTTGGAATGTTACGGTGAGGTTGTATAAGACATTGGTGAGGCCGAATTTAGAGTATTGTGTGCAGTTTTGGTCACCTAATTACAGGAAGGATATTGATAAGGTTGAAAAAGTGCAGAGAAAGTTTACAAAGATGTTGCCGGAACTTGAGAAACTGAATTACAAAGAAAGGTTGAATAGGATAGGACTTTATTCCCTGGAGCATAGAAGAATGAAGGGAGGTTTTAAAGAGATGTATAAAATTATGATGGGTACAGATAGAGTGAATGCAAGCAGGCTTTTTCCGTTGAGGCTAGGGGAGAAAAAATACTGGGCGACATGGGTTAAGGGTGAAGGGGAAAAGTTTAAAGGGAATATTGGGGGGGGCTTCTTCACACAGAGAGTGGTGGGAGTGTGGGATGAGCTGCCAGATGAAGTGGTAAATGCGGGCTCACTTTTATTATTTAAGAAAAACTTGGACAGGTATATGGATGAGAGGGGTGTGGAGGGATATGGTCCAGATGCAGGTCGGTGGGATTAGGCAGAAAAATGGTTCGGCACAGCCAAGAAGGGCCAAAAGGCCTGTTTCTGTGCTGTAACGTTCTATGGTTCTACGTTCCCACTAGGATGGTAAGAAGGAGCAACAAAGAACATAAGAAATAGGAGCAGGAGTAGGCCATCTAGCCCTTCGAGCCTGCCCTGCCATTCAATAAGATCAGCCCAGAGAACCATGGATGACCAGAGATATTCAGGATATGATGAGAAGGAAAAGAGAGATTTTCAGCAGGGACAAGGCTGTGCTCCTGCCCCTGGCTTACAAGCAAAAACTGAAGCGGGAGAATTCAAAGAAAGTTGTGCAATGTTGGTTTGAGGAATAGGATAATCCCCTACAGGACTGCTTGTAGTCAGTGGACTGGTCAGTATTTAAAAACTCAACGACCAGCCTGAACAAGCACGCCACTACAGTAACTGACTTCATTAGTACGTGTGTAGAAGACTGTGTGCCAAAGAAGCAAATCCGTGTGTTCCCCAACCGGAAATAATGAGGAACAAGAATATCCACTGTTTGCTGAAGTCCAGGTCTGAGGCATTCAAGTCAGGTGACCTTGACCTATACAATACAAGGAGACCCATCAAAGATGCCAGAAGACAGTACCGGACCAAGCTAGAGTCCCAGGCTAGCCACACAGACGTCCGCCAACTACGGCAAGGTCTGCAAGACATAACAGGCTATAAGAAGAAGGCATGTAAAATCATCAGGTCCAATGCAACCCTCCCTGATGAGCTAATGCATTCTACACACATTTTGAGCAAGAGGTCAGCGACAGCATGCCCTCCATCCTGGAAGCCCTGGATGAACCTGTATCTGGGGTCACCATTGCAGATGTCAGAGCAGCTTTGTCAAAGGTCAACCCACGGAAAGCTACTGGCCCAAAATGGGATACCTGGATAAGCACTCAGATCCTGCGTAGATCAGCTGGCATGGGTATTCGCAGACATCTTCACCTCTCTTTACAACAATCTGAGGTCCCTATCTGCTTTAAGAAGACGACCATCATCCTGGTACTAAGAAGAACCAAGCAGCCTGTCTCCATGACTGTCATTAGGTGGCTCTGACATCCAACATTATGAAGTGCTTTGAAAAGCTAGTCATGGCACAAATCAATTCCAACCTCACAGACTACCTGGATCCACTACAGTTTGCCTATCGCTGCAAGAGGTCCACCACAGCAGACGCCATCTGCCTGGCCCTGCACTCAACCCAAGGACACCGAGATAACAAAGACACCTTCGTCAGACATCTATTTATTGACTACAGCTCAGCCTTCAACACTATTATTGCCACAAAACTCCAAACTCCCCATGGCCTGGGCCTCGGCTCTTCCATCTGTGACTGGATCTTGAACTTCCCAAGCCACAGATCACAATCAATAAGAATAGGCAACAATACCCTAACCACAATCATCATCAATACCGGTGCCATACAAGCTGTGTTCTCAGCTCCTTACTATACTCCTGATACACTAAGGAGTGTGTGGCCAAATTCCCCTCCAACTCGATTTTCAAGTTTGCTGATGACACCACTGTAATGGGACAGATCTCAAACAATGACGAGACAGAGTACGTAAGAACATGAGAACTAGGAGCGGGAGTAGGCCATCTGGCCCCTCGAGCCTGCTCTGCCATTCAATAATATCAGGCTGATCTTTTTGTGGACTCAGCTCCACTTACCCACCCGTTCATCATAACGCTTTATTATTCAAAAATTTATCTATCCTTGCCTTAAAAACATTCAATGAGGTAGCCTCAACTGCTTCACTGGGCAGTGGAATTCCCTGCCCAGAGAAGCAGTTGAGGCTACCTCATTGAATGTTTTTAAGGCAAGGGTAGATAAATTTTTGAATAGTAAAGTGTTATGATTCACAACCTTTTGTGAGAAGAAATTCCTCCTCAACTCACTCCTAAATCTACTTCCCCTTATTTTGAAGCTATGACCCCTGCTTCTAGTTTCACCCACCAGTGGAAACAACTTCCCTGCTTTTATCTAATCTATTCCCTCCATAATCTTATATGTTTCTGTAAGATTTACCCTCGTTCTTCTGAATTCCAATGAGTATAGCCCCAGTCTACTCAGTCTCTCCTCATAAGCCAACCCTCTCAATTCCAGAATCTCCTCTGCATCCCCTCCAGAGCCAGTATATTCCTTTCTCAAGTAAGGAGACCAAAACTGTACACAGTACTCCAGGTGTGGCCTCACCAGCACCTTATACAGCTGCAACATAACCTCGCTGTTTTTAAACTCCATCCCTTTAGCAATGAAGGACAAAATTCCATTTGCCTTCTTAATTACCTGCTGCACCTGCAAACCAACTCCTTGAGATTCCTACACAAGGACACTCAGGTCCCTCTGCACAGCAACATGCTGCAATTTTTTTGCCATTTAAATAATAGTCCATTTTGCTGTTATTCCTACCAAAATGGATAACCTCACATTTACCAACATCGTACTCCATCTGCCATACCATCGCCCACTCGCTTAGACTATCTACATCCCTTTGCAAACTTTCAGCGTCCTCTGCACACTTTGCTTTTCCACTCATCTTAGTGTTATCTGCAAATTTTGACACATTATACTTGGTCCCTAACTTCAAATCATCTATGTAAATATTAAACAATTGCGGTCCAACACTGACCCTGAGGCACACCACTAGTCACTGATCGCCAACCAGGAAAACACCCATTTACCCCTACTCTTTGCTTTCTGTTAGTCAGCCAATCCTCTATCCACGCTAATACATTACCAAGAACACTGTGCACCTTTATCTTATATAGCAGCCTTTGGTGTGGCACCTTGTCAAATGCCTTCTGGAAATCCAGATAGACCACATCCACAGGTTCCCCATTGTCCACTGCACCACAGAATCATAGAAAATTACAGCTCAGAAACAGGTCTTTTGGTCCTTCCTGTCTGTGCCGAACCATTTTTTGCCTAGTCCCACTGACCTACATTTGGACCATATCCCTCCACACCCCTCTCGTGAACCCGTCCAAGTTTTTCTTAAGTGTTAAAAGTAACCCCGCATTTGCCACTTTATCCCGCAGCTCATTCCACACTCCTACCACCCTCTGCTTGAAGAATCCTCCCCCTTATATTCCCTTTAAACTTGTCTCCTTTCACTCTTAACCCATGCCCTCTGGTTTTTTTCTCTCCTAGCTTCAGTGGAAAAAGCCTGCTTGCATTCACGCTATCTATATCCATCAAAATCTTATACACCTCTATCAAATCTCCCCTCATTCTCCTATGCTCCAGGGAATAAAGTCCTAACCCGTTCAATCTCTCTCTGTAACTCAGCTTCTCAAGTCCCGGCAACATCCTCGTGAACCTTCTCTGCACTCTTTCGACCTTATTTACATCCTTCCTGTAACTAGGCGACCAAAACTGTACACAATACTCTAAATTCAGCCTCACCAATACCTTATATAACCTTACCATAACACTCCAACTCTTATACTCAATACTCTGATTTATAAAGGCCAATGTAGCAAAAGCACTCTTTACGACCCTATCTACCTGTGACATCACTTTTAGGTAATTCTGTACCTGTATTCCCAGATCCCTCTGTTCAACTGCACTCTTCAGAGTCCTACCATTTACCCTGTACATTCTACTTTGGTTTGTCCTTCCAAATTGCAATACTTCACATTTGTCTGCGTTAAATTCCATTTGCCATTTTTCAGCCCATTTTTCCAGTTGGTCCAAATCCCTCTGCAAGTTTTGGAAACCTTCCTCACTGCCCACTACACCTCCAATCTTTGTATCATCAGCAAATTTGCTGATCCAATTTACCACATTATCATCCAGATCCTTGATATAGATGACAAACAATAGACCCAACACCAATCCCTGTGGGACCCAACACCAATCGCTGCAGGACCCAACACCAGTCCCTGCGGAGTAATGTAATCCCTGTGGCACATGCAATGTTCTCAAAGAATTCCACCAGATTGGTCAAACATGACCTGCCCTTCATGAACCCATGCTGCGCCTTACCAATGGGACAATTTATATCCAGATGTCTCGCTATTTCTTCCTTGACGATAAATTCAAGCATTTTCCCTACTAATTTCAAAGGAATTACTACTAAGGACAAATTTCTTCAACCAGAGAGTGGTGAATCTGTGGAATTCACAGGTACAAAGTCTGGTACAGGTCTGGCACAGGTACAGGTCTGCATGCCAACCTTCAGAGACTTTTCCACTATGGTTTTGTCACAGGGAGGTCATGCCTAACAAATTTGATTGAATTTTTTGAGTAAGTGACCAGCTGTGTACATGACGATAGTGCAGCTGATGTAGTTTATGTGCATTTCAGTAAATTCTTTGACAAGATCCCACATGGGAGGCTTATGAAGAAGCAAATGCACATGGGATACAGGGTAATTTGACAAAATGATTCAAAATTGGCTCAGTTGTACGAGACCGAGGGCGATGACTGAAGACTGCTTTAGTGACTAGAAACCAGTGTCCAGTGGCTAACCACACAGTTAGGTGCCCCATCATTCATCATTTACCCATTGAAGTGGTGGATGCTGCCTCGCTAAATATTTTTAAGACGCGGGTTGATGAGTTTTTGATAAGTGAGGGGATTAAGGGTTATGGGGAGAGGGCGGGAATGTGGAACTGAGCCACGACAGATCAGCCATGATCTTATTGAATGGCGGGGCAGGCTCGAAGGGCTAGATGGCCTACTCCTGCTCCTATTTCTTATGTTCTTACATAAACTAAATCAATGGCTACGTGGGAGGTAGGATTAGTAAGTTTGCAGATGACACAAAGATTGGCCAGGTGGTTAACAATGAAGTTGAGTGTCATAGGCTACAAGAAACTATAGACAGGATGGTCAAATGGGCAGATCAGTGGTAAGAAGAACTTAATCCTGAAAAGTGCAAGAGATATACAGGGAATGAGTAATTTGACAAGGAAGTACTCAATGAATGGCATCGCACTAGGAAGTTCTGAGGAACAAAGGGACCTTGGTGTGTTTGTCCATAAATCTCGAAAGGTGGAAGGGCATGTTAATTGGGTGATGATAAAGGCAAAGGGATATTATCAATCGAGGCACAAATTACAGAAGCTGCAAAGTCATACTGGAGTTGTATAGAACTTTGGTGAGACGACAGCTAGAGTACTGTGTGCAGTTCTGGTTTGCCACATTATAGGGAGGATGCAAGGGAACCCATCTCTACCACCTACCAGGCAGCTCATTCCAGACCATCCAGACAGACTACAGAGGAGACTCACTCGGATGCTGCCTGGGATGGAGCAGCTAAGTTATGAAGAGAGGTTGGAAAGGCTTGGGTTGTTTTTGTTGGAACAGGGGAGACTGAGGGATGACCTGAGGGTGACAAAAATGGTTGACGAAGGACAAGCCGTTGATGTCGTCTATATGGATTTCAGTAAGGCGTTTGACAAGGTCCCTCATGGTAGGCTGATAGAAAAGGTGAAGGCTCATGGGATACAAGGCCAGGTATGTAGATGGGTGGAGAACTGGCTTGGGAGGAGGAGACAGCGGGTAGTAGTGGAAGGCTCCTTTTCCAATTGGAGGTCTGTCACCAGTGGTGTGCCGCAGGGCTCGGTACTAGGACCTCTTCTATTTGTGGTATATATTAATGACTTGGAAGAGGGGGTAGGTGGTGTGATCAGCAAATTTGCTGATGACACTAAGATGGTTGGATTGGCGGGTACTGAGGAGCAGTGCCTGGCAATGCAACAGGACATAGACAGGCTGGTAGATTGGGCAGATAGATGGCAAATGGAATTTAATCCGGAGAAATGCGAGGTGATGCACTTTGGCCGGAATAATGTGGAGGGGAGTTATACGATAAAAGGTAGAACTATCCGGAGTATAGATACGCAGAGAGACCTGGGGGTGCAAGTGCACAAGTCCCTGAAGGTGTCGGTGCAGGTGCAGAATGTGATGAGGAAAGCGTATGGTATGTTAGCCTTCATAGGAAGGGGTATAGAATATAAGAGTAGGAGTCTGATGTTGCAGTTGTATAGAACGTTGGTTAGGCCTCACTTGGAGTACTGCGTCCAGTTCTGGTCGCCGTACTACCGGAAGGATGTAGAGATCCTGGAGAGAGTGCAGAGGAGATTTACCAGGATGCTGCCTGGTATGGAAGGGCTGTCTTACGAGGAAAGATTGAACGAACTTGGGCTGTTTTCCCTTGAGAGACGTCGGCTGAGGGGGGATCTAATAGAGGTTTATAAGATTATGAAGGGGATAGATAGAGTAAATGGTGGTAAGCTTTTTCCGCTATTAGAAATGGATAGAACGAGGGGTCACGGGCTTAGGGTGAGGGGGGCTAGGTATAAGACAAATATTAGAGGGCAGTTTTTTACGCAAAGGGTGGTGGGGGTGTGGAATGCACTGCCGAGTAAGGTGGTGGAAGCAGGCACGCTAGGGTGGTTTAAGAGTCACTTAGACAGCCACATGAGCGGTCTACATATAGGGGGATATAGCAGGCCTTACTGAACATTGTAGGCTTGGGATTACGTTTTTGCCTCAGGGATGTTACAGTCTTTGCCTGTTTAATAATGAATTTTTTGTCTCCACAGGCATTTAAGTCCACCTTGTTGACCAGCAAGGGGCATGCATGCGGCAGGTTGTAGTGGGCTGCTCTTGGACGTTGCTTCGGGACTTGCCTATTGCTTCATGTCGTTAGTGTGCTTAAACTGGACCATCTCGAGGGCAACATGACAGCTCAGAGACTATCTCTGTTGCTGTGCGGACACATGGATTTGGGCCTGTGTCTGTGGGAGTTTGCACGTTCTCCCCGTGGTTGCGTGGGTTTCCTCCGGGTGCTCCGGTTTCCTCCCACATCCCAAAGATGTGCTTTTAGGCTGATTGATTGGGTACCAAATTGTCCCTATATTGGACCTCCCTGATCCTCGCACATTAGGCGTAGACTAAAATCATGAATAGGTCACTGAGACAATGGGACGGCGGCGCGGGCTCGTTGGGCCGAAGGGCCTGTTTCCCGTGCTGTGTTGTTCTTTGTTCTGACCAAGTCCTACAACATCATGAGGGGCATGCAAAGAGTGACTGTTCCACTTAGTTGAAGGGTCAGTCACGAGGGGCAGTTTAGCAGGGTATGAGGAAAAACCTTTTTACCCAGAGGACGGTGATGATTTGGAATGATCTGGCTGGGAGGGTGGAGAGGCAGGTTGCTTCACATCCTTCAAAAAGTATCTGATAAGCACTTAGCACATCATAACATTCAAGGTGATGGGCCAAGTGCTGGTAAATGGGATTAGATAGGAGGTCAGCTGTCTTCCATGTGTTGGTGCAGACTTGATAGACCAAAGGGTCTCTTCTGTACTATATGATTTTATGAACATTAAATTGAAGAAATTCTTTGCTCATGAAGTACCAGATGTCAGACAAGAAGTCTGATAATTTTGAAGAGTTAGGACTGAGTGTTGTTAGCGTACACTGGAGTGTGACTTTGTTTTTGTATGACATTATTCGGGATAACACATAAATGAAAAATAGAAATGGGCTACATATTAATCCTTGGGAGGGCACCAGATGCACAGGTGAGAAAAGAAGCAGGGGTCTTTCTGGTTATGACTGAATAAATGCGAGTGAAACCAGGTGAGGGAAGTACTCTCAGCTGGACAAAAAAGAGATGTGTTGCAGGAAGGTGGTGTGTTTGTATACAGATTTAAGTCTGTACCTTTTTGACTTAAAGAGAGGAGAGGTGAGCCATAATAAAGGAAATGAGTTGAATGATAAATAATTATTATTTTAATGAGGGTTATGTAAAAATGGGATTGAGCAAATTGGTACATGAAGAAATGCCATGATAAATGAATGAAGAGTCAGTACCCAGACAGTTGGGATTCTGAAAATGCAGATCTAAGTGGATTGAGAGAAAGATTTTTCTGGAGACAGACAAGAAAGTGAGTAAGATTGGAAAGGTGAAGGTGAATATCAGCAGAGAGTAATCTGAAGGAATGATCACAAATGGCCTCATGTGTGATAACACTGTTTGCATGTACAAATACTGCTCAGCAATTTATCATTAGGGGATGCATAAGAATTGTCTTCGCTGATTTTCCACTTTTCCCAATGAGGAAGTCTGTCAGCTATTGCAAAATGTATTGTTCTGAATTGACCACATTAATGAATATGAATAACAACTAGCAGTCATGTGATTGCAGAAAGTAGTACATTCCCGATTGAATGTGTCCTCACCCAATCTTAAAGCTTACCTTGGATTTAGTGTGCCAAGTAAAATGAAGGCTGTTGGTCTCTCCTGGTACAAGTAGTTTGAAAGGGAGTGCGTAATGACTGACAACATCATTTCGTACGTAATATAACTCAGCTTCAAGACCTGTTGAGAGAAATAAAATGAAAAGTGTGCAATTCATGCGCATGGTGTCTGAATTGCAAGCTTTAACAAATGTTTTTCAGTCAGTCACAAACATCAGCACTTCACGTTTGATTAACACTGTCAACGTGGGAAAACATACCATTAACTGGAAGCATTGCAATACAGAAGTGACTACAAGCCCTTTGCTAACAACTTTGCAATACAGAATACATTTTGCATGTATCAAATAAAATCCCACTAAAATATATGTAGATATCAAGACACATAACTTAAACACCTCAATACCTAATTTTGGGAGTACTGTGCAGTTATTTTTGTTAAATATAAACTTATTTTAAAAACATACATCAATTTTTCACATAGTTGATTCACACAATATCACAGCTAAATAATCACAGCTGTCCCAAAATAAACAGATCAATACAATGGAAACTGTATTGTTTGAAATTATATTCTTTGAAATTGAACTCAGTGCAATAGCTGATGATTAGCACATTTAGATTAACATAAGCAAATATCCATTTTACTTAAGGATGTGTTTTAAATGTATCAGATTGTACTGGAATGGACATAAAATAAACACATATGAGAACCAGCAGAAACACATCAAACTACCTCTCATGTACTATATCTAGCCATAACAGAAATGTTAATATTTACTAAAACTTCCAAAAATTAATGATCATGCGGTAAAAATTGATGATCATGAAGTAAAACAGAGCATTTTTCAATCATACAGAACACATTGTATGATTATACTGAAAGACCCTACTACAAACTAGAAGTGGGAAGATGAATAAACATGCAAAATACCAGCATACTAGATCATTGCAAATTACAACACTGAAGTTGACCATTTGGTCTTAGGCTGGACCTTTTGAAAGAGCATCATGCTTAATCCCATGCCCTCACTTTTTATCTAGGCATAATGAGGCTTGGTTGAGAGCACTAGCTCCCAATTGTTTGTTGAAACAGAGGCACATAACGGAAAACATTGCTTTTTTTTAAACTTAGACCTATTTTGTCAATAGTTAAATGTTTATGTAAACAAGATAAAATGTTACATGCTTACAGTTTTCACTAGTCATACTTTAGAGGTCGAATTATTTGACATTTTTATGGGGTGCAGTAACAGCAGCTTTTTTAAAAAGGTTATGATGGTTGTTTTTAAAGCTTTTCCACAAATGGTATGTGTAGGTTAGAGGGATTAGTGGGTATAATATGGTTTTATCCTGCTGTCTTTCCATAGAAGTCCATCAGGTGCATCACTTCACACTTATTGGCACTGCACTCCAATATCTTTCTTTCCATTTCACCATCCTGTCCACGTCATCTGGAAACCTGTAACTATTCTCATAACTACTCTGCTACGTTTCATAACAGCAGGAAACATTTTGTTATTCCAGACCACATTTTGAGAGTCCAGACCATTTACAAAATTTAAAAAAGTAATGGACCCAAAACTGATCTTGGGGAAACAGCACTGTAAACCAGCGCCCATAGAGTCATGGCATTTTGCAGCTCAGAAAGAGGTCCTTCGACCCAGTCTGAAAAATATCCATTCTTCAACAACATTTGTTTCCTGTTACTGAGTCAATTTTATATCCAGTCTGAAAAATATTCGTTCTTCAACAACATTTGCTTCCTGTTACTGAGTCAATTTTATATCCTTACTGTAATTTTCCCCTTAAGAGGGCTCCAGCTATGACTGTAACACTACATTCTGTACTCTCTCTTTTCCTTCTTTATGTCTGGTATGCTTTGTCCGTATAACGCGCAAGAAACAATACCTTTTGCTGTATGCTAATGCGTGTGACAATAATAAATCAAATCATAACTATTGTTTTATCCTGCAAGGCCATTTATGAAGGAGCAATAAGCCGGATGAATTAACTGCACAGACAATTGTCAACAGATAGGATGTAATTGGGATCACGGAGACCTGGCTCCAGGGTGAATAAGGATGAGAACTCAACATCAGAGTTATCCAATATGCAGGAAAGACAGACAGAAAGGAAAACGGCAGGGGGGGGGGGGGGGGGGATTGCTGGCTACAGGAGATTAACGCAATAGTAAGGAAGGACATTAGCCTGGACAATGTGGAATCTATATAGATGGAGTTGCAGAACACCAAAGGACAAAAAACGTTATTGGGAGTTGTGTACAGACCACCAACAGTAGTAGAGGTTGGCATGAAGCAGGAAATTAGAGATGTGTGCAGCAAGAGTACAACCATTATTATGAGTGACTTCGAACTGCATTCTGATTGGGCTTATCAAACATAACCAATGTCATGGAGGAAGATTTCCTGGAATGCATAAGGGATGGTTTTCTCAACCACTATGTCGAGGAACCAACTAGAGAGCAAGACATCCTAGACTGGATATTTTGTAATGATATGGAATTAATTAGCAACACTGGGGTGTGAGATCCTTTGGGGAAGATTAACCATAATATGGTAGAAATCTTCATTAAGATGGAGAGTGACACAGTTAAGTCTGAGACTAGGGTCCTGAATTTAAAGAAAGCTAACTTTAATAGTATGAGATGTGTATTGGCTAGGATAAACTGGCAAAGGACACTTAAGAAGTTGACAGTGGATAGGCAAAAGCAGACATTTAAAAAACACATGGATGAACTTCAGCAACTGTACATCCCTGTCTAGCATAAGAGTAAAACAGGGAAGGTGACTCAACCATTGAATTCAAGGGAAATTGGGATGCTTTAAAGCCAAAGTGGAGCCATATAAATTGGCCAGCAAAAGCAGCAAACCTGAAAGCTGGGAGAAATTTAAACTTCAGCAGAAGAGGACAAAGATTTTAATTTGGAAGGGGAAAACTGAATCCGAGAGTAAGCTTGCAGAAAACATAAAAACTGACTGCAAAAGCTTTATAGGTATATTAAGAGAAAAAGACTGGTGAAGACTAATGAAAGTCCTTTACAGTTATGAATTCATCTGATTCTAATGGGCAATAAAGACATAGCAGACCAGCTGAACAAGTACTTTGGATCTGTCTTCACTAAAAGAGACACAAATAACCTTCCAGAAATACGAGGATCTAGTATGAAAGAGGAACTGAATGAAATCCTTGTTAGTCAAGAAATTGTATTGGGAAAATTGCTGGGAATAAAATATGATAAATCCCCAGGGCCTGATGCTCTGCATCCCAGAGTACTTAAGAAAGTGGTCCAAGAAATAGTGGACGCATTGAGAATAATTTTCCAGCATTCTATAGACTCTGGAAGAGTTTCGGTAGAAACATTGGAGGGTACTTAAGGTAACCTCACTCTTTTGTTTAGAAAAGAAAGAGAGGGAAGGAATTATAGACCAGTTGACCTGACATCGGTGGTGGGGAAAATTATTAAGGATGTAAGAACTGGGCAATTGGAAAGCTGTGACAGGCCCGGGCCAAATCAACATGGATTCACCAAAGAGAAATCATGCTTGACAAATTTTCTGGAACTTTTTGAGGGTGTGAACAGTAGAGTGGACAAGGATGACCAGTGGATGTTGTGTATCTGGACTTCCAAAAGGCTTTTGACAAGGTCCCAAACAAGAGATTAGTGAGCAAAATTAAAGCTCATTGTATTGGGGGTAATCTATTGGCACAATAGAGGACGGGTTGGCAGACAGGAAGCCGAGAGCGAGAATAAACGGGTCCTTTTCAGAGTGGCAGGCAATAACTAGTAGGATACTGCAGGGTTCAGTGCTGGGTCCACAGCTGTTCACAATATAGATTAATGATCTGGAAGAAGGAATTGAATTCCAAATTTGCAGACAAGACTAGGCTGGTGTCAGTGAGTGCTCAGAGGCTGCAGGGTGACACGGACAGGTTGGCTGAGTAAATACTTGGCAAATGCAACAAAATGTGGATAAACATGAAGTTATCCACTTTGGTGGCAAAAATAGGACGGAAGATTATCTGAATGATGACAGTTTAGGAAAAGGGAAAGTGCAACATGACCTGGGTGTCACGTTGGAAAAATCGTTGAAGGTTGGCATGCAGGTACAGTAGGCGGTGAGAAGAGCTAATGCATGCTGGCCTTCATAGCAACAGGATTTGAATATAGGAGTAGGGGTGGCTTGTTGCAGTTTTCCAGGGCCTTGGTGAGGCCACATCTTGAGTATTGTGTGTAGTTTGGTTGCTGAGACAGAGGAAAGACATTCTTGCTATCGAGGAGCCCAGCGAAGGTTCACCAGACTGTTTCCTGGAATGGCAGGACTGACATATGAAGAAAGACTGGATCGACTGGACTTGTACTGTCTGGAATTTAGAAGAATGAGGGGGATCTCAGAAATATATAAAATCCTGATGGGACTGGACAGGTTAGCTGTGGGAAGAATGATCATGACGTTGGGGAGGTCCAGAACTAGGGGTCACAATCTAAGAATAAGAGTAAGCTATTAGAATCATAGAATCCTACAGTGCAGAAGGAGTCCATTCGGCCCACTGAGTCTGTACCAGTGACAATCCCACCAGCCCCTCTCCCCAGAACCCTATCTATTTACCCAGCTAGTCCCCCTGGCACTAATGGCATGGCCAATCCACCTAATGTGTACATCTAACCTAACCACACGTCCACATCTAACACACATTAGTGAGCGGGCCAACAGATGCTACCAAACCTGCTGAGATTTTGCAATATTTTCTAAACCATTAGAAGAAAAACACAAGACATAGGAGCAGTAGGAGGACATTCAGCCCATCATGCCTGGTCTGCCATTCTGTGAGATCCTGATTGTTCTGATATGGTTCACATCTGAATTAGACATTTAATTGGAGATAGATGTTGATCACGCATAATAGAAAGGTGGTTCCCAAAATAAATAGCAAAGTGAATAAAAAAGGAATACTTTCAGACACAAAGAAGAACATTCTCAGCATCACATGTGATTTCTAACCAAAAAGAAAGTTGGCAGGAGGACCACAAGCAAGGGAGAGGTGAGTTGCAATTTTTTTTATCCATATAAGGGCAAAACGGCAGCTAGGGCAGTGGCATGCTGCTCTTACCAAATGTGGGCAATTAGGGAGCAATCTAGTCTCCCTGACAACTTTGTCCGCAGGAAGTGTGTCCAGTTGCAGCTCCTCACAAACTGCATTGTTTGGTTGGAGCTGCTGGTTGATGCAATGCGGAGCATACAGCAGGCAGAACGTGTGATAGACACTAGTTACAGGGAGGTTGTCACACCACAGGTTCAAACCGGTAGATGAGTGACTGCCGGGGAGGCAGGCAGGTGGTGCAGGAGTTTCCTGTGTCTATTCTCCTTTCAAACAGGTATACCATTTTGGATGTTGTTGAGGAGGATAGCCTGTCAGGGGGAGATACCAACAGTAGCCAGGCCTGTGACACCACAGTTGGTTCTGCTGTGGGAAAGGGTCGGGCAAAGAGCAAACGAGCAGTAGTAATAGAGGACTCGCTAGTTAGAGGCACGGACAGGCGTTTCTGAGGCCTCAATCGAGAGTCCAGGATGGTATGTTGCCTTCCTGGGGCCAGGGTCAAGGACATCTCTGAACGATTGCAGGACATTCTCAAGGGGGAGGGTGAGCAGGCAGAGGTCATTGTACATACTGGTACCAACAACATAAGTGGGAAAAGGGATGAGGTCCTGAAAAGTTAATATAGAGAATTAGGCAGAAGGCTAACGCGTCCCATAGGTAGTAATTTCAAGACTACTACCAGTACCACTTGCCAGTGAGAGTAGGAATAGGAGGATTAGGAAGATGAATGCCTGGCTTGAGAGCTAGTGCAGGGGCCAGGGAATTAGATTTTTGGATCATTGGGATCTTTTCTGGAGAAGGGCTGATCTGTTCAAGAGGGATGGGTTACATTTGAACTGGAGGGGGACTAACATCCTGGCAGGGAGATCTGATAGAGCCACTTGGGAGGGTTTAAACTACTTTGATAGGGGGTGGGATCCAAAGCAGTAGGGAGGCAGAAGACAAGTTTGGAGACAGCATGGAAGTTAAAGAGAGCACATTAATTAGTAAAGGCAGTGTCTAATCATAGTACCAGACAGATCAGACAGAAGCAAGACAGAGAGCAAGAGAAGTCCAGGTGAAACTGCATTTACTTCAATGCAACAGGCTTGACAGGCAAGACAGATGAACTCAGGGCATTGATGGTTACGTGGGACTGGGATATTATAGCAATTACTGAAACATGGTTAAGGGAGGGACAGGACTGGTAGCTTCATGTTCCAGGGTACAGATGCTATAGGAAAGATAGAACAGGAGGTAAGAGAGGAGGAGGAGTTGCAGTTTTGATTAGGGAAAGCATCATGGCCGTACTGAAAGGGGATATATCTAAGGTAAAACTGAAAAATAAGAAGGGGGAAATCAATTTGTACTATAGGTTGTACTATAGACCCCAAATAGTCTGTGGGAAATTGAGGAGCAAATGTATAAGATGATTACAGGTAGCTCCAAGAAAAATAGGGTGGTAATAGTCGGAGATCTTAATTTTCCCAACATTGATTGGGACAGCCATAGTATGAGGATTGAATGGAAAGAAATTTGTTGAGTGTATTCAGGAGAAATTTCTCATTCAGTATGTGGATGGCCTGACTAGAGAGGGGACAAAACTTGACCTCCTCTTGGGAAATAAGGAACGGCAGTTGACAGAAGTGTTAGTGTGGGATCACTTTGGGACCAGTAACCATAATTCTATTAGTTCTAAGATAGCTATGGAGAATGTCTGTCCCAAAAGTTAATATTCTAAATTGGGGCAAGGACAATTTTGATGTATCAGACAGGAACTTTCAAAAGTTAATTGGGGGAGTCTGTGGGAAGGAAAAGGGATGTCTGGTGATATGCATGCTTTCAAAAATGTGTTAACCAGGGTTCAGGATAAATACATTCCTCTTAGAGTGATGGGCAAGGCTGGCAGAAGGCAGGAACGCTGGATGATAGGGATATTGAGGCTCTGATCAAGAAGAAAGAGGCACATGGCATGCATAGGCAGCTGAGATCAAGTGAATCTCTTGAAGAGTATAGAGGGTGTAGGAGTAGAGTTAAGAGAGAAATCAGGAGGGCAAAAAGGGAGCACGAGATTGTCTTGGCAGATAAGCCAAAAGAGAATCCAAAAAGCTTCTACAAATACATAAAGGGCAAAAGAGTGACAAGGGAGGGAGTAGGGCCTCTTAAGGATCAACAAGGTTAAGTATGTGCAGATCCACAAGAGATGGGTGAGATCCTAAATGAATATTTCTCATCAGTATTTACTGTTGAGAAAAGCATGGATGTCAGAGAACTTGAGAAATTAAATATTGATGTCTTGAGGAGTGTACGTATTACAGAGGAGGAGGTGCTGGAAGTGTTAAAGCACATCAAGACAGATGGATCTGCTGAGGTATATCCCAGGATCTGATGAGGTATATCCCAGGACATTGTGGGAGGTTAAGGAGGAAATTGCAAGTCCCCGAGCCGAGATGTTTAGGTACCTGAAGATCGGAGAGTGTCAAATGTGTCTTTGTTTATAAAGGGCTGCAGGGAAAGGCCTGGGCACTATAGACCAGTTAGCCTCACATCTGTGGTGGGTAAATTGTTGGAAGATATTTTGACAAACAGGATCTACAGACATTTAGAGATGCAAGGACTGATTAGGGACAGTCAGCATGGCTCTGTGAATGGAAAATCATGACTCACAAATTTAATTGAGTTTTTTGAAGGGGTAACCAAGAAGGTAGACGAGGGCAGTGCAGTTGACGTTGTCTACATGGACTTTAGCAAGGCCTTTGACAAGGTATCACATGGTAGGTTGTTGCATAAAGTTAAATCTCACGGGATCCAGGATGAGATATCTAAATGGATACAAAGCCAGAGGGTGGTTGTAGAAAGTTGTTTTTCAAACTGGAGGCCTATGACCAGTGATGTGCCTCAAAGATCAGTGCTGGGCCCACTGTTATTTGCCATTTATATTAATGATTTGGATAAAAATATAAGGGGCATGGTTAGTAAATTTGCAGTTGACACCAAGATTGGTGGCATGATGGACAGTGAGGAAGGTTATCTCCAATTGCAGCGGGATCTTGATCAAATGGGACAATGGGCTGAAAAATGGCAGATGGAATTTAACTTAGACAAATATGAGGTCATGCATTTTGGTAGACTGAACCAGGGCAGGAGTTGCACCATTAATGGTAGGGCGCTGGGGAGAGTTACAGAACAAAGAGATCCAGGGGTACATGTTCACAGCTCCTTGAAAGCGGAGTCACAGGTGAACAGAGTGGTGAAGAAGGCATCTGGCTTTCTTGGTTTCATCGATCATGAACACTGAACACAGGAGTTGGAATGTCTTGTTGAAGTTGTACAAGACATTGGTAAGGTCACACTTGGAATACTGTATGCAATTCTGGTCACTATTATAGAAAGGGTATTATTAAACTAGAAAGAGTGCAGAAAAGATTTACTAGGATGCTACCAGGACTTGATAGATTGAGTTACAAGGAGAGGCTGAATAGACTGGGACTTTTTCCTCTGGAGCGTAGGAGGCTGATGGGTGACCTTAAAGAGGTCTACAAAATAATGAGGGGTAGATAATCAATATCTTTTCCCAAAGGTAAGGGAGTCTAAAACTAGAGGACATAGATTTAAGGTGAGAGGAGAGAGATACAAAAATGTCCAGAGGGGCAATTTTTTCACACACAGGGTGGTGGGTGTCTGGAACAAGCTGCCAGAGATAGTAGTAGAGGCAGATACCATTTTATCTTTTAAAAAGCATTTAGATAGTTACATGGGTACAATGGATATAGAGGGATATAAGCTAAATGCAGGCAATTGGGATTAGCTTAGGAGTTTCAAAAGAAAAGGGCGATATGGACAAATTGGGCTGAAGGACTGTTTCCATGCTGTAAACTTCAATGACTCTATCTGTAGACTGTGGGAGGAAACTGGAGCAAATTATTCAGGACTAAGATGAGGAAGAACTTCATCACTCAGAGTTGTGAACCTGTGGAATTCTCTACCACAGAAAAACATATCTAACAAAATGGCCACAATGGCTAAGAGGGAGTTGGACATAACCCTTGCAGCTAAAGGGTATGGAGAGAAAGCAGGAATGGGATACTGAAAGTCCATGATCAGCTATGGTCATATTGAATGGTGGTGCCAGCTCAAAGGGCTGAATGGCTTACTCCTGCATCTATGTTCTATGTTTTATGTTTATCCAAACTATCTGTGCTTTGATCTTGCTTAAATCATTGGAATTAGCTCTTTGGCCACTGAGCATTTTTCTTCTGATATTTTCTTCCATGTTCTTAGTAAGCCTCTTGTGTGCACTTTGTTGAAGGTCTTTTAAATAATATTTATATCCACTGCATTATCTTGATCAGTTAGTTCCCTGTTATCTCAATCAGACACAACTACCGTTAACAAATCCATTCTCCCTCTTTTATATTAACCCAAATAAATGTTTATTTTCTTCTTAATAATGATGTTCAATAGCCTCATCAATAACATTAAATATCCGGTTTATCCCTCACCTTTTTCTTATATAGAATGTGAATCACATTAGTGATTCAGTCCTTTGTATCTGATAAATATTGAAATGTCGAAACCAATTCTTCCACTATTTCTATCTTTGCTTCTATCAGAGCCAAGGGTGCATTTCATCCAGTATGAATTTTTTAGCAGGTCATTTCAAATGTATTACTATCCTGTCCTTGGCATCCCTTTCCTCTTTCAAAGTGACCTATAGATGACTCACCTCCTTTACAAAGACGGTGCAAAACACATATATTTTAGCCATCTCTGCTACTTTGGGTTATTTGAGGTCTAGCAATTGCTGACATATAAGGTTCATTGTGGGAGATATAGGAGGGATGTCCAAGGTAGATTCTTTACTCAGAGAGTGGTTGGGGTGTGGAATAGACTGCCTGATGTGGTAGTGGAGTTGGACACTTTAGGAACTTTCAAGCAGTTATTGGATAGGCACATGGAGCACTCCAGAATTATAGGAAGGGGATAGCTTGATCTTGGGATTGGACATAGCTCGGCACAACATTGAGGGCCAAAGGACCTGTACTGTGCTGTAATGTTCTATGTTTCTATGTAAGTTGTTAGAAGGTATTTTGAGAGGCAGGATCTACAGACATTTAGAGACGCAAGGACTGACGCAAGGACATAGATGCAGACAGCATGGCTTTGTGAGTGAAAAATCATGTCTCACAAATTTGATTGAGTTTTTTGAAGAGGTAACCAAGAAGGTAGATGAGGGCGGTGCAGTTAATGTTGTCTACGTGGACTTTAGCAAGACCTTTGACAAGGTACCACAGAAGTGGTTGTTGCATAAGGTTAAATCTCACCAGATCCAGGGTGAGGTAGCCAAATGGATACAAAATTAGCTTGATGACAGAAGACAGAGGGTGGTTGTCAAGGATTGTTTTTCCAACTGGAGGCCTGTGACCAGCAGTGTGCCTTAGGGATTGGTGCTGGATCCTCTTACTCTTACAATGCACTTGCTCCCTGTGTGGATGAGGAAAATGACTTTAGGAAGTATGAGCAAACTGGCCATTGCACTATGGAGGCCATTCAAGAGGGGGAAAGAAAAGAGTGTAGTGGTGGAGATTCCACAATTAGGGGGACAGATATGATCCTTTGTAAGAGTTCTGCATGGTATGTTGCCTATCCAGTACGAGGGTAAAGGGCATCTCTAACCTGCTTGAAAGGATATTGGAGTGGGAGGGGAAGGATCCAGTTGTTGAAGTCCAAGTTGAGATAAACAACATAGCCAGGAATAAGCAGGAGAACCTGTTTGGGGAATATCAGAAGCAAGGAACCAAATTAAAGAACAAGTCCTCAAGGGTTATAATCTCTGGATTACTACTCGAGCCATGTGTGAATTGGCAAAGAGAGAAGATTAGGGAGGTAAACACATGGCTAAAGGAGTCGTGTGGGAAACAGGAGTTCCATTTCATGGGGCAATGGCCATTCAGCCCTCCAAGCCTGCACCGACAATGCTGCCGACTGAGCTAAAACTCTCTATCCTTCCGGGGACCACATCCCTTTATTCCCATCCTATTCATGTATTTGTCAAGAAGATCCTCAAAATCACCATTGTATCTGCTTCCACCACCTCCCCCAGCAGCGAGTTCCAGGCACCCACCAACCTCTACGTAAAAAAACTTGCCTTGTACATCTCCGTTAAACCTTGCCTCTCGCACCTTAAAGCTATGCCTCCTAGTGCCCTCGTGGTACGGTGGCACAGTGGTTAGCACTGCTGCTCACAGCGCCAGGGACTCGGGTTCGATTCCCGGCTTGGGTCATTCTCTGTGCGGAATTTCTCCCCATGTCTGCATCTGAAAGATGTGCTGGTTAGGTGCACTGACTTGAACAGGCGCTGGACAGTGGCGACCATGGGAATTTCACAGTAACTCCATTGCAGTGTTAATGTAAGCCTTACGTGCGAACATAAATAAACTTTACTCTTCCACCCTGGGAAAAAAACTTCTATCAGGTCACATTCCAGTGAGAACAAACCAAGTTTCTCCAACCTTCGTAGCTAATACCCTCCATACCAGGCAACATTCTGGTAAGTTTTTTCTGTACCCTCTCCAAAGCCTCCACATCCTCCTGTTAGTGTGGCAACCAGAATGGAACACTATATTCTAAGTACAGCCTAAGGTTCTATAAAGTTGCAACACGACTTGCCAATTTTTAAACTTAATGCCCCAGCCGATGAAGGCAAGCATGTTGTATGCCTTCTTGATTATCTTTTCCACCTGTGTTGCCACTTCCAGTGACCTGTGTACCTGTACACCCAAATCCCTCTACCAATACTCTTGAGAGTATGGCCATTTTCTGTGCATTTCCCAATTGTATTAGACCTTCCAAAATGCATTACCTCACAGATTAAACTTCATCTGCCATCTCTCTGCCAAAGTCTCCAATTGATCTACACCCTGCTGTATCCTCTGATGGTCCTCATGATTATCCACAATTCCATCAACCTTTGTGTCAACCGCAAACTTACTAATCAGGCCAGTTACATTTTTCTCCAAATCATTTTATATATATACACATACATATTACAAACAGAAAAGGTCTCAGCACTGACCCCTGAGGAACACACTTGTCACAGCCCTCCATTCAGAAACACCCTTCCATTGCTACCTGTGTCTTCTATGGCCGAGCTAGTTCTGTATCCATCTTGCCACATTTCTGATCTCGTGTGGCTTCACTTCCTGTATTGGCCGCCATGGGGAACCTTGTAAAGTCCATGTAGCCAACATTCACTGCCCTATCCTCATCAATCATTCTTCATCAGTTCCTCGAAAAACTGCATCAAGTTAGTGAGACACGACCGCCCCTTCATAAAACCATGTTGCCTCTCGCTAATACATCCACGTATTTCCAAGTGGGACTAAATCTTGTCTCGATGAATTCTCTCCCATAATTTCCCTACCGGTCATGTAAGGCTCACTGGCCTGTAATTACCTGGATTATCCTTGCTACATTTCTGAAACAAAGGAACAACATTGGTTATCCTCCAATCCTCTGTGACCTCCCTTGTAGTCAGTGAGGATATAAAGATTTCTCTCAAGGTCCCAATAATTTCCTTCCGTGTGCTTCTCAGTATCCTGGAGTATATACCATCAGGGTCTGGACACTTCTCTACCTTAATGTTTCTCAAGAACTCCAATACTCCTTTTCAATCTCAACATGACCCAAAATTATCTACACACCTTTAGCCAGGCTCATCATCTGCCAAGTCCTTCTCTTTGATGAATACTGATGTAAAGTATTAATTTGATGCCTCACTCATTTCCTCTGGCTCTGCGCATAGGTTCCCTCCCCTGTCCTTGAGTGGGTCAACCCTCTCCCTGGCATCCTCTTGCTCTTTATATATGTACAAAAAGCCTTGGGATTTTCCCAAATCCTGCTGCCAATGACTTTTCATGACCTCTTTTAGCCCTCTTTACTCCTTGCTCAAGTTTCTTTCTACTTTCCAAGTATCCCACACTTGCTTTGTGTGTTCCCAGCCTCCTAGCCTTGACAAATGTTTCCTTTTCCTCTTTCACTAGGCTCACAATATCTCGTTATCCAAGGTTCCTGAATTTTGCCATACTTATCCTTCATCCTTGCAGAAATGTGCTGGTCCTGAGTTCGTATCAACTTACACTTGAAAACCTCCCATATGCCAATGTTGATTTGCCCTCAAACATCTGCCCCCAATCTATATTCTTCAGTTCCTGTCTAATATTGCTGTAATTGGGGGAAGGCCAATTTAGCATCATCACTTGAGAATTACTCTTATCTTTATTTATCAGCACCTTAAAGCTTACTGAATTGTGGTCGCTGTATCTGAACTGCTCCCCTATTGAAACATCGAACAGCTGGCTGGGCTCATCAGGTCCAGTACGGCCCCTTCCCTAGTTGGACTATCTACATAATGTCTCAAGAATGGCTCTGTCCCATCCACACCCCTAGCACTAAGTGAGTCCCAATCAATATAGGGGAAGTTAAAATTTCCCATCACAACAACCCTGTTACTTCTACATCTTATTAAAATCTGCCTAAATAGCTGTTCCTCTATCTCCTGCTGGTTGTTGAAGGCCTACAGTAAACCCCCAACATTGTGACTACAGTCTTCCTATTCCTGAGCTCTACCACTGGAGCCTCGCTGTACCTAAGAGGGAGGTGCCAAGGCCCAGGTCATGGAATTCGGAGATGAGTTGTGAGAATAACCATGTTGAAGGCTGAGCTGTAATCAATAAATAGGAGTCTGATATAGATGTCCTTGTTATCTAGGTGTTCCAGGATTGAATGCAGGGCCAGGGAGATGGCATCTGCTGTGGACCTGTTGTGATGATAGGCAAACTGTAGTGGATCCAGGTAGTCCAGTAGGCTGGAAGTGATTTGTGCCATGACTAGCCTTTCGAAGCACTTCATAAATGATGGGTGTCAGAGCCACCGGCTGATAGTCATTAAGGTACCAGGATGATGGTTGTTTTCTTGAAGCAGACAGGGACTGTAAATTCTTGTAGAGGTTGAAGATGTCTGCGAGTACTTCCGCCAGCTGATCCGCACAGGGCCTGAGTGCCCCATCCAGACGAGTTGCTTTCCATGGGTTGGCCTTCGAGAAAGCTTCTCTGACATCTGCAATGGTGACACCAGATACAGGTTCATCCAGGGATTCCAGGGTGGACAGCACGCTCTTGCTGACCTCTTGTTCAAAATTTGATGCTCAGCCGTGAACAAAATGAATGATGGCGTAGGCTTGAAGGTCCAAATGGCCTGCACTTGCTTCTATTTTTTATGTTTCTATCCTTCTATGTGGTAGAGCTTTGGAAGGTACTATTGAGGAAGCCTTGGTGATTTGCTTGGGTTGCATATTGTGTATAAGAACATAAGAACATAAGAAATAGGAGCAGGAGTAGGCCATCTGGCCCTTCGAGCCTGCCCCGCCATTCAATAAGATCATGGCTGATCTGTCGTGGCTCAGTTCCACTTTCCCGCCCTCTCCCCATAACCCTTAATCCCCTCTCTTATCAAAAACCCATCAACCCGCTTCTTAAAAATATTTAGCGAGGCAGCCTCCACCACTTCAACGGGCAGAGAATTCCAGAGATTCACCACCCTTTGAGTGAAGAAGTTCCTCCTCAACTCCGTTCTGAACCGCCCCCCCTTTATCTTGAGGCTGTGCCCCCTAGTCCTACTGTCTTTTTTGAGCGGGAAGAGTCTTTCCACCTCTATCCTATCCATCCCATTCATCATCTTATACGTCTCAATGAGATCTCCCCTCATTCTTCTAAACTCTAACGAGTACAAGCCTAGTTTATTCAGCCTCTCCTCATAGCTCAACCCCCTCAACTCCGGTATCAGCCTAGTAAACCTCCTCTGCACTCCCTCCAAGGCCAAAATATCCTTGCGCAGGTGCGGCGCCCAAAACTGCACACAGTACTCCAGCTGCGGCCTCACCAATGCCTTATACAGCTGCAGCAAGACCTCCCTACTTTTATATTCAATCCCCCTCGCTATGAAGGCCAGCATCCCATTCGCCTTCCTGACCACCTGCTGCACCTGCAGGCTGGGTTTTTGCGACTCATGCACAAGGACCCCGAGGTCCCTCTGCACCGTCGCCTGCTGCAGTTTTTCGCCACGTAAGTAATAGTCCTTCCTACCATTCTTCCTACCAAAGTGGACCACCTCACACTTGCCAACATTAAATTAGTGCTACCATTGTGATGAAGGGAGTGATTATTTAACCTAGAAGAACCATAGAACATTATAGCACAGAAACAGACCTTTTGGCCCTTCTTAGCTGTGCTAAACCATTTTTCTGCCTAATCCCTCTGAAATGCACCTCGACCATATCCCTTCACACTCCTCTCATCCAGGTACCTGTCCAAGGTTTTCTTAAATGTTAAAAGTGAGCCCGCATTCACCACTTCATCTGGCAGCTCATTCCACACTCCCACCACTGTGTGAAGAAGCCCCCCCAATATTCCCTTTAAACTTTTCCCCCTTCACCCATAACCCATGTCCTCTAGTTTTGTTCTCCTCTCGCCTCAGTGGAAAAAGCCTGCTTGTATTCACTCTATCTACATCCATCGTAATTTTATAGTAGATTCCAAAAGCTATTTCAGACAAATAAAAACACTTGCAACCAGATACTTGTATAGAAAGCAAGAACGTCTCTTGATTGTAATACCACATAGTTGCACGGAACTACCACAAAATACACCTATCGAAATTGAGATTGGAAACCATGAGCCCAAACAATAATACTGTATTCCAAAACAGAGCTGTAAAGCTTGACTGAAAATCCTGGTCATGGGACATAGTATATCATCCTAAAAAAAATTTTAACTGATAGTCATTAATTTGGTTCATACTATTATTCCCTCGCAATCCAAAGAACAAAGAACAATACAGCACAGGAAACAGGTCCTTCGGCCCACCAAGCCTGCGCCGCTCATGCTTCCAACTAAAGTATTCGTTTGTATCCTTCCATTTCCACTCTGTTCATGAGGCTATCCAGATAAGTCTTAAACGATCCCAGCGTGTCCGCCTCTACCACCTTGCTTGGCAGTGCATTCCAAGCCCCCACCACCCTCTGCATAAAATATATCTCTCTGATATCTGTGTTAAACCTTGCCCCCCTCACCTTGAACCTGTGACCCCTTGTGTTCATCACCTCCGACCTGGGAAAAAGTTTCCCACTGTTCACACTATATCTATGCCCTTCATAATTTTATACACCTCTATTAGGTCGCCCCTCATCCTCCGTCTTTCCAAGGAGGACAACGCCAGTTTACCCAATCTCTCCTCATAGCTTAGACCCTCCATACCAGGCAACATCCTGGTAAACCTTTTCTGTACTCTCTCCAAAGCCTCCACATCCTTCTGGTAGTGTGGCGACCAGAACTGGACGCCGTATTCCAAACGTGGCCTAACCAATGTTCTATATAGCTGCGACATCATACACCAAGGATAAAAATTGTTGACAGCCATTATTTGTCTGCTCGTGTACTCAAGTCAGAAATTTAATAGCCCAAGAATATCTTATTGCTATCATGTGCCAAAAATGATTGAATATTATTCAGTGGTGTCCACGCCACTGTTGCAGTTTATTGAAACCATCATTTAATTTTATTGACTCATCCCTAGTATATGGTAAGTCAATGGAGACGGTTCATTGGTGATCAACAGTGATATTCACACGCCAATAACAGTTTGTACAGCATGAGAAACAGATACTGCAGTTCCAATTAGTACTTTTTTTTCTTTTAAACCTCTAGCACTGAAATGTCCCTCCATGATTTAATGTCGAAGATGATGTGGAGATGCCAGCTATGGACTGGGGTAAGCACAGTAAGAAGTCTCACAACACCAGGTTAAAGTCCAACAGGTTTATTTGGTAGCACAAGCTTTTGAAGGAATGTTGAAAACTATTAAATCATTTTGCAAACATCCTTGCTACAGATAAGGTTTTGATACAATCATCCATATTTACATGTCTAAGATAGCAAATAAAATGGTTGAACATTTGCAGCTAGCATGTTTGCAAACACATTTTCTGCAACTCCAAAATACATGTGCCAACCTATAAGTCTCTCATCAAATATCAAATGGAATCAGGATTGCAATCACACTGCTTTCAAAAAGCCCATCCCATATTTCCATATTATGATGGTGCAATAAAACTACATTTACAAAACAGCTTTTCAAAAGACACAATCTTTCTGATTTTCAAAAGCTGTAAGTAGTGTCTTCCGGCTTCAAATTTTATTTAAAATCAAACATCAAACAAGTTGATTTTTTTAAGCACACAAAACATTTTTTGTTGTATTTGTTCTTTTGTGCTGGATCTAAAAGGATCAAATTTTATTGATAACTATAGAAAAGAAGTTGCATGTGTTCTGATGGCATGCTGTCCAAGCTGTTGAAGGAAGTCAGTGAAGAAACAGCAGGGGCTGTGGCCACAATTTTACAATTCTCCTGATACCAGCAAATTATGCCACATGTTAATTATACATCAATTGCATTTAATTATTTACAATTGAGGGTATTAATTGGGGTTTCACTTGAGTTGCTATATGGAGAGACACTGGGGTGTAGTTAGGTTAGATGTACGCTTTCTATGTTTCACTGTAAATAAACATTAGATCAAGTGAAGATTTGCCCCAGTGCAACAATTAACAATCTGCAAAATATCAAGGATGAGAAAGTTGCAAACATAAAACGTAAGAACTAGGAGTAGAAGTGGGCATAATTCTCCACCATTCAATATGATCATGGCTGATTGTATCTCGACCTCAACTCCACTTTCCTGCCCATTCTCCAAAACCCTTCAACCCCTTACTAACTAAAATTCTGTCCATCTCCCCCTTAAATTTACTCAAAATCCCATCATCCACTGCACTCTAGGGTAATGAATTCCACAAATTCACAACGCTTTGAGAGTAGTTTCACTTCAACTCTGTTTTAAATCTCCTTGTTCTAAATTAGCCCACAAGAGAAAGCAGCCACTCTATGGTATGGAGTGGCTACTTTTTTCAATACCTTTTATCATCTTACATATCTTGTGGCACGTTAACACTTTGGTTAGCACTGCTGCTTCACAGCACCAGGGTCCGGGTTTAATTCCGGCTTTGGGTGACTGTGTGGAGTTTGCACATTTTCCCATGCCTGCATGGATTTCCTCCGAGTGCTCTGGTTTCCTCCGCATTTCAACGATGTGAGGTTAGGTGAACTGGCCATGCTAAATTGATCCCACTGTTGGGGGATTAGCAGGGTAAGTATGTGGTGTTGCAGCATAGAGCCTGAGTGGGATTGTAATCGATGCAGACCGGATGGGCCAAATGGCCTCCTTCTGCACTGTATGGATTCTATGGATAGGAATACCTCAATTAGATCGCCTCTCATTCTTTAAACTGCAGAGAATATAGGACTAAACTGCTCAATCTCTCTTCATGAGAAAATCCATCATCTTTGGAATCAATCTAATGCAGTTGTAAATGCGCCTAGTTTGGGGGCGTTTAAGAGGTCTGTGGACAGGTTTATGGACGAAAAGGGATTGGTTTAGGTTAGTGGGTCATTGTTGTTTTTTTTTAAACTGGTCGGCGCAACGTCGTGGGCCGAAGGGCCTGTTCTGCGCTGTAATGTTCTATGTTCTAACCTCCTCTGAATTGCCCCTAATGCCATTACATTTTTCCTTAAATAAGGGACCAAACCTGTAGACAATACTCCAGGTGCAATCTCCCCAATGCCTTGTATAGTTGCAGCAATACTTCCTTACTTTTATATACTATTCCTTTAGTATAAATGCAAAAGTTGTATTTGTTTTCTTTATTACGTGCTGTACCTGCATACAAGTTTCTGCAACTCACGCACAAGGACACTCAGATCTCTTTGTACTAAAGCACATCGAAATCTCTCTCCGTTTAAATAATAAGTTGCCTTTCCATTTTTCCGACCAAAAGGGTTAACCTCACACTTATCTAAATTAAACTCGATCTGCTGCATTTTGGTCCACTCACCTATTTGTAGATTGTAAATTTGTAAATTTCATTAAATTTCCATTTGTAAATTTCTTCCCTCATTGCAACTTACTACCTCATTTATTTTAGTGTCATCTGCAAATTTTGTATCTTTCCTGCCTGTGTCCAAGTCATTAATAGAGATTGTAAATAATTGGGGCCCGAGGACCTAAACCTGTGGCACCCCATTAGTTACATCTTGCCAATTAAAAAAAAAGTTCATTTGTCCCAACTCTGTCTTCTGTCAGTAAGCCAGTCTTTTATTCAAGCTAATAAATTATCCCTAACCTATGAGATTTAACCATGTGTACTAACCTTCTGTTTGACACCTTATCAAATGCCTTCCTGAAGTCCAGATATACAACATCCACAGGATCCCCATTATCCACTTGGTTTGTTACATCTTCGAAGAACTCTGCAAATTAGTCAAACATTATTTACCCTTAAACAACTATGCTGTCTTTGATGGATCGTGTTTCGACCTTCCAAAGGTGCACTGTTGCCTCAGAGCCAGTGACCCCAATTCAATTCTAGCCTCGAGTGACTATGTGAGGAATTTGCACATTCTCCCAATGTTATAACCAATGCATCCACTATTTCTGCTATCACTTCCTTTAGTAACGTAAGATATTGGCCATCATGCTCTGGGGACTTGTCTACCATCAATACCATCAAGTTTGTTGAATATTATTTCCATATTGATGACAAATGTTCTTAGTTTCTCCTTTTCTATTATCTCTGCATTACCTGTTACTATTGGCAAACATATTTCTATTGAAGAAAAACAGAAGGCTAGACAGTAATTACAAAGTAGGTGGCACATCTGTCATTTTCAGACAAATTCAAGATCAAAGCAGCTTCTTGAAATCCATTGATCAGTCAAAGTCAATCAGCACAAATTTGTCAAAAGCAAGTCAAGTTTGACAAATGTAAGCAGATGAAGTGTACATGATTTTTTAGAAAGCATTCAACCAGAAATCCCAACAGGCTGGTTTAAAGAAAGCCAGAACAGTATACAAAACATGACATTCAGCAAGTGAATAGTAAGGGATAATGACTGCAATTCAGGTTCTAGAAAATAAACTGAGGTGTCACATCTCAGGAATTATTGTTCAATCTGCTTCTGTTCATCATATTCATTGACGTTTTGGAGTTGGGCACAGAGAACACTATCAAAATTTGTTGGTGACACAAAAGTTGAGGGTTTGGCAAAAAGTGGGGGAACTATAAAAGATTTCCAGTGGATATACAAATTGAGAGCAAGTTCAATTTGGTGTGTACATTATTCCATGAATTCATGCATCTTCTCCACTTCCACCATCCTGGTAGACAGAGTGACTTAGGACATACTACTCACCGGGTAAATAAATTCTTCCTAGAATCTCCTCAAATCCCTTCCTTGTGCCGTCAGGTAATGAGACAGCTTGTACACTTCTCAAACTTCACCTCAATTTTATTTGCTGCACAGAGAATACCAGCTTCTCCAACCTAACCATGTAACTAAAATCTTTCCACCCCAAAACCAGTCTGGTAAACCTCCTCTACACCTTCTTAAAGGCCCTCATGTCCTTCTTACAAATGGTGAACATAACTGGACATAACGGCCCAGATCTCGAGTCAGCATTGGAGAGAATCTGATTCAACCGATGCTATGATTAAAACTGCCCACTTATCATTTTATGTTGGAGTCTACACACTTTACAATGTCAGTTCTAGCAGGGCTACAGTGATAAAGAGCCAGGTGGTCAACTGTCCAACGGAATTACAGCGCAGCTACACCCCTTTTCTCAATTTTATAAATTCTTTCATGGGTTGCGGACTTTGCTGGCAAAATCAGAATTTGCTGCTCATCCTCAATTGCAGAGGACAGTTCAGTCATCCATGTGTCATTCCTCCTATGTGGATCTGAGTCACACATAGGCCAGACCAGGTTAAGGACAGCAGATTTTCTTCCCAATAGATCATTAGTGAATCAGACAGATTTTTATGAGAATTGATGATTGTTTCATGGTCACCGTAGGCGAAAAAAACTTCATTAAACATTAATTGAATTTACGTTTCACCAGCTTCCATTGTGGGATTTGAAGTCCCCAGAGCATTAGCCTGGGCTTCTAGATTAACAAAGAACAACACAGCACGGGAAACAGGCCCTTCGGCCCAACGAGCCCGCGCCGCCGTCCCACTGTCTCACTGGTTGTGAAATTCCCACTCCATCATCTCTCCTCAAATCTTCAGTTCTCTGATTAAATTTTGAAATGGGGCTATCAATCCCAACACTGCACAATACACTCCTCACTGACAGAATTAACACCCTCACATCCAGAAGCCATGGTGCATTTTCCCTCACTGATCATAGAAAACTTGGGAGAAAATTTTTAAAATGATAAAGTTTTTTTAAAAAATCAATAGAAAAAGTTATTTCCCTCTAGTTGGGGAATCTAGCAAGCCATTTATTTATTTTTGATTTTATACTCCCCATCCCCAAAGCTACAAAGCCAATGTTCAGAGTGGACCAGGCCAGCCCAAATCCATTCCCTGCCTGCCCCAAAAACCAAACTCAAAATCCAGCTGAATCCAATTCATGGCCCCCACAAGGGATACAAAAAGATCCAAGCCATCAAGACAAGGCACTGCACCCGATCCTAGGATCAAACGATGCCTGATCGCAACCAAAAGGCCAAAAAGCATACAACAAGCTGTCAGAACATTGGATCCTTTCAAGTGATTGAGGCAAACAACTTTGCATTTTTAAGAGAAATTGAAAAACACGTAAGTGAGAAATAATTAGTAAGGAGTTAGGAAGTAAAATCAGTTTTAGATTGTTCCAACAAAAGAGCTACCAACAGCCAAATTGCTCTCCTTCTGTGGTAAAAGCTACAAAAGGAGGTTACTGATTCCAGAAAACATGATCAGATTCTTGGCTGAAAGATTTTTAGTGCAAATTATGTTGTTCATACCTTCTTTCTAATGAACATTTTTTTTAAAAATGTTTTTATTGGGAGAAATTCAGTTTATCTTTATTTCTTCATCTCAGAGACATCAGCATTTCAATTCAGATACAGACAAGAGAAAAGTTCAGATTGAATCAAATTAAACCAATTCAATTGGCAAGCATCAGCACTGAAAGAATGAGATAAACATTCTTTTCATTCTGCATGCTAAGCCACATATTCATTGATCTAACACTCCCGAGTGCTGCTAAGTGAAATAATAAGCTACTCAGGTGCAACTCACTCCTTTCTCTGCTTGCCTGCATCACTTAACTACTAAAGGTTTCTCCTTCCCTTTCACTGGTCTCAGGAATTCTTACTGAGAAATTAATTTGGATTAGGACAGTTTTCACTGACTTAACAGTTTTTCACCATCAGTACTGGATGGAATATATATTGCATGAATAAATGCATTTTAAACTACTGATCTGGAGAAGCACCTTGAAAAGTAGCGTAATACTTGAATGGCAGTTTTGAATATGACAACTTCAAACCAGGGAGGTGATGATACTAGGGAGCTAATTTGGACCAATTTTATCACCCGATGCTATCACAGACCTTAACCAGAATTAATGAAACTGCAAATTATTAATCTTCAGCGACAACTTTGCACCTTCATTGACATACATCGCCAGCAAGTAAAATCAATAGCATTTTTTTTAGTTCAAGTTTCAGAACACTGTCATCCTCCTAGCTAAAACTATAGAGACTATCTAACCAAAACTGTGCTCTCCTCTCCACTCACATTGTCTGTACCTTTAAGACTTGATCACCTGTAAAGACTCACATTCCAATCATTATTTCATAAATTAAGTTTGTGTCTTTATATACCCTGTTTGTGAATAGAACTCCCACTCACTTGACAAAGGGGTAGTGCTCCAAAAGCTAGTGGCTTTTGCTACCAAATAAACCTGTTGGACTTTAATCTGATGTTGTGAGACTTCTTACTGTGTTTACCCAGTCTAACACCAGCATCTCCATATCGCAGCAGAGAAATCATAGAATACTACAGTGCAGAAGAAGCCCTTCAGCTTATCCAGTCTGCACTGATGCACGAAAGGCCCTGATATGGTATAATAATAATTTTTTTTTTCCCTTTTCATTCACAGGTTATAAGTCGGTCCACCTCGTGTCCAACGAGGGGCATACACGCTATGGGTCGTACTGGGGCTGCTCTTGGTTGTTCGAGATTGGCCTAGTGCTTCATGTCGTTAGTGTGTGCCTAAACTGGACCAGATACTGGGCAAGACGACAGCTCAGTGACTATCGCTTATTGCTGTGCAGACACATGGATTCGGGCTGGTGTCTGTGGGAGTTTGCGCATTCTCCCCATGCTTGCGTGGGTTTTCTCCGGGTGCTCCGGTTTCCTCCCACACCCCAAAGATGTGCTGTTAGGCTGATTGGCAGGAATAAATTGTCCCTAAATCAGTTTCCCTCAATCTGGATGGCCATAAAACGTTAGACAGGGGTCGTGGGTGGAGAGGGGGACTGGTGGTGTTGAGATGGCAGCGCGGGCTCATTGGGCCGAAGGGCCTGTTTCCCGGGCTTTTTTGTTCTTTGTTCTTTGACCTGCCGTCCTCATCCCACTTGCCAGCATTTGGGAGTAGTTTAATCAGATAGATTAATTTCAATTTAACAACCAGATCTGATAACTTATCCTGGATCTCAGCACCATTTTGATAGGCACAGAAGCTAAATCACTTGCAGACACAAGTTCAACATGTTTGGCGCGTGGGCTTGCATTGGCAAGCAATTTTAACGAGTGTTGTTAGTCACATCACACATTGAGAATTCTGGTTTCTTCTAAAATTAAAACACTGCTGCACCAACACAAATGTGTTAACACCTGCAGACAGGGGCATTACATTTCAGGGAAATTTGAACGTGTGTGTATAATTATTTGATGCGCCTCATTAATTCCAGTTAGCTACTGATAAAGGGGTGAATTGATTGAGATTTATAGAACTGTGAAAAATAGAAGAAATTTAATAGAGGAAACGCCACCAGTGGGGGTGCCCATGACAAGGTAATATAATCTTAAAACCAGAGTGATGCCACGCTGGGAAAAGTTGGGAGTAGTGTTGTAGTGAGACTCACTGCTTTATTCCTTGTAACAGCAAAAGAAAATTCCCAATGTAATTGAACAAGTTGAAAGATCAATGCATTGTTCACAAAATCATTAGGTTTTATTAGTAACTAGTAAATTACCCACAGCACCGTTCTTTGCAACAGGAACCCGGCAAGCGCTGGCAGCACCAGCACAAGGATCACGTGTTGGTTGTAGAAAACACTAATCCCTGTTGCTGAACAAGAACATACATTCCATTCGCTAGAACATATATGGTGTCGCCTACTGCTGATCATTGTTGCGTGCTGTTGTCCATCTCTCTCTCATTCCCCCACCCACAACCCTTCTCCCTTTCCTGCTTCCTACCTCACTGCTGCACCCTCCCTTTGCCGCTCACTTCTGAACTAGAACCACGCTGAGTATTCGTTTCTGGTCTTAGTTTGATCTGACCTATCTTATCTTCCTGTAAGAACCTATCTTATCTTCCTGTAATCAACCTTTTCCACTATTAAACACCCTACCAACCTTGGTGTTACCTGCAAATTTAATATCATTCCCTCCACATTATCTAAATCATTTATGTATATAACAAACAATAAAGGTCTCAGCATCAGGAAATGCTGCCAGTCACATAGAAGATATTGAGGCCAATTACTAAAAACTTGGTCAAAGAATTAGGTTTAAATAGCAATTTAAAATTTGCAACTGATGGCATGGCTGCCAGTGAAGAAGTCATTGAAATTTGTGATGCTCAAGAGGTCACAACTGGAACAGGGTTGACCATCTGAGATTCTGTGATCTGAGGGTTGTGGTACTGGAAAAAAATTACAGAAAGAGGGATGAGGCACTGGATGGATTTCAATACGGGGACAAAAAATTTTAAAATCGTGACATCATGGAACCAGAAGTCATGTAGGTCAGCACAAACAACAGTGATGAATGAGTGGAAGTTGGTGAGAGTCAAGTCACTGGCAGGATATGAATGACAAGTTTGCAAGAGGTAGGATGTGGGTAGCTGGTCAGGAGTATGTTGGAATCATAAAGATTAGAGGAACAAAGGTATGGCTGTGGGGTAAAGCAGATGTGGGGTAAAGTTGGACAATATCACAAAGATGGAAATAGGCTGATTTATGATTCATTGGGGTCAGAAACTCATCTCAGTGTCAAATATGACACTAAGATCTGGTTAAGCGTCAGACAACTGGGAATAAGAGAATGGAGTCCGTGGCAATGTTTATTTGAAGCCACGCTGCCACACAACAAGATGAAAAGTCCTGAGTTGACCATGCACAAGTCGGAGATACTGTGCACTACAAAAATAACTTGAGAGGTTGCTTTGAGTAGTGATCGGGGAACAGGATTTACGATACGCTGAAGGCAAAGACTTTGATCTTCTCAACATTTTGTTGCAGAAAATTTCTGCTCATCAGTACTGGATGTCACAAAGCAATCAGACAATTTAAAGATAATGGAGGCACCAAGAGAGTTGAATTAAGGTCAGCGCAATGTGGAAACTAAGTTATGCTTCCAAATCTACTAAGGAGTAACAGATAATTGAGAAAAAGGGGGCCAAGATCCTTTGGGCTGTTAGAGTTAACAGTACTGAGCAGAAAATAAACCATTGCAATTGATTCTCCAGATATGAGTAAATGAATTAGAACAGAACCATGCAAGTGTTATCCCATCTAGTTGTATAATGGGGAGAGGCAGAAGTAACCAAGCGAGTAGTGATGGTGGAGACCACCTGGGGTTGCTTGCTACATCTGTACGCTAGCTTTCAGTGACTCAAAAAACAAGAAAACCTTTGGATATCAACACTTTCCCATTTTAAAAATATTCTATTTTGGTTTTTCCTACCAAAGTGGATAACTTCACGTTTTTCCACATTGGATTCTACTTGCCATGTTCTTCTATCAAGGGACAATGGGAAATTGTCCAACATATGCAACTACAGACAGTCCTCAATTTTATGACTTTTGAAGTACAACAAATGGCAATTACAACATTTTGAATTTGCACGCCAGATGTGACTTTACGTACACTACACCAGGACTGTGGGAAATCTCCCGCCAACGCCCACCGTCCCACTTCATGCCAACCACAGTCACCCAAACTGCCCAGCCCAATCTGCGCACAGTTCCCCCCCTCCCACCCCCCCCGCAACTGGACACCTGCCTCCTTCTCTTCCAACACCCACTTCCCTCGCCACGGCACCCACTTCCCTCGCCAGAGCCTCCGCTTCCCTCATCGCGGCTCCAACACCCCTGCCCACCTGCCCCCTTCCTATGCTACAGCCCCCCTACCTCCTATCCACGCTGCAGCGCCCCCCGCCCCCTTCCAGTCATGGCACTCCCGTCACACCACACCACCCCACCCACTCTTGACCCCTTGCCTCGCCACAGCCTCCCATACGATCCCTCCTGCTCCCCATGCCACGTACTCTTGCCATGCCACCCAATCCCACTCCACAGGCCCCCTTCGCCTCGCCACAGGCCCATTCGCCTCACCTCGCCACGCCACCCCACCCCGGGGGGTCGCCTCGCCTCGCCACACCACCCCACCCCGGGGGTCGCCACGCCACGCCACCCCACCCCGGGGGTTGCCACTCCACCCCACCCCGGGGGTTGCCACTCCACCCCACCCCGGGGGTTGCCACGCCACGCCTCGCCACCCCACCCCACCCCGGGGGTTGCCACTCCACCCCACCCCGGGGGTTGCCACGCCACGCCTCGCCACCCCACCCCACCCCGGGGGTCGCCACCCCACCCCAGGGGTCGCCACGCCACCCCAGGGGTCGCCACCCCACCCCACCCCAGGGGTCGCCACCCCACGCCACGCCACCCCACCCCAGGGGTCGCCACGCCACCCCACCCCAGGGGTCGCCACGCCATGTCACCCCACCCCAGGGGTCGCCTCGCCACGCCACGGGTCGCCACGCCACGCCATCCCAGGGGACAACAGCCCAGGGGACACCACGCCAGGGGACACCACGCCAGGGGACCCCACCCCAGGGGTCGCCTCGCCACGCCACGCCACCCCAGGGGTCGCCACGCCACACCACCCCAGGGGTCGCCACGCCACAACCACCCCTCCCCACCCTGCCTGCCCACCCACCTCCTCTCCCCATTCTCACCCCGCCTGCTTGTTCCCCTGCCTCCCCACAGGCACTCCCCTCCCATTTCCTCCCCATGTGCTCCTGGCCCTTTCCTCCTCATGGGCCCCCCTTCCACCGCACATGGTCTGACTCATCTTTCATTCCCTCACATTACAATATAAATATCTCCCACTTTCTATGCATTTTAGCTTTGACAAAGTGTTATCTGGACTCGAAACGGCTGCTCTTTTCTCTCCTTACAGATGCTACCAGACTTGCTGAGATTTCCCAGTATTTTCTCTGTCACAATGTAATGGTTCAATTATATAGGTGTGAAGTTGTACAAATGAAGTAATGGCATGATGACAAAATTGACTAACTATTTGGTACAAAGTAAGGAAAACTGACTCCACGTAACCTAAGACAAGAATAAGACTGAAGAAGGTCAAGACCTGATAAGGATGACTCCGCATAACCTGGGGCTGTATGAAAAAGACAAGATAAAGGTCAGGGATGAAGGAGTCACTGACGTTCTTCTGTTCTATCAAAGGCCAAGATAAAGGTATGACTGATGAGACAAAGAGTTCTAGGAGGTCAGCAGGTTGTACTACGATTTATGACACTGCTTATGACACTACTTCTGTTCGAATTCCTGAATAAGCTCTGGTCACGCAAACTGATAATGATTATGTATAAATACTGAACTGATTCTTTATGTAAGCGCGGACTTGGGAAGGAATTAGCAAGTCGTAACAACAGCTCTCCAAACTCAAGTTACTGCCACTACTGCATGCAGTCTTTTGTAAATAAAGACTAGTTATTATGTCGGAATTAATTTTGTTGAGTCTTTCTGTCACAGTTAACAAACAGGAAAGTTTCCACTTCAACATAGGGAGCAGAGAGGGACAGAGTGTAGAAAAGGACCCCTCAGGGAGTGTGTCCAAAAATGTTTGAAGGCAGCAGGAGTTGAGAAGTCTGTGATGTTTTTGCTGGAGTGGGGGTGAGAGAAGAGGTTAATAAAACACATAAGCATAGCTTTAAGAACACTAACACAATACTGACGAGTGAATGATCTTACATTATGAAGAAAGCTGACAAGGGCTGCTGCTATAGAAGACAGCTCTATATGACTAACAAGTATTTTCATTTAAAAACATGTATTTTTAATTTATGAAGTGAATGTAGTTTGCTTTTAGGATACATTTTGTGAAACTTCAGTCTATGACAAAATATAGCAGGACTTGATGAGATGTGATGAGATGGGGGACAGTACCTGCATTCCAGAGGACAATTCTTCCAATGAATGTAGTTATGTTGTTATCAGCAGTGATCAGGATTGCTTGATAGAGCAGACGCAGCACGGTTTTGTTAAAGGGAAGTCGTGTCTGACAAATTTACTTGAGTTCTATGAGGATGTGTCTAGGGCGGTGGATAAAGGAGAGCCAGTGGATGTGGTCTTTCTTGATTTTCAGAAGGCGTTTGACAAGGTACCTCACAAGAGGTTACTGCAGAAGGTCAGGGGACATGGAGTTGGGGGTAGGGTGTTAGCGTGGACAGAGGATTGGTTGTCAAATAGGAGGCAGAGAGTGGGGGTCAATGGGTGC
Source organism: Carcharhinus amblyrhynchos (assembly GCF_965287045.1). Taxonomy (NCBI): domain Eukaryota; kingdom Metazoa; phylum Chordata; class Chondrichthyes; order Carcharhiniformes; family Carcharhinidae; genus Carcharhinus; species Carcharhinus amblyrhynchos. Next base: position 67,065,631 of record NC_137326.1, read on the forward strand.
TATTCGGATTGGCGGTTGGTGACTAGTGGGGTGCCCCAAGGGCCTCAGCTATTTACCATTTATATAGATGATCTGGAGGAGGGAACCGAGTGTATGGTGTCGAAATTTGCTGATGACACCAAGATTGGTGGAACGGCAAATTGTGCGGAGGGTGTGGAGAGTCTGCAGAAGGATCTAGATAGGCTGGGCGAATGGGCCAGGAACTGGCAAATGGAATTTAATGTTGGCAAGTGCGAGGTGGTCCACTTTGGTAGGAATAATGGTAGGAAGGATTATTACTTACGTGGAGAAAAACTGCAGCAGGCGACGGTGCAGAGGGACCTCGGGGTCCTTGTGCATGAGTCGCAAAAACCCAGCTTGCAGGTGCAGCAGGTGGTCAGGAAGGCGAATGGGATGCTGGCCTTCAACGCGAGGGGGATTGAATATAAAAGTAGGGAGGTCTTGCTGCGGCTGTATAGGGCATTGGTGAGGCCGCAGCTGGAGTACTGTGTGCAGTTTTGGGCGCCGTACTTACGCAAGGATATTTTGGCCTTGGAGGGAGTGCAGAGGAGGTTTACTAGGCTGATGCCGGAGTTGAGGGGGTTGAGCTATGAGGAGAGGCTGAAGAAACTAGGCTTGTACTCGTTAGAGTTTAGAAGAATGAGGGGAGATCTCATTGAGACGTATAAGATGATGAATGGGATGGATAGGATAGAGGTGGAGAGACTCTTCCCGCTCAGAAAGGACAGTAGGACTAGGGGGCACAGCCTCAAGATAAAGGGGGGGGGGCGGTTTAGAACGGAGTTGAGGAGGAACTTCTTCACTCAAAGGGTGGTGAATCTCTGGAATTCTCTGCCTGTTGAAGTGGTGGAGGCTACCTCGCTAAATATTTTTAAGACGCGGGTTGATGGGTTTTTGATAAGAGAGGGGATTAAAGGTTGTGGGGAGAGGGCGGGAATGTGGAACTGAGCCACGACAGATCAGCCATGATCTTATTGAATGGCGGGGCAGGCTTGAAGGGCTAGATGGCCTACTCCTGCTCCTATTTCTTATGTTCTTATGTAATGCCAGTTTGATGAACAGAACTGCACAGCTCCAAGCTGATAACACAGGTGCAATGCAGACATGTTGTTCCTCCATCGTCGTTGATGAGGACCTCAACACCATTAGTCATTTTGAGGCTGGATGCGGTGAGTCCGAAGATGACTGATCAGGAATTCGGGCACGGAATATCCTGGCACATATTGGACAAACATTTGTAGGCATTGTAATTGTTGCGCTGGTGGCTCTGGACTTGTGCAGCTCGTGCTTAAGTTGTGCTTCAGCAATGTACCTTGCTTCATCAGCTTGACAGCCCTTGCGATGAGGCAACGCAAGGTAGGACAGTTTTGTGCCAGCGTTTCCCAGGTGGTTGTGTCTATGTCAAGCGACTTCAGGGAGGCCGTGAGTGTGTCTTTGTAACGTTTCTTCTGCCCTCGATGCGAGCGTCTTCCAGCAGAGAGTTCCCCAAAAAATAGGAGTTGCTTGAGTATGTGCTCGTCTTGCATACAGATGACATGACCTGCCCATCGGGTCTGTGCTCTCATCAGCAGTGTGTGGACTGATGGTAGATTTGCTCTAGAGAGAACTTCAGAGTCTGGTACTTTCTCTTGCCATCTGATGCCTAATATTCTGTGAAGACAAGTCATGTGGAAATGATTGAGCTGTCTTACATGCCTGAGATATAGTCCATGTTTCACAGGCATACAGGAGGGTAGTGAGTACCACAGCGCTGTAGACCTTCAGTTTTGTTGCTGGGCTGATTCCTTGATGTTCCCATACAGTGCAGCGCAGTCTACCGAAAGCAGAACTTGCCTTTGCTATTCTGCAGTTAACATCTGTGTCAATAGTCACTGCTTGGGAAAGGGTGCTGCCAAGATAAGTGAACTGGTCCACTGCCTATAGCTTCTGCCCTTTGATTGTGATTATGGGTTCTGTGGGGCGTGTATGGGGTGTCAGGGAGGGGTAGTACCTTTGGTGGGGGAACGTGTCGCATCCTTTCAGGGTGGTTTGTCCATCTTTTGTCCCCACCTGGCACTCAGCTCTCACCTGTGGCTCCCCGTAGCTGTTTGCACGCGACAGCGGCCATATCCCGGGCAACAGCCTCAACAAGCCGGCTAAACCAGGTGAGGATAGCCGACGGGTCTCAACCCTCGGAGAGATAGGGAGTTGTCTATCCCAGCACGTGAAGACAGAGTCCGGCGGATTGAGCAGACGAGACCAATGGAAGGTCCAACGGTCAAGAAGGCGATCTCTGCAAGCGTCATGGAACACAAAGAGCAGGACAAGACACAGAAGACAGCCTGGTCATCCACTATGCATAGTCCCACCTCCAACCGTCTTGTCTCTTGTCTTGCCACTGGATCTAGATGGGAATTGGGAAGAGAGAGTGAGGCTGATGCTGCGCAACTCTCCCTCACTTTAATCCAAATCAAGCGCTAGTTTCGACACCATCATCATCAGTGTCCTGTTCAATCCTTGAAGTCCTGTGGCGATGGGTGAGCGACGAAGCAGCAGGTGTGGACACACTGGGAGTTGTAGTCATGGACCTGCACGCAGGTGGCTCAGGTCTAATGGTCATTTCTTGCTGATTGAAGCAGCAGTGGAACTCGGTGTCTACCTGGGCGACTGAGCAGACCTCTTCAGGAACACGCTGCTCACCTCCGCAGAATGAGGAAGGGGCTAGAAAAGGTGCCCTAAACATTGCCTGCTTTACTACACCCTGGCCAGTTTACCGCGGCTGGCAGGGATCCCATCTCGCGGTCGAACAAACAAAATAAAACACATGGTGACACTGCTCACCACTGGCACTTGGAACGTGCGCACGCTTTTGGACAACCCTACAGCAGACAGACCAGACAGAAGAACAGCCTTAGTTGCCAGAGAGCTTGCAAGATACAACACTGACATTGCAACCCTGAGCGAAACTCATCTTGCCAACGTAGGTCAGTTGACTGGAGGTGGATACACTTTTTTCTGGAGCGATCGTGGCAGTGATGAGCGTCGTGATGCTGGAGTTGGATCTGCCAATCAGGAATCACCTTGTTCGGAAACTTGATAGTCTACCCAAGGGTGTGAACAACTGGCTTATGACATTACAGCTTCCGCTACAGAACAAAAGTCAAGCCACCCTGATCAGTGCCCATGCCCCCACAATGAACAACCCGGATGAGATGAAGGACAAGTTCTACGAAGAACTAGGTGCCCTACTATCAGCAGTGAGCAGTAACGACAAGCTGATCTTGCTTGGCAATTTCAATGCAAGAGTAGGGTGTGACTCTGCAATCTGGCAGGGAGTCATTGGAAGGCATGGAGTGGGCAAGTGTAACAGTAATGGCCTACTCTTAATGAAGACAAATGCAGCACACCACCTCCTCATCACCAACACAACCTTCCGTCTGCCTACCCGTAACAAGATCTCCTAGGTGCACCCCTGCTCTAAGCATTCGCATCTTATTGACTATGTCATTGTCAGGAGAAAAGACAGGCAGGATGTCAGAGTAACAAAGGCCATGTGTGGTGCTGACTGCTGGCCAGATCACAGGCTCATTGTCTCCAAAATGAGGCTCCGCATCAGACCCAAGAGGTGATCACAAGGAAGCAAGGTTATGAAAAGACTCAATGCGGCCAAACTAAAGAACCCCAGCATAGCTTCAGCACTGGCTGAAGACTTAGAAATCAAGCTTGCTGACCTACACCTTGCAGGCAGCGCTGAAGATGACTGGGAACGCTTCAGGGATGCTATCCACACATTTGCGCTGAAGATGCTCAGGCCCTCTACCCGCAAGCAGCATGATTGGTTTGATGAGAATGATGAGGAGATACAGGCTATACCTGTTGAAAAGCACCGTCTTCATCGGACCTGTTTGAAGGACCCATCTTCAGCTGCCAAGAAAAATGCTTTTACTAGTGCTCACAGGACAGTCCAGAATTAACTGCGTAAAATGCAGGATGCCTGGCTGAGCGCCAAGGCAGATGAAATACAGGGATACGCTGACAGAAACAACTTGAAACAGTTCTATGAAGCCCTCAACACGCTCTATGGACCTCAATCTCTTGGGAGTTTCCCTGTCCTGAGTACAGATGGTACAGCTCTTATTACAGAGAAGGCTCAGATCCTGCAGAGATACACCGTTCTGTGTATGGTGCATGAGGAGGAGCAGGCTAACGCACGACTCCGGTCTTTTTACTGTTGATGGTGAGTCCAAAGTTGTCACAAGCATCGGAAAATTTGTCCATACTGACTTGCATCTCTGGCTCTGAGCCAGTATACAGGGCGCAGTCAAAGAGGAAGTCTCTCAGAATAGTCTCCTTCACTTTGGTAATAGCTTGAAGTCTCCTCAGGTTGAAGAGCTTCCCATTCACTCTGTACTTGAGGCTGATACCAGCAACACTGTCCTGGAAGGCATCATTCAGCACGGCAGTAAATATCATGCTGAATAGTGTGAGTGCGAGCACACAGCCCTGTTTGACGGCATTGGTGATTGGGAATGCCTCAGAGGATTTTTCATCATCCAGTACTCTGGCCATCATGAACTGGCGTACCATCTGAATGAATTTGGGGGGGCAGCTGAACTTTGACATGATCCTCCACAGGCCTTGTCGGCTGACAGTGTTGAAGGCTTCTGCAAGGTCAACAAAGGTTGTGTAGAGCTCGCAATTTTGCTCCTGACACTTCTGAAGAAGTTGGCGTGCAGCAAAAATCATGTCAATAGTCCCGCAACCTTTGCAGAAGCCACACTGTGATTCTGGAAGCAGGCACAGCTCCAGATGAGTGACCAGATGATTTTTCAGGTCTCTTGCGAGGGTTTTTCCTGTGATAGAGAGCAGTGAGATCCCTCGGTGATTGTCACATACTTGCCAATTGCCCTTCCTCTTGTAGAGGTGTGCGATGGAAGCATCTTTAAGTTCCTGAGGAATGGATCCTTGCTTCCAAAAGGACTGGAATAACTCGGTGAGCTTCTCGTTAAGTACAGGACCAGCAGCTTTGTTGATCTCTGCGGGTATGGCATTTGCCCCTGGGGCTCTGCCACTGGATCGATGGCTGACAGCTTTCATGACTCCGGCTACTACCAGTGGGTCATCCACGGCGCTGTTGATGTCGACCTGGGGAATCCTGTCTATTGCCTCATCGTTAATAGATGACAGTCGGTTGAGGACGGCTTCAAAGTGTTCAGCCCATCTCTGAAGGATCTGAGCCTCCTCTGTAATGAGAGTTGTACCATCTGTACTCAGGAGGGGGGGGAACTCCCGAGAGATTGAGGTCCGCAGAGAGTGTTGAGAGCTTTATAGAACCATTTCAAGTCATTTCTGTCAGCGTATCCCTGTATTTCATGTGCCTTGGCGCTCAGCCAGTCATCCTGTTGTAACATAAACAGGGCCTAGGTTTTATGGCTGATAAAATTGGATATCCTAAATTAAAGAATTGGGCATATTAAAAATCAAACACAGTCAAACCTCAGGCAGGCCAGTTGTACAATACACAAACCTGTCTGGGCCTGACTCATCAACCTCCTATCAAAGGTCGTTGCACCCAAGTGATACTTTGTAGGAGATCATTGCACCCCATTGAAATGCACCAGCCTATTGTTAGAAGCCTAGATCGGGCCACACTTTCTGTCACCGCAAGTTCCTGCAGTTGGCTTAATCTGATAACAGGTTACATGTAAGCAACAGCACGGAGAAGGACCCTGGTGTCCTGTCAGGCAGAGGTCAAGAAACCCACTGGATATTGGAACCCCCTCCTGGGACCTCACTGGCCGGAAGCCAGAGAAGTTTCTGGAAAGGCAAGCAGGCAGGGAATAAAGGAACACACTTGCAGATACCAGCAGTGAAGACTCGAGAAGACTTGATGAAGGAGGCCACCCTTGACCATTCGGAAGACTGACCAGAGAAGGAAGGAAGGAAGAAGCTGCCATCGAGACTCACCTTCGTGACAACTGACCAGAGAGACTCAGAGAATCGAGCCTGCAGTGTTAACCAAACCATCTTTGCGGGTAGTATATCTGATTTTGGGGTATCCTCTCATTTTATGTGAGTAATTTAAGGGTTAGTAGTGTTATTGTTAATAAACTTGTTGAACCTTTGTGTTTGTCCTTTGTCCATCTTGCAAATAAGGGCACCGGGGTACAACATTGGAATAAGTAAACTGGTCTAAAGTATGAGAGATTTTAAAATTACAACACTGCATTTCACGCAGTTTATTCTGGATTGTCCTGCGAGCACTGGTTAAAGCATTTTCTTGGCAGCTGGTAATGGGTCGTTCTGACAGGCCCAATGAAGTTGGTGCTTTTGAACAGATACAGCCTGTATCTCCTCATCATTCTCAGCAAATCAGTCATGCTGCTTGTGGGTAGAGGGCCCGAGCACCTTCAGTGCGGATGAATGGAAAGCATCCCTGAAGCGTTCCCAATCGTCCTCAGCGCTGCCTGTAGGTCAGCAAGTTTTGATTTCTAAGTCTTCAGCCAGTCTACGCTGGGGTTCTTTACCTTGGCCACATTCTTTTCAGAACCTTGCTTCCTTGTGGTTGCCTCTTGGAGACAATGAGCCTGTAATCTGTCCAGCAGTCAGCACCACACGTGGTCTTGGTCACTCTGACATCCTGCCTGTCTTTTCTCCTGACAATGGCATAGTCGATAAGATGCGAATGCTTCGAGCGGGGGTGTACCCAGGAGGTCTTGTTACAGGTAGGCAGACGGAAGGTTGTGTTGGTGATGAGGTCGTGTACTGCACAGGTCTTCATTAAGCTTTCGTTACTGTTACACTTGCCCATTCCATGCCAGATTGCAGAGTCACATCCTATTCTTGCATAGAAATCGCCAAGCAAGATTAGCTTGTCAGTACTGTTCACTGCTGATAGTAGTTCTTCACTGAACTTGTCTTTCATCTCATCCGGGTTGTTCATTGTGGGGATATAGGCACTGTTCAGAGCAGCTTGACTTCTGTTCTGTAGCAGAAGCTGTAATGTCATAAACTGGTCATTTACACCCTTGGGTAGACTAGCAAGTTTCCGAACAAGGTGACTCCTGACGGCGAATCCAACTCCAGCATCACAACGCTCATCGCTGCTGCGGCCGCTCCAGAAAAAAGTCTATCCACCTCCAGTGTCAGTCAACTGACCTACACTGGCAAGACGAGTTTCACTCAGAGAGCTGCAATGGCAACGTTGTATCTTGCAAGCCCTCTGGCAACCAAGGCTGTTCTACTCTCTGGTCTGCCTGCTGTAGGGTTGTCCAAAAGCGTGCACACGTTCCAAGTGCCAATGGTGAGCGGTGTCACTTTGTGTTTTATTTTGTTTGTTCGACCGCAAGATGGGATCCCCGCCAGCCACAGTAAACTGGCCAGGGTGTAGTAAAGCAGGCAATGTTTAGGGCACCTTTTCTAGCCCCTTCCTCATTTTACAGAGGAGAGCAGTGCAGGTGAGCAAACTGCACACGGTACAGTGATGCAGCAGGACATAGGCAAAGACAAGGGGAAAAGGAACGTAGTAGTGATTGGGGATAGTGGGGTGAAGGGTATTGACACTGTCCTTTGTCACAATGACAAAGTGCACAGAAGGGTGTGTTGTCTGCCTGGTGCTCGGGTACAGGATGTCGCAGCTGGGCTGCAGAGGAATCTGGAGTGGGAGGGTGAGAACCCGGTCGTTGTAGTACATGTGGGTGCCGGCGACGTAGGCAAAGTGCGGACTGAGGATCTGGGGAGGGAGTATGAGAAGCTGGGAATGGAATTAAAAAGTAGAACCGACAAGGTGGTCTTCTCTGGGCTACTGCCTGAACCGAGTGCAGACGTGAGTAGGGTTGACAGGATAAAGGAAGTGAATGGGTGGCTCAGAGATTGGTGTGGGAGGAATGGGATCGAATTTATGGGGCATTGGCACCAGTATTGGGGTAGGTGGGACTTGTTCGGGCGGGATGGGGTTGGTCTGAATCGTGCTGGGACCAGAGTGCTGGTGAATCGAGTAAAGAGGACTGTAGACAGGGCTTTAAACTAATTGGGGGGGGGGGAGGGTGCGAGGGTAGGTGATGTTAGGAGGTCTACAGTTAAGGATAGGGTACAGGTAAGGGAAGAGGCTGAGGATGTCCCAAGTGGTGGCGTTACGGCAAATAGGGTCCAGAAGAAGGCTGGGATGAAAGCGCTTTATCTGAACGCACAAAGCATTCGGAATAAAGTGGATGAGCTGGTGGCGCAGATCGACACAAATGGATACGATCTGGTGGCCATTACAGAGACGTGGCTGCAAGGTGACAGGGACTGGGAGATGAATGTACAGGGCTATCAAGTGTTTAGGAAGGATAGGCAGGAGGAAAGAGGGGGTGGCGTAGCTCTGCTGATTAAGGACAGCATCAAGGTGGTAGCAAGGGATGATATCGGAGCCAAAGAGCAGAAAGTGGAATCGTTGTGGGTGGAGATTAGGAACAGCAAAGGGAGGAAGACGCTGGTGGGTGTCGTCTATAGGCCCCCGAATAATGATCTGGAGGTGGGGCGGGCTGTTAACGCGCAAATAAGTGCTGCGTGCAGGAATGGGACGGCAGTAGTTATGGGGGATTTCAATCTGCATATTGATTGGTCGACCCATGTTGGACGTGGGGGGCTCGAGGAAGAGTTCTTGGAATGCTGCCGGGATAGTTTCCTGGAACAGTGTGTGTTGGAGCCGACGAGGGAGCGATCTATCTTGGATCTGGTGCTATGTAATGAGGCGGGTAGAATTAGGGACCTTGCGGTGAAGGATCCTCTTGGAGAGAGTGATCATTGTATGGTGGAGTTTCTGTTGCAGATGGAGGAGGAGAAAGTGGGTTCCCGGACACGCGTCCTTTGTTTGAATAGAGGGGAGTATGGTAGGATGAGAGAAGAATTGGCGAATGTGGACTGGGGGAGCGCGTTGGAAGGTAGGTCTGCTGAGGAGCAGTGGAGGATCTTTAAGGAGATCTTTCTTGGTGCTCAGCAGAAATTTATTCCGATGGTTAAAAAGGACAGTAGGAAGAGAGGTAATAAGCCGTGGATAACGAAGGAGGTGAAGGAAAGTGTTAAATTAAAAGCGGAGGAATTTAGAGTAGCTAAGAGCAGTGGGCGAGAAGAGGATTGGGAAAGGTTTAAATGTCAACAAAGATTGACAAAAAAGTTGATAAAGGAGGGTAGAAGAAGCTATGAAGCTGGGCTAGCGCTTAATATAAAAAAGGATAGCAAGAGTTTTTATAAATATATAAAAAGGAAGAGGCTGGCTAGGGTGAACGTTGGTCCCTTAGAGGATGAGAAAGGGGACCTAGTGGTAGGGGATGGGGATATGGCTAAGGTCTTGAATAACTTTTTTGTTTCTGTCTTCACGGAGGAGGACGTGAATAATTTGCCGGGTGTCAGCGATGGAAAGGTGGTAGGACTGGAGGGTCTTAATGACATTACTGTTACTAGAGAGGTGGTGCGCGACAGACTGGAGGGGGCTGATTGTGGACAAGTCCCCAGGACCGGATGGAATGCATCCGAGGGTTCTGAAAGAAATGGCGGAGGTTATAGTGGATGCCTTGGTGGTTATTTTCCAGACGTCGCTGGATTCCGGGAAAGTGCCGGAAGATTGGAAAACGGCTAATGTTACGCCGTTGTTTAAGAAGGGTGCCAGGCAAAAGGCGGGAAATTATAGGCCGGTTAGTTTAACGTCTGTGGTAGGTAAAATGTTAGAATCCGTCATTAAGGAGGAAATTGCGAGGCATCTTGAAGGGAATTGCTTGATAGGGCAGACGCAACACTGTTTCATTAAAGGGAAGTCGTGTCTGACAAATTTACTGGAGTTCTATGAGGATGTGTCTAGGGCGGTGGATAGAGGAGAGCCGGTGGATGTGGTCTTTCTGGATTTTCAGAAGGCGTTTGATAAGGTACCTCACAAGAGGTTACTGCAGAAGGTCAGAGGACATGGAGTTGGGGGTAGGGTGTTAGCGTGGATAGAGGATTGGTTGTCAAATAGGAGGCAGAGAGTGGGGGTCAATGGGTGCTATTCGGATTGGCGGTTGATGACTAGTGGGGTGCCCCAGGGGTCGGTGCTGGGGCCTCAGCTATTTACCATTTATATAGATGATCTGGAGGAGGGAACCGAGTGTAGGGTGTCGAAATTTGCTGATGACACCAAGATTGGGGGAAAGGCAAATTGTGCGGAGGGTGTGGAGAGTCTGCAGAAGGATCTGGATAGGCTGGGCGAATGGGCCAGGAAATGGCAAATGGAATTTAATGTTGGCAAGTGTGAGGTGGTCCACTTTGGTAGGAAGAATGGTAGGAAGGACTATTACTTACGTGGCGAAAAACTGCAGCAGGCGACGGTGCAGAGGGACCTCGGGGTCCTTGTGCATGAGTCGCAAAAACCCAGCTTGCAGGTGCAGCAGGTGGTCAGGAAGGCGAATGGGATGCTGGCCTTCATAGCGAGGGGGATTGAATATAAAAGTAGGGAGGTCTTGCTGCAGCTGTATAGGGCATTGGTGAGGCCGCAGCTGGAGTACTGTGTGCAGTTTTGGGCGCCGCACCTGCGCAAGGATATTTTGGCCTTGGAGGGAGTGCAGAGGAGGTTTACTAGGCTGATACCGGAGTTGAGGGGGTTGAGCTATGAGGAGAGGCTGAATAAACTAGGCTTGTACTCGTTAGAGTTTAGAAGAATGAGGGGAGATCTCATTGAGACGTATAAGATGATGAATGGGATGGATAGGATAGAGGTGGAGAGACTCTTCCCGCTCAAAAAAGACAGTAGGACTAGGGGGCACAGCCTCAAGATAAAGGGGGGGGCGGTTTAGAACGGAGTTGAGGAGGAACTTCTTCACTCAAAGGGTGGTGAATCTCTGGAATTCTCTGCCCGTTGAAGTGGTGGAGGCTGCCTCGCTAAATATTTTTAAGAAGCGGGTTGATGGGTTTTTGATAAGAGAGGGGATTAAGGGTTATGGGGAGAGGGCGGGAAAGTGGAACTGAGCCACGACAGATCAGCCATGATCTTATTGAATGGCGGGGCAGGCTCAAAGGGCCAGATGGCCTACTCCTGCTCCTATTTCTTATGTTCTTATTTCTTATTCCTGAACAGGGCTGCTCAGTCACCCACACAGATGCCAAGTTTCACTGCTGCTTCAGTCAGCGGAAAACAACCATTAGACCTGAGCCGCCTGTGTGCCAGTCTGTGACTACGGCTCCCAGTGTATCCGCTCCTGCTGCTTCGTCGCTCGCCCATCGCCACGGGACTTCAAAAGGTGAACAGAACGATGCTGGTGGTGTCGAGACTAGCACTTGATTTGGATTAAAGTGAGGGAGATTTGCACAGTGTCAGCCTCACTCTCTCTTGCCAATTCCAATCTGGATCCAGTGGCAAGACAAGAGTCAAGATGGCTGGAGGTGGGACTAGGTGCAGTGCATGACCAGGACATCATCTGTATCTTGTCCTGCTCTTCGCGTTCCACAACACTTGCAGAGACCACCTTCTTGACCGTTGAACATTCCATTGGTCTCATCCGCTCAACCCGCCAGAGTCTGTCTTCACATGCTAGGATAGACATCTCCCTAACTCACCAAGGGTTGAGATACCCTCACCTGATTTAACCAGCTTGTCGAAGCCATTGCCCAGGGTGTGGCTGCTGTCACATGCAAACAGCTATGGGAGTCACAGGTGAGAGCTGAGTGCTAGGTGGGGACAAAGGGTGGACAAACCGCCCTGAAAAGAACGTGACATGTTCCCCACCAGAGGTACTACCCCTCCCTGACACCCCATACACCCATACATGGGATTTCTCAAGGTCAGGCAAGTGTCACATGGGTTTGTCGGTGGGAATCACTCTTCCATCTCACTATCCAACGTCCTACGTCAATGGGCAACAGAAGGATGGTAACACTGGTAATGACAAATGAAATCCCATGAGGTCATGGATTTCCCAGGGTGACTTAGACAGGTTGCAGAGCTGGGCCGCGAGGTGGCGGATGGAGTTTAATGCGGAGAAGTGTGAGGTAATTCATTTCGGTAGGAGTAACAGATGTGTTGAGTATAGGGCTAACGGGAGGACTTTGAATAGTGTGGAGGAGCAGAGGGATCTAGGTGTATGTGTACATAGATCCCTGAAAGTTGGGAATCAAGTAGATAAGGTTGTTAAGAAGGCATACGGTGTCTTGGCGTTTATTGGTAGGGGGATTGAATTTAGGAGTCGCAGCGTCATGTTGCAACTGTACACAACTCTGGTGCGGCCGCACTTGGAGTACTGTGTGCAGTTCTGGTCCCCACATTACAGGAAGGATGTGGAGGCTTTGGAGAGGGTGCAGAGGAGGTTTACCAGGATGTTGCCTGGTATGGAGGGGAGGTCCTATGAGGAGAGACTGAGGGATTTGGGGTTGTTTTCGCTGGAAAGAAGGAGGCTAAGAGGGGATCTTATTGAAACATATAAGATGATTAGAGGTTTAGATAGGGTGGATAGTGATAGCCTTTTTCCTCGGATGGAGAAAGCTAGCACGAGGGGCCATGGCTTTAAATTAAGGGGGGGTAGTTATAGGACGGATGTCAGGGGTTGGTTCTTTACCCAGAGGGTGGTGAGGGACTGGAATGCCCTGCCTGCTGCAGTTGTAAATGCGCCTAGTTTGGGGGCGTTTAAGAGATCTGTGGATAGGTTTATGGACGAAAAGGGATTGGTTTAGATTAGTGGGTCAGTGTTTTTTTTTTAAAAAAACTGGTCGGCACAACATCGTGGGCCGAAGGGCCTGTTCTGCGCTGTAATGTTCTATGTTCTATGTCAGGATTATTGGCTGGTGCTAATGACAGTGATGATTATTGACTGATTTGTATTAATGTTTACTGGATTATATCCACCAGAAAGGTGGGAAAAAATGATTTTGTAAATGTCTAATTGCCCTCGAAGAGGCCGTGTATCTCAGGGTGACTGGGCCACTTTCAATTGTTTGCTTAACACAGTCATATCTTAAAATCAGTACACTGCGCTTCAGGAGCCTTTGTATTAACTTAAGTATTAGCAAAAACAAGGCAGCAGATTACTACCTGAATGGCTGTGTACTGGGAGAGAGAAGTGTGCAGCAGGACCTGTCCTTGTGCCCCAGTCGCTGAAGTATTCAGGTGCAGCAGGCGGTAAAGAAGGCAAATGGTATGTTGGCATTCATTGCAAGAGGCTTCGAGTACAGGAGCAGGAACGTGTTGTTGCAATCATACAGAACCTTGGTGAGGTCACATCTAGAATATTGCGTGCAGTTTCGATCTCCTTTTCTGAGGGAGGATGTTCTTTCTGTCAAGGGAGTGCAGCAAAGGTTTACCAGGCTGATTCCAGGGATGGCGGGACTGATGTATGAGGAGGGATTGACTAGGTTAGGATTGTTTTCAGAGTTCAGACGAATGAGGGGGGAATCTCAGGGACTAGACAAGGTAAATACAGGGAGGATGTTGCCGATGGTGGATGTGTCCAGAACCAGTCTGAGGATTTGGGGTAGACCATTTAGGACAAAGATGAGGAGACATTTCTTCACCCAAAGAGTGGTGAGCCTGTGGAATTTATTACTACAGGCAGCAGTTGATGCCAAAACATTGAATGTATTCAAGAGGTGGCTAGATACTTGACGCAAATGGGATCAAAGGTTATGGGGAGAAATTAGAATTAGGCTATTGAGATGCATAATCAGCCATGACTGTGATGAATGGCGGAGCAGGCTCAAAAAGCCAAATGGCTTCCTCCTCCTATCTTCTATGTATGTTTCCATGTATGTTTAGCAATCCATAGCCTCTAGAGAAAGCCCCTGTCAACAGGCTGTTAAAAAAGTGTTAATAGGGACAGAGTTCAAAAGCAATGAGCCTAATAAAGTATGTATTAGGCCTCTGCTGAATACTGTGTTCAATTCATGGCACCACACTTTAGGGAGGATTTCAAGGAATGAAGGAGTTTTATTCTCATGTTCTCCTCCTGTTCTGTAGTACATAATACTATGAACCAAGGCAAGTGTAAGCATGCAATTCACCATTTGTAGCATTATAGTGTTGCAAAAATCTAGCTCATGATGTGTGTGTTTTGGAATATAACAAATTTAAATAAAGTGTATTAACAAGGGTATGAAATCATTTTTGATTTGATTTACTATTGTCACATGTATTAACATACAGTGAAAAGTATTGTTTTTTTGCATGCTATAAAGACAAAACATACCGTTCATAGGGAAGAAAACGAGAGTGCAGAATGTAGTGTTACAGTCATAGCTAGGATGTAGAGAAAGATCAACTTAATGCAAGGTAAGTCCATTCAAAAGTCTGACAGCAGCAGGGAAGAAGCTGTTCGAGTCGGTTGGTATGTGACCTCAGACTTTTGTATCTTATTCCCGACAGAACAAGGTGGAAGAGAGAATGTCCTGGAAGCATGGGTCCCTTAATTCTGCTGGCTGCTTTGCCAAGACAGCTGGAAGTGTAGACAGTGTCAATGGATGGGAGGCTGCTTTGCGTGATGGATTGGGCTACATTCACGACCTTTTATAGTTCCTTGCGGTCTTCGGCAGAGCAAACTCCGCTCCAAGCTGTGATACAACTAGAAAGAATGCTTTCTCTGGTGCATCTGTAAAAGTTGGAGAGAGTTGAGCTCACATACCAAATTTCCTTAGTCTTCTGAGAAAGTAGAGGCTCTCTTAACTATAGTGTCGGCGTGGGGGTGACCAGGACAGGTTATAGGTGACCTGGACATCTAAAAACTTTCTATTTCATCCCCATTGATGTTCTTCTTTCTGCTTCCTGAAGGTGATGACAATCTCCTTCATTTTGCTGATGTTGAGGGAGAGATTATTGTTGCTGCATCAGTTCACCAGATTCTCTATCTCATTCCTGTACTCTAACCCATCATTGTTTGAGATCCAACCCACCACAGTGAAAATTGAATTGGAGGGGAATTTGACCACACAGTCATAGGTGTATAAGCTGGCAAAGCTGGCTAAAGTGAACTGGGAAATTAGATTAAATGACAGGTCAATATTAGACATTTGAGAAGATCTTTCATAACATTAGAAGACACCTCTTGATTTGCCAGTACTTTTTGGATGCGACTTGTGAGGGGGAAGAACTTAAGGATCATCAGGAAATGGGTACGGAAAAAAACTACTGGAACTAAAAGTTGACAAGTTATCAGGACCAGATGGCTTGCATCCTAGGATCTTAAAAGAAATGGGTGTAGACATAATAGATGCATGGATTATACTTCCAAAATTCTTCCATTCTGGAAAGGTCTGGATTACTTAGAAGCAAGAGTAGACAATTCAGCCTCTTGAAACTGCTCCACCATTTAATGCGACGATGACCGATCTTATCTTGGTCTCAACTCCACTTCCTTGCCCATTCAGCTTAAATTTACTCAAAGTCCTGGCATTCACCATGCTCTGGTGTAGTGAATTCCACAGATTCATGACCTTTTGACAGAAGTAGTTTCTCCTCATCTTTGTTTTAAATCTGTCACCCCTTAGCCTAAAACCATTACCTCTTATTCTAGATTGCCCTACAAAAAGAAACAACCTCGCCACACTCACTTTGTCAACCCCCTCTTATCATCTTGTACACCTCAATTAGATGGAGGTGGATTGGATTGTTCATAGTTCATATTTGCATGTTGAAGATGCACCATCACATCTGACCAGGCCACTATTTGTCAACACAGCTGCTAGCACTTCAGAGGAATGTAGCACATGTGCATAGTCACGATGAGGGGAACCGCACCAAAGTGCAGGAGGTATCAGAGCCAGAGACATCTGTGTACCCCTCACAGCAGGAAGGACAGTAATGATGATGCCCCAGGAGGCACTGAGCCAAGGTTTCAGGAGTCACATAATGGGCACCATATTTGGAACATCAGCAGGCAAGCAGGCATCTGGCAGAGTTCTCTGTGGCAATGAAAGCTCATGCGCATCAAATGGGGGAGTCCATTGCAGTGATAAGCATTACCTTGCCTTGGGGGCTCAATTCCATGAACTCCAACCAGGGCCATTCTCTCAATCTTACAGCAGGATGGATGTAGCATCACAGAGTGCATACAAAAACAGCTCGTCATCCTTGCAAAGGATTCAAGGCTCACTCAGTATCTTGGAGCCGTTCATTGTAGAAGGTGTAAGCAAGGAATTGCATAGCTAAAGCTGAACATTCACACTGGTGGCACAATGGTTACTGGAAGAGATGACTACTATACCCAAACAGCCAGCCCTATCTACCCTACATGAATGCTAACTGTATCTAAATGCTTCCTTAAAATTAAGATAGCAAATACAGGCATACTTGCTTTGGCTTGGTTAGCAGCTTTGCAACTTCCAGAGAGATTTTGTAGAGACAAAGAGTAAGAGAGAGCTGCTTGTAGTTGCTATCTTTAAACAGCCCTCTCCAGCAACTGAACTCAGAAAGCTGTTTTCTTAGCTACAAATCTAACTCCTCCCATTTCTAGCATCACATAACATACAACTAATTCATTTTTTCATTATTTTAAATTCAAGAAAAGATCCCAAGAGTCCTCTTCTTTGGTAAACAAAACCTCATTCAGTTTTCTGCTAAATAAACACTCAAAACAGGTGCCAGAGTGTGGCAACTGGGGGTTTTCACAATAACTTCATTGCAGTGTTAATATAAACCTTCCTATGACACTAATAAATAATAAAACACATGGCTAAAATCAATAATTATTCTGTTTTCTAACATCTGTTCTATTCCTGCCAGACAAACCAATTGCTCGTAGCAAACCACTGAATCTAAAAGTAGCCACCAAACATAAAATACAGTAATAGCAGTATCACCACAGAATATAAAAGCAGACTTTTATTTAAATGACAAGAGACTGCTGTCATATAGAGGGATCCGGGTGCCCATGCGCATGCAGCAAATAATTAGAAAAGCATTTGGAATGTTGATCTCCATTGCAAATTGAACGGAACATAAAAGTAGGGATGCCCCGTTACAAATGTACAGGGCACTAGCAAGACAGTAACTACAGGTACATTTTTGTTTCCTTTGCTTTTAACTAGGTGGATACTTGCATTCTAGATAGCTTCGGGAAGGTTCACTAGTGGGATCCTGGGATAAAAGTTGAGCAGGTTGGACCTATATACATTGGGAGTTTGAAAGATAGATGATCTTATTGAAACATAAGATTTTGAGGGGCTTTGACAGGATGGGTACTGAGAGGATGTTTCCCGTTGGAAGGGAATCCAGAGCTAGGGTGCACAGTTTCAAAATAAGGGGATTCCCATTTAACGAGGAATTCCTTATTCAAGGGATGTCAGACTTTGGAATTTTCTTCCCCAAACAGCAATGGAGGCTGGGTCATTAAATTTATTCAAAGTTGATTATTGATCTTAAAGGGTGTGAAAGATCATGGGAGGCAGGCAGGAAAGTGGGCTAAATCTATAATCAGATTATACATGATTGTATTGAATGGGGTGGGGCAAATGACCTGCTCCTATTTATGTTCTCATGTACTTAGGAGGCTATTGATTTTACATTAATGTACAGGACCTTTTCATGGGTGCTTATAACATACAGAGAAAGAAACGAAAGGTTTGACAGGTGGTTGAAGGAAAAGATGAGGATTTCTGCTGATATGGGGACAAACACCAACAAGACAAGTTGTTCTAAACAGCTTGCTTCCATAATGTAATTTCCATGAAATTCTATACTCTGTAAATGACTTGAGGGTGGAACACAGAAACTAGATAATTACTTAGATTTTTCCCTCATTTTTGTTATTCTGCGGAAAGATATAAAAGAAACAACTTCAAAAAGATCTGAGATCTTCCCTATTAAACAAACTTCAAAACAACACTGAAGCACAGCTGCTCTGCTACCAGAGCATATCAAAGGCTAGGAATCCTGCAGCAAGTAACTCACCTCCCATCCCTCCAAAGCCTGTCACCATCTCCAAGGTATATATCAGGACTGTGATGGAATATTCTCCACTTGCCTGGGTAAGTGCTGCTCCAACACTCGAGGAGCTCAACACAATCCAGGACAAAGTAGCCTGCTTGATTGTTACCTCTTCCACAAATATTCAATCCCTCCACCACCGGTGAACAGTTGCAGCTATGTACACCAGCTACAAGATGCATGGCAAGAACTCACAAAGATTCCTTAGGTAGCACTTTCCGAACCCATGACCATTGCCACCTAGAAGGATAAGGACATCAAATGCCTGGGAAGACCTCTATGACTACCACGTGGAGATGCGCACGTTGGACTGGGGCAAACGCAGTAAGAAGTCTCACAACACCTACAGGTTTATTGGTAGCAAAATCCACCAGCTTTCAGAGCGGTTGGAATGCGAATCTTTTTAGGTAATCAAGTCTTAAAAGGTACAGACAATGTGAGTGGAGAGAGTGTTAAGCACAGGTTAAAGAGATGTGTATTGTCTCCAGACAGGATAGTTAGTGAGATTTTGCAAGCCCAGGCAAGTCGTGGGAGTTACATGATAATGTGACATGAACCCAAGATCCCGGTTGAGGCCGTCCTCATACGTGCGGAACTTGGCTATCAGTCTTTGCTCAGCAACTCTGCATTGTCGTGTGTCGTGAAGGCACCTTGGAGGTCTATGACCACCACTCAGAGGTTCCCCTGAAGTCACTCATATTCTAACTTGGAAATATATCACCATTCCTTCACTGCCACTGGGTCAAAATCTTGCAGTTTCCTCTTTCACAGCACTGTGGATGTACTTACAGCGCAGGGACTGCAGTGGTTCAAGAAGGCAGCTCACCACCATCTTCTGAAAAGTAACTAGGGGTGGACAATAAATGTTGGCCCAGCCAGCAATGCCCACATCCCATAAAATTTAAAGAAAAGTGGTGATTCTAAAAGCAACAAAAGTTAATACAACTTTTTCCACTTCACAATTTTTGCTGATTCCAAGATGGTTGACAAGAAGGCCGGTTTAACATCTTTGCGTGACCATGATTTACTCGAGGACTCCATTGTAAATGGATTGAAATAAAATCACAGAATTTCCCCAATACCATTTGAATGAATCTTACACACAAAAAAAAAGTGCAGACTTTAAAGCTGCCCCGTCATTATACCAATATTGATTTACTGAGGTTTAATTAAATATATCAGTCGACTGACAAAAAGAGATTGTCATAAATGGCTTAAAGGAGGTTGCAGCTGTAGCATATTGAAGCACATGTGCTACAGATGGCACTGTAAATCTTTAGTCAACATCAACCAAGCTATTTTAAAACCTGCCATCAAGAATTCAACATGACGTGTGTACTTGGAATTCAAAAAAGGCAGAAAAATACTTCAAAATAAAAAACTGATTGTTAAGGGTATGTTAGATACAAATACATAGTGGATGCACTGTGTAATGGGGAGGGGAGGGGAGGGGAGGGAGGGGGGAAACAAAGAGTGTGATCAATAGTTGTTCACATAATCAGAGCCCAAATCTTTCATGTCAATGTCAGGATTCAGATAACCTTTTATAAAAGCTTATTGATGCTCATCATTAAATGGAACATGAACTATTTCAATTAGTTAAGTGACAGTAACTGTTTCCTTGTACAAGATTTACGATACTTTAAGTTTTCAGAGATATGTTTGCACTTGGATCAAATCCAAAATTAAATACAGCTGCTGACATGAATTATACGTCCTTAAGGATAAACATTGATTTCATATCTATCCAGCTCATGAACCAGCTTTTACAATAATACCAACTCAGGCACTTGGCAATATATAGAAGTCAAAGGCTCACATGTTAAGATCACCTTTGCTGCTTTTGTACTCTAATGTCTCTAATTATGCAGAAACCAGGATCCTATATGTCTTTTTCTGCACTTTCAAAGAATCACTGAATTCCTCCAGTGCAGAAAGCCATTCAGCCCACTGAATCAGCATCGACTCTCCGAAAGAGCATCTCACCAAGGCCCTATCCCCACAACCCCACACATCCACCCCACTAATTCCACCAACCTACTAAAACACTAAAAAAAAATTTCAGCATGGCCAATCAACCCAAGCTGCACATCTTTGAACTGTGGGAGGAAATGGGTTTGCTCAATCTTCAATAATTTTGCACATATGTAGATAGATGACAATAGATAGGATGCAAGACTGGGTGGAGAAGTGGCAGATGGACTTCAACCCAGATAAACGTCTGGTGGTACATTTTGGCAGGCCAAATGGGATGAAGGAGTATCATATTATGGGTAAGACTCTTAGCAATGTGGAAGATCAGAAAAATCATGGGGTCCGGGTTCATAGGACTCTCAAATCGGCTTTGCACGTAGAGGATGTGATTAAGAAGGCGTATGGTGTACTGGCCTTCATCAACGGAGGAACTGAGTTTAGGAGTCGGGGGATAATGCTGCATTATAAGACCCTGGTCAGACCCCACTTGGAGTACTGTGCTCAGTTCTGGTCGCCTCATTACAGGAAGGATGTGGAAGCCATAGAAAGGGTGCAGAGGAGATTTACAAGGATGTTGCTTGGATTAGGTGGCATGCCTTATGAGGATAGGTTGAGAGAGCTCGGTCTTTTCTCCTTGGAGAGACAAAGGATGAGAGGTGACCTGATAGAGGTGTATAAGATGTTCAGAGGTACTGATCGGGTGGATTCTCGGAGGCTTTTTCCCAGGGCTGAAATGGCTGCCACAAGAGGACACAGCTTTAAGGTGCTGGGGAGTAGGTACAGAGGAGATGTCGGGGTAAATTTTTCACTCAGAGGGTGGTGGGTGAGTGGAATTGGCTGCCAGTGGTGGTGGAGGCAAATTCGATAGGGTCTTTTAAGAGACTTCTGGGTGAGTACATGGGACTTAATAGGCTTACCTATAACCCTCAATCCCATTAGGTAGAGATATGATCGGCTCAACTTGTGGGCTGAAGGGTCTGTTTGTGCTGTAGTTTTTCTATGATTTCGATGATATATACCCCCTCCTGCAACCCAATCAGAATTATATTGGCTAGCCTCCTCCTTCCTACCAAAATGCATCACTTCATACTCCTCTGCATTAAATTTCAGTTGCCAGGCGTCCACCTATTGCACAAATTCACTATACATGCTCTAAGTCTATCCATCACCATTCTCCTCACAATTCACAAAACCTCCAAGCTTTCTGTCATCTGCAAATATAAAACTGCGTCGTGCACACACTAGCTTAGGCGTCATTAATATATATCAAAAAGAGCAGCAGCCCCAACATCAACCACTGGGGAACCCACTGTTTACCTTCCTCCAACCCAAAAAGCAATCATTCAACTTTTCTGTTAATTAACCAACTTCATATTCATGCTGCCACTTATGTTTTTATTCTATGGCTTTAACTCTGCTGACAAGCCACCTTAATGCACTTTAGCAAATACCTTTTAGAAGTCCACGTACACTACATCAACCACATTCCCCTCATCAATCCTTGTTATCTAAGCAAAAACTCAATGTTAAGCACAATTTTGCTTCAATAAATCCATGTTAATTAAGGTAGATTTGTCCAAGTAACTTAGTATTGTTTCTAAAAGCTTACTATGGCCAAACGAGCCACCAAAGATGGTGACTGCAAGCATGACGGGAAAAGATGACCAAATGTGCATAAAAATCGATACAAACAGGCTGCAGCCCTAAATGAATACAGGACTGAGACAAGTAGACGTCAGGAATACACAGGAAGTAGGCCATCCTGAAAACAATGGACACGCTCTGGTCAAACATACTTATTTACTAGATAAAGGGGCGCCTTAACCCCTTATTTGTGAGGGAGGTATATGACCTACGAGCTCCCAGCACCCACAGGCATGGCTGCTGGTACACAACCTGAAATCAGTGTGGCAGCACTCGAATGGATTCCATTGATCAGGATGATCGATTGATTAGTAATAGTCAAGGGCTCACACTGAAGGGGACAAAATAATCCAAGGATAAAGGTGCTGCATAACACACTGTCAGCAGCAGCAACTCTGGAGACCAACCACCGTGAAGGATAACACTGGACCATCCAGAGGAATAGAAGGAAGAACAGACCAGACCTAGAAGAAGACGATCAGACTAGCCCAAAGACCAGACCAAACAGAGGTGACTGCAGAGACCAACACATGGATACATGCCAATATCTGCTTGGGTACTTGTCAGCCAGTCAAAATTAAGTCCAAGTTCAATGATAAGTTTGAAACTTCTAATTGTTCTGTAAAAGTAACTACTGTGGCTAATATTAATTGTGTGCATGATTAAATGTTACTGCATTAATAAGAAGTCAACTCGCAGTCCTTTGTCCACTGTATAAGGGTTAAAAAAAAATTCACTGTGCAGCAAGGCAACTCTTGTGGGACATCGAAAAGAAACAGCCATTATTGTTCCGATATTGGATCCCACAGAACCTAATATTCCTGGAAATTTAGCCTGAGCCTGAATTAAGGCAGCAAATGCCCCACATGACAGCCAAGATTTTAAATAAATCGAAGGGCATGGAAGGTCTATATTGAATGTTATTTAAAATTCACAGCCAACAGGCACACACTCCATGTTGGACAAACAATTGTTTTTTTTTTGGTACATTGTTAATTGTATTGTTTGTTAATAAGGATAGAACCAGGAAGGATCAAGACAGGAACATACGCCGTATCCGCTGACCAATCATTCCCTACCCTTTTCTTCGTGGGAAATGGGTACCATAACCAATATTAATTAGCTAATATTAATTGTGTGCATGAATAAATGCATTAATACGAAGTCGATTCACAGTTCTTTGTCCATCGTATAAGGATCAACAATATACTGTGTGGCAAGGCACAACATTACCCACCACCAATATCAAACTGACTAGCCTGTAACTGTTGGGTTCATCCTTACACCGTTTTCTGATCAAGGGTCTAACATCGGCAGTTTTCCTATACTCTGGCTTCTTCCCTGTATCCAAGGAAGATTGGATGACTGTGGCCAGTTTCTCTGTAATTTCTACCCTTACTTCCCTCAATGGTAGTCAAGAAGGCATACAGCATGCTTGCCTTCATCGTCTGGGGCATTGAGTTTAAAAATCAGCAAATCATGTTGCACCTTTTAGAACCTTTATTAGGCCACACTTGGAAGATAGCGTTCAATTCTGGTCACCACACTGTCAGAAGGATGTGGCAGCTTTGGAGAGGATACAGAAAAGATTTACCAGGACATTGCCTGGTATGGAGGGCATTAGCTATCAGAGGTTGGAGAAACTTGGTTTGTTTCCACTGCAACAACGGAGGTTGAGAGGCGACCTGATAAAAGCCTACAAGATTAAGAGGAGCGTGGACAGAGGGGAATTAGAAGCTTTTTCCCCCAAGGTGGAAGAGTCAATTACTCGGGGCATAGGTTTAAGGTGCGAGAGGCAAGGTTTAAAGGGGACCTTTTGTTTTGGAACTTGCTGGCCAGCAAGGTAATGGAAGCAAACACAATAGTGACTTTCAAGGGGTGTCTTAACAAATGCATGATTAAGATAGGAACAGAGGGATATGGTCCCTGGAAGGGGAGGGTAGGGAGTTTTGTTTCAGATGGGCAGCATAGTCAGTGCAGACTTGGAGGGCCAAAGGGTCTGTTATTGTCCTGTAATTTTCTTTGTTCGTTGTAATATAGGTGGAGACAATGACGCAGTGGTATTGTCACTGGGCGACTGATCCAGAGTAATGCTCTAGGGACCGGGTTACCCACCACTGGATTTGAATCCCACCACAGGATTTTAATACATTACTATTCATTGCCACTGATGATGTCTGGATCCCCTTTTATCTTTAATTTGCAATCTCTTCCTCACTCTTTGCTTCTCATTCCTTTTCTCACTTCCTGGCATGGTGGCACAGTGGTTAATACTGCTGCCTCACAGTTCAATTCTGGCCTTGGCTCACTGTTTGTGTGGAATTAGCACTTTCTCCCCATGTCTGCATGGGTTTCTCCCACGGTCCAAAGATGAGAGAGTTAGGTGGATTGGTCATGCAATATGTGGAGTTACGGGAATAGGGTGTGTGTGGGATGGCTCAGTGCAGACTCAATGAGCCAAATGACCTCCTGTTGTACTGTAGGAATTCTATTCTATGATTCCCATCTGAACATTCTAATTCAGCTTGGCTCTTGCTGTGCCGGACAGACATGTCATCTAAACACAGACTCTAGGAAGAGTAGGCGATTCAGCCCTTTGAGGCTGTTCTGCCATTCAATTTGATGGTGGTTGATTCTCAATCTCAAAGGGTTCTGTTTTTTTCTCGTTTTACTTTTCCCTTTAAGAAGAATGCGCCTCAACTGTACCCAAACCATCTCCTCTTTCAAGGCTCCTTTTTTTTTTCTTTAGTGATCACTCGCTAACGACTATGATTGTCCACCTAGGAAACTCCATGTTACTATTCCTGGGTTCTATGGGCCTTGGCATGGCTCGTGAGCCTGATCCTAGAGCTGCATACTTGGCAGGTATTTCCAGGAGGTGGATTCGGTCCTTGGACTCTAGATCGCTGGTACTCCTTTTCCGTGCCTCCTCAAAGAATAGTGTCCTTTCAACCAGGAGGTTCCTCAAAATAGATAAGCTATGATATAACTGAGTGGTGCATCAGGATTAAGAGGCTGAATAGCTTACTCCTCTTCCTATGGTCTATTTATGGTTAACTGAAGGTCAAGAGTCTGCAAGGTACTGGCTTGTCCCAATCCAAGATTGCAACATAACTGAAATTTAAGTCAAATCAGGAGTATGAGGTAATACCCTCTATTTACCCTGTGACTGCAGGTCCAACAATATTCAAGAAGCTCAACACCCACTAGGAAAAAGAAATACAATCAACAGCTTATCTCCCACTTTAAAGACCAATTCCCTCCTCACTGGTACATAGCTGCAGTGTGTACCATTGTCAAGATTCACTGATAGTACCTGCCAAACGCTACCACTTAGAAGACAGGTATCAAACAGAATGCTGGCTTTCAAACAAGAGCCCCGTGGAGATTTTCCAAGCATCCATGAATGTTTACCAGGCAATGCTGGCTTTATAGATGGGCAAAATGCTCGGCCAGAGGTAGGCTTTGTGCATGCCAGGGGATGTGAAGTGCAGCTACCACAAGCGTAATATAAAATGGGCTGGCTATGTTGTCAAAGGAAGGAGAGTTCAAGGAGGACCGTCAAGACAATGTGAAGATAATAAAAGTATTTGTGAAAGAAAGTTTGAAAACAACTGGCCTAGAAAATGAAGAGAAAAAGACATTTGTCACAACTGATACTGTATTTTATCAGCTTATCATGTGACCCAAACACCACTCTTCAGTAAACTATACTATAATGAAAACAAATTCCAACAAGCATTAAAAAAGTTAAACAACCAAATACACACCAACAGTTCAAACTGCTAATACAACCACAAAAGGCTGCAGCTTGTACCTCACGCACCCTAGGCCAACACAATGCCAACTCACCCAGTATACAGCATGCACCTCAGGAGCCATGTGGACTTGATTGAAAATACTCCCATTCATGAAAGCATCAAAATTTTTATTCTCCATGAAGTGATTAATTATTTATAAAAATAAAGTTGTGGCATCATACCTAGCCATCGTGCATATTCTAATTTCCAGTGCTACAGCAGCAAGAACAGCGTTTGAAATGAAAGGACCCTGCCATGAAGGGTATCCTCAGGGTGCTCTAGTTTCCTCCCATACTCCAAAGATGTGTGAGTTAGATTGACTGGCCATGGTAATTACCTCTCAGTGTTAGAGGGATAAGCAGGGCAAATGTATGGGATTACAGGGATAGAGCATGGATGGGATTGTTGTCATAAGAACATACGAAATAGGAGCAGGAGTAGGCCATCTGGCCCTTCGAGCCTGCCCCGCCATTCAATAAGATCATGGCTCATCTGTCGAGGCTCAGTTCCACATTCCCGCCCTCTCCCCATAACCCTTAATCCCCTCTCTTATCAAAAACCCATCAACCCGCGTCTTAAAAATATTTAGCGAGGTAGCCTCCACCACTTCAGCGGGCAGAGAATTCCAGAGATTCACCACCCTTTGAGTGAAGAAGTTTTTCCTCAACTCCGTTCTAAACCGCCCCCCCCTTTATTTTGAGGCTGTGCCCCCGAGTCCTACTGTCCTTTCTGAGCGGGAAGAGTCTCTCCACCTCTATCCTATCCATCCCATTCATCGTCTTATACGTCTCAATGAGATCTCCCCTCATTCTTCTAAACTCTAACGAGTACAAGCCTAGTTTATTCAGCCTCTCCTCATAGCTCAACCCCCTCAACTCCGGCATCAGCCTAGTAAACCTCCTCTGCACTCCCTCCAAGGCCA
Source organism: Carcharhinus amblyrhynchos (assembly GCF_965287045.1). Classification (NCBI taxonomy): domain Eukaryota; kingdom Metazoa; phylum Chordata; class Chondrichthyes; order Carcharhiniformes; family Carcharhinidae; genus Carcharhinus; species Carcharhinus amblyrhynchos. Next base: position 67,091,864 of record NC_137326.1, read on the forward strand.
AAATATCCTTGCGTAAGGACGGCGCCCAAAACTGCACACAGTACTCCAGCTGCGGCCTCACCAATGCCCTATACAGCCGCAGCAAGACCTCCCTACTTTTACATTCAATCCCCCTCGCTATGAAGGCCAGCACCCCATTCGCCTTCCTGACCACCTGCTGCACCTGCAAGCTGGGTTTTTGCGACTCATGCACAAGGTCCCCGAGGTCCCTCTGCACCATCGCCTGCTGCAGTTTTTCTCCACGTAAGTAATAATCCTTCCTACCATTATTCCTACCAAAGTGGACCACCTCGCACTTGCCAACATTAAATTCCATTTGCCAGTTCCTGGCCCATTCGCCCAGCCTATCTAGATCCTTCTGCAGATTCTCCACACCCTCCGCACAATTTGCCTTTCCACCAATCTTGGTGTCATCAGCAAATTTCGACACCATACACTCGGTTCCCTCCTCCAGATCATCTATATAAATGGTAAATAGCTGAGGCCCCAGCACCGACCCCTGAGGCACTCCACTAGTCACCAACCGCCAATCCGAATAGCACCCATTGACCCCCACTCTCTGCCTCCTATTTGACAACCAGTCCTCTAACCACGCTAACACCCTACCCCCAACTCCATGTCCCCTGACCTTCTGCAATAACCTCTTGTGAGGTACCTTGTCAAACGCCTTCTGAAAATCAAGACAGACCACATCCACCGGCTCTCCTCTATCCACCGCCCTAGACACATCCTCATAGAACTCAAGTAAATTTGTCAGACACGACTTCCCCTTAGTGAAACGGTGCTGCGTCTGCTCTATCAAGCAATTCCCCTCAAGATGCCTCGCTATTTCCTCCTTGATGACGGATTCTAACATTTTACCTAGAACAGACGTTAAACTAACCGGCCTATAATTCCCCGCCTTTTGCCTGGCACCCTTCTTAAACAACGGCGTAACATTAGCCGCTTTCCAATCTTCCGGCACTTCCCCGGAATCCAGCGACGTCTGGAAAATAACCACCAAGGCATCCACTATCACCTCCGCCATTTCTTTCAGAACCCTCGGATGCATTCCATCCGGTCCTGGGGACTTGTCCACACGGTGCAGGCTCAATGAGCCAATCGGCCTTCTGCTGTACTGTAAGGATTCAATGATTCTATGAACAGACAAAAGATTGGACTCATATATATTGGACACGTGATGTGAACAGGAGGGAGTGTTTGGGAAAAAAAACGGTAATACGAGCAAAACAGCTGAGAAATGGGCACAAGGGAGAGCTGAAGTGACAGGACATGGACTGGTGTCTCTATGGGACAGGGGGTGAGGGCAGCGGAGAATAGAAATCAGTGGAGAATGATTGTTTCTAGTGCTGCTAACCCTCAGTGTGAGGATGGATGGAATACAACACAGCAGGCAATAACTCAACAGAAACTTCCAACATATAAATTCATTCCCCGGATTACAAAGTCATAATATACATATGCAATATCTGCATTAATGATTCTGTTATACAATTCAGTTACACAGCAATTGTAACAAGTACTTTTCTGACCAAAGTTTTTCCACACAAATGTACACAGACTTCATAAGTATCGAAACATTCCCAAATTTTGGACATGCACTTGCCAGCTGCTGTTTTACGAACAAATTAAGTGCTCATATCCCTCTCTCACTCTGTGCAGTGCATTCAAATACCACTGTCTCTCATACGCATCAGCTTGATTTTTCCCCCCACCACTTTGCATTTCAATCAAAACCACACAAGAGACCTTTACCTGACTATCAGGCTGCACCTCTTGATTGGAAAGGCATCTCGATTGCCAAAACATCCCAAGTCCAACTTTCACTAGTCGTTTATAATATCATAAGGTTGGCACATGCTTTAAGACCATCTTGCAAACCCCAGTGGAACTGAGGACCTGTTCTATACCACTGTAATACAATGAACTAAATGCTATCATGTTTTCTTCTGAACTAAGATCATAAACTTCAATACTTAAACTAAAAGTTTCACAAATACAATTAAACACAACTTTTACTTGCAGAGGTTCTGGTTGCAGAATGCATTTCAAAATACTACTATGCATATCAAATCATAGTGAAACATTAACAAAACATGTTCAACTTGTTAGCAATTGCACATGGCAGAAAAATTCGACTGCCTGCCAATTAATTAGAAGTTACAGTAGAGAAGTAGACCATTCACTCCGACTGGTTGCTGTCTGTGTTTATACCTCACCCCAAGTGGTCCCTGCCCACGTTTATACTTCACTGCAACTAATCTCTGCACAGGGTGTTTTAAAGGACAGCAAAGAACAAAAGAACAAAATCAGCCCGGGAAACAGGCCCTTCGGCCCAACGAGCCCGCGCCGCCATCTCAACACCACCAGCCTACCTCTCTACCCACGACCCCTGTCTAATGTTTTATGGCCATCCAGATTGAGGGAAACTGATTTAGGGACAATTTATTCCTGTCAATCAGCCTAACAGCACATCTTTGGGGTGTGGGAGGAAACCGGAGCACCCGGAGAAAACCCACGCAAGCACGGGGAGAATGCGCAAACTCCCACAGACACCGGCCCAAATCCATGTGTCTGCACAGCAATCAGCGATAGTCACTGAGCTGTTGTCTTGCCCAGTATCTTGTCCAGTTTAGGTACACACTAACGACATGAAGCACTAGGCCAATCTCGAACAACCAAGAGCAGCCCCAGTACGACCCATCGTGTGTATGCCCCTCGTTGGACACGAGGTGGACCGACTTAAAACCTGTGAATGAAAAGAGAAAAAAATTTATCATACTATACTCGTTTACATTACCAGGGACGCCCCAATGCTAATGACCCTTATTTAAAAGGATCTCCTATATCCACCCATCTCCAACTCAGTCATGTGCCTGTCTAAGTTACTCTTAAAGGACTCTAGCGTGTTTGCCTCCACCACCTTACTTGGCAGAGCATTCCATACCCCCACTACCCTCTGTGTGAAAAACCTCCCTCTAATATGTATCTCTAATATGTCTCCCCCCTCACCTTAAGTCCATGGCCCCTTGTCCTACGTGTCTCTATTATAGGAAATAGCTTACCTCTGTTTAATCTATCTATACCCTTCATAATCTTATATACCTCTATTAAATCCCCCCTCAGTTGGCGTCTTTCAAGGGAAAAGAGCCCCAATTACTTCAATCTTTCCTCATACCCCAGTCCTTCCATACCAGGCAATATCCTGGTAAACCTCCTCTGCACTCTCTCCAGAGTCTCCACGTCCTTCCGGTAGTAAGGCAACCAGAACTGGATGCAGTACTCCAAATGCAGCCTAACCAATGTTCTGTACAACTGCAACATTAGACTCCAGCTCTTATATTCTATATAGAACATAGAACATTAACCTAAACCAATCCCTTTTCGTCCATAAACCTATCCACGGATCTCTTAAACGCCCCCAAACTAGGCGCATTTACAACCGCAGCAGGCAGGGCATTCCAATCCCTCACCACCCTCTGGGTAAAGAACCTACCCCTGACATCCGTCCTATAACTACCACCCCTTAATTTAAAGCCATGCCCCCTCGTGCTAGCTTTCTCCATCCGAGGAAAAAGGCTATCACTGTCCACCCTATCTAAACCTCTAATCATCTTATATGTTTCAATAAGATCCCCTCTTAGCCGCCTTCTTTCCAGCGAAAACAACCCCAAATCCCTCAGTCTCTCCTCATAGGACCTCCCCTCCATACCAGGCAACATCCTGGTAAACCTCCTCTGCACCCTCTCCAAAGCCTCCACATCCTTCCTGTAATGTGGGGACCAGAACTGCACACAGTACTCCAAGGGCGGTCGCACCAGAGTTGTGTACAGTTGCAACATGACGCTGCGACTCCTATATTCAATCCCCCTACCAATAAACGCCAAGACACCGTATGCCTTCTTAACAACCCTATCTACTTGATTCCCAACTTTCAGGGATCTATGTACACATACACCTAGATCCCTCTGTTCATCCACACTATTCAAAGTCCTCCCGTTAGCCCTATACTCAACACATCTGTTATTCCTACCAAAGTGAATTACCTCACACTTCTCCGCATTAAACTCCATCCGCCACCTCTCGGCCCAGCTCTGCAACCTGTCCAAGTCTTCCTGCAAACTATGACACCCTTCCTCACAATCTACCACACCTCCGACTTTGGTGTCATCAGCAAATTTACTAATCCACCCAACTATACCCTCATCCAGATCATTAATAAAAATTACAAACAGCAGTGGCCCCAAAACAGATCCCTGAGGCACACCACTCGTAACCGAACTCCATGACGAATATTTACCATCAACCACCACCCTCTGTCTCCTATCTGCTAGCCAATTCCTGATCCAATTTCCTAGATTACCCTCAATCCCATACATCTGCACTTTCTGCAGAAGCCTACCATGGTGAACCTTATCAAACGCCTTACTAAAATCCATATATACCACGTCAACTGCCTTACCCCCATCCACCTCTTTGGTCACTTTTTCAAAAAACTCAATAAGGTTAGTAAGGCACAACCTACCTGCTACAAAACCATGCTGACTATCTCCAATCAATTCATTACTCTCCAAATAACTATAAATCCTATCCCTAATAATTTTTTCTAAAACCTTGCCCACAACAGAAGTGAGACTCACCGGTCTATAATTCCCGGGGAAGTCTCTGTTCCCCTTCTTAAACAATGGGACAACATTCGCTAACCTCCAATCTTCCGGTACTATACTAGAGGCCAACGACGACCTGAAGATCAGAGCCCTTCCTATAAAGGCTAACATACCATAGGCTTTCTTCACCACACTCTCCACTTGCACTGCCACCTTCAATGACTTGTGCACTTGCACCCCCAGGTCTCGCTGCGATTCTATACTCCTTACGGGCTTACCCTTTATCATATAACTTCCCCCTACATTATTCCGGCCAAAATGCATCACCTCGCATTTATCCGGATTAAACGCCATTTGCCACGTATCTGCCCAATCAACCAGCCTATCAATATCCCGCTGTATTGCCAGACACTGCTCCTCACTGCCCGCCAATCCAGCCATCTTGGTGTCATCAGCAAATTTGCTGATCACACCTACTCCCTGTTCCAAATCATTTATATACACTACAAAGAGAAGAGGTCCCAGTACCGAGCCCTGCGGCACACCACTACTGACAGACCTCCAGCTAGAAAAAGACCCCTCCACTACTACTCTCTGACTCCTCTTTGCAAGCCAGTTCTCTACCCATCTAGATACCTGACCACATATCCCATGAGCTTTAATCTTCTGTACCAACCTACCATGAGGGACTTTGTCAAACGCCTTACTGAAATCCATATAGATGACATCAACGGCTCGTCCTTCGTCAACCGTTTTTGTCACCTCCCCAAAGAATTCTACCAGATTCGTAAGGCAAGACTTCCCCTTGACAAAGCCATGCTGCGTATCCTTAATCAGATCGCAACGCTCCAAGTGCGCATACATCCTATCCCTAAGAATCCTCTCCATCAACTTACCTACCACTGACGTTAAGCTCACTGGCCTATAGCTACCCGGGCTATCCCTCCTACCCTTTTTAAACAACGGTACCACATTTGCTATCCTCCAGTCCTCTGGGACCTCACCTGTGTCCAAATAAGAGACAAAGATTCACGTCAGAGGCCCAGAAATCTCATCCCTCGCCTCTCTACGCATTCTAGGATAAATGCAATCAGGCCCCGGAGATTTATCGGTTTTAATGCCACATAAAAGCCCTAACACCTCTTCCCTCGTAATCGATAGATCTTTCAATTGGTCTACTGCTCCCTCAATGACCGTATTAGACATCAAGCCCCTCTCCTTCGTGAATATATTCGTGAATAAGTTTTGTTTTAAAACTTTTTAAAAATCTTTATTAAATACTGTTTCCAGGATCAGATTTGAAATTATGGGTCTATTGCTCGCCCTGATATTTATTAATAATTTAGACTTGGTGCGCAAGACACAATTTCAAAATTTGCAGGTGATACAACAAGGATCTGCAACAATGGTTCCAGTTAAATAGATAGATTAGAGAAGTTGGGAATATTTTCCTTGAAAAAGAGACAGTTGAGGGGAGATTTGATACCAGATTTCAAAATCATGGGAGTCTGAATCGAGAGAAATTGTTCTCAATGATGCAGAACTGGATGTTACAGAACTAGGAGTGGCACTGTGGCTAGCACTGCTGCCTCACAGCACCAGTGATCCGGCTTTGGTCACTGTCTATGCAGAGTTTGCACATTCTCCCTGTTTCCTCTGGGTGCTCCAGTTTCCTCCCACAGTCCAAAGATGTGCATGTTAGGTGGATTGACCATGCTAAATTGCCCTTAATGTCAGGGGGACCAGCTAGGATAAATGCATGAGGTTATGGGGATAGGGCCTGGGTGGGATTGTGGTCAAAGCATACTGAATGAACCAAATGGCCTCCTTCTGTACTGTAAGATTCTATGATTTTAACTGGACATAACACTTCAGTCAGGGCTGAACCACGTTTTAAACAAGTTGAACATTAGTCTGTTTTTGTACTATGCATCCCTTTTTATAAAAAGTCCAGAATTCTGTTTACTTGCAAACTGATTTCTAAACCTGCCTGCAACCTTCAATGATTTTTGAGCAAATTACTTCCAGGTTCTTCTTCTCCTGCATCTCCTTTCAAATATACTCTATTGATGGTGCCTCTTGCTCTTCCTACTAAAATGTATCACTTCACACATCTGTACATTAAAATGTCACCTATCACCAGCTCGCCCGTTCTAGTAGTCCGTGGTATTGCTTTGAAGTTTAACCCTATCCACCTCTGGATTTCCCTTCCATCGTTAGGTAGCATGTAGACTACAGTATAAGTGCATTAATCTCCTAACTTCAGACTGTGAAACTTTCTCTCACTGTTCACTGCGAGCATGATAACATGCCATCACCTCATGAAATATATTCAGCCATTCAAGCCTTTTCTGCTGCTGGACACTAACCAAACAGTTTGGGAGTATGATCTGTGTCACTGGACAGAGGGACACTGCTTGTACTTAAAAGTGATATTTTTATCAATTCGCCTGGATTAATAACAAACCAATCCATTTTAGTATTGTACAAATCAAGTTTCACCTCATTTTTTGTACACAAATACAGGGCATTTCACCAATAACGTATTCTAAATTATGATACAAATGAGGATTTAAATGACAATTTGACCAGATAGTTTAGATTGAAATGGCAAGTTCGTGTAGCTGTGGGAGATAGTCTGTCTCTTAGAGAATCAGGCTCTTTGTGTTGGATAAGAAGCTCCTCAGTTTTCACCCTCTGGATTAATCACAACAGCCATGTTCCTCCCAGTGCCCAGGGCTGATCCCAGGCCTCTTCCTCGGGATGGTGCATTCTAACTAAAGATTTAACCCGGGGCCCGCCGGTCGGCCTCCCTCCCTCACTCACTCCCTCCCTGCCTCCCTCACTCACCGATCAGCCTCCGCATCTCCTCCACGCTCAGGTAAACGTTGACCCCGGGGCCACCCCGACACAAGCCACCGCAGCTCCACAGCAGCACGAGAGCCCGCCACAGGATCGGCAATACCCCACGGTCAGAAAGTGTGCTCGCCATTGCGGAGGGCCGCTTTCTGAGCTCAGTGGCCGCTCCAGGCTCTACCCCGCGCCAGGAAACCTCCATCCCCCTCTCCGCTTCTTCATGGCCGCGTTCGGGCCTGGGGCAGCGCGCCTGCGTGTTGGCCGGGCCCGGACACCGCGCCTGCGCACACACAGAGTGTGCCAATCTCGGCACGCGGCGTTTGGCCAGTCTGAGCTCAGCGCTGCCCTGACGGGGGGTAACTCAGGGGGTTAGATTGATCCCATTCTTCACTGACTTCAACTGCTCAATCTCCAGTTGATCCCTTTCCACATTGAACAAGCTGTATTCTGGACACTGACCACCCCCTCAGCTATCTGGATTTAGCCCAATCCAGGCGTGAATGTGTGGTCCCAAACCAAAAGAGAAAATGCTGGCCAATCCCAGCAAGCCCGGTAGCATTTACATGGAGAGAAAAGAGCTGACGTTTCAGGTCCAAATGACCCTTTGTCAAAGCTAACAGGCATAGAAAGTGGGAGATATTTATACTGCAGGGTGAAGGAATGAAAGATGAGTCATAGCCACAAATATAATGGCTGCCCATATAATAAAAGATGTGAATGGCCAAATGGCAGAGAAGCTGAAATCAGAGGGTAGGCTGTGACAGATGAAGATGTGGGAGGAGGGGTGGATATGGGTGAGAGAGAACTAAAATGTGAAAAAGGGGGAGAAAATAGGGGAAAGAGTGGGGGAGAAGAAACATAAAGAAAGATAATAAAATATAAAAGGTAGAGAACAGTTCAAAATGAAACGAAATGGAAACAAAAGGGTCGAGGTGGGAATGAGCTAATCATCTGAAATTGTTGAATTCGATGTTGACACCGGAAGGCTGTAATGTGCCAAGCCAGAAGATGAGATATCGTTCCTCCAGTGTGCATTGAGCTTCACTGGAACATTGCATCAGGCCATGGAGAGGAATGGGAGAACGGTTGTGTGTTAAAATGGCAGGCAACAGGAAGATCAAGGCCCTGATTTTGCACAGATTGAAGGTGCTCAGCAAAGTGATCACCCAGTTTATGTTTTTCTTTTAACGAAGCAAACAAACTTAAATTACGTTTGGACAAAGAAAAAGGAGGCAGCTCCCCAAAAGGAGGGGGAAACGGCCCAAACAGAAACAAAAAGTACAAAGGAAACTTAAAACACGTCAAATCAAAATGTGATTATCGGGGTCTATAAGGCACCTCAGCCCCTGTGGTGCCCAACGGGCACGGAAGGCCTCGACTGTGCCCGCAGACACCGCGTGCTCCCTCTCCAGGGACACCCGGCCGCGAACGTAGCCGCAGTAGAGGGGCAGGCAGTCGGGACGGATGGCCCCGTCGATCGTCCGCTGCCTGGACCTGTTGATGGCGCGTTTCGTCAGGCCCAGGAGCAGGTTCACGAAGAGATTGGCGTCCCTCCCCTCCCCTCTCTGCACCGGGTGTCCGTAGATCAGGAGCGTGGGACTGAAATGCAAACAGAACATCAAAAAAAGGTTCTTCAGAAAATCAAAAAGAGAGTGCAATCTATAACACAAAACGTAGACGTGGTCCACGGACTCCTCAAGGCTACAGAAAGAGCAGTCTCGGGAGTCCGCGAACCAGTGAATCCTACGCTTGTGTGGCACTGCTGCGTGCAGCACCCTCCACCCCAGGTCCCCGAGGTAATTGGGGGAGATCCCTCCGTAGAGGGACCTCCATCGGGGACCCACGCCACCCGGCGGCAACAAGGCCCGCCAAGGTGTATCCGGGCAACGGTCTAGGACGCGGTCGTGGAAGGTGTGCAGCAGCAGCCCGTACAGGAAACACCTCCACACGCTGTAAAAAGGCATGGAGGACATTTCCGCAAGGCAGCTCGTGCTGTGGGGCACCTGACCCAGGGAGGGGTGTCTTGACTTCGGGCCAATGTGAAATTCCGTCCGAACAGGGGAACGCTCAGACGGGATCCCATCACATGCCCGAGCCGCCTCAAGCTCGCGTGTGCTTTCGGGGCCGAGCACGACCGTCCTAAGGTCTTGGATGGCTTTGCCCACGCGCCGGATGGCCACCCCCGCGCGCTCAGTCAGCACGTGAGTGTTCATCCAGCCCGCTCCTCCACCATCCAGCACGTCCCCGATCCTGGTCACACCCAGTTTATGTTTGGTGTCTCCAATATAGAGGAGACCACATTGTGAGCAGTGAATGCAATAAACTAGATTGAAAGAGATGCAAGTGAAATGCTGCTTAACCTGGAATGATTGTTTTGGACCTTGGATGGTAAGTATAAAAGAGGTAAAGGGGCAGGTGCAATTGCATGGGAATGTGTCATGGGTGATGGGAGAGGTGTTGGGTACAGTGGAGAAGTGGACTAGGTTCTCTCAGAGGAAATGTTCCCTGCGGAATGCTGACAGGGAGCGAAGGGAAGATGTGCTTGGTGGTGGCATCACGCTGGAGTTGGCAAAAATGGAGGAGGATTGTGCTCTGCATGTGGGGAGGCTGGTGGGGTGAAATGTGAGAACAAGGAGGACTCTATCCTTGTTCTGGGAGAGAGGGGAGGGGTGAGGGTCGTGGTGCAGGAGATGGACCACGTGCTGTTGAGGGTCCTGTCAACAACTGTAGGTGAGAAACTATGGTTGAGGAAGAAGGAGCACATATTGGAAGCACCACTTTGGAGTATGGCATCAGAACAAATCCAACAGAAGCAAAGGAACTGAGAGAAAAGGATGGTGTCCTTACTGAATGTAGGATGCAAAGAGCTGTAGTCCAGATAGCTGTGGGAGTCAGTGGGCTTGTAATGGATATTGGTGGATCATCTATTGTGGAAATGGAGACAGAAAGGTCAAGAAAGGGAAGGGAACTATCTGAGATGGACCAGATGAAGGTAATGGAGGGGTGGAAACTGGAAGGAAAGTTGATGAATTTTTCCAGGTCTGGACGAGATCATGAAGCGGTACTAAAATAGACATCAATGTACCAGTAAAGGAATTGTGGGAGGGGACCCAAGTAGGCCTGAAACAAGGAATGTTTCACATACCTCATTAGAAGACAAGTATAGTTAGGACCCATGCAGAAACCCATTGCTACACCTCTGATTTGGAGAAAGTGGGATGAGTTAAAGGAGAAGTTGTTGAGAGAGAGAACGAGTTTGGCCAGGTAGAGGAGAGTGGTGGTGGATGGGAATTGTTCAGGCTTCTTTTCAAGAAAGAATGGCAAAAAGCTCTCAGACCATCCTGTGCGGGATGGAGAAATAGAGAGATTGCACTTCCATTTGAATAGGAGGTGGTCAGGGCCTGCGAACTGGAAGCTGTCAATATGATCCAGAACATCAAAGGAATCCTGGATGTGGGTGGGGAAGGAACGGACCAGAGGAATGAGGATGGAGTTAAGATTTGATTTGATTTTTGATTTGATTTATTATTGTCACATGTATTAGCATACAGTGAAAAGCTTTGTTTATTGTCCACTATACAGACAAAACATATCATTCATAGAGAAGGAAACGAGAGAGTCCAGAATGCACTGTTATTGTTATAGCTAAGGTGTAGACAAAGATCAACTTAATGCAAGGTAGATCCATTCAAATGTCTGACGGCAGCAGGGAAGAAGCTGTTCTTGAGTTGGTCAGTACGTGACCTCAGACTTTTGTATCTCTTTCCTCTTGGAAGAAGGTGGAAGAGAGAATGTCTGGGGTGCTTGGGGTCCTTAATTATGCTGGCTGCTTTGCCGAGATAGCAGGAGCCTGGTTTGCATGATGGATTGGGCTACATTCGTGACCTTTTGTAGTTTCTCATGGCCTTTGGCAGAGCTGGAGCCATACCAAGATGCGATACAACCAGAACAAATACTTCCTGTGGTGCATCTGGAAAAGTTGGTGAAAGTCATTGCTGACATGCCAAATCTCCTTAGTCTTCTGAGAAAGTAGAGGCGTCGGGGGATTTCTTAACTATAGTGTCAGCATGGGGGAACGAAGACAGGTTATTAATGATCTGGACACCTAAAAACTTGGCAGAATGAGGCTATGGTGGGATGTGGGCAAGACTCACATCCGTATCTTCTGTCAGGAGTATGTGAGGGGGTCGACGAGGTGGCGGAAATCCAGGCTTGAGGAGTTGGAGAAGGAGCTGTTTGACCTGGAGGCGTGTCTCAGTCAGCCTGACGCGGACCTGGCCCTGCGTCTGGAGTACAGGGAGAAGAAGGACGCGCTGTGGGATCTGCAACTTGCCAGGTCCCGTGGCGCGTACGTGAGGTCGCGGCTCCAGTTCCGAGTGGACCTGGACTGCGGCTCCCCCATCTTCTACTCGCTGGAAAAAGGGCGGGCTAACCGTCAGCAGCTACTTATGCTGCTGGCCGATGACGGTTTCCCCATCTCGGATCCGGAGGGCATCCGGGCGATTGCCTGGGGTTATTACACCTCCCTCTTCTCGCTGGATCCCACAGAGTTCTGTGGTAGGACCTCCTGCAAGTCAGCCCGGAGGACGTCGGCAGGCTTTGAGGCCCCCATCACCATGGTCGATCTGATTGGCGCCCTCAACAGCCTCCAATGGGGCAAGGCCTCGGGGCTGGATGGGCTGACTGTAGAGTTCTTCAGGGCGCTCTGGGACATCCTGGAGGGCAACTACGTGGGGGTCCTGGGGGAGAGTGTAGCCACGAGATGCCCCTTTCGTGGCACAGGGCAATCATAGCCCTGCTGCCAAAGAAGAGGGATCTCTGGCAACTCAAAAACTGGTGCCCGGTCTCCCTCCTCAGCACAGATTATAAAATCTTTGCCAGGGCTTTGGCTTCACATCTTGGATCCGTGCTGGACCACATGATCCACCCTGACCAGTCCTACACAGTCCCGGGCCGTTCAATCCGTGATAACGTCCATCTGGTCCGGGACCTGATCCACCACTCCCAGACGGCTGGTCTGACGAGCGCCTTCTTGTCTTTAGATCAGGAGAAGGCGTTCGACAGGGTGGAGCACGAGTATTTACTCGGAACTCTGCAGGCATTCAGGTTCAGAACGCATTTTGTCGCTCAGATCCGATTACTGTACTCTGCCGCAGAGTGTCTGATTAAGGTTAACGGGTCGCTGACAGTGCCCCTTCGCTTTCGGAAAGGAGTACGGCAGGGCTGCCCCTTGTCTGGCCAACTGTATTCTATATACGTGGAGCCATTTCTGCACCTCTTGCGGAGGAGGTTGTCAGGTTTGACTCTGCGTGGCCCGGACGTAGGGGTGGTCTTGTCGGCTTACCCCGATGACCTGCTCCTCATGTTCACGGACCCGGCTGACCTGCGGAGGATGCAAGAATGCCAGGCGGTGTACTCCGCCGCTCCTCTGCCAGGATCGACTGGGCCAAGTGTTCCGGACTCCTGGTCGGTTCTTGGGAGACAGACCCCCTTCTGGAGGAGCTCAGGCCTTTCACCTGGAGCAGGACCAACCTCCTCTACCTGGGGGTCCATCTCTGCCCAGCCGAGAAATCCTGGCCAGAGAACTGGCGGGAGCTGGAGGCCAAAGTCTCCGCCCGCCTGGGTTGCTGGACAGGACTGCTCTGAGTGCTGTCCTACAGGGCGCGAGTTCTGGTCATAAACCAGTTGGTGGCCTCCATGCTGTGGTATTAGCTGGTTGTTTTGACCCCTCCCCCTGGATTTGTCACAAACATGCAGAAGACCCTCATGCGGTTCTTCTGGGACAACCGACTGCACTGGGTCTCTGCAGAGGTTCTACATCTCCTGCTTGAGGAGGGCGGACAAGGTCTGGTGTGCCTCCGCACGCAGGTAGCGACCTTCCGCCTCCAGACCCTGCAGAGATACCTATACGTCGAGCCTCCTCCACAATGGTGTGCCCTGGCGACGTATTTCTTCTGCCAGCTGCACGGCCTCAACTACGACGTGCAGCTTCTGCACATCAACCTGGGGCGTATTCCGACCTCGTTGCGGGAGTTGCCCGTCTTTTACCAGGACCTCCTCACGATCTGGAATGCGGTTGCCTCGTGACGCAGCTCTCCCCCGTCAGGAGTAGCGGCTATCGTGCGAGAGCCGCTGTTCAGGAATCCGCACTTCCAGCCTTACAACTTCAGGTGGCTGGCGGAATGGAGGGCTGTGGGCGCCGGGGTGACCAGGGTCAGGCGCCCCACTGCATGAGCCGTCTCGCAGAAATGACCTCCATGCCCTTTTCCACCGTGCGGAGGCGTTTCCTGTACGGGCTGCTGCTGCACACCTTCCACTACCGCGTCCTCGCCTGTCGCCCGGATACACCTTGGCGGGTCTTGTTGCCACCGGGCGGCGGAGGTCCCCGATGGAGGGACCTCCCCCAATTACCTAGGGGACCTGGGGTGGAGGCTGCTGCACGCAGCGGTGCCGTACAACTGTAGGTTTTTCCGGTACACAGGCTCCCGAGACTGCCCTTTCTGTGGCCTCGAGGAGTCCGTGGACCATGTCTATGTCTTGTGTTACAGATTGCACACCCTTTTTGGTTTTCTCAAACACCTTTTATTGATGTTTTGTTTGCACTTCAGTCCCACGCTCCTGATCTACAGGCACCTGGTGCGGAGAGGGGCGCATCGGGACGCCGACCTCCTCGTGAACCTGCTGCTGGGCCTGGCGCGACGCGCCATCAACAGGTCCAGGCAGCGGGTGATCGACGGGGCCATCCATCCCGACTGCCTGCCCCTCTACCGCGGCTACGTTCACGGCCAGGTGTCCCTGGAGAGGGAGCACGCGGTGTCCGCAGGTGCAGTCGACGCCTTCCGTGCCCGCTGGGCACCGCAGGGGCTGGCATGTGTTATAGACCCCCTCAATCACATTTTGATTTAATGTTTTAAGTTTCCTTTGGACTTTGGTTTCTGTTCGGGCCGTCCCCCCCGCTTCCTTTTCTGGGGGCCGCCCCTCTTAATTTGTCCCTAAGTTAACTTGAGTTGGTTTTATTCGTTTGGCTCATGAAATTTTAAAAATTGTTAAATGTTAAGAGGTGAAAGTTTTGCATTGGTTCCTTTCAAAAAAGTTTTTTTTTTCTTCTGTGCTCAGTATGTTAAAAAAATGCAGGTGCATATGCAGTACACAGACTAAAACATTTATATCAAAGGCCAAACAGTACAGTTGCCTTGGGAATGGGCTTAAGGCGTTTGAATTTAGCCTATCAGTTTAAATTAGGTGCTTGGATACCAGCAACTTATCAGATTTGAAATTGATGTTTTGGGAACCTGAGAACCAATCATATTGTAGGGGATGTGGATATTTCATCACAGGTATAAAAGAACAGGCAGTGGGACAATAAGCAGAGATAGCAACTGCCCTCTGTCACAGCTCATAGCTTTTAGCTCAAAGCATCATCAAGATAGCAAAAAAAGACAGAATATTCTGGAAGGCGACAAAGCTGTTTATAAGTTAGAAAGTAACTAAATTCTGTTTTCTTCTGTTAATAAGTGGGAATTGTATTTATTGAAATAGCATTCCATTTGAATTGTGCTTTATTCAGTTTGTCAATAGCTTGTTAACTTGTCCACTGTTAGTTAGATAAATAAATTGTTACTTGTTGATTTTAGAGTGCGTCAGGGGGTTATTTTGATTTAACCACTAAAAGTTGCTGAAGAGCAGATATTATCACTTCACGCTCACTTTAACAGATTGAGGCAAGGTACTTGTCTTTGAGTGGTTAAATGTTAGTTCTCAGAGGGGAGGAAATCAACTTCCGCTTCATTGGGCTCATCTGGGACTTGAACAGTCCTAGGTCATTAAATAAACATTAAGTGAGAAGTGGAAGACTGTTTACCGACAGGCTGGTTAAATCAAAAATGGAGAAATTAATATTGCTGAAGAGGTTCTGGGGGTTGAAGATGCTTTCCAAATTTGCCAACATAGTTTAGAAAGATAGAAAAAGCTAACACCTGTAGAATTGGCAATTGACTATAATTGTGTTTAACCAAAGATAATAGGAAAGCTGAAATTGTAATCGAGATAGCCAAACATTTAGGTATGTCAGAGAAACAAGCAAGTGCAGTGGAGTTAGAAAAAAATCAAATTGCAAATGAGATGATTGGAGTTAGAAACTGAACTTACAAGTGAGGAAAGGGAGAGGGAGAAAGAGAGGAAAGAGAGAAAAAGGCCTCGCAGAAGAAAGGGAAAGATTGTTTGAGTTGAAAAAGATGAAGTTGGAATTTGAAGCAAAAAGACTTCAAATGACAAAAGTAAAAGTACAATGTGATGGTGAGCAGGATCAGCATAGCCAACTACCTAGTAAAAATATGTACAAATATGTCCAAACATTGTCAAACTTTGATGAAAAAGACACAGAAGCATTTTTTATTTCCTTTGGGAAATTGGCTACACAGATGAAATGATCAGAGGAGGTGTGGGTAATGCAAACCATGTTGGTAGACAGGGCTACTGAGGTGTTTGCAGCACTGTCAGATGAGGTGTCAGGAAAATATGAAGAAGTTAAAAGGGCTATTTTGAGTGTTTACAAATTGATACCAGAAGCATATAGATAACGGTTCAGAAATGTAAGAAAGGAACCAGATCACGCATATATCAAGTTTGAAAGAATTAAACATAAGAACATAAGAAATAGGAGCAGGAGTAGGCCATCTAGCCCTTCAAGCCTGCCCGGCCATTCAATAAGATCATGGCTGATCTGAAGTGGATCAGTTCCACTTTCCTGATTTCTCCACATAACCCTTAATTTCCTTGTCCATCAGTAATCTATCTACCCGTGACTTAAATATATTCAGCGAGGTAGCCTCCACCACTTCAATGGGCAGAGAATTCCAGAGATTCACCACTCTTTGTGTGAAGAAGTTCCTCCTTGACTCCATTCTAAACTGCCCCCCACTTATTTTGAGGCTGTGCCCTCTAGTTCTGCTGTCCTTTCTAAGCAGGAAGAATCTCTCTACCTCTACCCTATCCATCCCCTTCATTATCTTATACGTCTCTATAAGATCTTCCCTCATCCTTCTAAACTCTAATGAGTACAGACCCAGTCTATTCAATCTTTCTTCATAAGCTAACTCCCTCATCTCCGGTATCAGCCTGGTGAACCTTCTCTGTACTCCCTCCAAGGCCAATATATCCTTTCGCAAATAAGGGGACCAAAACTGCACACAGTACTCCAGTTGCGGCCTCACCAGTGCCCTGTACAGTTGCAGCAAGACTTCCTTGCTTTTATATTCTATCCCCCTCGCCATAAAGGCCAACATTCCATTTGTCTTCTTGATCACCTGCTGTACCTGCAGACTGGGTTTTTGAGATTTGTGCACAAGGACACACAGGTCCCTCTGCACCGTAGCATGCTGCAGCCTTTCGCCCTTTTAATAATAATCCCTCCTACTATTATTCCTACCAAGGTGGATAACCTCACATTTGCTAACGTTATACTCCATCTGCCAGCTCCTCGCCCACTCACTCAGCCTATCCAGATCTCTCTGCAGATTTTCCGCACCTTCCACACAAATTTGCTTTTCCACTCATCTTCGTGTCATCAGCAAATTTTGTTACCCTACACTCAGCCCCCTCCTCCAGATCGTTTATGTAAATGGTAAACAGTTGAGGCGCCAGCACCGATCCCTGTGGCACTCCACTAGTCACCAACAGCCAACCAGAATAGCACCCATTGATTCCAACTCTCTGCTTCCTGTTCGACAACCAATCCTCAATCCACGCTAACACCTTACCCCCAACTCCGTGCACCCTAACCTTTTGCAGCAACCTTTTGTGAGGCACCTTATCAAACGCCTTCTGGAAACCTAGAAACACCACATCCACCGGTTCTCCTTTGTCTACCGCACTGGTCACATCCTCAGACAAATCCAATAAAATCGTTCAACATGACTTCCCCTTCACTAATCCATGCTGCGTCTGCTTGATCAAACCGTACTTTTCTCGGTGTCTTGCTATTTCTTCTTTGATGATGGATTCTAGCATTTTTCCAACTACGGACGTTAAGCTAACCGGCCTATAATTCCCTACCTTTTGTCTGCTACCTTTTCTAACAGTGGCGTAACATTAGCCGTTTTCCAATCTTCCGGCACTTCCCCAGAGCAACTTTGATAGATGGGTGAGAGCATGAAACGTAGAAAAGGCATAAGTTGCTATTCGAGATATTATTCTGTGGAGGAGTTTAAAAACTCACTTCCAAAAGTGATAAGAGCACGTGTTGAGGACCTGAAGGTTGAAACAACAAGAAGAGCTGCAAAGATGGCAGATGAATACACATTAATGCATAAATTGAAATCTAGCTTCCGTTAGCAATTTCATTCCATGAGGGATAGAAATTGGGAAAGAGGGAGGTCCTTCAATGTTAAACTGGGAACAGTTTACCACATTTGAAAAAGAAACCCAAGAGAGTGGAAAAGAGGTGAAACATGTGTTTGTCTGGAGTAAGGGGAAATAGGATGACATCAGGCAGACAATTGGACGAATAAACTGGAAGGAGGTGTTCTTGGGGAGAAGTACTGAAGGAAGGTGGCGGATTTTCAAGGAATGTTTGACTGGAGCTCTGCATGACAACGTTCCGTTGAGACAAGGAGGTTTTGGTAGGTTGCGGGAGCTGCGGTGCATGAAGGTTGTGGTGAACCTAGTCAAGAAGAAAAGAAAGGTGTATAAAAGGTTCAGAGAGCTAAGAGGTGTTAAGGATCTAGAGGAGTATAAGGCTTGTAGAAAGGAGCTTAAAAAGGAAATTAGGAGAGCCAGAAGGGGACATGAGAAGGCCTTGGCGGGTAAAATTAAGGAGAATCCCAAGGCCCTCTACAAATATGTGAAGAGTAAAAGGATGAGAAGAGAAGGGATAGGACCTATAAAAGGTGAAGGGGGAAAAGACTGTGTGGAACCGGAAGACATGGCAGAGCTGCTTAATGAGTACTTTGCCTCGGTATTCACGGTGGAAAGTGATCTGGGAGGTTGTACTACAGGTTTGCGGCAGACTGAAAAGATTGAGTATGTGGATATTAAGAGAGAGGATGTGTTGGAACTTATAAATTCTATCAAGATAGACAAGTCGCTGAGACCGGATGGGATGTACCCCAGGTTATTGTGGGAGATGAGGGAAGTGATTGCAGAGCCCCTGGCGATGATCTTTGCATCGTCGATGGAGACGGGAGAGGTTCCGGAGGATTGGAGGATTGAGGGTGTGGTTCCTATTTTCAAGAAAGGGAACAGGGATAGCCCAGGAAATTACCAACCGGTGAGTCTGCCCTCAGTGGTTGGTAAGTTGATGGAGAGGATTCTGAGGGATAAGATTTATGAGCAACTAGAGAAGGTTAGAATGATCAGGAATAGTCAGCATGGCTTTGTCAAGGGCAGGTCATGCCTTACGAGCCTAGTTGAGTTCTTTGAAAATGTGACTGAACACATTGACGAAGGAAGAGCTGTGGACGTGGTTTACATGGACTTCAGCAACGCGTTTGATAAGGTCCCCCATGCAAGACTTCTTGAGAAGGTGAGAGGGCATGGGATCCGAGGGGCTTTGGCCTTGTGGATCCAGAACTGGCTTGTCTGCAGAAGGCAGAGAGTGGTTGTGGATGGGTCTTTTTCTGCATGGAGGTCGGTCACCAGTGGAGTACCCCAGGGATCTGTTCTAGGACCCTTGCTGTTTGTCATTTTCAGAAATGACCTGGATGAGGAAGTGGAGGGATGGGTTAGTAAGTTCACTGACGATACGAAGGTTGGTGTTGTGGATAGTCTGGAGGGATGTCAGAAGTTGCAGTGTGACATAGATAGGATGCAAGACTGGGCGGAGAAGTGGCAGATGGACTTCAACGCGGATAAATGTGTAGTGGTCCATTTTGGCAGGACCAACGGGATGCAGGAGTACAATATCAAGGGTAGGAGTCTTAGCTGGGTTGAAAAACAGAAGGATCTTGGGGGCCATAGGACTCTTAAATCGGCCTCGCAGGTGGAGGATGTGGTCAAGAAGGCGTATGGTGTACTGGCCTTCATTAATCAAGGGATTGAGTTTAGGAGTCGGGAGGTAATGCTGCAACTTTATAGGACCCTTGTCAGACCCCATTTGGAGTACTGTGCGCAGTTCTGGTCGCCTCACTACAGGAAGGATGTGGAAGCTATTGAGAGGGTGCAGAGGAGGTTTACAAGGATGTTGCCTGGATTGGGAGGCATGCCTTATGAAGATAGGTTGAGGGAGCTAGGTCTCTTCTCCCTGGAGAGATGAAGGTTGAGAGGCGACCTGATAGAGGTTTATAAAATGTTGAGAGGAATAGATAGGGTGGATTCTCGGAGGCTATTTCCCAGGGCTGAAATGGTTGCTACGAGAGGACACAGGTTTAAGTTGCTGGAAGCAAGTACAGAGGAGATGTTAGGGGTAAGTTTTTCACTCAGAGGGTGGTGAGTGAGAGGAATCGGCTGCCGTCGGTGGAGGTAGAGGCGAACTCGCTGGGGTCTCTTAAAAGACTTCTGGATGAGTATATGGGATCTAATGGCATTGGAAGTTACAGATAGTTCAATGGCTTGGTAGGTAGGGATGTGATCAGCGCAACTTGTGGGCCGAAGGGCCTATTTGTGCTGTAGTGTTCTAAGTTCTATGTTCTATGTTAAATAGAACATTCTAATAAGGTGGGGCACACAAAGGCACTCTGGTGGTTTAAGAAAGACACTGGGAAAAAGAATGTGTTAAAAGAGGTTCAACCAATGGGATTACTTAAGATAGTGAAGGAATTCCCGAGAAAAGTCAAGGAACTGAAGGAGCGTGCACAGCCAAGGCATGGGTGGATAGTAAGATCGTGTCTGATCTTTTCAAAGACTTCACCTGTGGGTAAGATTTACTCAGGTAGAACAGGGGGAGTAGGTAAAGAAGTTAAAATATTGAAAGATACATGAGCTAGTCTGTCTCTAATAATAAGGGATGAAAATATTTGCACTCCTTCTGAAATATTGCTCGAGAGAGTAGTATTCTGTGGAATAAATGGAGAGAGGAGTAGTGTTCCGCAGTGTACGATAAAGCTAAAAAGTCCAATCAAGCCTGAGGGAGTAATAGTGGGAGTGATGGAAAACTTAGCTATTCCAGGAATGCAATTTATCCTTGGAAACAATATGCTGGATCACAGATGGGAATGATGCTCATTGTAGTGGACAAGCTAAAAGAAAACAAGGAACTGAGGAATTAAAAGAAAAATACCCTGGAATTTTTCCAAACTGTGGTGAAAAGATCCCACAGCCATAAGTTAAAACAGGAAGGGAGAACAAAAGAGAAAGACGCAGGACTTGATGTCTTGTTAGCTGACACTTTGTTTGATGAAATGGGAAAGGAGAAACCTAAGCAGGTGGAGGATCAGGCAGAGGTGTTTCGTTCTGAAAGATTAAAAAAGATGAGACGATAATGGATTTATATTACAAAGCCTACATGGAAAAGGCATCAGAGTGTATTCCAGAATTCCATTACCTTAAGGATAAAATCTTAAAGCAGAAATGGAGACCTTGACAGGTTAGTGTACATGTGAAATGGATGTAAGTTCACCAGATTGTGTTGCCAGTGGAATACAGATGGAAAGTATTGCGGGTAGCACACAAATTACTTGTAGGAGGTCATCTAGGAGTGAGGAAGACTAAGGCTAAGATACGGAAGCATTTGTATTGGTCTGGGGATTACATAAGGATGTGGTTGAATTTTGCCGTACCCCTCATATGTGTCAAATGGCAGGAAAACAACAGGTAGTGATAAAACCAGTGCCTTTGATGCCCATTTCCACATTTGAAGAACCTTTAACATGGGTTATAATTGATTATTAATTGGTAATTAATCCCGAAAACCAGAAGTGGGAACAAGTATTTGCTAACCATAATGGATGTATCCACCAGGTTTCCAGAGGCAATTTCTTTACAGAATGTCAAGAGAAAAGAAGGTTGCGGGGGAGTTGCTTGCTTTCTTTACCCATTATGGATTACCCGGGGAGATTCAGTTAAACCAAGGGTCCAATTTTACTGCCAAATTATTTAAGGAGTCATGGATAGTTTGGGCATCAGACACTTTACATTGAGTGCGTACTATCCTGAATCCCAGGGCACTTTGGAAAGGTGGAATCATGTTGAGGACTTATTGCCAGGATTACCCAAATCATTGGGATAAATAATTTATTTATTAATTAATAAATTATATCCTATTAGAGATGCTCCAAATTAATTGATTCAGCTTACTCCATTTGAATTGATATTCAGACATGAAGTAAGAAGACCTTTGAAACTCGTTAAGGAGAAGTTGGTAGGTCTGAAGTCATAGGTTTCACAGTTGGATTATATATGAGGTGAGAGAAAGATTAAACAGAGTGGGTGAATTACCAGTGGTAGGATGCCCCTTCAAAGCAAGGTTTAGTGGTCCATAGCAGATTGAGAAGAAGTTAAGTCAAGTGACTTATCTGGTAAAGATGTCATATAGGGAAAAACTATATTGGGTTTATTGTATGAACGTGCTAAAACAGTACTGTGACAGGGAAAGGAAACCAGAGAAATAGGTGTTAGTTACTGCCACTCAGAGTGAGGAATCTCATCTGGACGATTTGGATTTTGATGTGCCTCAGAATCAGGGCAGCGTGGTGGCAAAGTAGTTAGTACTTCCTCCTCACAGCACCAGGAACCCAGACTCGATTGTGGCCTCAGGTCACTGTCTGTTGTACAGTTTGCATGTCCTCCCTGGGTCTGCATGGATTTCCTCCGAGTGCTCCAGTTTCCTCCCGCAGGTTAGGTTGATTGGCCGTGATAAATTGCCCTTTAGTGTCAGGAGGATTAGGATGGTAAATATGTTGGGTTATGGAAATAGGACCTGGGTGGGATTGTTGTTGGTGCAAAGAGGTAAAGTTACGACAAAGTCCCTTTAAGAAAAGGTGTTTTTCTTTCTGTGCATAGAATGTTGAAAAAAATGCGAGTACATATGCAGTATACAGACTGAAAATTTGTATCAAATGCCAAACAGCAGGGTTGACTTGGTAACAGGCTTCAGACATTTGGATGTTTTGAATTTAGCCTATCAGTTTAAATTAGGCACATGGATGCCAGCAACTTATCAGATTTGAAATTGATGTTTTGGTCACCTGAGAAACAATCATATTGTAAGGGATGTGGATATGTCATCACCAGTGTAAAAGCACAGGCAGTGGGACAAAAGCAGAGATAATAACTGCCCTCTGCCACTGCTCATAGCTTTTAGCTCATAACCTCATCAAGGTAACAAAGAAGAAAGAAGATAGAATATTCCAGAAGGTGACAAACCGGGTTGTAACTTAGGGAATGACTAAAATTCTATTTTGTTTTGTTAATAGAAATTGTATTTATCTAAACAGCATTCCATTAGAATTGTGTTTTATCTGGTTGTTAATAGTTTAGTTAACTTGTTCACTGTTAGATAAATAAATTGTTACTTGTTGATTTTAGAGAATGTCAGGGAGTTATTTTGACTTAACCACTAAAAGTTGTTGAAGCGCAAATATTACCACTTCACACGCACTTTAACAGATTATGAGGCAACTCTACTCTTTGAGTGGATAAGTGCTGGTTCTCAGAGGGGGAGGATCAACCTTCGCTTCATAATAGTAATCTGAAAGACAGGATCTAAAGGCATAGAGGCAAGGACTGATTAGGGACAGTCAACATGGCTTTGAGTAGAAAATCATATCTCAAATTTGATTGAGTTTTTTGAAGGGGTAACCAAGAAGGTAGATGAGGGCAGTGCAGTTGACGTTGCCTACATGGACTTCAGCAAGGCCTTTGACAAGGTACTGCATGGTAGGTTGTTTCATAAGAAATCTCAAGGGATCCAGGGTGAGGTAGCCAATTGGATACAAAATTGGCTTGATGACAGAAGAGAGAGGATGGTTAAAGAGGATTATTTTTCCTCAGTGTGCCTCAGGGATCAGTGCTGGGTCCACTTATTTGCATTTATATTAATGATTTGGATGAGAATTTAGGAGGCATGGTTAGGAAATTTGCAGATAACACCAAGATTGGGAGCATAGTGGACAGTGAAGAAGATTATCTAGGATTGCAACAGGATCTTGATCAATTGGGCCGGTGGGCTGACAAATGACTGATGAAATTTAATTTAGATAAATGCGACAGGATGCATTTTGGTAGATTGAACCAGGGCAGGACTTACACAGTTGATGGTAGGGTGCTGGGTAGACGTACAGAACAAAGAGGTCTAGGGCTCCAGGTTCATAGCTCCTTGAAGGTGGAGTCATATGACCTTACCTGTCAATCAACCTAATCAAGCCCTACTCTGCAAAACCCTGGGGAAAACATAAAACAACAGAACGCTGCATTAGTTTAGACCAAAACAAACATTGTAGCACTTAAGATCACTTATGTTGCTACAATAATAATATAGTGCTGCTGTACATAGACAGAATAGCTCCGATAAAATGAAAGGGACTAGTAAATACAGTCAGCACAGAAACGTCAATACGTTTCTTAAAGACGCAGTATCATCATACAAGACCAAGTCTTGATTGACAATGGAGCCAAAGGGATAGACAGAAAACTAGCATTAAAGCCAGAAACAGATCAGCCACGATCTTATTGAATGGCAAAGCAGGCTGAAGGGGCTGATGGCAGACTTCTGCTCCTAATTTGTTTGTTCATATTTTGGTGCAGGATCTGACTTTGCTGGTTAAAACATTTACCTATATCAATTTGTAACATATTATTGGATAGTGGAATATGTCCTGAAATTTCAGGATAGTAACATTTTATTCCTATAAGGGTGAGAACTGTACTCCACTGGCCAACACTTATATCCAGGTCCCACTCTCACCATGTGCTGTAATTTTCTGTCTGTAGAGAGATTAAGAAAATAGATCACAATGTTCAATTGCATATAACCGCCCCCCCACCAACCCCACATTACGCCTCCCCCAAGTTTGCACCCTCTGCCCGGATAATAACCTCTGTTGGGTACTTTTGCAAAAGTTGTAAATATATCATCTTGGCTGCTAAGTAGATGAGATCCTCGTAAACACCTCTGCAATGTTGCTGCGTGTCACAACCAGAGGAATTATTAGCTCACAGCATTTTTAGTGAAAGAAGGATTATGATCCTGGAGAGACAAGAAATTTGAATCGAGATGGCTTCAGGCTAAAATTCTGCTGTAACGTGTTTACATCGAAGCTGGAGTTAATTATCCTCAACCATGCAATTGATGTTAACCGTATATTTTTAATATCAAATAAAGTTTGAGCTACATAGATTAATCAGTGTATCCATGTGTAATGGGGTGGTAAGATTTTTAAACCATAGAATCATAGAAACCGTACAGTGCAGAAAGAGGCCATTTGGCTCATTGAGTTTGCACCGACAAACCAGTTGACACTAAGGCACTGACAGAACTAGCAGCACTCGGTTAAATGACTTTTAAAATAAGTTTATGAGCCAACAAGAAGCAATTTACATGAGATGCAGTAATTGATTCAAACAAGTGATTGTGATTGTAAAACAGATACTGATATTTCGAATGTATTTTTAATGATTTTAAGGAATATTGTTCACTTTGGTCAAAAAGCATTTCACTGCAAGCCATCATGGTAAAAGTCATTAGAGCAAAGCCATATTTTGAGAGAATATTTTAAATATGCAAGTTTTATTAGTGAAGTTTTAGATGGGAGAACATTTAGAACACTTAGGGTTTATTCACTTTCCGGACAAGATGGACTGGTGCCCAGACATGGTGCCACGATTTAGTTTGGTTAGACAGTGACCTTCAAGCGAACCTGAGTTTTACTTGAACTCTGAATTTAGCATCTTGGGCTACCAGACAACCACAGTATACGACCTGCCAAGACAGGAGTTAGCTTCTGGATTTTACGAACTAATAAAATACCATTTTGCTGAGGAGTGGAACTCCATTGGCTAAAGTACTTGACGTGTATTAGTGTTGATTTGTGTATCTTGAGATGATTGTTTTAAAGTTACTGAAAGATGAGAATGATTGATAAGAAAAAGCTATAATTGATCTGTTTTTGATTGTATAGATTAAATTCTTCAGAGGGGTTTTGCCGCTCTGTCAGAGCTACTTAACCCTTTGATGAACTCCTGGCAGCCACTGGTTTAAATTAAGTTTACATTTTTTATGTAGAGATACCTGCCTCCTAAGTTATACATTTTCTAAACTTTGGGCAATACTGATCTCCTTGGATACCCCACCACACTGTGGCATGTATTCTGGCACGGCATGTGTGCAACTTTGAAATTGCCCCCTGCATACCAAGATCTGGATCACTAATATCAGGAAAAGCCAGGGTTCCATTCCTGGTTTTGATCACTGTCTGTGTGGAGTCTGCACGTTCTCCTCCGGATGCTCCACTTTCCTCCCACAATCCGAAAGACGTGCTGGTTAGGTACATTGGCCATGCTAAATTCTCCCTCAGTGTACCCAAACATGCACCAGAGTGTGCAACTAGGGGATTTTCACAGCAACTTGATTGCAGCGTTAATGTAAGTTTACTTTTGACACTAATACATAAAATGAAAAAGGATGTTATACATTTCTCCTTGTCCAGTTCTTACAGATTTTCTAATCTATAAAATTGCAGTAACTTTACCTCATAATAGTCTGCTGTTTTTAGGATGTTCTCTAACAAAGGTTTTTAGGATGTTCTCTAACAAAGGTCCTTGAGGTTTGGTCTTGGCTGTACTCTGTCTTCTTTGAGGTCTTCCCAGGCACTACATCTTCTTTACCATCTCACCAGCTACCACTCATAGTGTTCAATGTTTTTAAATCCGTTTCTCCCCTTTGATCATACCCTCTATTGTTTCCACAAATTCTTCATAAGTCCCCTTTTTGCAAAACTGATCAACCCTTTTGTTTATTTCATAGCTGCTATATTTTAAAAGCACACTTAACCTATCTTTCTTCATCTAGTTACAACCTTTTGATTTGTATATGCTCCCTGTTGAAATACAAGAGCCAACTTCAAAAACAGTTGTTTTGTTGTCTTATATAAATTTTTATTTAAAGTTTTCTGTTCATCACAATATCAAATCGATTGCCTTCACATCTTTCGCTTGACGTTTGACCTTTGCAGTGACAGCTGCACAAGCTTGCTTTCCAGTTTATGACAATATGACAGAAATATTACAAAAGACAAAGACCACAATCTAATGGCCACTAAATATCATAAGAGACCCAAAATGGGATTTGCGCTGGCGAGATTTCAGTTTGTCCTGAAAAGCAGAACCTCAAGATCCATAATCTCAGGATTGTTCCCAGTGTCACATGCTAGTGAACACAAGAATAAGAAGATAGAGCTGTTCAACAAGTGGCTGGAGAAATAGAATAATAAGGAGGGCTTTATATTTCTGAGGCAATTGGAACCAATCCTGGGGCAAGTGCAACTTGTACAAGAAGGATGGTTTACATCTTAACAGGACAAAAACAAATGTCCTCACAGGCATGTTTACTAGTGCTGTTGGAGAAAGTTTAAACTAGATTGGCAGAGGGATGGGAATATGAGTGGAAATTCAGATAGGAGAGGAGAAAAACTGTTAGTGGGAAGTAAAAAAGTATTAACGATAAGGAGGAGAAATTATTACAGAGTACTTAGGTTTTTCTAAACCTAATGTTGCACAAGGCAGTCTTTCATGTTCCCAAAGCGAGGTTTTTCCTGCAACAGATTGCTAGCTTGTACCAGAGGCTTACAGCTTGAGGGGCCCCATTCTGCATCAGGCATGGCTGATCAGGAGTCTCTCCTGTTCTTACCGCCTGCCATCAGCATGCGTCGGAAGGACTTACAGGTTGATATTTAACCTGTTGGTCGCATTATGACTGCACCTTCCTTGGCCATCAAGCCCTGGGGTGGGATAAAGAACAAAGAAAATTACAGCACAGGAACAGGCCCTTCAGCCCTCCAAGCCTGCACTGACCATGCTGCCCGATTGAACTAAAACTTCCTACCCTTCCGGGGATCATATCCCTCTACTTCCATGCTATTCATGTATTTGTCAGTCGCTCCTTAACAGTCAATGCCATATCCGTTTCCACTATCTCCCCTGGTAACGAATTCCAGACACCAACTACTCTGTGTAAAACTTGATATCAGAGAGTAGTATCAAGATAAATACAAAGAACCGTGAACAATAATGCACAGGAACTGGAATACCAAGCTTGTGCCAATTTCTAATCCTTATTTACACTCACTACTTATTGTCATACATGGTTTCTAAACCTTTGTTCACCTTCCATTCATGTGTCTATCAAGATATGCCTTGAATGTTGCTAATGTGCTGGCTTCCACCACCTCCACTGGCAGCGCATTCCAGGCACCGACCATCCTCTGTGTGAAAAACTTTACCCACACTTTTCCTCTAAACTCGTTCCTTCTCACCTTGAACCTGTGCCCTTTTGCAGTTGACCTTTTCACCCTGGGAAAAAGCCTCTGACTATCCATCTTAACTATGTCTCTCATAATTTTGTGGACCTCTATCAGATTGCCCTTCTGGTTTGTCTTTCCAGTGAAAACAATCTGAGTTTATCCAACTTCTTCTCATACCTAAAACCCCCCAGATCAGGCAACATCCTGTGAAACCTTCTTTGCACTCTCTCCAAAGCATCCACGTCTTTCTGGTGGTCTGGCAACTATATCCTGCTGTATCCTTTGACAAGTCTCGTCACTATGTGCAACTCTGCCAATTTTTGTGTCATCTGCGAACTTAATAGTCAGACCACCTAAATTTTCCTCCAGATCATCTTTACATATACTACAAACAACAAAGGTCGCAGAACTGACCTCTGTGGAAAAACACTACTTGACCTCCATTCTGAAAAGCACCATCCACTATTACTCTCTCTCTTCAATGACCAAGCCAGTTCTTTGTCATATATATAGCCAGCACACCGCAGATCCCATGAGAAATTACCTTTTTTGCCAGCTATGATGTCAAATGCCTAACGAAAGTCCATTGCCTTTCCCTCATCTATCATTCTTGTCTCTTCCTCCAAAAACTGAATCAAGTTGGTGAGACATGCTGCCTATCACTAACAAATACATTTGCTTCCAAATGTGAATAAAACCTGTCTCTCAGCATCTTCTCCAACTCTTCCCCACCACTGATGTCAGGCTTACCAACCTGTAATTAATTGGATTATCTCTGTTTCCCTTTTTAAACAAAGGAACAACTTTGCCCATTCTCCATTCCTCTGGAACCTCACCTGTGGCCAAAGGGGATGCAGAAGTATCTGTTAGGGTCCCAGCTATTTCCTCCCATGCCTCCCACAGTATCCTGGGATAGATCCCATTTGGGACTGGGGCTTGTTTGAGACACCCACTATTTCCTCCTTCAGTATAATAATCTCCCAAGAGAATTCACACACCCTTCCCTAACCACAGAATACTTGGAGATTATGATGGAATTAGAGTAGACAATGGTAAATCATTAAGATGGGGTTAGATTAAGGGGGAAAGTAAGAATCCTAAATCAGGATTAATGTGCATGTATATGAACACATGGAGTGTAGTTAATAAAATTGATGATCTACAGGCACGGGTTGTCAAATGAAGCTATGATATTGTTGCTTTAAAGGAGACCTGGCTCAAAGAAGGGCAGGACTGTGCGTCAAATATTCCAGGGTAAAAGGTGTTTAGGAGAGATTTGAGAAGAAGAAAAGCAGAGGATGGGAGGTGGGGGTTGGGTGAGCAGTACTGGAGAGAGAGAATGTTCTAGAGGGGTCAAAGACAAAATCACTCTGGCCAAAGGTAAGGAATGAAAAAAGTGTAGTATATAGACCACCAACTAGTGAAAATGTGGGGGAAATGTTAAGCAAGTTTCCAAACAACACCAAGATTGGTTGAGTGGTTGGTAGTGAAGAAGATGGTCATAGATTACAGGAAGGTATAGATGAGTTGGTCAGTTGGGCAGAGCAGTTATGAGGGTGAATAGGAAACAGCTGTTCCCCTTGGTTAAGGGATCAATCACAAGGGGGCGTAACATTCAAAGATATGGGACAAGTGCTGGAAAATAGGATTAGACTTTAATGCTATGACTGTTGGTGCAGACTTGATGGATCGAAGACTCTCTTCTGCCCTATATGACTCTATAACTAGTGGAAATGATGTAGTGAAACACATTTACAAAGAAGTTATGAAGAAGTTCATGAATTATAGAGTAATAGGCATTCCATTACGCAAATATAGATTGTGATAGAAATAGTGCAAAGGAACAAGAGGGGTGAGAGTTCCTGGAGTGTGTTTCAAGATCATTTTCTGCAGCAGTAGGTTTTCAGCCCACTGTGAGGAGAAACACTGTTAGATCTGCTTCTGGGGAAAGGACTGGCTCAAGTGGATCAAATAACAGTGGAAGAGTATTTAGGGACAGTACCCGTTGTTAGCCATGGAAAAGGACAAGGAGCAATCCAGAATGGGGATGGCTGGCATTCATCAGTCAGTAGGATGGGAAGCAAGGTTTGAGAATTTGGCAGCCGTGTTAAATGGCAGGATATGACCTTGTAATGGATGCTTCCATTGGGCACAGAGATCCGGCAAAGCTGCCTGACACTGGCTAGCCCAGTAAAAGCTGTTGGTCTACCCACCTGCCACAGGTAACATAGAGGTGGAGGTGAGTTAAGGCATTTAAATCACCTTTAATTGACCACATAACAGCCTCGTCAACTGAAATAGAACACAAGTTGGGACAGGTGAGTAGGCAGTGAAATGGCTACATACTGTATTTTATGGCCACCTTCAAACCACTGGCGTAGAATTATAGAATCATAGAATTCTACAGTGCAGAAAGAGACCCTTTGGCCCATCAAGTCTGCATCGAACACGATCCCACCCAGGCCCTACACCCATATCCCTACATATTATACCCACTAATCCCTCTAACTTACGCATCCCAATTTCTTAGCATGGCACATCTTTGGACTGTGGGAGGAAACCGGAGTACCCGGAAGAAACCCACGCATGGTATAGTAAAATGTTGTCCTCTGTAACTGTGCAGCATGGTAGGGATTTGTAGAGCAGAAATCCACAAAGACTGCAGATGCTGTGAGAAAAAGACTCAACCGTGCGCCAGTGTGACAGCCAGAGACGGTGTCTACTTTAATGAAGCCCCAAAGTTACTAACTCCATTCTGAGGCCATTAGTGATGATTACTTCAAGTTAAAGCCAACCCCTGTCTGCATCTGTTCGGAGTAGTGGAGCTGGTACTGACTGTGTCGGCAGTAAGAACCAACAATTAGATGAAAGCAGCTGCTGTTTTTCTGGCAGTCTTGCAGATCCTTGAGGCCAAGGCCTCAGCTGTCAGAATCTATGCT
Organism: Carcharhinus amblyrhynchos; assembly: GCF_965287045.1. NCBI lineage: Eukaryota > Metazoa > Chordata > Chondrichthyes > Carcharhiniformes > Carcharhinidae > Carcharhinus > Carcharhinus amblyrhynchos. The sequence continues at coordinate 67,122,656 of NC_137326.1, forward strand.
ATTTGCAGAAAAGAAGCTTTTAAAAATCTTATAATGTCCTAATAGCAATATCAATATGATTGTCCAATAATCATAGACTACATTTAAGTGTAAAAAGACCAGATTTACTTGCCTTCTCCCAAATTTTGAGGCAAGCTAAAACTTGTCAACATGTACATTGTAACTAAGTTGTGCAGTAAATCTGCACAACAGTTTCAATGATTTCATGATGCCCTCAGCTGTCCAATATTCTCAAACTAGGCAGATACCATGCTTATTGTATTATATTTGGACTTAGAACCAATAATTCAGAGAATGACTGAATCCCTACAGTGCAGAGGGAGTTCATTCAGCCCATTGATCCTGCACTGACAAAAATCCCACCCAGACCCTATCCCTGCCACCTCGGTATTTACTCCTGGTAGTTCCCCTGACACTACGGGGCAATTTTGCATAGCTAATCAACCTAACCTGCAATCTGTGCACTGAGGGAGGAAACCAGGTCACCTGAAGGATACGGGGCTGCACGGTAGCACAGTGGTTAGCACTGCTGCTTCACAGCTCCAGGGACCTGGGTTCGATTCCCAGCTTGGATCACTTGTCTGTGTGGAGTTTGCACATTCTCCTCGTAACTGCATGGGTTTCCTCCAGGTGCTCCGGTTTCCTCCCACAGTCCAAAGATGTGCGGGTTAGGTTGATTGGCCATGCCAGAATTGCCCCTTAGTGTCCTAAAATACGTAGGTTAGAGGGATTAGTGGATAAATATGTAGGGATAAGGAGGTGGAGCATGGGTGGGATTGTGGTTGGTGCAGACTCGATGGGCCAAATGGCCTCTTTCTGCACTGTAGGGTTTCTATGATTCTATGATTCCCACACAGACATGGGGAGAACATGCACACTCCAAATAGACAGTGACCAAAGATCAGAATTGAACCCAGATCCCTAGTGTAGTGAGGAAACAGTGCTAACCATGGTGCCATCATACCATGAGTGAGCAAATACATAGCAGATGCAGTATAATGTGATGATAAATGTGAAGTTATCCATCTTGAATGGGGAAACAGAATGGCAGAGTATTACTTAAATGGTGATAGGTTGTGAAATGTTGATGTACAGAGAACATAAATACTAGGAACAGGAATAGGCCATCTGGTTTTTCGAGCCTGCTCTGCCATTCAGTAAGATCATGGTTGTTCTTTTCATGGACTTAGCTCCACTTAGCCCCCCCACTCACCATAATTTTAATTCCTTTACTGTTCAAAAATCTATCTTTGCCTTAAAAACGTTAAACAAGGTAGCCTCAACTGCTTCACTAGGCAGGAATTCCACAGATTCACAATTCTTTGGGTGAAGCAATTCCTCCTCAACTCAGTCCTTAATCTGCTCCCCCTTATTTTGAGGCTAGCACCCTAGTTTTAGTTTCATCGCCAGTGGAAACAACCTCCCTGCTTCTATCTTATCTATTCTCTTCATAATTTATATGTTTCTGTAAGATCCTCTCGCATTCTTCTAAATTCCAATAAGTATAGCCCCAATCTATCAGATTCTCCTCATAAGCCAACACTATCAACTCTGGAATCAACTTAGTGAATCTCCTCTGTAGGTCCCTCCAATGCCTGCATATCCTTTCTCAAGTAAGGAGACCAAAACTGTGCACAGTACTCCAAGTGTGGCCTCACCAACACCTTGTACAACTGCAACATAACCTCTTCATTTTTTAAACTCCATTCCTCTGGTAATGAAGAACAAAATTCCATTTCCTTCTTAAATACCTGCTGCACCTGAAAACCAACTTTTTATGATTCATACACAAGGACACCCAGATCCTTTTACACAGCAACATGCTGCAATTTTTTTCATTTAAATAATAGTCCATTTTACTGTTATTCCTACCAAAATGAATGACCTCACATTTACCAGCATTGTGCTCCATCTGCCAGATCCTTGCTCACTTACTTAAACCACCTATATCCCTCAGCAGACTTTGTGTCCTCTGCACAATTTGGTTTACCACTCATTTTAGAGGGACGTGGGTGTCCACTGCTTCAATGGGCAGAGAATTTCAAAGTTGAGAATTCAGATCTCAAAGTTGGTTATAAGAACAAAGAAAATACCCAGCGCAGGAACAAGCCTTTTAACCCTCCAAACCTGCACTGACCATACTGCCGGAATGAACTAAAACCCCCTACTCTTCCAGGAACCATATCCCTCTATTCCCATCCTACTCATGTATTATCTTATAAGAACATAAGAACATAAGAAATAGGAGCAGGAGTAGGCCATCTAGCCCTTCGAGCCTGCCCCGCCATTCAATAAGATCATGGCTGATCTGTCGTGGCTCAGTTCCACTTTCCCGCCCTCTCCCCATAACCCTTAATGCCCTTTCTTATCAAAAACCCATCAACCCGCGTCTTAGAAATATTTAGCGAGGCAGCCTCCACCACTTCAACGGGCAGAGAATTCCAGAGATTCACCACCCTTTGAGTGAAGAAGTTCCTCCTCAACTCCGTTCTAAACCGCCCCCCCTTTATCTTGAGGCTGTGCCCCCTAGTCCTACTGTCTTTTTTGAGCGGGAAGAGTCTCTCCACCTCTATCCTTTCCATCCCATTCATCATCTTATACATCTCAATGAGATCTCCCCTCATTCTTCTAAACTCTAACGAGTACAAGCCTAGTTTATTCAGCCTCTCCTCATAGCTCAACCCCCTCAACTCCGGCATCAGCCTAGTAAACCTCCTCTGCACTCCCTCCAAGGCCAAAATATCTTTGCGCAGGTGCGGCGCCCAAAACTGCACACAGTACTCCAGCTGCGGCCTCACCAATGCCCTATACAGCTGCAGCAAGACCTCCCTACTTTTATATTCAATCCCCCTCGCTATGAAGGCCAGCATCCCATTCACCTTCCTGACAACATGCTGCACCTGCAAGCTGGGTTTTTGCGACTCATGCACAAGGACCCCGAGGTCCCTCTGCACCGTCGCCTGCTGCAGTTTTTCGCCACGTAAGTAATAGTCCTTCCTACCATTATTCCTACCAAAGTGGACCACCTCACACTTGCCAACATTAAATTCCATTTGCCATTTCCTGGCCCATTCGCCCAGCCTATCTAGATCCTTCTGCAGATTCTCCACACCCTCCGCACAATTTGCTGTTCCCCCAATCTTGGTGTCATCAGCAAATTTCGACACCCTACACTCAGTTCCCTCCTCCAGATCATCTATATAAATGGTAAATAGCTGAGGCCCCAGCACCGACCCCTGGGGCACTCCACTAGTCACCATCCGCCAATCCGAATAGCACCTGTTGACCCCCACTCTCTGCCTCCTATTTGACAACCAATCCTCTATCCACGCTAACACCCTACCCCCAACTCCATGTCCCTCAACCTTCTGAAATAACCTCTTGTGAGGTACTTTGTCAAACGCCTTCTGAAAATCCAGAAAGACCACATCCACCGGCTCTCCTCTATCCACCGCCCTAGACACATCCTCATAGAACTCCAGTAAATTTGTCAGACGCAACTTCCCTTTAATGAAACCGTGCTGCGTCTGCTCTATCAAACAATTCCCTTCAAGATGCCTCGCAATTTCCTCCTTGATGACGGATTCTAACATTTTACCTACCACAGACGTTAAACTAACCTGCCTATAATTCCCCGCCTTTTGCCTGGCACCCTTCTTAAACAACGGCGTAACATTAGCCGCTTTCCAATCTTCCGGCACTTCCCCGGAATCCAGCGACGTCTGGAAAATAACCACCAAGGCATCCACTATCACCTCCGCCATTTCTTTCAGAACCCTCGGATGCATTCCATCCGGTCCTGGGGACTTGTCCACAATCAGCCCCTCCAGTCTGTCGAGCACCGCCTCTCTAGTAACAGTAATGTCATTAAGACCCTCCAGTCCTACCACCTTTCCATCACTAACACCCGGCAAATTATTCACGTCCTCCTCCGTGAAGACAGAAACAAAAAAGTTATTCCACACCTTAGCCATATCCCCATCCCCTACCACTAGGTCCCCTTTCTCATCCTCTAAAGGACCAACGTTCACCCTAGCCAGCCTCTTCCTTTTTATATATTTATAAAAACTCTTGCTATCCTTTTTTACATTATGCGCTAGCCCAGCTTCATAGTTTCTCCTACCCTTCTTTATCAACTTCTTTGTCAATCTTTGTTGACATTTAAACCTCTCCCAATCCTCTTCTCGCCCACTACTCTTAGCTACTCTAAATTCCTCTGCTTTTAATTTAACACTTTCCTTCACCTCCTTCGTTATCCATGGCTTATTACCTCTCCTCCTACGGTCCTTTTTGACCATCGGAATAAATTTCCGCTGAGCACCAAGAAAGATCTCCTTAAAGATCCTCCACTGCTCCTCAGCAGACCCTCCCTCCAACATGCTCCCCCAGTCAACATTCGCCAATTCTTCTCTCATCCTACCGTACTCCCCTCTATTCAAACAAAGTACGCATGTCTGGGAACCCACTTTCTCCTCCTCCATCTGCACCAGAAACTCCACCATACAATGATCACTCTCCCCAAGAGGATCCTTCACCGCAAGGTCCCTAATTCTACCCGCCTCATTACATAACACCAGATCCAAGATAGCTCTCTCCCTCGTCGGCTCCAACACACACTGTTCCAGGAAACTATCCCGGCAGCATTCCAAGAACTCCTCCTCGAGCCCACCGCGTCCAACATGGGTCGACCAATCAATATGCAGATTGAAATCCCCCATAACTACGGCCGTCCCATTCCTGCACGCCGCACTTATTTGCGCATTAACAGCCCGCCCCACCTCCAGATCATTATTCGGGGGCCTATAGACGACACCCACCAGCGTCTTCCTCCCTTTGCTGTTCCTAATCTCCACCCACAACGATTCCACGTTCTGCTCCTTGGCTCCAATATCATCCCTTGCTACCACCTTGATGCTATCCTTAATCAGCAGAGCTACGTCCCCCCCTTTTCCCTCCTGCCTATCCTTCCTAAACACTTGATAGCCCTGTACATTCAGCTCCCAGTCCCTGTCACCTTGCAGCCACGTCTCTGTAATGGCCACCAGATCGTATCCATTTGTGTCGATCTGCGCCACCAGCTCATCCACTTTATTCCGAATGCTTCGTGCATTCAGATAAAGCGCTTTTATCCCAGCCTTCATCTGGACCCTATTTGCCGTAACGCCACCAACCATACTCATGCCCCCTACTCCCTCTATTATTGGGACATCCTTGGCCTCTTCCCTTACCTGTACCCTATCCTTAACTTTAGACCTCGTAACGTCACCTACCCTCGCACCCTCCCCCCCCCCAATTAACTTAAAGCCCTGCCTACAGCCCTCTTTACTCGATTCGCCAGCACTCTGGTCCCAGCACGGTTCAGACCAACCCCATCCCGCCCGAACAGGTCCCACCTACCCCAATACTGGTGCCAATGCCCCATAAATTCAAACCCATTCCTCCCACACCAATCCCTGAGCCACCCATTCACTTCCTTAATCCTGTCAACCTTACGCCCGTCTGCACTCGGTTCAGGCAGTAGCCCAGAGATGACCACCTTGTCGGTTCTACTTTTTAATTCCATTCCCAGCTTTTCATACTCCCTCCCCAGATCCTCAGTCCTCATTTTGCTTACGTCGCCGGCACCCACATGTACCACAACGACCGGATTCTCACCCTCCCACTCCAGGTTCCTCTGCAGCCCAGCTGTGACATCCCGGACCCGAGCACCAGGCAGACAACACACCCTTCTGTGCACTTTGTCATTGTGACAAAGGACAGTGTCAATACCCTTCACCCCACTATCCCCAATCACTACTACGTTCCTTTTCCCCTTCTCTTTGCCTATGTCCTGCTGCATCACTGTACCGTGTGCAGTTTGCTCACCAACCTCACCTGCCTTGTCCTCTTCCAGACTGGAAGCAAGAACCTCAAACCTGTAGCGTTACTGCCAGTGCCACATTCTAGTCAGAGTAGAAATTGAAGGATATGTTGAATGAATATGTGGCTGAAGTGATGGTATAATGGTTTCAGATTTCTGGGGTATTGGGACCAGTTCTGGGGGAAGTGGGACCAGTACAAACTGGGCAGGTTACACTTGGGCAGGAACATAACTGATGTGAAGTATTTGCTAGCGTTGTTGTGGAGGATTTAAACTATTAAAGCAAGGGGTGGGAACTGATGCAAGGAGCCAACAGGAAGGGAACAGTCTTGCCTGGTGATTGTCGAGCGATGTTCGTTCATCTGTTGTTGTAGCGTTTGCATGGTTTCCCCAATGTACCATGCTTCGGGATCACCAGGCAAGACTGTTCCCTTCCTGTTGGCGAACACTTCAGTGGTCATGGGCAAGGGAATAGTTTACACACATGCAAATGCAGTAAGAGAATTAAAGAAGTAATTATGATTTAAAACATATATGCTGATAATTTAAATGTACTTTTAAGTATTGTATGAAGCTTTGTTCATTTTAGCTGAAGGCAAGTTACCGCAAGGTGTGATGGTAAAGATGGATAATTCAGAACAAAACCCCAGGAACCCTAAAGTTAGCAAAATTGATATTCAAAAATCTTTTATGTGAGAACACATATTGTAACTTTATAAATAGGTGTATCCATTGTTCAGACTCAGGATGGAAACATGCCTGGGTGCAGGATCAGTTTGGTAATGATCCAGTGGGAACATTCACTTTGACCCCTATAGTGAGTGTCTAGGGTAACCTGGCAATGGAGAAGTGACGTTAGCCAAGGTGGGAGTTAATGTCTGGATTTAATGGACGAATGAGATGACATTATACTGGATGCTGATATGCAATTGGCCGAGGTCCATGACAGGGATTATTATTGATGATGATTTTGAGCTAATGTAAGGCAGGAATGATTGATAAGAAAACCTATAATTGATTTGTTTAGAATTGTAAAGGTCAGATCTATTCACTGGTCCGGCTGCTCCATCTGAGAGTTGACTCAACCCTCTAATGATCTCCTAGCATGGTTAAATAAAGTTATGTCTTTGGTTCAGAAATATTGGCCTCATGAATCTTGTATTATCTGAGTTCTCCTGATGGTACTGGTCACCTCGGGTACCGCACCAACACTTCACATAGACAGTCATCTGAGGCTGGAATTGAACCCGGGTCTCTGGTGCTGTGAGGCAGCAGTGCTAATCATTGTATCACTAAGCTGCCCCACATTGTACATTGTAATTATGGGTGATTTTAATCTGCATATAGATTGGACAAATCAAATTAGTCACAAAAGCATAGAGGAGGAATTCCTGGAGTGTATACGGGATGGTTTTCTGGACCAATATGTTGAGGAACCAATTAGAAAGCAGGCCATTCTACACTGAGTATTGTGCAATGCGAAAGGAATAATTGACAATCTAGTGGTGTGAGACCGCTGGGGTTGAGTTACCATAACATGGTAGAATTTTTCATCAATATGGAGAGTGATGAACACAACACTGAGTACTCCACTTCACAATTGCTGCATAACGCAATAGAATGCATTCGCTTAACAGCAGGTGACTGCAGCAGCAGTCCAATGTGTACATTCTTTTACACTTGAAGTTCCAATTAAATTCTTACTTGATTCTGGGACAAGCATCCTGAATCTTAACAAAGAAAACTACCAAGATATGAGATGCGAGTTGGCATTGATAGATTGGGAAAGATTGCTGAAAGGGATGACGGTGGATAAACAATGGTAAACATTCAAGGAGCACATGGGTGAACTGCAAAAATAGTTTATTCCTTTGTGATGCAAAAGCGAACCTGGAAAGGTGGTCAAACCATGACTTTACAAGGGAAATTAGAAATAGTGTTAGATCCACGAAGATGGCTGGACTTGCTAATAGTGAGGAGCAGTGTCAAGCAATACAGCAGGATATGGATAGGCTGGTTTATTGGGCAGAGAAATGGCAGATGGAATTTAATCCCGATAAATGCGAGGTGATGCATTTTGGAAGAAATAATGTAGGGGGGAGTTACACGATAAATGGTAGGCCCATTAAGAGTATAGAAACGCAAAGGGACCTGGGGGTGCAAGTACACAAATCCTTGAAGGTGGCAGTACAGGTGGAGAAGGTGGCGAAGAAGGCCTATGGTATCCTTGCCTTTATAGGAAGGGATATAGAGTATATAAGCTGGCATCTAATGTTGCAGTTGTATAGAACGTTGGTTTGCCTGCATTTGGAGTACTGCGTCCAGTTTTGGTCGCCTTACTACCGGAAGGACATGGAGACCCTGGAGAGAGTGCAGAGGAGGTTTACCAGGATGCTGCCTGGTATGGAAGGACTGAGCTATGAGGAGAGATTGGGCAAATTGGGGCTGTTCTCCTTAGAAAGGCGGAGAATGAGGAGAGATTTAATAGAGGCGTATAAGATTATGAAGGGTATAGATAGAGTAAGCTTCCTCCTAGGTTGGATACAAAAATTACGAGGGACCATGGGCTTAGGGTGAGGGGGGTGAGGTATAATTCTGATGTTAGAGGGAGGTTTTTCACACAGAGAGTGGTGGGGGCCTGGAATGCACTGCCAAGTAGGGTGGTGGAGACAGGCATGCTAGAGTTGTTTAAGGCTTACTTAGATAGGCACATGAGCGGACTAGAGATGGAGGGATACAGGGGACTGATCTAAATAAAGATCAAGAGCCTTGGGACGTTCCTGGGAATCAATTGATTCCTACGGACCTTCCAACATATTTCATGGCTCACTTGTCTTACTTCTGAGCTTCTGGGGATTCCGTAAATGTCTGTCAAAGTTTTGCATGTTTATTGATGTCTTTTCCTTTACTTCACGGGTGATTTGGTCCGCCTTGTTGTCCAACAAGGGGCATACACGCGGTGGGTCGTGCGAGGGCTGCTCTTGGATGTTGCTTCGAGAGTTGCCTAGTGCTTCACGTCATTAGTGTACGCTTAAACTGGACCATCTGATGGGCAACATGACAGCTCAGTGACTATCACTGTTTGCTGTGGAGATACATGGATTTGGGCCAGTGTCTGCGGGAGTTTGCACATTCCCCCGATGCTTGTGTGGGTTTCCTCCGGGTGCTCCGGTTTCCTCCCACACCCCAAAAATGTGCTCTTAGGCTGATTGGTGTAACAAATTGTCCCTAAATTAGTCTTCCCTCAATCTTCCCCAATAAGTGTAGACAAAGGTAGAGGAGGGCACTCATAATGTTAAAATGGCGGTACGGACTCGTTGGGCCAAAGGGCCTGTTTCCTGTGCTGTGTTGTTCTTTGTATCCAAGAAAGTGGCATATAAATTCGCCAAGAAAAATACATACATGAGAATTGGGAGCAGTTTAGAATTCAGCAAAGGAAGACAAAGAGACTGATTAAGAAGGGGAACATAGAATATGAGAATAAGCTTGTGGGGAAAGGAGAAAAAGATTGGTGAAGGCAAATATAGGTCCCTTACAGTCAGAAACGGGAATTTAAAACAGGGAACAAAATAATGGCTGACCAGCTAAATACGTAATTCCATTCTGTTTTCAGAAAGGAGGACATAAATAAGTTCCCAGAAATGTTGAGGAACACAGGATTTAGTAAAAGGGAGGAACTGAAGGAGATCAGCATGTAGAGAAATGGTGTTGGGGAAACTGATAGGATTAAAGGCCGCTAGATCCCCAGGGCCAGATAATTTACATCCCAGAGATGTAAAGAAGGGCCTGAGAAATAGTGGATACATTGGTGGTTGTTTTCCAAGATTCTATAAATTCTTTGAAGATGTAATTAGTAGATTCTCACATTCATGCACGCCTCTCTCACATTCACGCACGCGCACGCCTCTCTCACATTCACGCACGTGCACGCCTCTCTCACGTTCACGCACGTGCACGCCTCTCTCACATTCACGCACGTGCACGCCTCTCTCACGTTCACGTACGCGCACGCCTATCTCAGATTCTCACATTCACGCACGCGCACGCCTCTCTCACATTCACGCACGCGCACGCCTCTCTCACATTCACGCACGCACACGCCTCTCTCACATTCATGCACGCGCACGCCTCTCTCACATTCACGCACGCGCACGCCTCTCTCACATTCACGCACGTGCACGCCTCTCTCACATTCACGCACGCGCACGCCTCTCTCACATTCACGCACGTGCACGCCTATCTCAGATTCTCACGTTCACACACGCGCACGCCTCTCTCACATTCACGCACGCGCACGCCTCTCTCAGATTCACGCACGCGCACGCCTCTCTCAGATTCTCACATTCACGCACGCGCACGCCTCTCTCAGATTCTCACATTCATGCACGCGCACGCCTCTCTCACATTCACGCACGTGCACGCCTATCTCAGATTCTCACGTTCACGCACGCGCACGCCTCTCTCACGTTCACGCACGCGCACGCCTCTCTCACATTCACGCACGCGCACGCCTCTCTCACATTCACGCACGCGCACGCCTCTCTCACATTCACGCACGCGCACGCCTCTCTCACATTCACGCACGCGCACGCCTCTCTCACATTCACGCACGTGCACGCCTCTCTCACATTCACGCACGTGCACGCCTATCTCAGATTCTCACGTTCACACACGCGCACGCCTCTCTCACATTCACGCACGCGCACGCCTCTCTCACATTCACGCACGCGCACGCCTCTCTCACATTCACGCACGTGCACGCCTCTCTCACATTCACGCACGCGCACGCCTCTCTCACATTCACGCACGCGCACGCCTCTCTCACATTCACGCACGTGCACGCCTCTCTCACATTCACGCACGTGCACGCCTCTCTCACATTCACGCACGTGCACGCCTCTCTCACATTCACGCACGTGCACGCCTCTCTCACGTTCACGCACGCGCACGCCTATCTCAGATTCTCACGTTCACGCACGTGCACGCCTCTCTCACATTCACGCACGCGCACGCCTCTCTCACATTCACGCACGCGCACGCCTCTCTCACATTCACGCACGTGCACGCCTCTCTCACATTCACGCACGTGCACGCCTCTCTCACATTCACGCACGCGCACGCCTCTCTCACATTCACGCACGTGCACGCCTCTCTCACATTCACGCACGTGCACGCCTCTCTCACATTCACGCACGCGCACGCCTCTCTCACGTTCACGCACGCGCACGCCTCTCTCAGATTCTCACGTTCACACAAGCGCACGCCTCTCTCACATTCACGCACACGCACGCCTCTCTCACGTTCACGCACGCGCACGCCTCTCTCAGATTCTCACGTTCACGCACGTGCACGCCTCTCTCACGTTCACGCACGCGCACGCCTCTCTCACATTCACGCACGCGCACGCCTCTCTCAGATTCTCACGTTCACACACGTGCACGCCTCTCTCAGATTCTCACGTTCACACACGCGCACGCCTCTCTCACATTCACGCACGTGCACGCCTCTCTCACATTCACGCACGCGCACGCCTCTCTCAGATTCTCACGTTCACACACGTGCACGCCTCTCTCACGTTCACGCACGCGCACGCCTCTCTCACATTCACGCACGTGCACGCCTCTCTCACATTCACGCACGCGCACGCCTCTCTCACATTCACGCACGCGCACGCCTCTCTCAGATTCTCACGTTCACACACGCGCACGCCTCTCTCACATTCACGCACGTGCACGCCTCTCTCACATTCACGCACGCGCACGCCTCTCTCAGATTCTCACGTTCACACACGTGCACGCCTCTCTCACGTTCACGCACGCGCACGCCTCTCTCACATTCACGCACGCGCACGCCTCTCTCACATTCACGCACGCGCACGCCTCTCTCACGTTCACGCACGCGCACGCCTCTCTCACATTCACGCACGTGCACGCCTCTCTCACATTCACGCACGTGCACGCCTCTCTCACATTCACGCACGTGCACGCCTCTCTCACGTTCACGCACGTGCACGCCTCTCTCACATTCACGCACGCGCACGCCTCTCTCAGATTCTCACGTTCACACACGTGCACGCCTCTCTCACGTTCACGCACGCGCACGCCTCTCTCACATTCACGCACGTGCACGCCTCTCTCAGATTCTCACGTTCACACACGTGCACGCCTCTCTCACGTTCACGCATGCGCACGCCTCTCTCAGATTCTCACGTTCACACACGTGCACGCCTCTCTCACATTCACGCACGTGCACGCCTCTCTCACATTCACGCACGTGCACGCCTCTCTCACATTCACGCACGCGCACGCCTCTCTCACGTTCACGCACGCGCACGCCTCTCTCACGTTCACGCACGTGCACGCCTCTCTCACGTTTACGCACGTGCACGCCTCTCTCACATTCACGCACGTGCACGCCTATCTCACATTCACGCACGTGCACGCCTCTCTCACATTCACGCACGTGCACGCCTCTCTCACATTCACGCACGTGCACGCCTCTCTCACATTCACACACGCGCACGCCTCTCTCACATTCACGCACGTGCACGCCTCTCTCACATTCACGCACGTGCACGCCTCTCTCACATTCACGCACGTGCACGCCTCTCTCACATTCACACACGCGCACGCCTCTCTCACATTCACGCACGCGCACGCCTCTCTCACATTCACGCACGTGCACGCCTCTCTCACATTCACGCACGTGCACGCCTCTCTCACATTCACGCACGCGCACGTCTCTCTCAGATTCTCACATTCACGCACGTGCACGCCTCTCTCAGATTCTCTCATTCACGCACGTGCACGCCTCTCTCACATTCACGCACGCGCACGCCTCTCTCACATTCACGCACGTGCACGCCTCTCTCACATTCACGCACGCGCACGCCTCTCTCACATTCACGCACGTGCACGCCTCTCTCACATTCACGCACGTGCACGCCTCTCTCACATTAACACACGTGCACGCCTCTCTCACATTCACACACGTGCACGCCTCTCTCACATTCACACACGTGCACGCCTCTCTCACATTCACGCACGTGCACGCCTCTCTCACATTCACGCACGCGCACGCCTCTCTCACATTCACACACGTGCACGCCTCTCTCACATTCACACACGTGCACGCCTCTCTCACATTCACGCACGCACACGCCTCTCTCACATTCACGCACGTGCACGCCTCTCTCACATTCACACACGTGCACGCCTCTCTCACATTCACGCACGTGCACGCCTCTCTCACATTCACGCACGCGCACGCCTCTCTCACATTCACACACGTGCACGCCTCTCTCACATTCACACACGTGCACGCCTCTCTCACATTCACGCACGCGCACGCCTCTCTCACATTCACGCACGCGCACGCCTCTCTCAGATTCTCTCATTCACGCACGTGCACGCCTCTCTCACATTCACACACGTGCACGCCTCTCTCAGATTCTCTCATTCACGCACGCGCACGCCTCTCTCACATTCACACACGTGCACGCCTCTCTCACATTCACACACGTGCACGCCTCTCTCACATTCACGCACGCGCACGCCTCTCTCACATTCACGCACGCGCACGCCTCTCTCAGATTCTCTCATTCACGCACGCGCACGCCTCTCTCACATTCACACACGTGCACGCCTCTCTCACATTCACACACGTGCACGCCTCTCTCACATTCCCGCACGTGCACGCCTCTCTCACATTCACGCACGTGCACGCCTCTCTCACATTCACGCACGCGCACGCCTCTCTCAGATTCTCACGTTCACGCACGTGCACGCCTCTCTCACGTTCACGCACGCGCACGCCTCTCTCACATTCACGCACGTGCACGCCTCTCTCACATTCACGCACGTGCACGCCTCTCTCACACTCACGCACGTGCACGCCTCTCTCACATTCACGCACGTGCACGCCTCTCTCAGATTCTCTCATTCACGCACGTGTACGCCTCTCTCAGATTCTCACGTTCACGCACGTGCACGCCTCTCTCACATTCACGCACGTGCACGCCTCTCTCACACTCACGCACGTGCACGCCTCTCTCACATTCACGCACGCGCACGCCTCTCTCACATTCACGCACGTGCACGCCTCTCTCAGATTCTCACATTCACGCACGTGCACGCCTCTCTCAGATTCTCTCATTCACGCACGCGCACGCCTCTCTCACGTTCACGCACGCGCACGCCTCTCTCACATTCACGCACGCGCACGCCTCTCTCACATTCACGCACGTGCACGCCTCTCTCACATTCACGCACGTGCACGCCTCTCTCACATTCACGCACGCGCACGCCTCTCTCACATTCACACACGTGCACGCCTCTCTCACGTTCACGCACGCGCACGCCTCTCTCACATTCACGCACGTGCACGCCTCTCTCACATTCACGCACGTGCACGCCTCTCTCACATTCACGCACGTGCACGCCTCTCTCACATTCACACACGTGCACGCCTCTCTCACGTTCACGCACGCGCACGCCTCTCTCACATTCACGCACGCGCACGCCTCTCTCACATTCACGCACGTGCACGCCTCTCTCACATTCACGCACGTGCACGCCTCTCTCACATTCACACACGTGCACGCCTCTCTCAGATTCTCTCATTCACGCACGTGCACGCCTCTCTCACATTCACGCACGTGCACGCCTCTCTCACATTCACACACGTGCACGCCTCTCTCACATTCACGCACGTGCACGCCTCTCTCACATTCACACACGCGCACGCCTCTCTCACATTCACGCACGCGCACGCCTCTCTCACATTCACGCACGTGCACGCCTCTCTCAGATTCTCTCATTCACGCACGTGCACGCCTCTCTCACATTCACGCACGTGCACGCCTCTCTCACATTCACGCACGCGCACGCCTCTCTCAGATTCTCTCATTCACGCACGTGCACGCCTCTCTCACATTCACGCACGTGCACGCCTCTCTCACATTCACGCACGTGCACGCCTCTCTCACATTCACGCACGTGCACGCCTCTCTCACGTTCACGCACGTGCACGCCTCTCTCACGTTCACGCACGCGCACGCCTCTCTCACATTCACGCACGTGCACGCCTCTCTCACATTCACGCACGTGCACGCCTCTCTCACATTCACGCACGTGCACGCCTCTCTCACATTCACGCACGTGCACGCCTCTCTCACGTTCACGCACGCGCACGCCTCTCTCACATTCACGCACGTGCACGCCTCTCTCACATTCACGCACGTGCACGCCTCTCTCACATTCACGCACGTGCACGCCTCTCTCACATTCACGCACGTGCACGCCTCTCTCACGTTCACGCACGCGCACGCCTATCTCAGATTCTCACATTCACGCACGCGCACGCCTCTCTCACATTCACGCACGCGCACGCCTCTCTCACATTCACGCACGCGCACGCCTCTCTCACATTCACGCACGTGCACGCCTCTCTCACATTCACGCACGTGCACGCCTCTCTCACATTCACGCACGCGCACGCCTCTCTCACATTCACGCACGTGCACGCCTCTCTCACATTCACGCACGTGCACGCCTCTCTCACATTCACGCACGCGCACGCCTCTCTCACGTTCACGCACGCGCACGCCTCTCTCACATTCACGCACGTGCACGCCTCTCTCAGATTCACGCACGCGCACGCCTCTCTCACGTTCACGCACGTGCACGCCTCTCTCACATTCACGCACGCGCACGCCTCTCTCACATTCACGCACGCGCACGCCTCTCTCAGGTTCTCTCATTCACGCACGCGCACGCCTCTCTCACATTCACGCACGTGCACGCCTCTCTCACATTCACGCACGCGCACGCCTCTCTCACATTCACGCACGCGCACGCCTCTCTCAGATTCTCTCATTCACACACGTGCACGCCTCTCTCACATTCACGCACGCGCACGCCTCTCTCACATTCACGCACGCGCACGCCTCTCTCAGATTCTCTCATTCACACACGTGCACGCCTCTCTCACATTCACGCACGCGCACGCCTCTCTCACATTCACGCACGCGCACGCCTCTCTCAGATTCTCTCATTCACACACGTGCACGCCTCTCTCACATTCACGCACGCGCACGCCTCTCTCACATTCACGCACGCGCACGCCTCTCTCACATTCACGCACGTGCACGCCTCTCTCACATTCACGCACGTGCACGCCTCTCTCACATTCACGCACGTGCACGCCTCTCTCACATTCACGCACGTGCACGCCTCTCTCACATTCACGCACGTGCACGCCTCTCTCACATTCACGCACGTGCACGCCTCTCTCACATTCACACTCAGAATATGGAGAGATGTGTGAGAGAGAGAGACATGTAATTGTGTGAAATATAACTGGTTTGATTACTAAGTTTGTGGACGACACAAAGAAGATTACAGCACAGCCTTCCAAGCCTACATCGACCCTGCTGCCTGACTGAACTAAAACCCCCTACTCTTCTGGGGACCATGTCCCTCTATTCTGATCCTATTCAAGTATTTGTCAAGATGTCCCTTAAAAGTCCGTTTCCACTACCTCCCCGGCAACCCTCTGTGTAAAAAATCTGCCTCAAAGAACAAAGAATAACCCAGCATGGGAAACAGGCCCTTCGGCCCAACGAGCCCACGCCGTCATCTTAAAACATTTTCCTACACCTAACCTGCCCCGTGTGTGTGCGAATGGTACCCCTATTGTGGCCAGATTCAGGGGAGAATAGTTTAGGGACAATTTGGTAAAACCAATCAGCCTAACAGCACATCTTTGGGGTGTGGGAGGAAACCGGAGCACCCGGAGGAAACCCACGTAACCACAGGAAGAATGCACAAACTCCCACAGACACAGGCCCAAATCCATGTATCTGCACAGCTAGCAGTGATAGTCACTGAGCTGTTGTGGTGCCCATCTGCTGGTCCAATTTTAAGCACACACATCGACGCAAAGTACTAGGCCACTCTCGAAACATCCAAGAGCAGCCCACGCACGACCCACCGTGTGCATGCCCCTCGTTAGACAACAAGGTGGACCGACACACCTGCGGAGTAAAAGAGACAAAACATCAACATATAGTATTACATTTCCAGTATCGTCCCGAGGCTCTGACCCTTATTTAAAACCGTCTCCTATAACCCTCCATCCCTGTTTCACTCATGTGCCTATCTAAGTAAACCTTAAACAAGTCCAGCGTGCATGCCTCCACCACCTTACTTGGTAGCGCATTCCATACCCCCACAACCCTCTGTGTGAAAAACCTCCCTCTAGTGTCCAAATTATACTTCTCCCCCCTCACCCTTAGCTCGTGACCTCTCGTGATAGTTGTCCCCAAACTAGGAAAAAGCCTGCCGCTGTTTACTCTATCTATACCCTTCATTATTTTATACACCTCTATCAGATCCCCCCTTAATCTCTGTCTTTCTAAGGAGAAGACCCCCAGTTTTCCCAATCTTTCCTCATAACCCAGTCCCTCCATACCAGGCAGCATCCTGGTAAACCTGCTCTGCAATCTCTCCAGGGTCTCCACGTCCTTCCGGTAGTAAGGTGACCAGAACTGGACGCAGTACTCCAAATGCGGTCTAACCAACGTTCTGTACAACTGTAGCATTAGATGCCAGCTCATGTACTCTATACCCCTTCCTATAAAGGCTAGCATTCCGTAAGCTTTCTTTGCAACCTTCTCCACCTGAGTTGCCACCTTCAGAGACTTGTGGACTTGCACTCCCAGGTCCCCCTGCATCTCTATACTCTTAATTGGTCTACCCTTTATCATGTAACTCCTCCCTATGTTATTCCTTCCAAAATGCATCACCACGCATTTATCAGGATTAAATTCCATCTGCCATCTATCTGCCCAATATACCAACCTATCTATATCCTGCTGTGTCACCTGACAATCCTCCTCACTACCCGCCAATCCTGCCATCTTGGTGTCATCTGCAAACTTGCTGTTCACACCACGTACGCCCTCTTCCAAGTCATTTATATATATTACAAAAAGAAGCGGTCCCAGTACTGAGCCCTGCGGCACACCACTGGTGACAGACTTCCAGCTAGAAAAGGACCCTTCCACTACTACTCTCTGTCTCCTATTGCCTAGCCAGTTTTCAATCCATCTAGATACCTGTCCCTGTATCCCATGTGCCTTAACATTTTCTACCAGCCTACTGTGAGGGACTTTGTCAAACGCCTTACTGAAATCCATATAGACGACATCAATCATCGTCAACCGTTTTTGTCACCTCCTCAAAAAATTCTACCAGATTCGTAAGGCAAGACCTCCCCTGAACAAAGCCATGTTGCATATCCCTAATCAGATCGCAACGCTCTGAATGCTTATACATCCTATCCCTAAGAATTTTTTCCAACAATTTTCCTACCACCAATGTCAAACTCACTGGCCTATAATTACCAGGGTTATCCCTACTGCCCTTTTTAAACAGCGGTACCACATGAGCTACCCTCCAGTCCTCTGGGACCTCACCTGTGTCCAAAGAAGAGACAAAGATTTGCGTCAGAGGCCCAGCAATTTCATCTTTCACCTCCCTAAGCAGCCTGGGATAAATGCCATCAGGCCCTGGAGCTTTATCCGTTTTTATGATACCTAAAAACCCTAACACTTCCTCCCTCGTAATGGATATTTCCTTCAACTGATCTACAGCTCCCTCCAAGGCATTACAAGACGCCAAACCCTCTCCTTTGTGAATACCGACGCAAAGTATTCATTCACGATCTTCTCCATTCCCTCAGACTCGATGCATAGCTTCCCTAAGAGGACCAATTTTCCCTCTAACCTCTCTCTTGTTCCTAATATAAGAGTAAAATGCCTTTGGATTATCCTTAATCCTATCAGCCAAAGCCATTTCATGCCCACTTTTCACCCTTCTAACTCCCCTTTTAAGCTCCCTCCTGCTCTCTCTATATTCCTCCAGTGCGCTCTCCGTTCCCAGTTGTTTAGACCTAACATATGCCACCCTCTTCTTCCTGACCAAGTCCTCAATATCCCCTGTAATCCATGGCTCTCTAATCCTGCCTTTCCCATCCTTTCTCTTTACCAGCACGTGTATTTCCTGCAACATTATCAGTTTGCCCTTGAAAGCCTCCCACTTGCCAACTGTGGACTTGCCCACTAACAACCTCTCCCAATCAGTGTCCTTCAGCTCCCTCCTAATCCGGCTATAGCTCACCTTCCCCCAGTTCAGAACCCTCCCCTTCGGACAGCACTCATCCCTTTCCATTTTTATCCTAAAGTAGACAGACTTGTGGTCACTGTTAGCCACATGTTTGCCTACTGCAACCTCAACCACCTGCCCCGGCTCATTACCCAAAACTAAATCCAGTATCGCCCCCTCCCTAGTCGGGCTAGTTACGTACTGCTCCAAGGACCCTTCCAGCACACATTTTACAAATTCCTCCCCATCCGAACCCCAACCCTAGGCACCTTCCAATCCACTCCAGGAAGATTAAAGTCACCCACTACAACCACCCTATTCTTCCGGCACCTATCTACAACGTCTCTACAAATACCTTCCTCCACTGCCCTCAGGCTGTTGGGTGGCCTATAGTATATCCCTAGCATCGTAATTTCTCCCTTTCTATTCCTCAATTCCACCCACAGCGACTCAATCCCTAACTCCTCCATATTGTCCTCTGCACTGCTGTGATGTGCTCCTTAACTAACAACGCCACCCCACCACTTCTCTTCAACCCTCCTCTGTCACACCTAAAACACTTATACCCAGGAATATTCAGCTGCCAGTCCTGCCCTTCCTTGTACATCTTCTTTAAACCTTGCCCCTCGCACCTTAAACCTGTGCCCCCTAGTAATTGACTCTTCCACCCTGGGAAAAAGCTTCTGACTATCCACTCTGTCCATGCCTCTCATAATCTTGTAGACTTCTATCAGGTCGCCCCTCAACCCCTGTCATTCCAGTGAGAACAAACCAAGTTTCTTCAACCTCTCCTCATAGCTAATGCCCTCCATACCAGGCAACACCCTGGAAAATCTTTTACAATGTTGGTCGTGTGGTGACTAGAACTGAACACTATATTCCAAGTGTGGCCTAACTAAGGTTCTATAAAGCTGCAACATGACTTGCCAATTTTTAAATCCAATGCTCCGGTCGATGAAGGTAAGCGTTCCATATGTTTTCTTGACTACCTTCTCCACCTGCATTGCCACCAACAGTGACCTGTGTACTTGTACACCCTGATCCCTTTGCCTATCAATACTTTTAAGGGTCCTGCCATTTACTGTATATTTCCTATCTGTATTAGACATTGCTGGAAAGGTTGGTGGAATTGCGGAAAGATTGGTGGAATTGTGGATACCGATGAAGACCATTAAAGAGTACAGCAAGATATAAATCATTAGAGACTCAGGCAGAGAGGTGACAGATGGAGTTTAAATCAGACAAATGTGAGGTATTGCATTTTGGAAGGCGTAATACGGGTACACAGGTCACTAAAAGTGGCAGTGCAGGTGGAGAAGGTAGTCAAGAAGGCATATTTATCGGCTGGGGCATTGAGTTTAAAAATTGGCAAGACATGTTGCAAATTTATAGAACTTTGGTTAGGCCACACTTGGAATATACTGTTCAATTCTGGTCGCCACACTACCAGAAGGATGTTTAGGCTTTGGAAAAGTACAGAAAAGATTTACAGGATGTTGCCTGGTATGGAGGGCATTAGCTATGCGGAGACATTGGAGAAACTTGGTTTGTTTTCACTGGAGCGACGGAAGTTGAGAGGTGATTATGTAGCGGATGGACAGAATGCATAGTCAGAAGCTTTTTCCCAGGATGGAAGAGTCAATTACTAGGGAGCATAGCTTTAAGGTGCGAAGGGCAAGGCTTAAAGGGGATGTACAAGGTAAGTGTTTTTACATAGAGGATGGAGGAAACCTGGAACTCGCTGCTGGGGGCAGTAGTGGAAACAGATACGATAGTGACTTTTAAGGGGCACTCGGACAAATACATGAATAGGGTAAGAATAGAGGGATTTTTGTCCCTGCACGGATAGGGGGTTTTAGTTCAGAAAGGCAACATGGTCGATGCAGGCTTGGAGAGCCAATGGGCCTGTTCCTATGCTGTAATTTTCTTTGTTCTTCTTCCACTGCAGTATCAGGGTATTCGAGATATCTGTGCTTCATGCTTGAAACTGCCGAGGCTAAACTTGGAAATTCCCTCTCTAATCCTCTCCACCTCGCTTCCCTCCTTTAAAACATTCCTTAAAAACTCCAGACAACCCTGGACCAAGCTTTTGGTCAGCTGAAATAATTTCTTCTGCCCAGGTTCATGGTTCAATTTACAATAGTTAAAATTCCTGTGAAATGCCTTGGAATGTTTTAGTACATGCAAGGTGCTATAAGTTGTTGTAATATTAATTCCACCTCTGCCTTCACTCTGCTGCCCCTTTGGTCTGGTTTAACATCGATGGCATTACCCCTAGATTGAGTCATGTGATAGAAAGTTGTGTGGACAATGTTCATCATTATATTTTTAATTAATAACTAATAACATCATGTGTAAAATGGGTATAGAGGGATATGGGCCAAACGCAGGCAATTGGGACTAGTTTAAGGGATTAAAAACAAAAGGGCAGCAAGGACAAGTTGGGCCAAAGGGTCTGTTTCCATGCTGTAAACCTCTATGATTCTATGCCTGTATAACACAAGGTGAACACAGTAAGAAGTCTCACAACACCAGGTTAGAGTCCAACCAGTTTATTCGATAGTAATCTCACAAGCTTTCAGAAACGCTGTTCCTTCATCAGGTATGTGGAAGGTTCAGATCAGGGAAGGGCATATAAAGGCACACACAGTTTACAGAATGCTGAGTAAAATGCAAGTCTTTACAACTAACCTGCAATAGCAGGTTAGCTGTAAAGACTTGCATTCTAATGCAAGTTCAAACTTGAATAGCAGGTTAGCTGTAAAGACTTGCATTCTAATCAGTGTTCTGTAAACTGTGTGTGATTTTATATGCCCTTCTCTGATCTGAATCTTCCATACACCTGACGAAGGCACATTGTTTCTGAAAGCTTGTGAGATTACTATCAAATAAACATGTTGGACTCTAACCTGGTGTTGTGAGACTTCTAACTGTGTTTATCCCAGTCCAACTACAATCATAATAACACAAGGTGATCATGGGGTGAACAACACTTGGAATGATGAAGGCTGAAATCCTGGGGTCATTTAAGAAACAGACGGGTTAAAATTGGGGTTGTATTAATAGATGGACGCGTAGAGATGGTCTGAATGACTTTTTTTGAGTGATCGTGTGAAAACACAGAATATTCCACCAGATGGCAGCATTCTACCTTGTTCAAGAGACAATTCTCCCATTGCGACCTACAAATTTTCTGGATTGGAAACAGGTGGGAAGAGAGGTAAGTGATTTAAATCTTTTTAAAATGTATTTTAAATCTATTTTACATGTGATTATTGCGCCCGGCTGGACCCAATAGCATCTCCACCCCGCCAGGTTATTTCACTCTGGTGGGATTTACAGTAACTCCTCACATTCAGGGAACTAATGGGAGAGCCCGCCGGAGTGAAAGGGGAGCAATCGGGGCTCCCCAGGGGATTGGGCAGCAGGAGGGTGTGGTCCACCCTGGGCATGGGCACCCTAATAGTGCCAGCCTATGCCCTGCCCAAGGGGAAAAGTGCCTATGCCCAGGTGGCACTGTGGCAATGCCAAGGGGTGGGGCCTGGGGGTGATCGATGAGTGTGGGGGGGTCCACCTGCCATTCCACATGAGGATCGGTCTGGGCTGGTGTGAGGGGGCGGGTCAGCACTGGGGGAGGGATGTGTCGGGGATAGTGGGGGAGGGGGCTGCTGGCCTGGGAATTGTTGTGATTGGACTGGCCAGTGAAGGGGGAGACTGATAAATCGGGGCCACTGTGCATGTGCAGAGTTCCAGAGCCTCTGCACGAATAGGCCCCACCCCACTGAGTGTTTAATGATATTCATGATTACACAGAGATTTGGATCTGAAGTTGCATTGAGAAAACAGTCATGACCTAGACCAGTTTTGTCACCAATTCAGCACTTTTGGGAGAATTCCCTCCCCCTCCCCACCCCCCAAACCTTCTGTTGGTGCGATCGAATTGCATCCTGGCTTTGGAAAGAGATGTGATAGAGAACATAAAGATTACAAATAGTAATTACATTGTAAGTGAATGGGCACTGCAGACCTATTAATCTTTGTAAACATACATTATAATTAACCAAACTTTCTATTCACGTGCATTTCACCAACTTGCATGTCATGTTGCTGAGTTGTTGGATTAATTAGAAAGATTATGAAGATTACGCACCATTCCTTTATTTGTACAATCAATCAGAAATCTGAAAAAGTCAAATATAACCAGGCATTATAACCCCAAAGATTGCTGTGGGCTGGAACTGACAATAATTTGCCTGTTCATGTGAATACTTGTAATTGCATAATTTAACTGACTGAAAGAGAGATAGAAGTCAAGGGCGGAATTCTCCGGCTGCGCTGGTCTAGAAGCTGGAAATTCCTACCCGACCGTCAATGGCATTTCACATTCTCCACATCCCGCCCACTAAAATTCCAGTGGCAGGTGAGATGGGAGAATTCTAGCCCAAGTTTCTACATTATTTCTGCACTCTAGGGTTCTATTATTTTAATGCTGCACTGCCATCACTTTTTATTAAGCTTGTTATTTAATTTAGAATCATAGAATTACACATTACAGAATGAGGGAATGGGTGATCACCAGACAGTCCAGAAAGAACAGACAGGTAGTGCAGGGATCCCCTAAGGTTTCTCTCTCTAACCGGTATTCCAATTTGGAAGCTGATAAGGGCAGTGTTACCCGGAGGAGTGCAAGCTTCTGGGACCACAAACAGTTTGACTGTACAGGGTGTGAGGAAAAAGAAAGAAAAAGCAAGATTAATAGGGAATGCTTTAGTCAGGGGATCAGACAGGTGTTTCTGTGGCCAAAGACTTGATTCTAAAATGGTGTATTGCCTCCCTGGTGCCAGGGTCAGGGATGTCACTGAACAGCTGCAGGGCATTCTGAAAGGGGAGAGTGGTGAGTTAGAGGTCATGATACATGTTGGTACCAACGATATGGGCAAAGTGAGGAGTCAGATCTTGCACCAAGCTAGGCAGTAGATTGAAAAGCATGGCCTCAATCATTGCAATCTCTGGATTACTCCCAATGCCATATGCTAGCGAGTATATAGGACAAATAGAACATAGAACATAGAACACTACAGCACAAACAGGCCCTTCGGCCCACGAGTTGCGCCGATCACATCAACACCTACCAATCTATAGACCTATCTATAACCCCCAATCCCATTAACCCCCATAAACTCATCCAGAAGTCTTTTAAAAGACCCCAGCGAGTTCGCCTCCACCACCACTGACGGCAGCCGATTCCATTCACTCACCACCCTCTGAGTGAAAAACTTACCCCTAACATCACTTCTGTACTTTCCTCCCCGCACCTTAAATCTGTGTCCTCTTGTAGCGACCATTTCAACCCGGGGAAATAGCCTCTGAGAATCCACCCTATCTATTCCTCTCAACATTTTATAAACTTCTATCAGGTCGCCTCTCAACCTTCGTCTCTCCAGGGAAAAGAGTCCCAGCTCCCTCAACCTATCTTCATAAGGCATGCCTCCCAGTCCAGGCAACATCCTTGTAAACCTCCTCTGCACCCTTTCAATAGCTTCTACATCTTTCCTATAGTGAGGCGACCAGAACTGCGCACAGTACTCCAAATAAGGCCTGACAAGGGTCTTATAAAGTTGCAGCATTACCTCCCGACTCCTAAACTCAATCCCTCAATTAATGAAGGCCAGTACACCTTGATCACATCCTTCTTGACCACCTCCTCCACCTGCGAGGCCGATTTAAGAGTCCTGTGGACCCGGACCCCAAGATCCTTCTGCTCTTCAACACTACTAAGACTCCTGCCCTTGATAGTGTACTCGTTCATCCCGTTGGTTCTGCCAAAATGGACGACTACACATTTATCCGCGTTGAAGTCCATCTGCCACTTCTCCGCCCAGTCCTGCATCCTATTTATGTCCTGCTGCAACTTTTGCCATCCTTCCAGACCATCCACAACACCACCGACCTTCGGTGGTGTTTTTGAGTGAATGCATCACTCAAAAGTTGGTGCAGGGGGGAGAGTTATTGATTCCTGGATCACTGGGGCCATTTCTAGGGAAGATGGGACATGTATAAATGGAATAGCCTGCACCTAAACCAGACTGGGGCCAAATCCTTGCAGATAGGTTTGCAAGTGCTGTTGGGGCGAGTTTAAACTCGTCTGGCAGGAGGAGAGCCCTGATGACTGTTGAGGAACAGAAGACCTGAGGAGTACAAGTAAATAGTTGGGAGGTGGGGTGGGGGGCAGAGTTCTCTAACTTTTCCATCTTTCTCTCCCCTTCACCCAAACCCCCTGCTTCCAGATTTATGACGGCTTATGTAGTGCAATCCATTGAGCCGTTCTTTTGGTTGCTGCTGGAGCTGTGGAGGTGGAGCAGGAGGCCCAAACAATCCACTGCCAGATGCAGGAGGAGGAAGAGATAGAGAGGGACGTGGCCACCAATCTCCCTGGATGAGGGAGCGGAGACTCCGGCAGTTCAGAATGCGAGCTTCCTTTGATCAGCTGTCAGACATCGTTTGCTGCTGACGGCCCTGGCACCAAAAGGAGAGTGCACGTCACTTGTGCCATGTGCTTCAAGACCTCACATAGAGGGGCACACACTCCCAATGGCTGTGAAAGTGACAGCTGCCCTAAACTTTTATGCTACCTGGTCCTTCCGGACCGCCAGTGGCATCTCACAGTCATCGTGCACAAGTGCGTGAGGGAGGTTATGGATGTCCTACACACTCGGGCAGCCAATATATAAAATCTGAAGTGGACAAAGCTCAGCAGGAAGCCCTTTTGGTGGCAATAAATGTGCCATCAAACTCAGTGCTCATATATTACAACAAGTGCAAGTGAAACTTAAGTGTGCCTAATTATTCTGTTTAACTGGTGCACTCCTCCCCTGCCATCTTGGTGCTTTACAACTTCTTAACTCTACGTGGTTGAGCACTACGTGTCTTTGTCTTCCTAGGATGTACATTGGAGGTGGAGGTGGCCAGCTGTCTACCACGCCCTCTGGCCTGTAATGCCCTTGGCAATTGTCCTCTGGAGGGCCTGGACCTTGTGGATCCGGCTAGCTTCCAGGTGTGAAGGATGTCACCCTGTTCATCCCTGAGATGCTCCAGTGTAAGAAGTCTCACAATACCAGGTTAAAGTCCAACAGGTTTATTTGGTAGCAAAAGCCACTAGCTGTCAAATGTTCCAGTGTGTTAGGAAGAGAGGACTCAGAAGGTGTAGCCATTACTGCAGTCTCCTGGGTCGAAGGCCCTGGGTTCCAGTCCTTTCACCTCCCTTGGGGTTCCTGTGGGCCACTGGTCACTCCATGGGACAGTGCTACTTCTGCAGTGAGATCCTGCGTCACATAACCCTGACAGTCCTAGAGGCCCACCTGCATTCTTGCCATAGCAATGGCCACCTGAATCGGGGGCCACTTCTCAATGGCAGCAGCAAACACCCTCTCAGACTGGGCAACACTCTGCTGCCCCTCAGCGATGACCATCTGTGATGGGCTGCTGCCATAGCCCAGTGCATCTTGGCACTGCCCCACTGGGTCTCTTGCAAGCTATTGATCCTCTCAGCCATTGGCCACAGAATCTTGTCAAGCCTGTTGAGGCCCTCAGCTGTGCCTGCTCTGACTCAGCCATGGCCCCCAGCTCTGCCTGCTCTGACTCAGCCATGGCCCTCAGCTCTGCCTGCTCTGACTCAGCCATGGCCCCCAGCTCTGCCTGCTCTGACTCAGCCATGGCCCTCAGCTCTGCCTGCTCTGACTCAGCCATGGCCCCCAGCTCTGCCTGCTCTGACTTTGCCTCCATGGCCTGCTGTGACTCAGCTGAGGTGCGTCCTGACTCAACTGTGGCACTCCAGGACTTGGCCATCGCTTCAATCTGCCACTTATGGTGATGAGTTCATGCCCCAGGATTTTCACTGCAGGTGCCACCCTTGCAGTGTTGGCCTTGGAACCAAGCAAGACCTGCAATAGCTGCTCCACCTGAAAGCTTTGGGACTCCTTGCAACAGCCTCACAGTTGGTCCAATGTTGGTGTCAGCCCTTCCTGCATTCCCTGACTGTTGCTGCATCAGCAGTAGCTCAGGGAGAAATGATCACAGAAGTCCAGCATTTAGCCAGGGGCCAGCTGAATCCTCACTTCTGGCAGACCCCCACATGCCAGAGGTCTCAGACATCCTGTCCTTCACCTGATGTCCACCAGCAGGTGAGTGGTGTGCCCCAGAAAGTGACCCAGACGTCTCGCCTCTAATTTGACCCACCGATGTGATAGTCTCTGGGATAAAGGACAAAGAAAATTACAGCACAGGAACAGGCCCTTCGGCCCTCCAAGTTTGCACCGACTATGCTGCCTGACTGAACTAAAGCCCCTACCCTTCAGGGGACCATATTCCCTTTTTCCCAACCTATTCATATATTTGTCAAGACGTCCCTTAAAAATCACTGTTGTATCTGCTTCCACTACCTCCCCCTGCAGTTCCAGCCACACACCACACTCTGTTTAAAAAAAAACTGGCTTTGTACATCTCCTTTAAACCTTGCCCCTTGCACCTTAAACCTATGCCCCCGAGTAATTGACACTTCCACCCTGGAAGAAAACTTCTGACTATCCACTCTGTCCATGCCCCTCATAATCTTGTAGACTTCTATCAGGCCTCCCCTCAACCTCTGTTGTTCCAGTGAGAACAAACCAAGTTTCTCCAACCTCTTTTCATAGCTAATGCCAGGCAACATCCTGGTAAATCTTTTCTGTACCCTCTCCAAAGCCTCCACATACTTCTGGCAACCAGAATTGAACACTATATTCCAAGTGTGGCCTAACTAGGTTTTTATAAAGCGTCAACATGACTTGTCAATTTTTAAACTCAATACACCGGCCAATGAAGGCAAGCATGCCGTATGCCTTCTTGACTACCTTCTCCACCTGTGTTCCCACCTTTAGTGACTTAAGTACCTGTACACCCAGATCCCTCTGAAGTTTAGTCATTTACTGTATCTTCCCATCTGTATTAGACCTTCCAAAATGCATTACATCACATTTGTTCAGATTAAATCTATCTGCCATCTATCCACCCAAGTCTCCAACCGATCCATATCTTGCTGTATTCTCTGACGGTCATCATTTCTATCCGCAATTCCACCAACCTTTGTGTTGTCTGCAAACTTACTAATCACTCCAGTTACATTTTCCTCCAATTCATTTATATATATTACAAACAGCAAGGCCCCTGAGGAACGCGACTTGTCACAGCTCTCCATTCAGAAACGCACCCTTCCACAGCTACCCTTTATCTTCTATGACCAAGCCAGTTCTGTATCCACCTTGCCAGCTCACCTCTGATGCCATGCAACTTCACCTTCTGCCATGAGGGACTTTGTCAAAGACCTTACTGGCGATACCGGGTAGTAGACTAGATGGGATTGAGGTACATAAGGAGGAGGTGTTGGCAATTCTTGAGAGTGTGAAAATAGATTCGACCCCTGGGCCAGATGGGATTTACCCTAGGATTCTCTGGGAGGCTAGGGAGGAGATTGCAGAGCCTTTGGCTTTGATCTTCATGTCATCATTGGCTTCAGGTATAGTGCCGGAAGAGTGGAGGATAGCAAATGTTGTCCCCTTGTTCAAGAAGGGGAGTAGAGACCATGCTAAGGATTATAGACCAGTGAGTTTTACTTCTGTTGTGGGCAATGTTTTGGAAAGAATTATAAGGAATAGGATTTATAATCATCTAGAGGGAAGTAAATTGATTAGGGATAGTCAACACTGTTTTGTGAAGGGTAGGTCGTGCCCACAAACCTTATCGAGTTTTTTGAAAAGGTGACCAAAGAGGTGGATAAGGGTAAGGCAGTTGACGTGGTGTATATGGATTTTAGCAAAGCGTTTGATAATGTTCCCCATGGTAGGCTACTGCAGAAAATGCAGATGCATGGGATTGAGGGTGATTTAGCAGTTTGGATCAGGAATTGGCTAGCTGATAGAAGACAGAGGGTGGTGGTTGATGGGAAATATTCAACCTGGAGTTCAGTTACAAGTGGTGTACCTCAAGGATCTGTTTTGGGGCCACTGCTGTTTGTCATTTTTATAAATGACCTAGATGAGGGTGTAGAAGGATGGATTAATAAATTTGCTGACGACACCAAAGTTGGAGGAGTTGTAGACAGTGAGGATGGATGTTACAGTTTGCAGAGGGACATAGATAAGCTGCAGAGCTGGGCTGAGAGGTGGCAGATGGAGTTCAATACGGAAAAGTGTGAGGTGATTCACTTTGGTAAGAGTAACAGGAGTACAGAATATAGGGCTAATGGAAGGACTCAGTAGTGTTGACGAGCAGAGAGATCTCTGGGTACATGTGCATAGCTTCCTGAAAGTTGGCACCCAGGTTGATAAGGTTGTTAAGAAGGCGTACGGTGTGTTAGCTTTTATTGGTAGAGGGATTGAATTTTGGAGCCGTGAGGTCATGTTACAACTGTACAAAACTCTGGTGCAGCCGCACTTGGAGTATTGCGTACAGTTCTGGTCGCCGCATTATAAGAAGGATGTGGAGGCATTGGAAATGGTGCAGAGGAGGTTTACCAGGATGTTGCCTGGTATGGTGGGAAGGTCTTATGAGGAAAGGCTGAGGGACTTGAGGTTATTTTCATTGGCGAGTAGAAGGTTACGAGGTGACCTGACTGAGGCATACAAGATGATCAAAGGATTGGATAGGGTGGACAGTGAGAGCCTTTTACCTTGGATGGTGATGGCTAGCATGAGGGGACATAGCTTTAAATTAAGGGCTGGTAATTACAGGACGGATGTCATAGGTAGGCTCTTTACTCAGAGGGTAGTAAGGGCGTGGAATGCCCTGCCTGCAGCAGTTGTGGACTCGCCAACTTTAAGGGCATTCAAATGGTCAGTGGATAGGCATATGGATAACATTGGAATAATTTAGGTTTGAGGGTCATTGGATTGGTTCCACTGGTCGACGCAACATCGAGGGCCGAAGGGCCTGTACTGCGCTGTAATGTTCTATGTTCTTACTGAAGTCCATGTAGATAACTTCCACTGACCTACCCTAATCAATCATCTTCATCACTTCCTCAAAAAACTCGATCAGTTAGTGGGACACAACCTCCCCTTCACAAAACCATGTTGAACTGTGAGGTGGAAGCGTCAGAAGATTGGTGCTGCCCTCAGATGTCCAATCATTGCCTTCCTCCAAGGAATCTTCCAAGCGGTCATGGGGAGGGTGGGTGGGAGCAGCAGCAGGGGAGGCAATGCCAAATGGGCCCAGTGCGTCAGATTTCTTTCTTGCGTAGAAACATTGAAACCAGAAGCAGGAATAGGCCATTTGACCCTTCAAGCCTACTCAACATTCATCTTAATCATAGTTGATCATCAAATTCAAGATCCTGATCCCTCCCTTCCTCTCATATCTCTTGATCCCTTTGGTCCCAAGAGCTGTATCTAATTTCCTCTTTAAATCAGACAATCTTTTGGCCTCAAAGACATTTGGTGGTAGTGAATTCCACACATTCACCACTCTGTGGGTGAGAAAGTTCTCCTCATCTCAGTTTTAAAAGGTTTACCCCTTATCCTCAAAATATGGCCCTAGTTCTGGATTCCCCCACCATTGGTAACATTCTTTCTGAATCTACTCTGTCTAACCCTGTGAGAATTTTACAAGTTTCTATGAGATCCCCTCTCATTCTTCTAAACTCCAGTGAAAATAATCCTAACAGACTTAGTCTCTTCTCATATGACAGACCTGCCATCCCAGGAATCAGCCTGATAAGCTTTTGCCGTACTCCCTCTATAGCAAGGACATCCTTCCTTAGATAAGCAGACTAAAACTGCACACAATGCTCTAGCTGCGGCATCACCAAAACCTATACAATTGCAGTAAAACATCCCTATCCCTATACTAAAATCCTCTCACTATGAAGGCCAACATACCATTTGTCTTCTTTACTGCCTGCTGTACCTACATGCTTACTTTCAGTGACTAATGCATGAGGACTCCAAGGTTTGCTTGAGTATCCACCTCTCTCAATTTACACCCATTCAAGTAATAATCTGTCTTCTTATTATTGTTACCAAAGTGGATAACTTCTCATTTATCCATATTATGCTGCATCTGAGAGATGCCCACACACTCAGCCTGTCCAAATCACACTGAAGCATCTCTGCACCTTCCTCACCGCTCACCCTCCCTCCCAACTTTTGTATCATATACAAATTTGGAGATAATAAGTTCAGTTCCCTCTTCCAAATCATTAATATATAATATGGAGAGTTGGGATCCTAGCACAGATCCCTGTGGAGCCCCACTAGTCAGTGACTACCGATCAGAAAAAGATCCATATATGCCAATTCTTTGCTTTCTATCTGCTATCCATCTCGAGACTTTAACTGAATCCCAAGTGCTTTAACTTTACCTCATAGTCTGTTATGTGAGACCTTGTCAAAAGCTTTCTGAAACTCTAAATAAACTACATCCACTGGTTCTCCTAGGTCAATTCTACCAGTTACATCTCAAAGAGTTCAAATAGACTCATCAAGCATGATTTCCCTTTTGTAAATCTATGCTGCCTGTGTCTGATTATACCATTGCCTTCCAAATGTGAGTTATGGAATCCTTGATAATAGACTCTTGTGACTTCCCCAGGACCAATGTTTTGTTCCCTGTTTTCTCTCTACCTGCCTTTTTGAATAGCAGGCATACACTAGCTACCCTTCAATCTGTAGGAACTATTCTAGAGTCCAAAGAATTTTGGAAAATAATTACCAATGGATCTACTGTGGATCTTCCTCTCTGACTCTATAGGTAGTTACAGGGGTACGAAGGGTATAGAGGGATATGGGCCAAATGTGGACAATTGGGATTAGCTTAGGAGCTTTTAAAAAAAAGGGCAGCGTGGACAAGTTGGGCCCAAGGGCCTGTTTCCATGCTGTAAATGATTCTATGACGCTACTATTTCCAGGGCCACTTCCTTAAATATTCTGGGATGAAGATTGTCAGGACCTGCAGATTTATCCACCTTCGATCCCATCAATTTCCCCAAAACCTTTTCTCTACTAATGCTGATTTCCTTCAGCTCCTCACGAAAACATTTTTCTCTCTGCACATCTGGCAAATTATTCATGTTGTCCTTTGTGAAGACTGAAGCAAATTTAATTCTTCAACCATCTCTTTATCCAGCGCTACAAATTCTCCATTTCTGACTGTAAGGGGCCTATGTTCGTTTTTGTCAATCTTTTCTCTTTAGAAAATCTATAGAAACTTTTACAGTCAGTTTTTATGTTGCCTGCTAGCTTACTGTCATATTCCATTTTTCCCTTCTTACTCAGTTTCTTGGTTTTCCTTTGCTGATTTTTAAACTGCTCCCAATCCTTAGGCCTATTGCTTTTTCTTGCCAATTTGTATGCTTCTTCTTTGAATCTGATACTATGTCTAATTTTCCTTGAAAACCATGATTTGGCCATAATTCTCTTACCACTCTTGCGCTAAACAGGAATAAACAACTTTTGAAATTCATCTGTTTGTTCCTTAAATGCCTGCTTTGCCTGAATACTGTCTTCCCTTTCAGTAATGTTTCCCAGTCCATCATGGCCAATTCATGACTTATACCATCATAGATACACTTATTGAGATTTAGGACCCTGGTCTCAGAATCAATTACATCATTATCCATCTTGACAAAGAGTTCCACCATAATATGGTCATTCATCCCCAATGGTTCTCTCACAACTAGATTGCCAACTAATCCTTTTTCATTGCACAAAACCAGTCAAATATGACCTGCTGTCTTGTTGGTTCCTCAATGTATTGCTTCCAGGGGCGGCATGGTAGCACATGGTTAGCACTGCTGCTTCATAGTTCCAGGGACCTGGGTTCAATTCCTGGCTTGGGTCACTGTCTGTGTGTTTGTTCATTCTCTTCATGTCTGTGTGGGTTTCCCCCACGTACTCTGGTTTCTTCCCACAGTCCAAAGATGTGCGAGTTAGGTTGATTGGCCATGCTAAAATTGCCCTTAGTGTCCTGAGATGCGTAGGTTAGAGGGATTAGTGGATAAAAATGTAGGGATATTGGGGACAGGGCCTGGGGTGGGATTATGTGTTGGTGCAGACTCGATGGGCTGAATGTCCTCTTTCTGTGCTGTAGGGATTCTATGAAAGCCATCCTGTATGTACTGTAGAAATTTTTCCTCTAATGTGCTGTGACTAATTTGAATCTCCCTATCTACATGTGAATTAAAGTCACCCACAAACAATTGCATCTCTGATTTTTTATCTAATGCTTTACCCAACATTACCATTAAAGTTTGTTAGTCTGCATACCACCCCTACTAATGTTTTTGCCCTTTGTCTCTTAACTTGACCATACAGATTTCACATCATCTATGTTAATATCTTTCCTCAACAGCATCTTTAGTTAACAAAACAACGCCACCACCTTTTCCTTTCCGTCTGTCCTTCCTAAACACGGGATAGCCCTCAATATTTAGCTCCCATCCCCTTTATAGCTATCTGTGCAACTAATTCATCCATTTTGTTTCAAATTCTCCAAGCGTTCGGGTACAAAACCTTAAGTTGGGCAATTTTAGCATTTCTTTTCCCTTTCCTACCTTTTTTTTCCTACTATTATCTGACTCTGGCCCTTGATTTCTCTGCCTGTCACTTTTCTTATTCTCCTCACTGTCTTTTCCTCTTGTTCTTAATTCCCCCTGCTCTGAATCCTTGCAAAGGTTCCCATTCTCTTGCCATATTTGTTTAAACCCTCCCAACCACTCTAACAAGTACCCCCCAGGACATCAGTTCCAATCCTGCCCAAGTGTAACCATCCTGTTTGTACAGGTCCCACATCTGCCAAAACTGGTCCCAATGCCCTAGGAATCTGAAACCCTCCCCCTCACATCATTTTTTCAGTCATGTATTCATTGTATATATCCTGATGTTTTTACTCTGATGAGCACATGGCACAGGTAGTAAATCAGAGATCACTGTCTTTGAGGTCCTAATTGTCAGCTTGCATCCTGGCTCCCTATATTGTGCTTTTTTAGGATCTCATTTCTTTTTTTACCTATTTAATTTGCACCAACGTGTATGACCTCCTCCTTCAGAATGTTTTGCAGCCGCTCTAAGACATCCTTGACCCTAAACTCACCTGACGAAGGAGCAGTGCTCCAAAAACTCATGATAGCAAATAAACCTATTGGACTTAAACCTGGTGTTGTGAGACTTCATATGTGACCACCCCAGTCCAACGCTGGCATCTCCACATCATGATCCTGACACCAGGGAGCCAACATATCATCCTGGAGTCTCATTTGTGGCTATTGAAACACTTATTTATTCCTCTTACAAGTGAATCCCCTTTAACTATTGCATACCCACACTTTTTACCCTCCCCTCTGCAGCAGAACCAACCATGGTGCAATGATTTGGCTGTTGATGTTTTCCTCTGAAAAGCCAATCCCCTCAACAGTATCCAAAGTGGTCTGTTTTGTAGGGGAATACTCACAGGAATTTCCTGCACAGTCTGCCTAGCTCTCTTGCTCTGCCTGGTGGTCACCCATTCCCTTCCTACCTGTGGAATGTGAGCCTGTGGTGTAACACAGGATACAAGGGAAGGACAGGAATCTCAGCTGCATGCAACTTACTTGAGATATCTCCAATGTGTGGAGAATTGCTGGTGCTTACTTTGTGCTCCAGCCCGTCCTGGCTGCCACTGTTTGTCCATGCCCCCTCCTGTCTGGTGAGCTTCAGCGCCTTCTCCTCAAATTAGGTGAGGACCCACATTTTGGGCACTTCACCTCCTGGCTTGATAGCTCTCCCAGCAGTCATGGGCATTCTTCTCCTGTGGGGACAGAAGGAGCCATGTAAAATCTGATGGCAGGAGACCTGCAGGGTGACGGGGGGAGGAGGGGGGTGACCCTCAGAGGGAATGGTTGTGAGCCATTTGGGGGGATCTTCGAGGAGGTATTGGGGGTCAGGGGCTGGAGGCATGGGTGCTGGGGAGGAAACTGGGAACCACATGGGGGAAAGATGCTAGATCAGGTTTAACACTCACCCTTGCTGCTCAGGTTATGTCCTGAAGTTTCTTCCAGTACAATTTCCCAGTTGGCTGTGCCAGTATCCTCACACTGCCTCCCAGGCTGCATTGCTGTCTCTTTCTCTGGGGCGGTGTCTCTCAGGAGGGGAAGAGTGTCTCCCATCTAGCCTCCAATGCCTTCAGCAATTTGTCTAGCTCAGCATCTTTCTGGAAGCCATCTCCCTGCACTGCCTGTCTGTCTGTCCATCCTTGGGGCTTTTATGGAGTTCTCCCTTGTTAAGATGTAGAGATGCCGATGTTGGACTGGAGTGGGCACAGTAAGAAGTCTCACGACATCAGGTTAAAGTCCAACAGTGATTCCAAATAAATCTGATGGACTTTAACCTGATGTCGTGAGACTTCTTATTGTTCCATCGTTAAAACAGATCAGATGCAGGCAACTTGGTCAAGTCACATGCGTGTTAGAGCATTCCAATGAGATTAATGCTGCTTGCCTTGTTGTCAGGTCAACACTTGCAGGTGTGCTGATGGGGGGGACAGGGGGAAATGTGCCTCTATGATGATCGGGGCCAGACGAGAGAGAGGGTCACATCATTGAGCAATCGGGGCAGCTGGTTATTTGTGAGAGGATCCTGGGGGTGGGGGTGGACGGTAGTTAAAGGGCTTGATAACGTGGTGAGGGGGGAGGCTGTACGTGCTCTTGGGGGAGGAGGGATTCCGTCAGGACAGCTAGTGTTTTGGAGCTTTTTTTGCACATGCGCAGTTTATGGTTCCAATCTGAGCTGCAGGCTGTCTGGCAGGTTAAGTCCTACCCACTGCCTCTAGTATCTCAAAATGATCTAGCCCATTCTTCAATGTCTGATGTTGCACCGACCAGTGGAACTAATCAAATGACCCTCTAACCTAAACTATTCCAACATTTGAACGCCCATAAAGTTGGCGAGTCCACAACTGCTACAGGCAGGGCATTCCGCGCCCTTACTACCCTCTGAGTAAAGAGCCTACCTCTGACATCTGTCCTATAATTACCACCCCTTAATTTAAAGCTATGTCCCCTCATGCTAGCCATCACCATCCGAGGGAAAAGGCTCTCACTGTCCACCCTATCTAACCCTCTGATCATCTTGTATGCCTCAATTAGGTCACCTCTTAACCTTCTTCTTTCTAATGAAAATAACCTCAAGTCCCTCAGCCTTTCCTCATAAGACCTTCCCACCATACCAGGCAACATCCTGTTAAACCTCCTCTGCACCCTTTCCAATGCCTCCACATCCTTCTCATAATGTGGTGACCAGAACTGTACGCAATACTCCAAGTGCGGCCGCACCAGAGTTTTGTACAGTTGTAACATGACCCCACAGCTCCGAAATTCAATCCCTCTACCAATAAAAGCTAACACACCGTACGCCTTCTTCACAACCTTATCAACTTGGGTGCCAACTTTCAGGGAGCTATGCACATGTACCCCGAGATCTCTCTGCTTGTCAACACTACTAAGAGTCCTTCCATTAGCCCTATATTCTGTACTCCTGTTACTCTTACCAAAGTGAATCACCTCACACTTTTCCGCATTAAACTCCACATGAAAGTCACACATGCCATCCTAGATAACTATGACAAAGCTGAATGTCCCCTTATCGTCTTTCTTGACCTGTCTACGTCCCTTGACACAATTTCACCACTCCATCTTCCTCTAAAATTGTCCAGCTGGATGAGAATGCTCACCTGGTTCCATTCTTAATGAACTGTAGCCTGAATATCACTTGCCATGACTTCACACCCTACTGTTCCAACTGTTACTTCTGGTGTCTCCCCCAAAGACCTATCCTTGGCTCTTCCTCTTTCTCATTTACATGCTGAGCCTCAACAACATCATGCAAGAGCTCTGTATATGCTGGTGACACCCCAGTTCTATGTCAGCAACATCTTACTCGCCTTCTCCATTTGCTATCAGTCTGCTTAGTACTAGATAAGCAGAAATTTCTTCCAATTAAATATTGTGAAGACTGAAATCATTTTTTTGCCTCTCTACATTACATTCTGCCTTTAAGGAGCCCCTTAAAATCTACCTCATAGCCCAAGTTTTTGGCCTTTGTCTAACTATGCCCATTTGTGGTTTAGCGTTGGGTTTTGCTTCAGAACATTCCTGTGGAGCATCATGGGATGTTATGTTAAACGCATTTTATAAACATGTTACTGTTGTTCAAAAGTAATTAACTGGCTGTGACCACACCTTGTCTGGCATTGTGAAAGGTGCGATATTAATGCTGTCTCTCATTTTCAGTCGTTCACAGTTGCTGTGATTTATCTGTTTGTTGGCAGCTTCCCAGATATCCTTACAATGAAATTCTGAGAACGAAATCATGCAAAAATCCAATTCCTGATCTGCACTGACTGGAATTAAACATAGCTTCCCAGGATGAGAAGCCCCAAAACAAGTGAGTTTTCTGGCTTCTTCCTTTCCATCTTTCCTTTCTTTAGTAGGTAAATATGTGGGGATGGGGGGGGTGGGGCCTGGGTCGGATTGTGGTTGGTGCAGACTCAATGGGCTGAATGGCTTCTTTCTGTACTGTAGGGTTTCTATGATCCCACAAAGTCCAAAGTATGTGCAGAGCATTCCTTGTTGATTTTTCGTTGATATTACAATTCCCAAGAGAAAATTTGGCATCTTTCAAAAAAATTCCATATTGTAACAATTATATTTAAAGAAAAGTCTTTAATACATCTTCAAAGTGATTTGGGCGTAAGTATGTTGGTTATGAACACCACTAACTCAGTTAGGAGAATGATATTTCCAAAATCCTTTCATATTTGCATCCCACATCCAGTCTTGTTTTCCCTCAAAAGATGAGGCCCTGACAATAATTATGTTGCTGGAATTATCTCTAGAACATGGATCTAATACTTGCTGTCTCATTTTGTGATGAGGTTATTGTGTAAGAGAGTCAGATTGAAAGACTGCAAAATGTAAGCAGAGGGAGAAATGTTCCACAACTATTTTTAATCAGGTGGAGTGATTTAATACTGGTTCAACAGATGGTGTATTCCAGTTCTGTGGAAGTTGCAAAAATAATTGGTTTAAAATATACGCTTGCTCTTGTTTTCTAATGAGTGTGCGTGCATGTTCTTCAAAATAACAGCTGAATTAGTTATAAAACTATGTTCAGACACTTAGGCCGTTGCTCTAACATTTGAAACTATCAGGGAACAATGTTATTCCAAAAATGCCCCGCGCAAGATTTTTCTCAGAATTGAGGTCACTTTTTTCCCCCCAGTGTTGATGGGATTGGTCTTCTGGGATATGTTACTTCAAAACATAATTCCGGTTGATTGACCCCAAAGGCATTCAGGACTGCTTCATCAGCTGACTACAAGATGTGTTTTGATGAGGCAAAGATATTTCTTTCTTCCACACTGGGGGTGTTTGAGGAGATATTACACAGGACAGGAAATTGCAGAGCTACTTTGGCCAAATTTTGAACATGCTGTTTTTTGTCTCAGCAAATTAGTTAAAGCCTCTCATTCATATTATGTAGCTGACTTAGGTTCTTTCATTTTTTTGAGTTTCTGTGCAGTAATTGTTGGTGCTTTTAGTGACCTGGTGCCATCACCAGGCAGTTTCTGATTGATTGAGCATATATGAAACTCGTGCAAACCCCTCGCCTAAAATGTCCCCTGTTTGAGATTG
The DNA here is from genome assembly GCF_965287045.1 of Carcharhinus amblyrhynchos. Taxonomy (NCBI): domain Eukaryota; kingdom Metazoa; phylum Chordata; class Chondrichthyes; order Carcharhiniformes; family Carcharhinidae; genus Carcharhinus; species Carcharhinus amblyrhynchos. The sequence goes on from NC_137326.1 coordinate 67,161,378, forward strand.
TCAATGTCACAAAATTCATGAGGTTAAACATGCACACTTCATTTCTTACTGGACCCATGACCTGTTTCCACGTACACTGAACAATCCCCAAGGGAAGAAATGGCTTGGTTATCTGGTGGCAGGTTTGAAAGTATGGGCACATAGAGAGGTGTAAAATCTGCCTGCCACTAACCTGCTGACACCTACCACATCTGCAATGTTACCAGTGGCAGGAGTGGCATTGGAAAATCACCCACCATTGGTTGATAAGTGGGCAATTAATGCCTACTTAAAGACTCATCCCACTGTGGCCAGGATTTAATTAGTGACAGGAGTTGCCCTTGCAAAGTTCTCTGTGTGGGGCGGTGGCATGTAGTGGGGTAATGGGCCTAGGTTCACACCAAGGTGTTATCCCATCCAGGCTTCCCTTCCCCGTGGCTTCTTGCCATTTGGTACCTGGGGAGACCCCTGACGCAGTAACTGGATTGGTTCCAGTATAGATCATGCCCAGAGTGCAGTACCTGCTGTCACCATTGATCCTGATAATGCTGCTGGGACTGGAGAAATGGTAGCCTTTGATTAGCCACCAACTCTCTGAGTCAGGAAATTCCTGATCTCGGCCATTTGGCTTTAGGGTAGCGCATGTTTCCCATGGGGCTCCGCTTTAACATTTTAGCTGTGGGAAGGGTGGTGGAATTCCATATCCTGCACATTCAAGCCAAGAAAACATTGGGGCTGGCAGCCAACGTGAAAAACTCAACTCCATTCTTTTAAAGCCAGCTGCAGAACCTCTTTTTTGTCCTGGCCTGCACTTTTTCAAGTTCTAGGGGTTGGAACATTATCTTATTGACTTCTTTGTCACTAAAATTCAACTGCCTTTGCAACCTGTTTCCCTTCTCGTAGTCCCCTAAGGAACCCATGACCGTAACCTTTTCTCTGGTTTCACTCCTATCTCTTCTATCCCCTATCTCCCCTATTTCCACTCATGGTCATGACCATAAGGCCCCTTGTTCTCTCCACCATATTGCCACTTAACCTGGACAACTGAAGCCCCTCATAAATTTGCCATTGTTTCGGCAGTATTCATTTTAAGCAACATGCTTTTAAATATTTTTGCAAGGTAGCGCATGACTGGTATTTTAAAAGGGAGTGATCTCTGTGGGATCCTCTGGGCAGTTGTGTGGCTACACATGCACATGAGGTTTACAAAGAACCTTGCTGGCTACCCAACTTCCCTTCTGAGCTTCTATGTTAGCTGATATTGTTAATGGTGCTGGCACACTTCCCAGCAAATCTGCCACCTATACTCCTCTCCTCAATCCTTGCAAATTACCACCACATCTTCACTCTTCCTCTCATCTGTGATGCTTTCGATTGCAATTTCGCCTCTCAAAATTGTTCTCATTGTTCTGAGGATTGGTCTGAATCCTCCAATCAGGTTTCAGTGCCAAAATGGTTCTTATCAAAGTTGCAAATGACATTCTGTGACTGTGACAAATGTAAACTTGCCCTCCTCACCTCTCTCAACTTGTCTGCCACCTTTGACACAGTTGAACACACCATCTTTCTCCAACATGGCTGTCCACCCAATTTTATTCTTATCTAATTATGGCCAGAAAATCATTTGCAATGTCTTCTCTTGCTGCTCTCACACTGTTACCTCCAGTTCAAGGATCCATTTCCTCTTATTTCTCATGAAATCATCCAAAAGTGGTGTTAATGTTTATATATCCACTGGTGAACATGACCTCACCAACACACTGGGAGCGAATTCTCTGGCTCTGTTCACTGTGGGTGGAAATCGCATAATGGTCACAAACTCTTTCAAGATTTTTGACTGCCTTTTGACTGACTGCACTTGATTTGGTACTGGTACACCCACAGTGCTGTTTAGGACTGAGCTCCAGGATTTTGACCCAGTGACGTACACTTATTTACCTTCCCTCAAATGAATGTATTCACATTCACCATTTCACATGCTAGTGAGTTTTAGCTTTTCTCACCTTCAAGGGTTTATGTGTGTTCCACACGGTTGAACCCCAATTAATAAATCTCAAATCAGATCTATCTCAGACTGCTGCCTGCTACCTAAAATAGGCACCAAATGTCGATGATGTTTGGGAATCAAGTTAGAATGGTGCAGTAACTGCATTAACTGTAGATCCCTGGGTTAAAATCATCCCCAAAATGAAATAGAAGTCAACATGCTGTGTTAGAAATTGAGTTGCCGCGATTTTCAGGTGCAGGGATGGTAATTTGTCATTTGTTTTTAAATTATTATTTCACAGGATGCGGGCATCACTAGCTAGGTCAGTATTTATTCCCCATCCCCAGTTGCTCCTTGAGAGGCGGTAGTGAACCTTCTTTTTGAATGGCTGCAGCTCCCATGCTGTGGTATCACTGACATCTATGTGTGGAAATATGTAATATATGTCTAACTCCTCAATGCCAAGATGTGGGAGACATGCTGGTTTTTAAAATTTCTGCCACCTATGAAGATTGACATGATTTTCAGAGGTTAGAAATGATTTAAATGTACTCAACTGGCCTTACTGGAAAATGTACAATTTTTCTCACTGTATAACTAATTCACGAGATTGATCATATGATGGGTTATTGTCCTCTGCCAGAGAGTCTTTAATGTGCTGCTGTGACCTTATTCCAGATCGTAACCTGCAGCTTCCAAGACTGCTGAATTCCAGGTGTGGAACCTGCCATTGATACATGAGTGTGTCATTCAGCCCCTGTGGAGTATGGACCCAAGAACCTGGCAAGATGTTACATGATATCTTTTACCCGTCATACTCCCAAACTCTCATACTGCTCAATGCGCCACACTCCAATCTGTCACCCAGCCACATTCCCTGACACTCAGCACTCACACCCAACATCTAGATATTCCACCACATTCTAACACACCAATGCTGCCAGGCTTACATACTCTTTCCGTTGCTACACATCTCTAGCTATTCAGATACTTCTTTTTGAATGGCTTCAGCTCCCATGCTGTGGTGTCACTGACATCTAAGTGTGGAAATATGGTGGAACAAAAAGACATCTGCTTCCCTTGAACCCTACACAGGAGATAGTTTCTTACAGCAACTGATCCCTCTAGGTTATCCGGCATCACTTGAGAAATTGAAGATGTTTTTTGCCTTTTGCTCCTTCTTGAATCCCTGATCACCCTCAACCTATATGATGTCTGTGTGGAGTTTGCACATTCTCCCTGTATCTGTGTGGGTTTCCTCTGGGTGCTCCAGTTTCCTTCCAAAATCCAAAGATGTGCAGATTAGCTTGACTGACCATGCTAAATTCTCCTTTAGCGTCAGGGAAATTGCAGGGTAAATACGTGGCATTACGGGACAGGACCTAGATGCACGTGCAGGCTCGATGGACTGAATGGCTCCCTTCTGCACTGGAGGGATTCTATAATGAGTAAGCTTCTGGTGGTGACTGCAGAATCCTCTTATTCCTCATTTAATTCCAATTCCCTCAAACCAAGCTTTCCCCTTTTGAGTTCCTGCTTTCTGAAAAAAATCTTTAAAATCACTTTACCTGTAATTTGGGTGTAATGGCTCTTTAAATAATGGTAATTCCATAGAAACATCTCTTGTTTGCAGAACAATCGAATAGTTTGTTGCCAGGATTATCATTGCTTAAATGAGGGTGCATCACATCAGTTAGTTGAGCTGTGTGAAGTTATTTTGATTCCAGTCCTTCCGCTAAGTCTGCTAAGTGCACTCCTCAATGAATAACATATGAAGTGGCTGGTGGAAGATGCACCTCACAAAAGAAAAGTGTGGCTTTGCCTATATCACTTCAAGCACTTTCCAGCAACCTCATTCCCACCCATTGCCATCTTGTGTGACAGAGAAGTAGTAACCTCATTGATTCTCTTCCTCATACTCTATCTGGATTCCACATTGAATATTTATTGAACACATACCCCTTGTTCTGCACTGGTGATAAGAGTTCCTTTAAACAGTAAGAGATTGTGTTACTCTGATTGACTCAACTGCAGAAACATTTTCAGTGAAGCAATAGTCATTGGAAGTAACTCTGTTTCCATTCAGCACATGGTATAGTCATGTTATTGGGAAATTTTAGAGGTTCTTGGTTATGATCAGATATTCAGCAGTATCAGGCTTCGCCAGGTTAAGACAAAGACAGCTATGAGATGTACCCATTATTGCAAGGTGTAGAAGGCTGTACGAACACCAAATAACTTGCTTTTTTTCAGCACTTGTCAACCTGTAGCTTTGACAAATGGCTGGTATTATTCAGCTATTACTCTAAGCACATTCCAAGCATTCCAGTTTAATGAGACAAGCAAGAACAGGAGCAGAGTCTTCAATTCATTCAACAATTTCTCTTTTTATTTGGGGTGTGGGCGGCACGGTAGCACAGTGGTTACCATTGTTGCCTCACAGCATCAGGGACCTGGGTTTGATTCCCAGCTTGGGTCACTGTCTGTTCTCCCCATGTCTGCACGTTCTCCCCATGTCTGCCTGGGTTTCCTCCCACAGTCCAAAGATGTGATGGTTAGATGCATTGGCCATGCTAAATTCTCCCTCAGTGGCAACTAAGGGATTTTCACAGTAACTTCATTGCAGTGTGAATGTAAGCCCCCTTGTGACTAATAAATAAACTCAGCAAATAAGCTTATTTATATTTTAGGTACCAACTTAAACAGCTGCAACTCTTTTAACTCCTTTACTGAACTTTAACTCTCGGCTGAACATTAACTGAAAAGAGAGGGGGTAGAGTACTAGTTACTGTGGAATGGAAAGGATTTGAAAAATGAAACCATCTCGGAAGGTTTTTTTTGCTTTCTGCAGCTCACAGCTTCATGGGTTTCTTAGCTCACAACTTCAGTGATGTCATTATTGTTGCTGGGCTGACTACAATGAGTCCTTTTATTGCTACTTCAATAGCTTAAATGGGGGGTGTTTATGTTTACTCCGGGATTAGTTTTATGATCCTGCATTGTTAAGAGAAAAGGTCATGTGTTTTTGGACAGTTTTCTTTCCAGTGAGTTTAAGATTTCAATTTTGAGAATTCTGGGGCTGCAGTTTAGGTTTTTTTAGCAGGGGCATCAAACAAGAAAGAAGCTGAAGTCTGTCTCTGTCTCCCTCTTCTATTTGGAAATTCTGCTGGTGCTGTTTGCAACACCTCCTTTCCATATGATCTGGAGGATATTAGCTATGAGGAGAACATAAGAACATAAACATAAGAAATAGGAGCAGGAGTAGGCCATCTAGCCCTTCGAGCCTGCCCCACCATTCAATAAGATCATGGCTGGTCTGAAGTGGATCAGTTCCACTTTCCCACTTTCTCCCCATAACCCTTAATTCCCTTGTCTGTCAAAAACCTATCTACCCGTGACTTAAATATATTTAGCGAGGTAACCTCCACCACTTCAACGGGCAGAGAATTCCAGAGATTCACCACCCTTTGAGTGAAGAAGTTCCTCCTTAGCTCCGATCTAAACTGCCCTCCCGTTATCTTGAGGCTGTGCCCTCTAGTGCTGCTGTCCTTTCTGAGTGGGAAGAATCTCTCTACCTCTAAAGAGATTGGATAAACTCGGTTTGTTCTCATTGGAACAAAGGAGGTTGAGGGATGACCTGATAGAGGTTTACGAGATTATGAGTGGCATGGACTGAGTGGACAGGCAGATGCTCTTTCCTTGAGTAGAAAAGTCAAGTACCAGGGACATAGGTTTAACGTGCAGGAGGAAAAGTTTAGAGATGTGTAAGGCAAGTTTTTTTACACAGAGGGTGGTGAATGCCTGAAATGTACTGCCTGGAGAGGTGGTCGGAGCAGGTATGATGGCAGCATTTAAGGGGAGTCTGGATGAATACATGAATAGGATGGGATGGAAGGATACAGACTCCGCAAATGCATATGATTTTAGTTTACACAGGCACCATGATTGGCACAGACTTGGAGGGCCGAAGGGCCTGTTCCTGTTCTGTACTGTTATTTGTTCTCCTTGTATATCCAACTACCAGTATCACTTGATGAACATCTGCTCGCTTTTCATCTGCCTGAATTTGTGAAGGTCTCTATTTCCTCATTAAGATATCACTTTTAAGGTAATAACATTTTAGTATACACTCAGACCCCTCTTCTGTGTATGCTTTCTGATACAACTGTTTTATTCGATATTTTTCTGTTATACTCTGCCAACTCAACCAAACTACAAATATCAACCTCATCCTCTGCCTGTTCTTGTTCTTTTTTAGGGGCGGCATGGTGGCACAATGGTTAGCACTGCTGCCTCAGAGTACCAGGGACTCGGGTTCGATTCTCGGCTTGGGTCACTTTCTGTGTGGAGTTTACACATTCTCCCCGTGTCTGCGTGGGTTTCCTCCCGGGTGCTCTGATTTCCTCCCACAGTTCAAAAGTGCATGGGTTAGGTTGATTGGCCATGTTAAATTGATTCTTAGTGTCAGGGAGATTAGGACTTTAAATATGTGGAGTTGTGGGGATGGGACCTCAGTGGGATTGTTATCAGTGCAGGCTTGATTGACCAAATGACCTGCTTCTGCACTGTAGATTCTACGAGGCCTATTTTACCATTTTGCTTCTAAATGCTGGGTGGACTTGAACCTGGGAATGTTTCAGATCCGACTTTTAGACCTGGCATTTCCATATGCAAAAATATCAATGAGTCCAGATCACACTGCACAAGCCTGTGGGCGGGGCTAATACACCCAAAGTCCTGCAGCTCCAATTGGCATCACCAACTGTGCATGTGCAGAAAAGAAAGTGATAAAATGCGGCTCCCCTATCACTTCACTCCCAGGCTGGATAATGCCTCCCCTTGGCCCCCACAGATACTGCCCCATCCCCCCAACATTACTGACCCTCTTATCCCCCCATCCACCTGCTACCCAGAACAATCTCCAGGCCCTCCCACCAGGCAAAGCGGCAGCAGATTCCCCTTCTCCTCCAATGATCTCAGCAGAGTGGCAGCGGAGGCCCCTTACCCCGATCTCAGGCAGAAAGATCCACTCTCCACCCTACAGATATCAGGCAGAATGGTCCCCCTCACCCCAACTGGACACTCCCACAGAAGGACCCCATCTCTTCCAGGCCCCAATGGCTGTATGACACCTTCCTCTCTCTTCTTTGTCCCCAATCGTTGAGGTACTGATCCACCACCCGCCACTTCTCCATCAACACACCTGCTAGTGTTCACTTGCCTTCTCGTCAATGCTAACAAGTAAATTGTATGTAACTTGTAACTTGCTGGAATGCTCTGCCAAACTGCCTGCAGTTGTTTACTCCAAACAAGGGGCACCTCCATTAAAAACTCAAGAATGGACAGGCATTCCTGCACAAAATGTACACACGACAAGCCCCCTGATTTTCAGAGGGTGACCTGGGGAGGTTACTGGATGCAGCAGAGGTGGGGCAGAACACCCTCGTCCACCCCAGGAGGATGCAGACCCAGAGGGGCTGATGGAAATGTGGCCTGGGAGGAAGTTGCCACTCAGACAGTGTCAGGGCACTGGCCCCCCAGCGAAGCAGTGCTGGAAAAAAGTCAATGACCTCATTGATGCAGAAAGGCTGAGTGCTGAACCTCAACTTGCATCATCTCCCAAATTTCCTCCAGATCCTCCCATTGCCAGCATCCTGCCTGCTTCCAGCTCCCGACCCCCAAGCACCTCCTTCCTACCCCCCCAAGAACCCCACTGTGCTTGCCCTCAAAGGGCCACCACCTGATGCTCTGCAGGAGTCACACCATCACTTCTTTCATGGCTCTGTCTCCACAGGAGAAGACCAACCATGACAGCCTTGAGAGGGTGAAGACAGGGGTTAGTGAGCCAGACCTCCGGCCATTGAGTGGTGGCCCCTGACTCAAGTGGCCATTGCAGAGAGCTCGACCAAGTGGTCCTCCAGGACTGGCAATGCCAGCTAACACCAGACCTTCTGGAGTTTACTGCAAAAGCAGCACTGTCCGATGGAGTGACCCAGGGCCCACAGGAAACCCAAGGGAGGAGGAGGAGGAAGGGCTCGAGCCCATGCCAGGGCTTTCCAGCCAGTTGACTGTGGTTGTGGCTACATCATCTGACTCCTCCCCCTTCCTGACACCAGGACATCTCAGGGGCAGCGGGATGAAGAGGGTGTCATGGAAACATCCCAGACTCCTGGAAGCAGCTAGGGCCCTCAATGTTCAAGGCCTCCAGAGGACACCTGCCACGCACATAACATGGTAGGCAGCTGGTCCCTCCACCTCTGATGTACATTCTGGGGGGTTGCTGGGACGCAGTGGTAGGCCATGTAAAGTTAGAAAGTTGAGTTATAGAATCATAGAGGTTTACAGCATGGAAACAGGCCTTTCGGCCCAACTTGTCCATGATGCCCTTATTTTTAAAACCCTTAAGCTAATCCCAATTGCCTGCATTTGGCCCATATCCTTCTAGACCTATCGTACCCATGTAACTATCTAAATGCTTTTTAAAAGACAAAATTGTACCCGCCTGTATTACTACCTCTGGCAGCTTGTTCCAGACACTCACCACCCTCTGAATGAATTGAGTTGTACTGAAATGGCACAGGTAAAAGGTCTGCACTAGTTAGAAAGATATTTAACACCTGAACGTTTTCTGTTCACAAGTTTTTACGTTAGAATGTCTTATTTAAAGATCTTTATTGCAACCGAATGTTTTTTCCCCATCTGTGACTAATTTGTCTCAGATCTGTCTCGAATAGGAATCCTCTTCCTTTGATGGGTGCCGGCGGGATGCTTCATGTTGATGTCAGTTGGGGTGGCTCCTCAATGCTGTGTCACTGTGAAAAGGAAGCCATTGGTTCCCCAGACCCCACAACTGATTCTCTCCCATCCCCCACCTCACTGGTCCTATATGGGGGTTTCAGATTTTTTACCCACTACAGGGACATGGGCCCAGGTGCCAGTGTGCATTGGAAGCTCAGATAGGAATCAGACTAGTTTGCAGCAAGGCATCATCAAAATGGTGCTTGACAAGTCACCATCACCCTCTTGCCTGCCAAAAAACTCGCTAAGAGGGTACCCAGGCCCACCACTCTGGTGTGACAATATTGTAGGATGTAGAAGGAATTTTGGCAGGGGAGGTTTGGAGGATGGAACGCACAGATAAACCCCTAGTGTGTGAACTATCTGGTGATCAGTGCCTCCTTTGCCACCCTTGCATGCCTTATTTGGGCTGCCAGCCCTCCAGTGCTTGGTTGGTGTTCCTCAGCGTGCTCTTCTTCTTCTTCCTCCTCCTCCTGCTGGTCATCCTCCCCCGCGATGCCCGGTTGGTCAGCCTCAATGTCCTCCTCCTCCTCCAGCTGGTTACCTCTCTGTAGTGCCAGATTGTACAAGGCACAGTACACGACAACTATGCAGGAAGAGATCACTGGGTTGTACTGGAGGGCCCTGCCAGATCAGTCCAGGCACTGGACTCACATTTTGAGCAGCCCAATGCACCTCTCCACTGTCACGTGGGTGACAGTGTAGGGTCTCATTATAGTGGATCGCCACTTTAAACATAGGCCTCTGCCCAGGCGTAAGTCCAAAACGGGTAACCTATATCACTCATGAGCCACCTCTCAGCCTCTGGGATGTCTGATCTCCTGACAATGAAGCTGTCATGCACAGTACTTGGATGTCTTGCACAGACATGCATAATGTTCATGTTATGGTTGCAAACGAATTGAACATTGAGGGAATGGAACCCCTTTCTGTTGATGAATCTCCATGGATTCTGTAGAGGGGCCTTGAGGGCGACGTGTGTGCAGTCGATGGCCTCCTGTACATTAGGCATCCCTGTAATGGCTGCAAACCCTGCAGCCTGAGCTTCTTGATAGGCCTGGTCCGGGTGTAAATTTCTTGTACTGCCCAGCTCGGGCATACAGGGCTCCTGTGACCTGCTTGACCACAGGTGTGCACGGCTGGTTGGAGATGCCAGACACATCTCTGGGAGACGTCTGGAAGGAGCCAGTCACATAAAAGCTCAGACCAGCCATCAATTTGACATCACTGAAAGTGGGTGCCGCTCCCCCCGTCTCTAAATGCCATGTCCAGCCACAGGTTGCATAGGTTTGGAGGCAGAGACATTGGCAGCACACAGTGTCTGACATCTGTTCAAATACACTCGTGCACAGATCTGCCAGGGTCTCGGCTCCCTCCTTCTCCTGCCCCGCGTGAATGGCAGCCACCTCCTACCTTTGATGGTTGTCTTCCTCTACTCCTGCAAGTGGTAAGGCCCGGGCCTCCTGTGCCTGCAATTCTTCCTCCAGCTCCTCTTCCTCAGCTCCAGCAGCAACCAAAAGAATAGCAAGGCCGATAGTGGCATTGCAGAAGCCACCTTGTCACTCTGAAGGGGGTGGTTAGGGTGAGGGGGGGAGGGGGGTGGGAGATGGAGGGGATCACATGTAGAGGTTAAGGAACGCTACTTGCCCCAGCACATCAAAAGTCACAGTGCACCACCCCCCCCAATTCCCCCAGCCACACACTCCCCACAATCACACCCCCCAATTCCCCCAGCCACACTCTCCCCACAATCACAGCCCCCCAATTCCCCCAGCCACACGCTCCCCACAATCACAGTCCCCCCAATTCCCCCAGCCACACTCTCCCCACAATCACAGCCCCCCAATTCCCCCAGCCACACTCTCCCCACAATCACAGCCCCCCAATTCCCCCAGCCACATGCTCCCCACAATCACAGCCCCCCCAATTCCCCCAGCCACACTCTCCCCACAATCACAGCCCCCCCATTCCCCCAGCCACACTCTCCCCACAATCACAGCCCCCCCCAATTCCCCCAGCCACATGGTCCCCACAATCACAGCCCCCCCAATTCCCCCAGTCACACTCTCCCCACAATCACAGCCCCCCCAATTCCCCCAGCCACACTCTCCCCACAATCACAGCCCCCCCAATTCCCCCAGCCACACACTCCCCACAATCACAGCCCCCCCAATTCCCCCAGCCACATACTCCCCACAATCACAGCCCCCCCAATTCCCCCAGCCACATACTCCCCACAATCACAGCCCCCCCAATTCCCCCAGCCACATACTCCCCACAATCACACCCCCCAATTCCCCCAGCCACACTCTCCCCACAATCACAGCCCCCCCCAATTCCCCCAGCCACATGTTCCCCACAATCACAGCCCCCCCAATTCCCCCAGCCACATACTCCCCACAATCACAGCCCCCCCAATTCCCCCAGCCACACTCTCCCCACAATCACAGCCCCCCAATTCCCCCAGCCACACTCTCCCCACAATCACAGCCCCCCCAATTCCCCCAGCCACACTCTCCCCACAATCACAGCCCCCCCAATTCCCCCAGCCACACTCTCCCCACAATCACAGCCCCCCCAATTCCCCCAGCCACACACTCCCCACAATCACAGCCCCCCAATTCCCCCAGCCACACTCTCCCCACAATCACAGCCCCCCCAATTCCCCCAGCCACACTCTCCCCACAATCACAGCCCCCCAATTCCCCCAGCCACACTCTCCCCACAATCACAGCCCCCCAATTCCCCCAGCCACACTCTCCCCACAATCACAGCCCCCCCAATTCCCCCAGCCACACACTCCCCACAATCACAGCCCCCCCAATTCCCCCAGCCACACTCTCCCCACAATCACAGCCCCCCCAATTCCCCCAGCCACACTCTCCCCACAATCACAGCCCCCCCAATTCCCCCAGCCACACACTCCCCACAATCACAGCCCCCCCAATTCCCCCAGCCACACTCTCCCCACAATCACAGCCCCCCAATTCCCCCAGCCACACTCTCCCCACAATCACAGCCCCCCCAATTCCCCCAGCCACACACTCCCCACAATCACAGCCCCCCAATTCCCCCAGCCACACTCTCCCCACAATCACAGCCCCCCCAATTCCCCCAGCCACACTCTCCCCACAATCACAGCCCCCCAATTCCCCCAGCCACACTCTCCCCACAATCACAGCCCCCCAATTCCCCCAGCCACACTCTCCCCACAATCACAGCCCCCCCAATTCCCCCAGCCACACACTCCCCACAATCACAGCCCCCCCAATTCCCCCAGCCACACTCTCCCCACAATCACAGCCCCCCCAATTCCCCCAGCCACACTCTCCCCACAATCACAGCCCCCCCAATTCCCCCAGCCACACACTCCCCACAATCACAGCCCCCCCAATTCCCCCAGCCACACTCTCCCCACAATCACAGCCCCCCCCAATTCCCCCAGCCACATGCTCCCCACAATCACAGCCCCCCAATTCCCCCAGTCACACACTCCCCACAATCACAGCCCCCCCAATTCCCCCAGCCACACTCTCCCCACAATCACAGCCCCCCCAATTCCCCCAGCCACACTCTCCCCACAATCACAGCCCCCCCAATTCCCCCAGCCACACACTCCCCACAATCACAGCCCCCCCAATTCCCCCAGCCACACTCTCCCCACAATCACAGCCCCCCCAATTCCCCCAGCCACACTCTCCCCACAATCACAGCCCCCCAATTCCCCCAGCCACACTCTCCCCACAATCACAGCCCCCCCAATTCCCCCAGCCACACTCTCCCCACAATCACAGCCCCCCCAATTCCCCCAGCCACACACTCCCCACAATCACAGCCCCCCAATTCCCCCAGCCACATGCTCCCCACAATCACAGTCCCCCCAATTCCCCCAGTCACACTCTCCCCACAATCACAGCCCCCCCAATTCCCCCAGCCACACTCTCCCCACAATCACAGCCCCCCAATTCCCCCAGCCACACTCTCCCCACAATCACAGCCCCCCCAATTCCCCCAGCCACACTCTCCCCACAATCACAGCCCCCCCAATTCCCCCAGCCACACTCTCCCCACAATCACAGCCCCCCCAATTCCCCCAGCCACACTCTCCCCACAATCACAGCCCCCCCAATTCCCCCAGCCACATGCTCCCCACAATCACAGCCCCCCAATTCCCCCAGTTACACACTCCCCACAATCACAGCCCCCCCCAATTCCCCCAGCCACACTCTCCCCACAATCACAGCCCCCCCAATTCCCCCAGCCACATACTCCCCACAATCACAGCCCCCCAATTCCCCCAGCCACATACTCCCCACAATCACAGCCCCCCAATTCCCCCAGCCACACTCTCCCCACAATCACAGCCCCCCCAATTCCCCCAGCCACATGCTCCCCACAATCACAGCCCCCCCAATTCCCCCAGCCACACTCTCCCCACAATCACAGCCCCCCCAATTCCCCCAGCCACATACTCCCCACAATCACAGCCCCCCCAATTCCCCCAGCCACACTCTCCCCACAATCGCAGCCCCCCCCAATTCCCCCAGCCACATGCTCCCCACAATCACATCCCCCCCACTCACCCAGCCACATGCCCCCCATAATCGCAGCCCCCCCAATTCCCCCAGCCACATGCTCTCCACAATCGCAGCCCCCCCAATTCCCCCAGCCACATGCTCCCCACAATCACACCCCCCACAAATCCCCCAGCCACACTCTCCCCACAATCACAGCCCCCCCAATTCCCCCAGCCACATGCTCCCCACAATCACAGCCCCCCCAATTCCCCCAGCCACATGCTCCCCACAATCACAGCCCCCCCAATTCCCCCAGCCACATGCTCCCCACAATCACAGCCCCCCCAATTCCCCCAGCCACATGCTCCCCACAATCCCAGCTCATTCAAAAGTTGGGAGGCTGTAGCAGTGCAATTTGCAAGGGCTTTGTGCACATCCTTCAGCTGGAAGTGAGCTGAGTGCACTGGGATCCAGCAGCATCGCAAGACCCAAGGTCAGTGCTGAGACCCGGGTCTGTGTTGTAAGTCGGACATTGGAGACCCTGCTGAGCAACAGCCCCCCACCTCCCACACACTCACCTGAGAAAGAAAATGGCCATAACAGAAGGACACTCGTTATTAGCAGAGAGCTGTCGGACACTATGCATTTACCTCCTCACTAACCCTCACTGATGAGAGTGCCTGAATTGGACTTTTATGAAACATGTCTGTTTCGCACTGATTCAGGATTGGCCAACCTGGGCACATTCAAATACATTTAAATAGCCGTCATGCCCATTTCAGGCGCAGTCCGTTTTTGAGCCTTGGTAAAGGCAGAACTGGCGTGGAGGCAGGGATGGATCATGCTACTCACCTCACGCCTGACTCTACCAAATTTTTGTGCCCGTGGACAGGCGCAACTTGATGGTAAAATCGGGCCCTGTGATTCTAATCTTCTGATCCAAAATCGTTTCGGATAATTGAATTTCAATTTTCTCATCTTCTCTCTTCGATTCCTCCTCTTTCTTAACCTATGACTTTGTGACCTTGTCAATCAGGAATAACCCCAGGATATTTGACCTTCAACAACTCAGTTGTTTAATTCTCCACTGCCCTTTCAACCATGCGAGACATCACTCCCATCTGTGATCCAGCTATATCATTACCCAAGATAAACTGTAATTTTGGACAAGGTAATTTCTCTATTAGAATCATAGAATCCTAAAATGCAGAAGGAGACCATTTGGTCCATCAAGTCTGCACTGGCCACAATCCCACCCAGGCCCTATCCCCATGCATTTACACTAGCTAGTACCCCTGACACTAAGGGGCAATTTAGCGTGGCCAGCCCACCTAACCCACACATCTTTGGGCCACGGGAGGAAACCGGAGCACCTGCAGGAAATCCATACAAACATGGGGAAAATGTGCAAACTTCACACAAATGGTGAACCAAGCTGAGAATCAAACTCGGGTCCTTGATTCTTTGATGCAGTAGTGCAAACGACTGTGCCACCCATAAATTGAATACGGATACTGGAATGTAATCCATTCTATACTTTTGCTAAATGTTGAGGATCTTTTACAACACTTGGCAATGTCTTCATGATCATTACTAAACATTTTGATTTTTTTTTGACTGAGTTCAAATTTCACTATCTGCCATGATGAGAATTCATCATCATCATCATAGAATCATAGAACCCTACAGTGCAGGAAGAGGCCCTTCAGCCCATCAGGTCTACGCCGACCACAATCCCACCCAGGCCCTACTCCCATATCCCTACATATTTCACCCTCTAACCTAAGCATCTCAGGATACTAAGGGGCAATTTTAACATGGCCACTCAACCTAACCCGTGCACCTTTGGACTGTGGGAGGAAACCGGAACACTCGAAGGAAACCCACGCTGACATGAGGAGAATGTGCAAACTCCACACAGACAGTGACCCGAACCTTGAACCTAGATCCCCAGAGAATCTCCTGGTTCTCTGGAATACTAGTCCAGCGACACCTGAGAGTCCTGGTCCACTATGCCACTGCCTTCCGCTCCTATTACTATTCTTATTATTCTTCACTGAACTCTTCAACCTCACCTTATATAATGGAATACTACTTTCCCACACTGAAGTCCACATATTACCACCTTTTTTGGCAATACTCCTCCCAAACTATATAACTCATCTCCTATCAAAGATTGATTTGCCCCCCTATCTTTTAAAATTTTGACTTCCTTACCTACTCGTCCTGGTACACAGTGGCACCTTCTCATCAATCAACCCCTGACCAATGCATTTTGGAAGGTCTAATACAAATAGGAAATATACGGTAAATGGCAGAACCCTTAGTAAGTTTGCGCATGACAGAAAGGTTGACGGATTTGCAGATAGCAATAAGGATTATCAGACGATACAGCAGGATATAGATCAGTTGGAGACTTGGGCGGAGAGACGGCAGATGGAGTTTAATCCGGACAAATCTGAGGTAATGCATTTTGAAAGGTCTAATAGAATAGGAAACATACAGTAAATGACAGAACCCTTAAGACTATTGACAGGCAAAGGGATCTGGGGGTACAGGTACACAGATCACTGAAAATGGCAATGCAGGTGGAGAAGTAGTCAAGAAGGCGTACGGCATGCTTATCTTCATCAGCTGGGGTATTGAGTTTAAAAATTGGTAAGTCATGTTGCAGCTTTCTAGAACCTTAGTTAGGCCGCACTTGGAATATAGTGTTCAATTCTGGTTGCCACACTACCAGAAGGATGTGGAGGCTTTGGAGACGGTACAGAAAAGATTTACCAGGATGTTGCCTGGCATAGAGGACATCATCTATGAGGAGAGGTTGGAGAAATTTGGTTTGTTCTCACTGGCACAACAGAAGTTGAGGGGGGGATCTGATAGAAGTCTACAAGATTATGAGAGACATGGACAGAGTGGATAGTCAGAAGCTTTTTCCCAGGGTGGAAGAGTCAATTACTAGGGGGCATAGGTTAAAGGTGTGAGGGGCAAGGTTTAAAGGTGGTGTACGAGGCAAGTTTTATACAGAGGGTGGTGGGTGCCTGAAACTTGTTGCCAGGAGAGGTAGTGGAAGCAGATATGATAGAGATTTTTAAGGGATGTCTTGACAAATACATAAGATGGGAATATAGGGAAGGGTAGGAAGTTAAGTTAGGTAGCATGGTCTGTGCAGTCTTGCAGGACCAAAGGGCCTGTTCCTGTGCTGTAATTTTCTTTGTTCAAGCTGTACATTCTTTTGCACCTCCTTCACTTCAATTGGGCTCTCCTTTGCTACCTTAGCAAACACCGCTGGCTTATCCTGTTTTACCACGTCAGTTTTCCCAATGCTTTTCTTAAACCATCAACATTGTGACTTTATACATTTTATTTATTACACTGAAAACATCTGATCCTTTTCATTTCTCTTCCATTCTCCTGTACTTCCTTTTTAACCTGAGGTACACTGTCTTTATTATCACCCACAAGATCTCCTTTACTTTTACCACCTGAGTACTTCTCTCTCCCCATTTTCTATTCCTCGCAGGCTGAAACTGATGTCAGAAACGAAACTTTGATTCATAAATGAATTCATAATCACCTGTCAGTTCTGCTGCTAACCTTGCAGTTTTATACATTTGCACTTCTATCATTTCAAATTTAAATTGTCTTTCCAGTTCCTGACGTTCTAACTCTCTTCTTATCTTCTCCCCTTGCCTGCAAATCAAGTAGTATCATTTCCTGTGCTTTTTGTTGCTTCCTTTCTTTTGTTTTTTCTGCTGCAATTGCGTCCCTGTCTTTTGCATTATTTCAAATTCAAGCAGTTTTAATTCTTTTTCATGTTCAAGCTGTTTCATCTATAATTTAATTCTCACCACCTCCAATGATTGCAGTTTGAATTTGGCTAGGATGAACATATGTTTCACTTCAGGTATGATTCAGACCACCAGAGTGTTTTGGGTCAAACAAAGATTATTTAAGAATATAGTTAACATATATAGAAAGAAAATTAGCAATACCTTTTATCAATTACAAACAAAAAAAGAACAAAAATAACCACAATAATGGTTTATTGAATATTAAAGCTGTCCCAACAAACCAAAATCTTTCATAGACAAAACCCTTTTCACAGGCTTAACACACCATAGATAAAAATCTCACTTGACTGGAATTGAGTCTTTTTAAAGCCTGCACTTTCCTTCCAGAAGACAAAGCGTTGCCTTGAGATAACAAACAGAATTTCCAAATAGAACAGAGACAGAGACTTCAGCTTCTTTCTTGCTTGATGCCACTAGAAAAAAAACTAAACTGCAGCCCCCGAATTCTCTAAACTGAAACCTTAAACTCACAGGAAAGAAAAAACTGTCCAAAAACACATGATCTTTTCTCCTAACTATGCAGGATATAAAACTAATCCCAGGGTAAACATAAACAACCCCCATTTAAGCTAACTGAAATAGCAATAAAATGACTCATTGTAGTCAGCCTGGCAACAATAATGACATCACTAAAGCTGTGAGCTGCAGAAATCATGTTTTTTAAAAAAAACTTTCTTAAAGGTACACTAACATCACGGCCCAGATTTTACTCACACACCTGCTCCGAATGGCATTCTCTGTTGGCCTCGGGTGTAATCTTATGAGCCTCGGGAGACATGCCAGTAAAATTCTGCCCACATCTCTCACTTAGCGGTTCCTCCAGGAAGAGACCAAGGTCTGAGGAGGAGGACTCCCTTTCCAGCCTGGAATGCAGTCAGGAGGGAGCTGAAGAATAGAGCTCCATAGCACTGAAGGCTTTGCAGCACTCATTTCAGCTTTCTAACTGAAAGAGAGTCAACAAGAGGCCAGGATCATCAGACTGAACTGTTGAAGGCCCTCAACAAAGAGGCACATGAATCAGAGTTCATTGCTTGAGCTCTGATGAAGTGATGTCCACATGTGTGCCTCGAGGTCTCAGTGGGGAGGAGACGGATACCATGGAGTCCCTGGTCCAGCAGAACGTGGAGATGCACACGAACTTGCAAGCCATCGCCTTTGCTATGGATGAATTCATGCAGTTGCGATTTGAGAGGCAAACAGGGCACCCCGACATCCCTCCCTTAAGGAGTCAGGTAGGGGTCCTTGGACACCCAAAGGAAGAAGGAGCAGCAGCAGCAGCTGGGACACCTCTGCCTTTTCCACTCAGGACTCGGAGGTTAGAAACATAGTAAATAGGCTTAGGAGTAAGCATTCAGCCCTTGAAATCTGCTCAGCATTCATTATGAATCCAACTCAATAGCCTGATCCCACTTTCTCCCATATCCTTTGATCCCCTTCACTTCAAGTATAGAAACCACAGCAGGGATATACTGAAGTGGGGCTGTGAGGCATTGCCATTGGTCATTGGACCCTGACATAATAGAGTTTTTGTGAATATGCAACCATCTATGAGACAGAATGAGGGGCGTAGGCAAGGAAGATAGTCAATATCTTTTCCCAAAGATAGGAAGGTCTAAAACTAGAGGGCATAGGTTTAACGTAAGCGGGGAGAGATACAAAAGTGTCCAGAGGGGCAATTTTTTCACAGAGGTGGTGAACGTCTGGAACAAGCTGCCAGAGGTGACAGTAGAGACGGTTACAAATTTTATCTTTTAAAAAGCATTTAGATAGTTATATGGGTACACTGGGTATAGAGGGATATAGACCAAATGCAGAAAATTGGGATTAGCTTAGGGGTTTGAAAAAAAGGGTGGGCTGAAGGGTATGTTTCCATGTTGTAAACTTGTATGACTCCATGACTTACCCTGGTGGAGCAAATAAAGCCATTTATCCTCTTCAGGCATTGTGTTACTGATGTCATGTTCCTCTTCCCGTGGCACATGTGGCATTGGCCACATATGCCCATTCCCTTGCTTGGCCTCCTTCTCCCATAAAGCAGATAAACCACATTCCTACGGTATTACATGGTCAAGAAAGTTGTCTAGGGAGGAATGGCTGAACTTCAGAACAAGGCCAGTGGATGACCATGCCAATATTTCTCTGGCTTTGGTTTGAAATCGTGAATGTCTGGGTGCCTTTTATATATGGTGCCTGGATATGACACCAGGATGCATACCCATCAAGCCTACCCTGTTACGGAATACAGCGCACTTAATGAGAAGACACTGGCAAGTAACATAAATGTGAATTCAATAGTCTTCCATAGGCACATCAATAGTAAAAGGTGGTAAAATGAGGCATAGGGACCAAAGAGTGGATGTACACATGGTGGTAAGAGACATGGTTGCGGTGCTAAACCAAGAAGGAAGATGCTGCCACCAAATTCATAGTCAAAGCTGAGACAACAAATGAGCTGAAATTGGTAAAAGAGGGGGTTTTGTCTGTACGACATGAGACAGGGACTAGGTGAGACACATTATAAGAAAGATGTGGAAGCATTGGAAAGGGTGCAGAGGAGATTTACCAGGATGTTGCCTGGTATGGTGGAAAGGTCTTATGAGGAAAGGCTGAGGGACTTGAGGCTACTTTCGTTAGAGAGAAGAAGGTTAAGAGGTGACCTAATTGAGGCATACAAGACGATCAGAGGATTAGATAGGGTGAACAGTGAGAGCCTTTTTCCTCCGATGGTAATGGCTAACACGAGGGGACATAGCTTTAAATTGAAGGGTGATAAATATAGGACGGATGTCAGAGGTAGGTTCTTTACTCAGAGGGTAGTAAGGGCGTGGAATGCCCTGGCTGCAGCAGTTGTGGACTTGCCAACTTTAAGGGTGTTCAAATGGTCAGTGGATAGGCATATGGATAACATTGGAATAGTTTAGGTTAGAGGGTCATTAGATTGGTTCCACTGGTCGGCGCAACATCGAGGGCCGAAGGGCCTGTACTGCGATGTAATGTTCTGTGTTCTATGTTTGAAACACATCCAACAAAATTGAAGAGAGTCAGGGTAGAAATTGAGGAAGCATTGACGTTGATCTTCCAATCCTCATCAGAAATACTGGAGATGACAGAGACTGGAGAATTTCAAATAAGAATCGTAAAGATGAGGAGCAGGATTAAGCAATTTAGCCCCTCAAGCCTGCTTTACCATTGAATATGATCATGATTGATCTCATCCCTGCCTCAACTCCACTTACCTGCCTTCCACCATAGCTCTTCAAAGTCTTATGAATAAAAAAATCTGTCCACTTCTTCCTTAAACTTATTCAAAGTCCTGACCTCCAGGGTAGTGAATTCCACAGACTCTCAACCTTTTGAGAGAAGTCATTTCTGCTCATCTCTGCTTTAAATCCACCACCCCTTATCCTAAAACTATGACCCCTTGTTCAAGATTGCCCTACGACAGGAAACATCCTCTCCACATCTACTCTGCCAATCCCCCTTATCATCTTATATACCCCAATTAGATCTCCTCTCATGCTTCTGAACTCCAGGGGGCATAGGCCAAAATTGCCCAATTTTTCTTCATGAATCAAATGCCTCATCTCTGGAATTAATCTAGTGAACCTCCTCTGAACTGCCTCCAATATAACTACATCCCTCCTCAAGCAAGAGGACCAAAACTGTACACAATATTCTAAGCACAGTCTCACAAATGCTTCGTTCAGTAGCAGAAACACTTCATTTCTTTTATATTCTATACCTTTAGCAAGATTCCATTGGCCTTCCTTAGTACTTGTCAAACTGTCACATCATTCAAAATTCCTCCCTTTGAATATTTGGGGGAGAAAACTGGTTTCATGTTTAAGGGGTCTTATTATAGGTTATGTACTGCATGATTGTTCATAATCTATCATCACCACAGTGGCGTACTTTCATTGACAGATTGATTGAGAGTCTTCGAAGTGGCATTATGAATACAAATACTTGTTGTTACAAGGAGTTAAGGACATGAAGAAAAGTAACTCTATCTCGGTTACACTGGCATTGGAGAGAGATGAGATCAGGCAAGCTAGCAAAGTGTTTATCTGGAGTAAGGGAAAATATGAAGCCAGCAGGCAGGAAATTAGAGGCATTAATTGGAAGGAGGTGTTCTCAGGGAAATGTACCAAAGTAAGGTGGCAGATTTTCCAGGAATATTTGTCTGGAGTTTTGCATGACAACGTTCCGATGAGACAGGGAAGTTTTGGTAGGTTACAGGAACCGTGGTGCACGAAAGTTGTAACGAATCTAGTCGAAAAGAAAATCGTACAAAAGGGTGGGGGAGCTAGGTAATGTTAGGGATCTAGAGGAGTATATGGACTTGTAGGAAGGAACTTAAGAAGGAAATTAGGAGAGCGAAGAGGGGTCATGAGAAGGCCTTGGCAGGTAAGATTAAGGAAAACCCTAAGGCACTGTACAAGTATGTGAAGAGCAAAAGGATGAGATGTGAAGGAATAGGAACTATAAAATGTGATGGTGGGAAAGTTTGTACAGAACCGGTAGAAATAGCAGAGGTGCTCAATGAGTGTACTCAACTTGTGGGCTGAAGGGCCTGCTTGCGCTTTAGTTTTTTTCTATGTTCTAATACTTTGGTATTCACAGTGGAAAAGGATGTTGATGGTTGTGGCACAGGCTTGCGACAGACTGAAAAACTTGAGTATGTGGACATTAAGAAAGAGGATGTGTTGGAGCTTTTGAATAGCATCAAGATAGATAAGTTGCTGGGACCGGATGGGATGTATGCCAGGTTACTGTGGGAGGCGTGGGAAGGGATTGCAGAGCCTCTGGCGATGATCTTTGCGCCATCGATGGAGATGGGAGAGGTTCCGGAGGATTGCGGATGTGGCTCCTGTATTCAAGGAAGGGAATAGAGATAGCCCAGGAAATTATCGACCGGTGAGTCTAATGTCATGGGTTGGTAAGTTGATGGAGAAGATCCTGAGAGACAGGATTTATGAACATTTAGAGAAATATAGTATGATCAAAAGTAGTCAGCACAGCTTTGTCAAAGGCAGATTGTGCCTTATGAGCCTGGTTGAGTTTTTTGAAGATGTGAGTAAACACATTGACAAAGGAAAAGTGGTGGATGTGGTTTATATGGACTTCAGCAAGGTGTTTGATAAGGTCCTTCATGCAAGACTTATAGAGAAAGTGAGGGGGCATGGGATCTAAGGGGATATTGCTTTGCAGATCCAGAACTGGCTCACCCACAGAAGGCAAAGAATGGTGGTAGATGGGTCTTTTTCTGCATGGAGGTCGGTCATGATGTGGATATGCTGGCGTTGGACTGGGGTAAACACAGTAAAAAGTCTGACAACACCAGGTTTAAGTCCAACCGATTGGACTTAAGTTCATGTCGCCATGAACCTAAGTCCAATTGGTTGGACTTAAACCTGGTGTTGTCAGACTTTTTACTGTGGAGGCCGGTCACCAGTACAGTTCCCCAGGGATCTGTTCTGGGACTCTTGCTGTTTGTGATT
Organism: Carcharhinus amblyrhynchos; assembly: GCF_965287045.1. Taxonomy (NCBI): domain Eukaryota; kingdom Metazoa; phylum Chordata; class Chondrichthyes; order Carcharhiniformes; family Carcharhinidae; genus Carcharhinus; species Carcharhinus amblyrhynchos. The sequence goes on from NC_137326.1 coordinate 67,184,014, forward strand.
TTTGTAAATGACCTGGATGAGGAAGTGGAGGGATGGGTTGGTAAGTTTGCCAATGAAACGAAGGTTGGAGGTGTTGTGGATAGTCTGGAGGGATGTCAGAAGTTGCAGCATGACATAGATAGGATGCAAGACTGGGAGGAGAAGTGGCAGATGGACTTCAACCTGGATAAGTGTGTGGTGATTCATTTTGGCAGGTCAAATGGGATGAAGGAATATAATATTAAGGGTAAGACTCTTAGCAGTGTGGAAGATCAGAAGGATCTTGGGATCTGTGTCCATAGGACTCTCAAATCAGCTTCGCAGGTGGAGGATGTGGTTAAGAAGGCGTATGGTGTACTGGCCTTCATCAATTGAGGAACTGAGATTAGGAGTCGGGAGATAATGCTGCAGCTGTATAAGACCCTGGTCAGACCCCACTTGGAGCACTGTGCTCAGTTCTGGTCGCCTCATTACAGGAAGGATGTGGAAGCCATTGAAAGGGTGCAGAGGAGATTTACAAGGATGTTGCCTGGATTGGGTGGCATGCCTTATGAGGATAGGTTGAGGGAGCTCGGTCTTTTCTTCTTGAAGAGACGAAGGATGAGAGGTGACCTGATAGAGGTGTGTAAGACATTGAAAGGTATTGATCGGGTGGATTCTCAGAGGCTATTTCCCAGGGCTGAAATGGCTGCCACAAGAGGACACAGGTTTAGGGTGCTGGGGAGTAGGTACAGAGGAGATGTCAGGGGTAAGTTTTTCACTCAGAGGGTGGTGGGTGCGTGGAATCGGCTGCTGGCGGTGGTGGTGGAGGCAGATTTGATAGGGTCTTTTAAGAGACTTCTGGATGAGTACATGGGACTTAGTAGGATTCTGGGTTATAGGTAAGCCTAGTAGGTGGAGATACGATCGGCACAACTTGTGGGCCGAAGGGCCTGTTTGTGCTGTAGTTTTTCTATATTCTAGTGAATTAAGTTTTATCAATGATTTTTTAAAGAAGTGAGTTCATCAAGACCTTCCAAATTCTATTCAATCTCACGCATGGGTCTTGTCACCAAGTGAGCATCAGAGCTTTAAAGGCTGCAGATTGTGTGCAGAGGAGGATGTTGTTTCACATGGAGGACCAAGAGGGTTGTATGGGGGTGGACAGCATGAGATTGCATAGGCTGCCTTGGCTAGGATGTGGAGAGAGTGGTGAGGGGGGAATTGTGAAAGGTGAGTGTTGGAGGGCTGATTTTGTCTCATTCTTTTATTCACATCTGGGACAAAGCTCCAGTCAACTGAGGTGATCCTCTCTGCCTAGCCCACATGCTGCCTCTGCGATGTATCTGTGGCTACCTGCCATGACATCCATTATTATACCCCCCCTCTCCCCCCCGCCCCATGTTTGAATATCGGAGGTTCCAGGACACTTTCACAGAAGTCGGTATTGCAAAGTGGGGAACCCTTCTGGCCCTGTACACACAAAAGATGTGATAATTAAGGCTTTACAGTACAAAAACAAGAAGGTCAAAAAAAAACAGGTTATGTGGGTTGGCCATGTAAATTGCCCCTTAGTGTCTCAAGATAGCTAGGGGAATTAGCAGGGTAAATACTTGGGCATGGGTAAGATTCTCTGTCAGAGAGTTGGGATAGACTTGATGGGCCGAATGGTTTCCTTCTGCACTGTTGGGGTTTTAGCATTCTAGGTTATGATGAAGCTTTTTGAAACACTTATTCAGCCTCAATTGGAATGTTGCCAATTCTGGGTAGCACACTTTAGGAATAATGTGAAGTCATTGGAGTGGGAGAAGAAAAGATTGACGAGAATACTTGCAGGGATGAGGTTGGATGAGCACGGACTGTCCTCCTTGAAGATAGAGAATGTTGAGAGGACATTTGACAGAGCTAGTCAAAATTTTGAGGGGTCTGGTTAGGGAGAAACTGTTCCCATTGGCCCAGGTTTCAAGCGAAGAGCAAACAAATCAGAGGGAACACAAGCAAAAACATTATTTCACAGCAAATGGCTAGGATCTGCAACATGCTGCCTGGGATTCTGGCAGAGTCAGTCACAGCTTTAAAAAGGGAATTCAATTTAAGGAAAAAACCCCCAGGACTAGAATCAAAATGTAGAAAATGTGTCTGAGTTGCTCTTGCAGGGAGCAAGTATGAATAGGATGGGCTGAATGTCCTTGTTCTAAGCTATAACCATTCTATGACTCTGTTCTATTTCAAAATTTCAAACTGTCTACATGACCTGGCCCCTTGAGACACAAGGTGCTATATGAACAAATTGGGGGTGATTCTCCCAAAAAAATTCTAAATGCTGAATTTGTGTAAAAACTGGAGTAACGCCTGCTGGTTTTTTTAGTGGGATTTTCAAAATGAAGCACCCACACTCTGTACATCACAGTGTGCCTTAGTGAGATTCACATTAAAAAGCTGCTGGCATGATCTATACTCACAGGAGAGTCTGGCAGCATAGCGCTGAGCAGGCCACTCTGCAAGCACTGATCTGTCATAGCCGAACATCGGTGCATGCAGAGCCCTGCACTGCCAGCCTCTCGATCGCTGGCCAGGTTGATCACTGCCCAGCACAGCAACTTTGCATCGCTGGCTTATTGATCCCCACTTCCTGATCACTGGCCTCCAGACCTCTGTGGGCCAGCCCAGATGTCTCCCGCACCCCCCCCACCGCACCCCCCACCCCTGATATTCCCGACACCCACCCCCAGCAGTAGTGACTCTTTTCACTGCAACCTTGACCCACACCCCCCTTTCCCGACAACCATCCTGGCAGCCCCTACTAACCCCTCCCCACAAGCCCGACCACGCCCACCCCTCCTCGGCAGCTCCGGCATCCCCCCAAGCAGCCCTGACCCCCCCACCCCACCCTGTGAACCCCAAATCCCTCAGCAGCCCTATCCCCCTCGATCCCCCCAGCAGCCCCAACCTAACCCATGCCTGGGGGGGGCCAGCCCCTGACCACCCACTTCTCTCCCTTTGCCCATGTTCCACCTATCCATTTGCAGAGTGCAGCGGGACCTCCTCCATCCCCACTGATCACCGTCCCATTAGCCCTGCCCCCAAAAATGCCCCACCCCAGTAGGCCCCGCCCCCTCTGGCCCTGCCCAATACCCAGTGGGCAATGCCCCTTGCACATTGCCACAATGACTGTTGGGCAGTGCCGGGGGCGAGTTTGACAATGGCTTGGTGGCAACTCACCCGTACCGCCAACCTCCCTGGGGGGGCTCCATGGTCCCCCTTCACTCCAGCAGGGTCAACCACCAGTTTCCCATTCATGTAAGCATTACCGGAGTGAACCCTCCTAGTGGGAGGAGGGGGAGATGCCAGTGAGCCTGGAGGCTTCAGTCCCAGGCTCCCTAATGGGATTTAAATGTGAATTCTGATATTTATATCAGCTCTGTGCCCATTTCCAGCAGGGAGTTGATGACCCCAGAAATCCTGTCTCTGGAGATGTGTGGAGACTGAGCAGCGCAATTGGCTGGGAGAATCATCCCCTTTGTCTTTTGTTGCAACAATATTCTGTTTTCCAAATAGCAAAGGAACAATGACACCTTGGGACAAAAAGTCTTCATGGAGAAAATATTTTAAAAATTGGCTGCAAAAGTAATTTAGTTGAAAAAGAAAAACAAATAAAAAGCTGGCGAAGATGAAAAAAACTTTCTGTACATTCCATTTATGGAACTTCTCCAACTGGACTTCTGCAGAACTAATATTTTGACACAAATTTCTGAGAAAAGGCTGAGTAGTTCATAACACAGAAGCATTCCAGTTCCTGCTATCATAACCATTTGACAACACTGTGCAACCCTAAAGAATGAGATCTGCAGTTTAACTCAGATTGCAAAATAAGCCATCTCCAGCTTATTTAAAGGAATTAATTCTTGAGCAGTGTTGGAAAGAAGTGAGTTATGAGATTTCTCCATTGGAGTGTAGAAAAGCTGATGAAAATACTCCATAAATTTCACAACATGTACTTTATTCAGATATATTTGAAAAATAATGGAGTACAAATTCATTTTAGACAGTTGCACAGATCAACTCATAAGAACATAAGAACATAAGAACATAAGAAATAGGAGCAGGAGTAGGCCATCTGGCCCTTCGAGCCTGCCCCGCCATTCAATAAGATCATGGCTGATCTGTCGTGGCTCAGTTCCACTTTCCCGCCCTCTCCCCATAACCCTTAATCCCCTCTCTTATCAAAAACCCATCAACCCGCTTCTTAAAAATATTTAGCGAGGCAGCCTCCACCACTTCAACGGGCAGAGAATTCCAGAGATTCACCACCCTTTGAGTGAAGAAGTTCCTCCTCAACTCCGTTCTGAACCGCCCCCCCTTTATCTTGAGGCTGTGCCCCCTAGTCCTACTGTCTTTTTTGAGCGGGAAGAGTCTTTCCACCTCTATCCTATCCATCCCATTCATCATCTTATACGTCTCAATGAGATCTCCCCTCATTCTTCTAAACTCTAACGAGTACAAGCCTAGTTTATTCAGCCTCTCCTCATAGCTCAACCCCCTCAACTCCGGTATCAGCCTAGTAAACCTCCTCTGCACTCCCTCCAGGGCCAAAATATCCTTGCGCAGGTGCGGCGCCCAAAACTGCACACAGTACTCCAGCTGCGGCCTCACCAATGCCCTATACAGCTGCAGCAAGACCTCCCTACTTTTATATTCAATCCCCCTCGCTATGAAGGCCAGCATCCCATTCGCCTTCCTGACCACCTGCTGCACTTGCACTCGTGGAACTTAAAGGTGTAATCAGCAACTGATGTAACACTGCTTATTTCATGGTACTGATTTTCATATCTGAGCAATATTACTAGATGGCAGAAGGATCGTCAACAAAATGATGCATCACAACTGGTTTCCATTCAATGCCAACAATCTATCTTTTCCTACAGCACAGATTAAATAATGAGGAGGAATGGGAAGTATGAATTTCTCTCTCTTGGTTCAGGGACACCTCATCAACACTTTTCACCAACTCAATAGAAATTGCAACCAAGAAAAAAGCTACTTTAGAAGGTGTTTTATTTAATGAAATCTCAAACTGAAGGATTCTCCGGGCAAAAGCGAGTATAATATATAGAATTTCGTATTGAATTTGAAAATGATTAAATATAAATCCAAAACTATGACTATCAAAATTAACTAAAATCAATTATATAAGAATGAGAGGTAAGTTGTCTAAGGTAGATTAGGCAATTAGCTTAAACGACATAAAGCCATAAAATGCTGTAAATTCTCAGCAGGTTTGACAGCTTCTGTGGAGAGAGAGTAAAGCTCATGCTCTGAGTCTGGATGATCTTGCATCAAAGCTGGAGACAATAGAAAATAGAATTTATATTTTTAGGGTGAGAGGGGGTGAGTGACAGAGTTATCATGGACAAAAAGACAAAGGGAATATAATTGGTGGTGATCATGGCTAAGAAGGGTGCTGATAGCGATCATTAAGAGATCAGAATGTGTAAATGGCAGAACAAGGTAAGCAGAGGACAACCTGCAACATGTAACAGATGGCCCTAGTGGTGTGGGAGAACAGGAGACCGTGTTGTGGAAAACTTTGCTTTCCATTCCACTTGTCTTTTGGCCAAAGACACTTCTGTTAATCACTCTCCCACCCCACTCACCCTAACAGTATTACTGTCATCCTGCTGTCTGTTGTCTTCAGCTCTGATGAAGGGTTAGAATCATAGCATCCTACAGTGCAGGAGGCGGCCATTTGGCCCATTGGGTCTGCACCCATCACAATCCCACCCAGGCCCTATCCCCGTAGCCCCACATATTTACCCCGCTAACCCCCTGACACTAAGGGGCAATTTAATATGGTCAATCCCCCTAATTTTCGAGTTATGATGAATAGCATTTACACTGCATTTCAACATTATGAAGTCAGTTTTGACTTTGCGACGCCACGCTAATTTGTTCATATATGCACATTGAGGTTCTGCACCACACATCCATGTGACTGGATAGGTCAAACCATCTTCATTAGGTTGGAAACGAGTGTTTAATTCTGTTCAATTTCTTTGGCACAACCGTGGTGATTTTAATGCACATATTTGCTTGCATTATATTTAATATGAGCTCAGACTCGTGGAAGTTAAACAGGGAAGTGACAGAGATAAATGGCTTCATTATATCCACCACACTAATTCGTGAACTTGCGCTGAGGCATACAGGCATCAGTCGCGTCAATGACTTGACAGGACAAGAGTTGAGAACATTCAACATCACCGGGCATCTCATGAGTGATTTTCAATCTTGGTTCAGAAGCCAATTCCCCATTTACAGCACTGTTCCTTTCAAAAAGTCAGTTCTGATTTATGGGGCAGAATCTTTCCATCCGGCCCACTGCGGGAATCATAACAGGCGAGACAGGAAATTTGTTGAAACTCTTAAAGGTGCACTCACCTCAGGTGGGAATTTCTGGTCTTGGAATATGTGTTGGCCAAAATATACTGCACTAGATGTTTTAACTTACAATGTGGTTTTCAGGAAATAATTGTGTCATTAGTTTGAGGACATGTACTGGTACAGACTTGATTGGCTGAAGGGCTCTTCTGCATTGTACTAGATTCTATTACTGTCAGTATACAATACAAGACCCTATCCCACCCTACCCCAACTTTAATGCGAATGACAGACTTAAAGTAATTAATAATAGTGGTGAAATTAATGGGACTAAAAGATGATTAATTCCCAGAACCTGATAGGTGACATCCCCTTTTTTAACTGGTCGGCGCAACATCATGGGCCGAAGGGCCTGTTCTGCACTGTAATGTTCTATGTTCTATGTTCTATCCCCTGGGATGGGGGCGAAATTCTCTGGGCCGGTTAACTCTCACTGAGAATCATATTGGCTCAGAATCGGATGTTGGCAAAAAAGGGGTTTTGCACCAAGGACCAATCCCATCACGATGCTTTTTGCCCACTTCAGGGATGACAGGCCGGAACCCAATAATTATTTACATGACCTCTTTTAAATGTGATTAGTGGGCTTAAAGCTGCTATTCACCTGCCTCCCCAGTGCAATAGAAACACATAAGATAGGAGTGGGAGCAGGCCATTTGGCCCTTCAAGTCTGTTCCGCCATTTTCTGGGCCGGTTAACTCTCACTGAGAATCATATTGGCTCAGAATCGGATGTTGGCAAAAAAGGGGTTTTGCACCAAGGACCAATCCCATCACGTTGCTTTTTGCCCACTTCAGGGATGACAGGCCGATCATTCAACTCAGTAGCCTAATCCTGTTTTGTCCCCATAACCTTTGATCCCATTCACCCTGAGTGTTATATCTTGCCGCCTCTTGAATATAGTCAGTGTTTTGGCGTCAACTACTTCTTGTGGTAATGAATTCCACAGACTCACTACTCTTTTGGCGAAAAAATATCTCCTTATCTCCACCCTAAATGGTCTATCCCGAATCCCTGGTTCTGTATACACCCACCATTGGGAACATCCTCCCTTCATCTAACCTGTCTAGTCCTATTGAAATTTTATAAGTCTCTACAAGATCCCCTCCTCATTTGTCTGAACTCCAGTGAAAGCAATCTTAACCTAGTCAATCTCTCCTCATACAGCAGTCCCACCATCCCTGAAATCAGCCGAATAAACTTTCACTGAAGTCCCTTGAGAACAAGAACATTTTTCCCTCAGAGGAGACCAAAAGCAGCACACACTCTAGATGTGTGAGGGAGAATGAGGGAAGAAATGGAATGAGGTGGAGGCTGAATGCGTGGCTGAGGGACTGGTGCAGAGGGCAGGGATTTCGGTTCCTAGATCATTGGGACCTCTTTAGGGGTAGGTGTGACCTGTACAGTAAAGACGGGTGGCACTTAAATCCCAGGGGGACTAATATCTTGGCAGGAAGACTGGCTAAGGCTACCGGGGGGACTTTAAACTAGAAAGGATGGGGGGAGGGAATTGTGATGGGGAAACTGGGACGGAGGAGGTTAGCTCCCAGGTACGGAAGGACTGCAGGCAGTATGAGAGGGAGGTTAGACAGGGGGTGGAGAAGGGAAATGCCCAGACTGAGGGCCTGAAGTGTATCTATTTTAATGCCAGGAGTGTAGTAAATAAGGTAGATGAGCTTAGGGCGTGGATTGCTGTTTGGGATTGTGATGTGGTGGCCATTACAGAGACTTGGATGTCTCAGGGACAGGACTGGGTACTTCAGGTGCCAGGTTTCAGATGCTTCAGGAAGGACAGGGAGGGTGGCAGAAGAGGTGGTGAAGTGGCACTGTTGATCAGGGACAGTGTCATGGCTGCAGAGAAGGAGGATGCCGTGGAGGGACTGCCTACAGAGTCATTGTGGGTGGAAGTTAGGAACAGCAAAGGGTCGAAAACTTTGCTGGGTGTATTCTATAGGCCGCCCAATAGTGACAGGGAAGTTGAAGTGCAAATAGGGAAACAGATTCTGGAGAGATGTATTAATAACAGAGTTGTCGTGATGGGAGACTTCAATTTCCCAAACATCGACTGGAATATCCCTAGGGTAAGGGGTTTGGATGGGGAGGAGTTTGTTAGGTGTGTTCAGGAAGGTTTCCTGACACAGTATGTGGATGAGCCTACGAGGGGAGAGGCTGTACTTGACCTGGTACTGGCGAATGAACCAGGGCAGGTGATGGATCTCTCGGTAGGAGAGCATCTTGGGAATGGTGACCATAATTCTATCTCCTTCACAATTGCATTGGAACGAGATAGGATCAGGCAGGCTAGGAAGGTGTTTGTCTGGAGTAAGGGGAGATACGAAGAAGTCAGGAAGTTACTTGGACAAATAAACTGGAAGGAGGCGTTCTTAGGGAAAAGTACCAAAGGAAGGTGGCGGATATTCAAGGAATGTTTGTCTGGAGCTCTGCATGACAACGTTCCGATGAGACAAGGGGGTTTTGGTAGGTCGCGGGAACTGTGGTGCACGAAGGCTGTGTTGAACCTAGTCAGGAGGAAAAGGAAGGTGTACAAAAGGTTCAGGGAACTAGGAGAGGTTAAAGATCTTGAGGAGTATAAGGACTGTAGAAAGGAGCTTAAAAGGGAAATTAGGAGAGCCAGAAGGGGTCATGAGAAGACCTTGGTGGGTAAGATTAAGGAGAATCCCAAGGCCTTCTATAAATATGTGAAAGGTAAAAGGATGAGAAGAGAAGGGATAGGCCCTATAAAAGGTGAAGGGGGAAAGGTCTGTGTGGAACCAGAAGAAATGGCAGAGGTGCTTAATGAGTACTTTGCCTCAGTATTCACAGTGGAAACTGATCTGGGGGATTTTGCTACGGATTTGCAGCAGATAGAAAAGATTGAGTATGTGGATATTAAGGAGGAGGATGTGTTAGAACTTTTGAATTCTATCAAGATAGATAAGTCGCTGGGACCAGATGGGATGTACCCCAGGATACTGTGGGAGGCGAGGGAAGTGATTGCAGAGCCCCTGGCGATGATCTTTGCGTCGTCAATGGAGACAGGAGAAGTTCCGGAAGATTGGAGGGTTGCGGATGTAGTTCCTATTTTCAAGAAAGGGAACAGGGATAGCCCGGGAAATTACCGACCGGTGAGTCTGACCTCAGTGGTTGGTAAGCTGATGGAGAGGCTTCTGAGGGACAAGATTTACAAGCATTTGGAGAGGTTTGACATGATCAGGAATAGTCAGCATGGATTTGTCAAGGGCAGGTCGTGCCTTACGAGCCTAGTTGAGTTCTTTGAAAATGTGACTGAGCACATTGACGAAGGAAGAGCGGTGGACGTGGTTTACATGGACTTCAGCAAGGCGTTTGATAAGGTCCCCCATGCAAGACTTCCTGAGAAGGTGAGAGGGCATGGGATCCAAGGGGCTTTGGCCTTGTGGATCCAGAACTGGCTTGCCTGCAGAAGGCAGAGAGTGGTTGTGGATGGGTCTTTTTCTGAATGGAGGTCAGTCACCAGTGGAGTGCCCAGGGATCTGTTCTGGGACCCTTGCTGTTTGTCATTTTCATAAATGACCTGGATGAGGAAGTGGAGGGATGGGTAAGTAAGTTCGCTGATGACACAAAGGTCGGTGGTGTTGTGGGTGGTCTGGAGGGATGTCAAGAGTTGCAGCAGGACATAAATAGGATGCAGGACTGGGCGGAGAAGTGGCAGATGGACTTCAATGCAGATAAATGTGTAGTCGTCCATTTTGGCAGAACCAACAGGATGAACGAGTACACTATCAAGGGCAAGAGTCTTAGCAGTGTTGAAGAGCAGAAGGATCTTGGGGTCCAGGTCCACAGGACTCTTAAATCGGCCTCGCAGGTGGAGGAGGTGGTCAAGAAGGCGTATGGTGTACTGGCCTTCATTAATCGAGGGATTGAGTTTAGGAGTCGGGAGGTAATGCTGCAACTTTATAAGACCCTTGTCAGGCCTCATTTGGAGTACTGTGCGCAGTTCTGGTCGCCTCACTATAGGAAAGACGTAGAAGCTATTGAAAGGGTACAGAGGAGATTTACAAGGATGTTGCCTGGACTGGGAGGCATGCCTTATGAAGTTAGGTTGAGGGAGCTGGGACTCTTTTCCCTGGAGAGACGAAGGTTGAGAGGCGACCTGATAGAAGTTTATAAAATGTTGAGAGGAATAGATAGGGTGGATTCTCAGAGGCTATTTCCCTGGGTTGAAATGGTCGCTACGAGAGGACACAGATTTAAGGTGCGGGGAGGAAAGTACAGGAGTGATGTTAAGGGTAAGTTTTTCACTCAGAGGGTGGTGAGTGAATGGAATCGGCTGACATCAGTGGTGGTGGAGGCGAACTCGCTGGGGTCTTTTAAAAGACTTCTGGATGAGTATATGGGGTTTAATGGGATTGGGGGTTATAGATAGGTCCATAGATTGGTAGGTGTTGATGTGTTCGGCGCAACTCGTGGGCCGAAGGGCCTGTTTGTGCTGTAGTGTTCTATGTTCTATGTTCTATGTGGCCTGAACAAAATATTGTATAATTGCAACAATACATCACTGCTCCTATATTCAAAACCTCTCACAACGAAGGCCTACATACCATTTGCCTTCTTTATTGCCTGCTGCACCTGCATGCTTACTTTCAGCGACTAGTGCTCAAGGACACTCAGATCCTTCCACACACTCCCCTCTCCCACTCCCAAAGCATGCCTTGTGCCTTCTTGACTACCTTCTCCATCTGCACTGCCACTTTCAGTGTCACTTAGATCCCTTTGCCTATTAATACTTTTGAGGGTTCTGCCATTTGCTGTGTATTTCCCATCTGTATTAGACCTTCCAAAATGCATTACCTCACATTTGTCTGGATTAAACTCCATCTGCCATCTCTCTGCCCAAGTCTCCAACTGATCTATATCCTGCTGATGGTCCTCATCGCTATCCGCAAATCCACCAACCTTTGTGTAGTCTACAAATTGCAAACAGCAAAGGTCCCAGCACTGATCAAAGAACAAAGAACAAAATCAGCCTGGGAAACAGGCCCTTTGGCCCAACAAGCCATTTTAACACTACCAGTCTCCCCCCCTTCCACCCATGACCCTTATCTATTGTTTTATGACCATCCACATCGAGGGAAACTAATTTAGGGACAATTTATTACTGCCAATCAGCCTAACAGCACATCTTTGAGGTGTGGGAGGAAACCGGAGCACCCGGAGAAAACCCATGCAAGCACAGGGAGAATGCACAAACTCCCACAGACACCGGCCCAAATCCATGTATCTGCACAGCAAACAGTGATGGTCACTGAGCTGTCGTCTTGCCCAGCATCTGGTCCAGTTGAAGCACACACTAACGACATGAAGAACTAGGCCAATCTCGATCAATCAAGAGCAGCCCAAGTACGACCCATCGCGTGTATGCCCCTCGTTGGACAACAAGGCGGACTGACTTAAAACCTGTGAATGAAAAGAGAAAAAACATTATTATCATACCATATCCATTTACCTTACCAGGGACGCCCCAATGCTAATGAACCCTATTTAAAATGGTGATCCTTGAGGAATACCATTTGTCACAGCCCTCCATTCAGAAATACATCCTTCTGCTGCTACCCTCTGTCTTCTTTGACCAAGCCAGCTCACCTCTGCAACAGTCTGCTGTGAGGGACCTTGTCAAAGCCTTAATGAAGTCCATGTAGATAATATCCACTGCCCTATCCTCATCAATCATCTTCGTCACTTCCTCAAAAAACTCGTTCAAGTTCGTTAGACACTACTGCCCCTTCACAAAACTATGATGCTGCTCACTAATACACCCACTTATTTCCAAATGGGAATAAATCCTGGCTCGTAGAATCCTCTCCAATAATTTCCCTACCATGATGTAAAGCTCATCAGCCTGTAATTACCTGGATTATTCTCACTACCCTTCTTAAACAAAGGAACAGCATGGGCTATTCTCCAATCCTCTGGGACCTCCCCTTTAGCCAGTGAGGATACAAAGATTTCTCTCAAGGCCTCAGCAATTACCTCTCTTGCCTCTCTCAGTTTTCTGGGGCATATCCCATCAGGCCCTGGAGACTTGTCTACCTTGATGTTTCTCAAGAACTCACTACCTCCTCCTTTTTGATCTCAGCATGACTCAAACTATCTACTCATCATCCACCAAGTCCTTCTCTTTAATGAATACTGACACAAAGTGCTCATTTAATGCCTCACCCATTTCCTCTGGCTCCACACATTGATTCCCTCCCCTGTCCTTGATCAGGCCAACCCTCTCCCTGGCTACTCTCTTGCTCTTTATAAATGTGTAAAAAGCCTTAGGATTTTCCTTAATCCTGCTGGCCAATGCTTTTTCATGACCCCTTTTAGCTCTTCTTACTCCTCAAGTTTCATTCTACTTTCCTTGTATTCCACACTTGCTTTGTGAATTTTCAGCCTCCCAGCTTTGACAAATGCTTCCTTTTTCTTTGACTAGGCTCACAATATTTCTTGTTATCCAAGGTTCCCAAAGCTTGCCATACTTATCCTTCATCGTTATAGGAATGTGCCGGTCCTGAATTCCTATCAACTTACACTTGAGAGCCTTCCACATGCCAGCTGTTGATTTGCTTCAAACATCTGCCCCCAATCTACATTGTTCAGTTCCTGCCTAATATTGTTGTAATTAGCCTTCCCCCAATTTAGCACCTTAACTTGAGGACCACTGATCTTTATCCATCAGTACCTTAAAGCTTACTGAACTGTGGTCACTGTTCCCAAACTGCTCCCCTACTGAAACATGGATCACCTGGCTGGGCTCATTCCCCAATGCCAGGTCCAGTATGGTTCCTTTCCTAGTTGGCCTATCTACATAGAGTTTCAGGAGGCCCTCCTGGCTGCTCCTTACAAACTCTGCCCCATCCACATCCCTGGCACTAAGAGAGTCTCAGTCAATATAAGGGAAATGAAAATCTCCCACCACAATAACCCTATCACTTTTACACCTTGCCAAAATCTGCCTATTTATCTGCTCCTCAATCTCCTGCTGACAGTTGGGTGGCCTATGGTAAACCCCCAACAGTGTGACTACACCTTTCCTACTCCTGAGCTCTACCCATATTGCCTCACTGTACGAGTCCTCTGCGATGTTCTGCCGGAGTACAGCTGTGATATTCTCCTTAACCAGTAGTGCAATTCCACCCCACTTTTACATTCTCCCCTAACACGCGAGAAACATCTATATTCATAAGAACATAAGAACATAAGAAATAGGAGCAGGAGTAGGCCATCTAGCCCTTCGAGCCTGCCCCGCCATTCAATAAGATCATGGCTGATCTGTCTTGGCTCAGTTCCACTTTCCCGCCCTCTCCCCATAACCCTTAATCCCCTCTCTTATCAAAAACCCATCAACCCACGTCTTAAAAATATTTAGCGAGGCAGCCTCCACCACTTCAACGGGCAGAGAATTCCAGAGATTCACCACCCTTTGAGTGAAGAAGTTCCTCCTCAACTCCGTTCTAAACCGCCCCCCCTTTATCTTGAGGCTGTGCCCCCTAGTCCTACTGTCTTTTTTGAGTGGGAAGAGTCTCTCCACCTCTATCCTATCCATCCCATTCATCATCTTATACGTCTCAATGAGATCTCCCCTCATTCTTCTAAACTCTAACGAGTACAAGCCTAGTTTATTCAGCCTCTCCTCATAGCTCAACCCCCTCAGCTCCGGTATCAGCCTAGTAAACCTCCTCTGCACTCCCTCCAAGGCCAAAATATCTTTGCGCAGGTGCGGTGCCCAAAACTGCACACAGTACTCCAGCTGCGGCCTCACCAATGCCCTATACAGCTGCAGCAAGACCTCCCTACTTTTATATTCAATCCCCCTCGCTATGAAGGCCAGCATCCCATTCGCCTTCCTGACCACCTGCTACACCTGCAAGCTGGGTTTTTGCGACTCATGCACAAGGACCCCGAGGTCCCTCTGCACCGTCGCCTGCTGCAGTTTTTCGCCACATAAGTAATAGTCCTTCCTACCATTATTCCTACCAAAGTGGACCACCTTGCACTTGCCAACATTAAATTCCATTTGCCAGTTCCTGGCCCATTCGCCCAGCCTATCTAGATCCTTTTGCAGACTCTCCACACCCTCCGCGCAATTTGCCATTCCCCCAATCTTGGTGTCATCAGCAAATTTCGACACCCTGCACTCGGTTCCCTCCTCCAGATCATCTATATAAATGGTAAAAAGCTGAGGCCCCAGCACCGACCCCTGGGGCACTCCACTAGTCACCATCCTCCAATCCAAATAGCACCCATTAACCCCCACTCTCTGCCTCCTATTTGACAACCAATCCTCTATCCACACTAACACCCTACCCCCAACTCCATGTCCCCCGACCTTCTGCAATAACCTCTTGTGAGGCACTTTGTCAAACGCCTTCTGAAAATCCAGAAAGGTCACATCCACCGGCTCTCCTCTATCCACCGCCCTAGACACATCCTCATAGAACTCAAGTAAATTTGTCAGACACGACTTCCCTTTAATGAAACGGTGCTGCGTCTGCTCTATCAAGCAATTCCCTTCAAGATGCCTCGCAATTTCCTCCTTGATGACGGATTCTAACATTTTACCTAGAACAGACGTTAAACTAACCGGCCTATAATTCCCCGCCTTTTGCCTGGCACCCTTCTTAAACAACGGCGTAACATTAGCCGTTTTCCAATCTTCCGGCACTTCCCCGGAATCCAGCGACATCTGGAAAATAACCACCAAGGCATCCACTATCACCTCCGCCATTTCTTTCAGAACCCTCGGATGCATTCCATCCGGTCCTGGGGACTTGTCCACAATCAGCCCCTCCAGTCTGTCGAGCACCGCCTCTCTAGTAACAGTAATGTCATTAAGACCCTCCAGTCCTTCCAGCTTTCCATCGCTAACACCCGGCAAATTATTCACGTCCTCCTCCGTGAAGACAGAAACAAAAAAGTTATTCAATACCTTAGCCATATCCCCATCCCCTACCACTAGGTCCCCTTTCTCATCCTCTAAAGGACAATGTTCACCCTAGCCAGCCTCTTCCTTTTTATATATTTATAAAAACTCTTGCTATCCTTTTTTATATTAAGCGCGAGCCCAGCTTCATAGTTTCTCCTACCCTCCTTTATCAACTTCTTTGCCAATCTTTGTTGACATTTAAACCTCTCCCAATCCTCTTCTCGCCCACTACTCTTAGCTACTCTAAATTCCTCCGCTTTTAATTTAACACTTTCCTTCACCTCCTTCGTTATCCACGGCTTATTACCTCTCCTCCTACGGTCCTTTTTGACCATTGGAATAAATTTCCGCTGAGCACCAAGAAAGACCTTCTTAAAGATCCTCCACTGCTCCTCAGCAGACCCTCCCTCCAACGCACTCCCCCAGTCAACATTCGCCAATTCTGGAATGTTAAGCTGCCAATCCTGTCCTTCCCTCTCCGTAATGGGAACTACATCATAGTTTCTAGTACTAATCCAAGCTCTAACTTCACCTGCCTTACCTATTACACTTCTCACATTGAAACAAATGCACATCAGTCCACCAGAACCTCTCTAATTTGCAATCCCACCCTGCCTGCTGCTTCGCTGAGTCTTACTATCCCTACTGTCTCGTTCCCCTTCAGCTAATTCACCTTTGCTTTGTGTCCACCCCCCTGCTAAACTAGTTTAAATCCGCTCGTGTGACACTAGCAAACCTCCACGCCAGAATATCTGTACCCCTCCAGTTTAGATGCAACCCGTCCTTCTTGTATAGGTCCCACCTGCTCCCAAAGAAACTCCAATGGTCCAGATATCTGAAACCTTCCCTCCTACACCAGCTGTTTAGCCATGTGTTGAGCAGCACTATCTGCCTATTCCTAGCTTCACTAGCATGTGGCACAGGGAGTAATCCTGAGATTACAACCCTAGGAATCCTGGTTTTTAACTTTCTACCTAACTCCCTAAACTGCTGCTGCAGAACCTAATCATTCTTCCTGTCTATGTCGTTAGTAACAATATGTACCATGACCTCTGGCTGTTCACCCTCTCCCTTCAGAATGCTTTCTGCCTAGAGATATCCTGGATCCCGGCACCAGGGAGGCAACATACTATCCTGGAGTCTCTTTCACATCCACAGAAAAGCCTATCTGTATCTTTAACTATAGAGTATCCTATAACTATTGCTCTTTGTCCCTCCCTGCTTAACAACAGAGCCAGCCATGGCATCACTGCTTTGACTGCTGCTGTTGGTATCCCCTGATAGCCCATCTCCCCCAGCAGTATCCAAAATTGTATACTTGTTAGAGAGATGACCACAAGGGATTCCAGCACTGACACCCTGCCCCTTCTGGCAGTCACCTACCTATCTGCCTGCACCTTTGGTCTCTAACGCTCTTATCTACGACACTGTCCGCCTCCTTCATGTTCCTAAGTACATCCAACTGCTGCTCCAGCCTATCTGTGTGTTCCGTAAGGAGCTGCAATTGGGTGCACTTTCTCCAGACGTTGTCATTCGAGATGTTTGAAGTGTCACGAATCTCCCACACCTCACAAGTGCAACACTTAACCCCACTGACTGACATTTCGAGCACCAGTGAAATTATTTGAAAAAAAATTATAAAATTCTTATCTTCTCACAGAGGATGTGCGTCTTTCCTCTCTGTGCTCCATTTACCACACCGATGCAGCCAGGGGTGCTCTTCACTGGTCCTGTCTCACCCAGCATGAGTGAGGAAAGTCAAATGAGACAGGGGCTTTGGGACTGCAGTGAAGGCAAGTCCCTCCAGAATGTCAACTGGTGACTGTTGCTCCATTATTCTTCAAAAGGAAGGATCCTCCACGTTACAGTTACATACATACCTGATTTTTAAAAAATGTGATATGGGTGTTGCTGGCTGGACCAGCACTTATTGCCCATTCCTAATTCCCCATGCGGGGCAGTTAAGAATCAATTACATTGCTGTGGATTTGGAGTCACATGTACGCCAGACCAAATAGGGACAACAAATTTCCTTCCCTAATGGACAGTAGTGAACCAGGTAGGTTTTTACAGTAATCAATGATTTCATGATCATCATTAGACTTTTAACTCGAGATTTTATTGAATTCAGATTTCACCATCTGCTATGGTAGGATTTGAACCCAAGGTTCTATTATGCCAATGCCTCCCCAACAAACTTATTAATTGAGGTCTACAGAATCTTATCACCAGAGATTCTTTAACCGATTATAGTTTCATAAACTTACAATTTTAGTTAATCTCTCAGAGAAAATATATCAGTAATAAAACTGGAAGAAATTTAAAATGCAGCTGTAAATCAGAATATTCCTGTGTGTATTTTTGTATTTATTCATGTCTGCATGTGCATGCCACTGCTTGTGGCGGTGTGTATGTGCAGATGGGTGTGTATGTCTATGGTTGTGGGAAGTGTTATCCTTGTATTTTACTCTCTCTGTCCTGAGATGTGTATTTCTCATATAATAAAAATCCCTTCCCCCACCCCCCAAACACACCCTCCACCCCTATGATTCTAACATCCTGGTATGTGAAAAGCTTATTAATGTATGATGGTGAAAATTCTGGGTTTATCAGCATTGTCGGTTGGTGAATGTATTTTACCGTCTGTGCCAGTTTGGCAAAGACCATTTCCAGTCCTGGGCGGGCACCAATCCAGATGAAGTGAAAACACGGTCGTTATTCTTTAAGTACTGCTAACAACTTGGCCACAGGGGCTCAATGGTCTCAAGACAGACTCTTAAATCTGGAAAAACACAGACCATTGTGTTGTCAGATCATAGAATCCCAGATTGTACCAGCTATTTTGTGGTGAACATATTCATGAACTCAGTCCATCTGTATCTGTTCGATGAATTTTATTATAACTGCCAGCTTGTTTTAAAGAGTCAGTTGAAGATCCTGTAGGTTCCTGGGAGAGGAAACATGGTCTACTTTGATGACTGTCAATTTACTAACTGCCTTTGCAGTATAGTCATTTTGACCCTTTAATTTTGGCACTCTAAGCTCAATGCAATGTTGCTGAAGGACTGGTTACAGATTCAGGATCCAGGTTCGAGCAATGGCATCTCACCAGCTCATGGAGCTGCCACTTCCAACTATGTCTGCTTGGTAACACTTGCTGGCCTTCATCTTCTGGGACCCGACCCCCCACTCTCAACCTCCTCTCCCAAAGCCCCTTAGAATTGCTGTATGAATTATTATGATATTCAAAAAGGCAATTAACTGAGGATTTAACCCAGCATTCTGAGCTCAGAGCACATTCTGAGCAGTGTGTAGAAATCATTGGAGTCAACAAGATGAGAGCACATTGTTTTCAGTGGAGCCATTTTCTTTGCAGATGGACCCGTTGGCTTTTTGATCCTTTCCTACGTATCCCTATCATTCTCTACGTTGAAGGATATCTGGATATTCTGGCAAATTTGTAACCAGCTATCTAGCACTATCTAGAGGTTTGTTAAACTTAGTTTAAGTGGCTCTTAGTGTATTCAGAGACATTGAGAACAAACCACTTGGCTTCAATGACAATGATGTTAGCCTTGAACTATTCAGCAAATTTTCTACTCTTGCTTCCCATATGTTGAGAATGTGATGAGGTAACTGGTATCTGAAACATTGGCACTCTGTGTGGGAATGCAGGAGAGTGCTTGTTCAACTGATTTGAGGAAGGCTTGTTTTATTAAAATCTGGTTTGGCAGTATTGCTGATGAGGATGGCATTTCTCCTTTGAATAAAAAAGCTTCAAAAGTTACATCCTCACCCAAGTGCTCACCAGGAATTGGTGTGTATCAGTCAGTGATGATGAAGCTGCCTATATCCAGCATGTTGTTCAGAGAATCACGTCTGATGTCATGTCCAGCTAGTACCAATGCCTTGATCTTAGGTGTCTCCAGGACAAGATGTGCAATGGTTGGTTCTGAAAGAAGGTGTTAGTTACAAATGGCTTGTGGTAGCAGGAAAGCTCAAATAGTTTCTGTCTGTTCTCATTTATCTTTCCCAAGCCTATGTGAAGCAGGAGGGCAATGCTTCATGGACCACACATTCTTGTGCTGAAATCCTCCAGTAGCTAAAGATGTTCTAACTTTGGATTGTGCTGGTAGAAATGTAATACTCCTCACAGGTCTTTCACCCCTGTATTGGAGCAGTGTTGGTGCATAGATACTCCTGAGGTTAAATGGCTCTGTTTGAATTAATGATGGATGGAGAGAACACTTCTGAACCATTTCATTGAGAATAGCAAGTTCCTTACAGTGAAATCTATAATTTCCTCATATTTTTTCTCTGAACTTTTTCCCTGCCAGATAAAGGTGTAATGATTTTCTTTCAGTGATTTATTCTTAGTGAGCCTGGTCGCTGGTCAGGAAGCTGCATCAATGTTAAGCTTGAAGTTCCACATTAATCATAGCTGTCTCATGCACGTATTAACCAACTGCAAGTCATTTGTCAATCCTGTACATGTGATTCTGATGTTCCAGCTTGCTAATTGAAGAGTAAGCATCTTCCTTTTTGTTTGTTTCCTCTTATTTCAAGGTCAATTAAACATCTTGGATTTGAGCGTGGAAACATTGGGCCCTATCATTAAATTCTATTTCAGAGAAGGGTTGGACCGATACAATCCTAATGAGAATAATCAGGCAATGGAAAATGGCACAAATGCCTGCAGATGACTTGGCCACCAGTGGTACAACCCTGCACCTAACCAACACATTTTTCAGACTGTGGGAGGAAACCAGAGCACCTGGAGGAAACCCACACAGACACAGGAAGAGCATACAAACTCCACACAGACAGTGACCCAAGCTGGAAGTCGAACCTGGGCCTCTGGCACTGTGAGGCAACAGTGGATGATGAGTCTGGGAAAGGATGTGTAGATAGTTTGAGCCATATTGAGATGAAAAAGGTGGTATTGGGGTTCTTGAGAAACATTAAGGTAGAAAACTCCCCACGGCCTGATGGAATATACCCCAGAATACTGCGAGAGGCAAGGGAGGAAATTGCTGGGGCCTTGAGAGAAATCTTTGTATCCTTGCTGGCTAAAGGGGAGGTCCCAGAGGATTGGAGAATAGCCAATGTTGTTCCTTTGTTTAAGAAGGGTAGCAAGAATAATCCAGGTAATTACAGGCCAATGAGCCTTACATCAGTGGTAGGGAAATTATTGGAGAGGATTTTTCAAGAGGATTTATTCCCACATGGAAACAAGTGGACGTATTAGTGAAAGGCAATATGGTTTTATGAAAAGGAGGTTGTGTTTCACGAACTTGATCAAGTTTTTTGAGGGAGTGACAAAGATGATTGATGAAGGTAGGGCAGTGGAATGTTGTCTACATGGACTTCAGTAAGGCCTTTGACAAGGTCCTTCATGGCAGACTGGTGCAGAAGGTGAAGCTGCATGGGATCAGAGCTGAGCTGGCAAGGTGGATACAAAACTGGCTTGGTCAAAGAAGGCAGAGAGTAGCAGTGGGAGGGTACGTTTCTGAATGGAGGGCTGTGACAAGTGGTGTTCCTCAGGGATCAGAGCTGGCAACTTTGTTGTTGGAGGAAAATGTAACTGGATTGATTAGTAAGTTTGCAGACGACACAAAGGTTGGTGAATTTGCAGATAGCAATGAGGACCATCAGAGGATACAGCAGGATATAGATCAGTTGGAGACTTGGGCAGAGAGATGGCAGATGGAGTTTAATCCAGATGAATGTGAGGTAATGGATGTTGGAAGGTCTAATACAGATAGGAAATATACAGTAAATGACAATGCCCTTAAGGTAACCCTAAACTCATCTATTCCTTCCCCAAATCTCAATTAATTGGTGCATTATTCACTATCCACGATAGGGGAAGCATTGTTCTAGGCACTGTTCCAGATTACTCTGAGTTGAGCACGTGATAGAACTACTTCTGATGCTGTTTGCTTTCAAAATTTTTGTAGATATTCCAATTTCTTTGATGATAGTTGTTACTTGGTATCACTCTATCATCAGGTTTGGTGTAACAATATTTTCATCTTAATTATTTTTTGAAAGGCTGCAGCATTGATGATTTTTCTTACTTCATCAGATTTTTGCAGTTCATTTTGTGTGTATCTGGTCTGGATTCAACCACTTCATTGCCAGTTTTTTTTGCAGTTTTTTAGAAGAGAAGCTGCTGACTACATAGGTATGAGACAAACACGAGCATATATTGAGGAAGATGTCGCTCTTACAGGACCTTAGATTAGACTGACTGTAAGTCTGGCCTAACTGCTGATGATTTCATCAATATATCGTGATCAATGCCCCAACTAGGGACAAACATGAATACACAACAATAGTGACATCCTTTTAGGAGGTGAGGTTTTGGGGATCAAATGAGCCAATCAGGCCAAAGTGCAGATATCCTGGGTCTGAACATGGGCTTTCCCAGAGTTGAAGTACTCAGCCGCACTTGGTGTACTGATTATACTGATTACATTATAGGAAGGATGTGGAGGCTTTGGAGAGGGTGCAGAGGAGGTTTACCAGGATGTTGCCTGGTATGGAGGGGAGGTCCTATGAGGAGAGGCTGAGGGATTTGGGGTTGTTTTCGCTGGAAAGAAGGCGGCTAAGAGGGGATCTTATTGAAACATATAAGATGATTAGAGGTTTAGATAGGGTGGATAGTGATAGCCTTTTTCCTCTGATGGAGAAATCTAGCACGAGGGGGCATGGCTTTAAATTAAGGGGTGGTAGTTATAGGACGGATGTCAGGGGTAGGTTCTTTACCCAGAGGGTGGTGAGGGATTGGAATGCCCTGCCTGCTGCAGTTGTAAATGCGCCTAGTTTGGGGGCGTTTAAGAGATCCGTGGATAGGTTTATGGACGAGAAGGGATTGGTTTAGGTTAGTGGGTCATTGTTTTGTAACTGGTCGGCGCAACATCGTGGGCCGAAGGGCCTGTTCTGTGCTGTAATATTCTATGTTCTATGTTCTATGTTGCACATTTTCTGTACTCTGTACATAGATTATTGAATACGATAAATAGTCCACGTAGTTATGTAATGATAGTGGTGTAGTGGATATGAATATATATTTTTTGGTTTATGGGGAAAGTTTGAAAAAAGTTTTATGCTACAGGCAGTCATTATGTCTGGAAAGTATTTAGCTCAGATGCTGGGAGAACAGGATAATTAACATTTTTAGCCAAGTAGTGTTGCAAAGGATGGAGCCAATGGATTTTTGTTTATAGGTGAATATTCCCCTTGAGATTTTTGATTAGGCTGATTGACAGGTTCATATAATAATGTGGATAATGAGGGGATATAGGCCTGTGCAAGGGAAAACAGTTTTTCAGTTCTGGCTGGGGTTTGTTTGAAGACAGAAGTATGAGAAGTATATTCTGCTCTGAAACTTATTATCATCCTGAAACATTCAAGACTGTCTACACTCATCTTAGCAAGTATATTCATGTGTGCTGACTGCATTTAAAGTGGCCTTCTTGTCTATAAGAGGGATGTTCCTTATTTGGAACTGGAACAGCGATATGTTAGAAATTAAAGATATTTCCTTTCAGTTTTTAACTACTGTTCAACTGTTAATAATTAAGCTGCATCATTTATTAAAGTTATAGTTAAACTGCTATTAAATAAAACATTTTTAATTGCAACATATCTTTAATTTATCAGTGGAATTACTCCTGGAGTGAAGCATCCTATTGTCACATTAGTGCTAAAATAGAAAAAATTGTTAGGGTGTGGTCTGGTTTCTTGATCTAATTTGGAATTTTGGTCCAGGACCATAAACTTGGTGGTCATCAACCCTTTGAGATGCATATTCAATCAATATCCTGCCATTTATTGCCAATTCCCCAAATACATTACCTTGCATTTGTCTGGATCTATTCTAGCTGTTCCACTCTCCTGACAAGTCCATTGAAATCTTCCTGCAGTTTTCAGTTTTCTCTTACTTCGTCAACCACACCAGCCAATTTTCTGTATCATCTGCAAACATCTTAATTATACTGATTACATTCAAGGCCAATTCATTGATATCACAAACAGCAAGGAATCTAAACACTGAGGCCTATACTAACACCACTGGTAAAGCTGAAGAGTGGATGGGGTTTGAATAACAATTATTTTAGCAAAGTGCAAGCTTTTCCCATGATTGTTTATTAATCCTTGGTGCTGACACCTATAGATTTTCTCATTATCTGTGACTATTCCCATCTACTATAAGGATTTTGCACAAATGAATTGGTGCATTGTCACTGGACTCGTAATCCAGAGGCCCAGAATATTGCCTGGGGCCCATGTTCGAATCCCACTGCAGCAGATGGTGAAATTTGAATTCAATAAAAATCTGAATTATAAGTCTAATGATGGCCACAAAACTGATCTGGTTGACTAATATCCTTTAGGAAAAGAAAACTTTACCTGGCGTGGCTTACATGTGACTCCAGACTGATATTAATGTGATTGACTTTCAAATGCCCCAGCAAGCCATTCAGTTCAAGGTTGGGCAATAAATACTGGCCCAGTCAGGATATCCACATCCCCTGAATGAACCGAAAATAAGTAATGGAAGAGAATGGTTAACATGGAATGGAGGTAAAGAAGGATGTGCCTTTCAAATCTTTGCTCTGCAAATGAGGAATTAACTGGACACAAAGATCTTAGTAAGGAAAACTGTGTTAGAAAAGGGTTTCTCACTAGAAAGGCAACAGCACAGCTACTTACTGAGGTGGGAAGCTGTAACCAGAGTGCAGTACAGACACAGAAACACCAGGTGACTGAGGCATGACTCCACACAGCTGAGCCATTCATCCAATTTGACATCACAACATTGGGAGCAGCAAGGTGAAGCCATCCGAATGTCAGTGAAGTATTCATTGACATATCAAGGATGTAATAGATGGGAATCCATGATACTTCACTAGCTCCCATAATTGGCAGCATGGTGGCACAGTGGTTAGCACTGCTGCCTCACAATGCCAGTGACCCAAGTTCGATTCCAAATACATTCTCCCTGTGCCTGCGTGTATTTCCTCCTGGTGCTCCGGTTTCCTCCCACACTCCAAGGATGTGCAAGTTAGGTTGATTGGCCTTGCTATATTGCCCCTTGGTGTCATGGAGATTAATGGGGCAATTAATGGGGCCTGGGATTGCAGGACCTGGGTAGGATTTTTGTCAGTGCAGGCTTAATGGGCACAATGGCCTCCTTCTGCACTGTAGGGATTCTATGATCAAGCTCCTCAGTTTACTGAACAAACAAATCCTTTCTTTGGCTCGATGCTCAAATTGCATCACAGACTACGATAATGCCAGCACAAGCTATGGTAAATATTGCCGCAAAGCGTCTAGTCTTCATAACTGTGGCAGAAAATTATTAGAGTGGATTGCATCAGCATTAAGCCTCTGTTCCCAAGAGTTGCATTAAAGAGGAGCAGAGGAATGCTGCAATGAAATTTATGAAGCCACAATTTATTGCCCATCCTTAATTGTCCTTGAGGTGGTGGTGGTGAGCTGCCTTCTTGAACCTACAGAACATGAATGTAGAGTTCATATTCTGTAGGTTCACCCACTGTACTGTTTGGGAGGGAGTTCCATGATTTTGACCCAACGACAGCGAAAAAATAGTGATATAGTTCCAGGGCAGTGTGTAAACCTGCAGCTGATAATATTATCCTGGAGCTTACCCCAGAGGACTTGATGGGCCAAATGGCCTCCTTCTACAATGTAGGTTTTGATGATTCTATGATCATAGGATAGAATCATAGAAGAGAATTATAGAAAGTTTACAACACAGAAAGAGGTCACTGGGCCCATCATGCCTGTGCCGGCCAGAAAATGTCTATTCCCACTTTCCAGAATTTGGTTTGTATTCCTACAGTTTATAGCACTTGAGGTACAAATCCAGGCTCCTTTTAAATGAGTTGAGGGTGTCTGCCTCTGCTACTCTTTAAGCTGTGAGTTCTGGATCTCCAGAACCCTAGAATCATAGTCCTAAAGTGAAGAAGCAGGCCATTCGGTCCATTGAGCCTGCACCAACAGGAATCCCACCGAGCCTCTATCTCTGTAAGCCCATGTGTTTACCCGGCTAATCCCCCTAACCCACACACCATGGGACACTAAGGGGCAATTTAGTATAGCCAACTGACATAACCCGCACACCTGTGGGAGGAAAGTGGAACACCTGGAGGAAAACAACACAGATTCAGGGAGAATGTATAAATTTCACACAGACCTGAGGCCAGATTTGAACCCCAATCCCTGGCACTGTGAGGCAGCAATGCTAACCACTTTGCCACCATACTGCCCATTGGGTGGAAACATTTTTCCTCATCTCCCCTGGAATCTCTCTGCCAATCATTTTAATTATATGTTTCCAAGTCTCTGATTTCTCTGCTAAAGTAAATATGGGCTTCCCATCTAGGCTCCTGATGATTTTTTAAAATCTTATTGAATCCCTACAGTGCAAGAGGCAGCCATTTGTCTGCACCAACAACAATCCCATCCCTGTTACCTCACATATTTACCCTGCTAATCCCTCTAACCTATGCATCCCAGGGCATTAAGGGACAATTTAGCACGTCTAATCAACCTCGCCCACACATCTTTGGACTATGGGGGGGGGAGAACCAGAGCACTTGGAGGAAACCCACAAACACACGGGAAGAATGTTCCAATTCCACACAGACAGTGACCCAAGCTGGGAATTGAACCCAGGTCCCTGGGGCTATGAGGCAGTGGTGCCAGCCACTGTGCCACCGTGCCGCTCAATTTGATCGCAATCAAATCTTCCCGCAGCCTCCTCTGTGCCAAGGAGAACAACCTCAGCATATACTACTTTTGTAGCCAGTCCGTATGTGGAACCTTGTCAAAAGCCTTCTTTCAATCCATGTAGACCACATCAACTGCACAACCCTCATCAATCCTCTTTGTTAATCTTCTATTATAAATCCACACCATCTGCCCTCGATTATTCCATGCCTATGTTAAAGTTTATCCTGCCTCTCAGAATTGATTCCAATAATTTGCTCGCTACTGAGGCAATGAATAAGGCACAGATCTGGCACCAGAGAATTTGGGTGTAGTTTCTGGATCCACATGAAATTTGGCTTTCAAGCGTCATATTTTGCCCAATCCATCCTAAAATACCTACTGGTAGCTTCTGAAGACTTCATGCAAGCCCCTTTTGTTTCTGTTGTTATTTTTAAAAATTTCTAGCCAATTCAATTTAATTTCCTGAAGCTAATCTCAACCCATCAAGCTTGACCTTGGCCTGCAACTACCTTTAAAGGCAGTTGGGCAGATTGCCATCTATACCTTGCAGGATTGCTGCTGTCGCTAAGATCCATGTAGCCTCAACTGTGTATGCAGCTAGCTTGATAGCAGTGTTTTTTAATCTCAGAGGTTGGACTGTTTCCTGCAGGTATTGGTAAGTTTGCTGTCCCACTACTGTGGTGGAGGCTCCTGTGCCTATTTCCATTTTGAATTGACCATGAGTATTATTGAGATAGGGGCTACTTTGTCCACCTTAATATTATTCAACTATACACATTTGGTCCATGTTGTGCACTGAAGCTCAAACCTTGATCCTGCTAGCATTGGGCTACATTTACTCCTTATGTCCCCCTTTCTGCAGTAGGCATAACACACACATTTCTGTAGATCTTCATCGTCAGTGCAAGATATCAAGAGATTTAGTAACTAAAAAAACTATTTTTTGTAACAAATAATGTGTACAGAGTACAAGAAACACACACCAACTACTTCAACTCTTGTCTCAGACTGACTGGACAAATTCGCATTCAGCCCCCAAAATTCACATGCTTTGGCCCGATTGGCCAATTGGGTCACGTGACCCTCTGAAAAAATTCCGCTTAAAAGGAGCTCACTACAACACACCCGAAGTGCAGTAATCTACAATGCAGGATGGCTACTTGCTGGCCAGTATAGCACAATGGGCTGAACAGTCACTTTCCATCACTGCTGTGATTTTATGATTTTAGTCTCTCTTCTGCCAGTGTCCCAGTGAGAGCTGTTTCTCATATTTCTCTTTTTAACTTTTCTGAAGTGCAACGGCAGGATAATGCTAGATCCTCTCTATGTTTAAATCATATCCATGTGAGCCGAGATTCCAGAATCAGTCACAAATTCAGGCATGTTGCTTTGGGTTAGAAACAGCTCTCAGTTCAATCTCCAATCCAACAAAACCATTAATTCTCATATTAATAAAAAGGGAAAATACTGTAGATGTTGAGAATCTGAAATAAAAATGGAAAATACTGGAAAAAATGGTAGCATCTGTAGATAGGGAAACAGTTAACATTTGAGTCCAATGTGACTCTTCTTCTGAATACCTCATTAGGCCCCCAAAACACTAAAAGCAGCTCAAAGTTTCTGGGACATTGTCCTCCTGAGCTGAATGTAAGAAATTGAAATTGTTAGCCATGTTCATTAAATGCTTACCCAATCCTGGATCAACTGCAGTAATCAAGCTCTCTCTGTCATTGTTTAATGTCAGCTGACTCAAACGAGCCTTTATGTCATAGCATAACTCAAGGATTAACAATGATGCAACTTTGTGGTTGCATCATTAGATTACAGTAAATCTAAATAATTTGTATGGCAGCAGAGTGTGAACAAGCACTGGAATTTTTGAAGTATTCACTTTCAGATATGAGGCTAGCATTTATTGCCCATCCCTAAGCGTCCTTGAAAAGATGGTGGTGAGCTGCCTTTTTGAACCAGAGCAACCTGTATGCTCGAGGAATACTCACAGTGTTGTTGGCAATGAGTTGCAGTATTTTGAACCAGTGATGAAGATGTGATTGTTGAAACAGGGAGCATTGACACAAGAGGGTTTGTTGTATACTTCAGGGTGAGAGAATTAGAGGAATATGGGTACAGAGTGAAAGAGGCTCATGTGGAGCACAAACACTGGCACGGACTACATATCTGGATCCTTCTGTAAATTGTGTTGTTTAATGTAATATGTATTTTGGACAACTCTCCCCTGTTCCTGCCCAGACACTCCATGCCCTCCATAGACACAGGATCTGCTCAGATGAAGAGGATGGCAACACACACCTCCAAACACTGAAAGGCGCCCTCATAAGAACAAGATATGGCGCTCGGCTCATCGATTGACAGTTCCAATGGGCCACAGTGAAAAACTGCACCAATCTCCTCAGAAGACAAACATGGGTCATGGCAGGCGGAGTACCGGAGCGGAGAAGCTACGACATCTTTCTGGAGCCTTCAACATGTCATCGATGAAGACGAACATCTCACCAAGGCCATCCCCACACCCCGTTACTTGTCTTCAAACAACCATGCAACCTCAAACAGATCACTGTACGCAGCAAACTACCCAGTCTTCAGGAGAACAGTGACCACAATACCACACAACCCTGCCACAGCAACCTCTGCAAGACATGCTGAATCATCGACATGGATACCATCATCTCACGTGA
Organism: Carcharhinus amblyrhynchos; assembly: GCF_965287045.1. Classification (NCBI taxonomy): domain Eukaryota; kingdom Metazoa; phylum Chordata; class Chondrichthyes; order Carcharhiniformes; family Carcharhinidae; genus Carcharhinus; species Carcharhinus amblyrhynchos. The sequence goes on from NC_137326.1 coordinate 67,212,823, forward strand.
GAATACCATCCACCAGGTACACGGTACATAGTCTTGAGACTCGACCAATATTGTCTACGCTGCAAGAAAGAACATAGAACATAGAACATAGAACATTACAGCGCAGAACAGGCCCTTCGGCCCACGATGTTGTGCCGACCAGTTAAAAAAAAAGACCCACTAACCTAAACCAATCCCTTTTCGTCCATAAACCTATCCACGGATCTCTTAAATGCCCCCAAACTAGGCGCATTTACAACTTCAGCAGGCAGGGCATTCCAATCCCTCACCACCCTCTGGGTAAAGAACCTATCCCTGACATCCGTCCTATAACTACCCCCCCTTAATTTAAAGCCATGCCCCCTCGTGCTAGCTTTCTTCATCCGAGGAAAAAGGCTATCACTATCCACCCTATCTAAACCTCTAATCATCTTATATGTTTCAATAAGATCCCCTCTTAGCCGCCTTCTTTCTAGCGAAAACAACCCCAAATCCCTCAGTCTCTCCTCATAGGACCTCCCCTCCATACCAGGCAACATCCTGGTAAACCTCCTCTGCACCCTCTCCAAAGCCTCCACATCCTTCCTGTAATGTGGGGACCAGAACTGCACACAGTACTCCAAGTGCGGCCGCACCAGAGTTGTGTACAGTTGCAACATGATGCTGCGACTCCTAAATTCAATCCCCCTACCAATAAACGCCAAGACACCGTATGCCTTCTTAACAACCTTATCTAAAGGATGTCCCAAGGCATGGTACATTGACGAGATCATGCACTCACTATGACAATGGATGAATTGACACCGCTTGACAATCATCAGGCAGGGGTGTTCCCTTCCCGTTGGGGAAGTCCAACACTGGCATCTCCACATCAGGGGAACACTTCAGCAGTCAAGGGCATTCAACCTCTGATTTTTGGGTAAGCATTCGCCAAGGTGGCCTTCAAGACACACAACAATGCAGAATCGGTGAGCAGAAACTGATCACCAATTTCTGCGCACATGAGGACAGCCTCAACCGGGATCTTGGGGTCATGTAACATTATCTGTAACCCTCATGACTTGCCTGGGCTTGCAAAATCTCACTAACTGTCCTGGCTGGAGACAATTCACTCCTCTTTAGCCTGTGCTTAAGCCTCTCTCCACTAGCATTGCCTGCACTTGTAAAGACTTGATGACCTGTTAAGATTCGCATTCCAATCTTTATCTTGTAATTGAGTTTGTATCTACATATGCCCATTTGCACTCGCCTGATGAAGGAGAAGCACTCTGAAAGCTTGTGCTACAAAATTAACCTATTGGACTTTAACTTGGTGTTGTGAGACTACTTACTGTGCCTATCCCAGTCCAACACCGGCAATTCCACCCCATGCCAATCCTCAGCACATAAGCTTCAATCCTGGATGTCATAGTGTGAAATATTTCAACAATCAATAAAACATTGCATCTCAAAATAAAAGTTACAAGGGATAAACTGAAACCCAAAACTCAAAGTTTTCAGTTAAGCAGAAGAGGAACCTAGCCTGAGGATTAATTTATTAGATAGATTTTAACTAAAGGCACGAAAGAAACTAAAAAGTTTCTTCCTCTATATTGGTAGTGATGAATGGGAGGCATGGTGGCACAGTGGCTGCACTGTCACCTCACAGCATCAGGGACCTGGCCTAGGTCACTTTGTGGAGATTGCACATTCTCCCTGTGTCTGCGTGGGTTTCCTCTGAGTGCTCTGGTTTTCTCCCACAGTCCAAACATGTGCAGGTTAGGTGGATTGGCCATGCTAATTTGTCCCTTAGTGTCAGGTTGACTAGCTGGGGTAAATACATGGGGTTATGGGGATAGGGCCTGGATAGGATTGTGGTCTGTGCAGACTCAAAGGGCCAAATGGCCTTCTTCTACACTATAAGAATCTATGAATCTATGAATGCTGCACAGTGACTGCAGGAACAAGACAATGTGAGTTTAGAGGCACTGGATCTGCACCTGCAAATGATGCCTGCTAACATAGCAAATTCTAAACTCACACATAGCAAGCTACCACTGTGGGAATCAGCAGAAGAAGTTTATCAAATTAAAAACAAGTTAGAGTCAATACCTCACAGAGGGAAGAAATATAAAAATTGTTTCACAAGAATAATAGAAGAGTTTTTAGAAGCTGGCCTGTCATGAGTGAACTCTGGTATTTCAAATATTCACCAATGGCACATAATGACCTTCTGTTAAAGATGCATTTCACTGAAATGAGGAGGTTTGTTGACCTTTAAAGTGATGGTGACAAGCTTTGCAACCTTGTAATGTCCGGTATCAATGATTTGAAAGTTTGGCAGCTGCAAGCCAAGAACACTTTTACAAAGAATTTTTGGGATGGGTATTGGGCAAATATTCAAGGTCAAATGTTTGGAATTTCTGCCTGCTGATGACTTTTCTCTTTTTCAACTCCTTGTGTTTAAGGGAATGCTGCTGCTAAACATGACCTCATCCAGCCAGGAGAGTTCCAGCTCCTCACTCTTCCTCCTCCAATAGGAAGCACGCACGTGTGTACAGGCACACACCTGCACAAGCAACTGCTCACATATGTATGTTAATTTGCACAAACGTCTACCCTCACATACTCTGTGAACACACTTCTTCCTACGTACACACACGGACACACCAATGGTTCTTAGGCAGGATCTTTTTCCTTCGCTGATTTGGATGATCTTCCCAGTGGCAGACAGCAGGAGACCTCTCTGTAATTGCCTCAAGAGAGAAAATGCTGGTAAACCTCAACAGATGTGGCAGATTCTGTAAGGCGAGAAAAGAGCTGATGGTTTGAGTCCAGATGACCCTCTGTCAAAGCCTTAACTAATTACCTCAATTGGATTTGTCTCCTTTCTTGAATATGGTCATGATCACAGAATCCTTAAGATCCTGGCCGAAGGGCCTGTTCTGCGCTGTAATGTTCTATGTTCTATGTTCTATGTTCTATCCCTCAGCATGCACTCCCCTTCCCAGCTGAGGGATATGATGTTGGGCAACCGTTGGCAGGAGTGTATCTCACTGTTTCAAAGTTTTGGCAGAGGTTCAATCTACTCCAGAGAATTTGCTTTTTCTTAGCTGTGAACGGTTTTTTGAGCTTTACTCTGGATCAGGAGAACACTGACTGAACTGGATGCAATGTTAAGGGATAGAAATGAGGGGGTTCATATCCAACACATATTCTCAGTTGGGGAGTTGTGCAAAATGTTCTCTCCAGTCAGCACTGACTGCCCCCCACCCCCCCCCCCCCCCGCCCAGCTCCCCCCACCCCAATGGATGGGTAAATCCCCTATCCTATTGAGAATGGGTGAAACCTGGATCCCATTCTGCATCAATAGCCTCATCATTCAAAATCACTATGATCACATGACAAAAGCTGATTGAGGACATTTAATAAGACACATTTTTGGAGGAGCAAGACAATGATGAAGAAACATCAATAGAAAGAGAATTCTCGTTGACCTTTACCTTACACCTAGATGTTGAATAATAAACCTTGATCTTTCTTTTTAAAACTTGCAAGAAACCAATCCTGGCAGATCCAAAATTACTGCTGCAGTCTCCTGTAGATCCCTTGTATCAGGCATGACTCTTCTCCTCAGGTGGATGACAAGCTTCCTGACTCAACAGCCTTGCATTTCTACAATATAGGAGACTGGTCCTATCCTTTCCACAACCTTACCAGCTATCCCTGCCAGTCCCTCTGCAAAATTTCTGACCATGACTAAATCCTCAGTTTGGAAAATTTTGTCATTCCTCCTTGAGTCATGTTTTTCTTTCTGAGAGGCTTGCCTAGCCTCCACCCTCCATGCCAAATCTGGAAATATCACCTCCAGATATGCCCTTAAATGGCGTCCCATGAGTAACTCGACTGGCATGATCCCCATGTCACATTTGGTGTTGTGTTATAAGACAGCAAAAAGCTGGCTGTACATAAGGGTAAAGGCGTATTAACTTGTTTCTTCATTGATGATTTGAATGTTTGTACAGCACATTTTGCAAACCAATTTGAGGCTGGGTGGTAAGGTAACATGGTGAATGCCATTTGGTTTTACAAATTTTACAGATTTCAGAAACTCCTCCACTGTGACTGATGTGCCATTGTCTGACTCTAAGTGCTCTGGGATACCACGAATGGCAAAAACTTCCTTCAATTTGTCAATGGTGGCAGCGGCCATTGTGGACTTCATCAACTGGACAACTATCCAATCACTTTGAGTTTATTATTAGAAACATATGGCCCACAGGTGGTCCAACAAAGTCAATACGCATTCTTGTCTGGGGTATGCTTGGCCACTCTCAAAGAGTGGTAGGCAGAACACAATTCTTTCATCATGCTTTGACCTAGATGTGACTCATACAATTCTTGTATATCTGTTTTGCAGGAGAATATCCACAGGAGATTCCTGCACTGTTTGCCCAGTTCTCTTGCTCTGGCTGGTTGTCACCCATTCCCTTCCTGCCTGTGGAGTGAGCCTGTGGTGTGACCACCTGTCTTTACGTGCTATGCACGATACTCTCTGTCCAGTGCCCCAGCCACCATTCCAGCTCCAAAACATTTCCAGGGGAAGCAGCTGGAGACATTTCTTGCATACATGCTGGCCCCGGGTACTGGAAACGTTTCCAGCTTCCCACATGGAGCACTAAGAACAGACCATGGCTGGGAGCTCTTTTGTTATGTCTTACCTCTTTAAATTAAACTTCTGAAAGATGTTTTGTTTCAGACTATATCCAATTCTCTAGAACCCTTCTTTCCTGTTCCTCGTTACCCCTCCATCAAATAAAACCTTTACAAGCTATAAAGTATAGAAATTACCTCTGAGACTACAAGTGATAAAATTAATTTATAGTTACCTGACCTTTCTACTTCCCAATCAGTTCGTTCCTTGTATCCTCTATTACGGCAGCAGGGGAAGACCACACCTTGTTTGTTCTCACAGTGCCCTTTTTATTTTTGGTTAGAGGAGGAGGGAGGAGAAAAATGCTAATGTAGTGTTTCAGGTTTAACTGCTCCTTGACACCACTATACAGTCAAGGTGACTACAGCAACTTCTCCCAGAATGCTCTTCAGTGAAGTCTCTACCAAGGCCATACAGCAGAGGCAACACAAAGACTTCACCAAGGAGAATTGGTCAGAGTGTGGAGGCAACAGTTTCACTCTCACCCATTTCCCACTGCTGTTCCAGATAAATTTGTGCTTGTAATTTTTTTTTGGACTTTGGCCCTGGCCTTTTATCTGGTTTTCTCAGTACAGCGGGACTTGGCCTTTTGGGTCACACTTGTCAAATTTCTACAGCCTCTCAGTGAGAAACTGCTCAACAAAATCCATACCAGGAAGTGGGGGAGGGAAGAAAGAGAGAAGAAGCCAAATAAAATCTCGTCTGTGCGGTGGAGTTCAATATTTCAATTATTTTAATAATGTCAGATGATACCACATAAAATATGCAAGGGTCACTGGTAAATATCAAATTCTTTCAGTGAGAGTCATTAAAATCAACATGGACATACTTTGAAACTGAGCTAAGGCTTGTGGATTAACCCTGTCACTACCAGTACTGCTGATCTGTGTACATTTTTCAGTGTATCATTTTGCTGTGTATCTGATATTTTTCTGTTAACATTTGAATCACTGCTGGGTTTTGTTAAGGGAGGTCTTTGGCAGAGGAATTTAACATTTTTCCATGTTTTGTACTGTATTGGTAGGCAACATTAAATAAAACGGAATTGAACTACTTCTGTTCCATTGTAATGATGCATTAGGCAGACTGAATGTAGATATCCTCTACTTGTTCATAGAATTTCACCACACAAAATCTAGCTATTGTCTGACAATATCATGCAGAAATCACCCCATTTGCAAATAAGGGGTCATAGAGTTTATGTTTAAATAAGAGATGGCAGTATGGGAATGTGAGGAGGCATGTAATGACTTGGAACTAACTGCCCACAAGGGTAGTGGAAGTAAGACTGTTGTGAATATGAAGTGCATGTACCTTTAAGAATACATATTTTAAACTGCTTTAATCACTATCACCAAACAAGATGTGATGTAATAGCCTCATAATTACAAGCAGCAGCAATTGGATTAAGTGTATCACACACAGCCTCCTAGATAACATTAACTCAATATTTATATAGTCTTATTTTCAAATAAAAAAACCCACATTATTGTTTTACTGACTTTTGTCATATGATTGGTATGTTTATATTAAAGAGAAGAATGTAACACAGTGGCAGCATAGTTTGAAGATTTGACTCAGCAGGATACAAACCTCATCCAAAGAACAAAGAAAAGTAAGCTTTGACAAAGGGTCATCTTGACTTGAAACACCAGCTCTTTTCTCTCCTTACAAATGTGCCAGACCTGCTGAGATTTTGCAGCGTTTTCTCTTTTGGTTTCAGATTCCAGCATCCGCAGTAATTTGGTTTTATCTCTGCCTGCCAATATTCCTAAGGATTCTGCTATTTACTGTATAGTTCCTGCATGCATTGGACCTTCCCAAATGCATTATCTCACACTTATTCCTACATGCAGAATATATGCACCATGGTTAGCACTGCTGCCTCACAGTCTTATCTTCAAATAAGAAGAACTTGGGTTCAATTCCCGGATTGGGTCACTGTCTGTGTGGAGTTTGCACATTCTCCCCATGTCTGGATGGGTTTTCTCTGGGTGCTTCGGTTATCTCTCACAGTCAAAAGATGTGCGGGTTAGATGGATTGGCTATGCTAAATTGCCACTTAGTGTCAGGGGGTCTTGCTAGAGTAAATGCATGGTGTTATGGGGATAGGGTCTGGGTGGTTTTGTGATTGGTGCAGACTCAACGGGCCGAATGGCCTCCTTCTGCACTGTAATATTCAATACATTGGGCCTTCCAAAATGCATTATCTCATAGTTGAAGACCAAGTCAAAGAACAACTGAAGAAGAAGTGGAACAACTATAAAGGACTCACTGGGGAAGTGATTCTGCCTCTTTATAAGAATCCTACATGTAATTCTGGGATTGCACTTTGCTCCAGCCAGCAGGCGCCAGGTCTCGGTGAGATCGTTCATCGGCATGACAACAGATATAGACAGACTGAGTACACAATGGGACGGATGTGCTTACAACACCAAGAAAATGCTTGACTTTTTAAACTGTATGCAAAACCGATGTGGGTGGTTGGGTGCTAAAGCCCATCCATTTCATACACTGAATTGTATATTTGCATAGAAGTGACAAGTGATGATTCAACCAACCAATGCCAGGCTCATTGCTGACCTATGTAGCTGACAGCAACGGGGGGAGGGGGGGAGGGGGGGAGGTGCGGTGGTGGTGGTGTGGCGGTATGGTGCAATGCTTTTTCAGAGAGTTGGTGCACACAAATGGCCTCCTCCTGTACTGTGGGGATTCTATGGTTCTATGGACACAGGCACCTATCCTGACGCAAGCAAGCTAGAAGACATCAGTGCGATGCCCACTCTGCAAGGCAAAATGATCTGAAATGTTGCCTTGGTTTGTTTAATTTCATTTTGCCTATACACTATATATTTCATTCAGTATGTGGATGGCCCGACTAGAGATGGGGCAAAACTTGACCTCCTCTTGGGAAATTAGGAAGGGCAGGTGATAGTGTTAGTGAGGGATCACTTTGGGACCTGTGACTATAATTCTCTTAGTTTTAAGATAGCTATGGAGAAAGATAGGTCTGATCCAAAAGTTAATACTCTAAATTGGAGCAAAGCTAATTTTGATGGTGTCAGGCAGGAACTTTCAAAAGTTAATTGGGGGAGTTTGTGGGAAGGAAAGGGATGTCTGGTAAGTGGCAAGGTTTCAAGAATGTGTTAACCAGGGTTCAGGGTAAACATATTCCTCTTAGAGTGAAGGGCAAGGCTGACAGAAGTCAGGAACCCTGGATGATTTGGGATATTGAGGCCCTGGTCAAGAACAAGAAGGAGGCACATGACATGCATAGGCAGCTGGGATCAAGTGAATCTCTTGAAGAGTATAGGGGATGTAGGAGTAGAGTTAAGAGAGGAATCAGGAGGGCAAAAAGGGGACACAAAATTGTTTTGGCAGATAAGGGTAAGGAAAATCCAAAGAGCTTCTACAAATACATAAAGAGCAAAAGAGTAACAAGGAGTAGGCCCTCTTAAGGATCAACAAGGTAATCTATGTGTGGATCCACAAGAGGTGGATGAGATCCTAAATGAATATTTCTCATCAGTATTTACTGTTGAGAAAAACATGAATGTTAGGGAACTTGGGGAATTAAATATTGATGTTTTGAGGAGTGTACATATTACAGAGAAGGAGGTGCTAGAAGTCTTAAAGCGCATCAAGGTAGCTAAATCTGTGGGACCTGATGAAAAGTATCCCAGGACATTGTGGGAGGCTAGGGAGCTAATTGCAAGTCCCCTAGCCGAGATATTTGAATCATCAATAGTCATGGGTGATGTGCCTGAAGATTAGAGACTGGCAAATGTTGTGCAATTTTTTAAAAGGGCTGCAAGGAAAAGCCTGGGACTTATAGGCCTGTTAGCCTCACATCTGTAGTGGGTAAATTGTTGGAAGGTGTTTTGAGTGACAGCATGTACTGGCAGCTAGAGATGCAAGGACAGTCAGCATGGCTTTGTCAGTGGAAAATCATGTCTCACAAATTTGATTGAGTTTTTTGAAGGGTAACCAAGAAGGTAGATGAGGGCAGTGCAGTTGATGTTGTCTACATGAACTTTAGCAAGGCCTTTGACAAGGTACTGCATGGTAGGTTGTTGCATAAGGTTAAATCTCACAGGATCCAGGTTGAGTTATCTTTATAGATACAAAATTGTCTTGTTGACAGAAGTCAGAGGGTGGTTGTAGAGAGCTGTTTTTCAAACTGGAGGCCTGTGACCAGTGGTGTGCCTCAGGGATCAGTGCTGGCCCCACTGTTATTTGTCATTTATCTGAAAGATTTGGATAATTTCAGGGGCATGGTTAGTAAGTGTGCAGATGACACTGAGATTGGTGGCATGATGGACAATGAGAAAGATTATCTCCAATTGGGCCAGTGGGCTGACGAATGGTAGATGGAGTTTAATTTAGACAAATGCGAGGTAATGCATTTTGGTAGATTGAACCAGGGCAGGACTTACTTAGTTAATTGTAGGGCGTTGGGGAGAGTTACAGAACAAAGAGATTGATGGGTACATGCTCATAGCTCCCTGAAAGTGGAGTCTCAAGTGGACAGAGTGCTGAAGGAGGCAATCGGCATGCTTGGTTTCATTGGTCAGAACATTGAATGCAGGAGTTGGGACGTCTTGTTGAAGTTGTACAAGACATTGGTAAGGCTACACTTGGAATACTGTGTGCAATTCTGGTCACCCTATTATAGAAAGGATATTATTAAACTAGAAAGAGTGCAGAAAAGATTTACTAGGATGCTACTGGGACTTGATGGATTGAATTATAAGGAGAGGGTGAATAGACTGGAACTTTTTTCTCTGGAGTATAGGAAGCTGAGGGGTGGCCTTATAGAGGTCTATAAAATAATGATGGGCATAGACAAGGTAGATAGTCAATATCTTTTCCCAAAGGTAGTGGAGTCTAAAGCTAGAGGGCATAGGTTTAAGGTGAGAGGGAAGAGATACAAAAGTGTCCAGAGGGGCAATTTTTTCACACAGAGGGTGGTGAGTATCTGGAACAAGCTGTCAGAGGTAGTAATAGAGGCAGGTATAGTTTTATCTTTTAAAAAGCATTTAGGTAGTTACATGGTACAATGGGTATAGAGGGATACAGGCCAAATGCGAGCAACTGGGATTAGTTTAGGGGTTTTAAAAAATGAGTGGCATGGACAAGTTGGGCCGAAGGGCCTGTTTCCATGCTGTACACCTCGATAACTCTAGACTTAAATTTTCCCAGAAAGTTCTGTAGCCACATCCACTTCTGAAGAAAGAAATACCTTCCATTTGACAGAAGAGTCATCAACATGTTAATAATTACCTTAAAATATCAATAACTGAAGGACCATCAACTTTTCAGTTTTACAGTTCAATTGAGGAGACTACACTTGAGACTGATACATCCCAAAAAAGTTTTGGGAGTGTACTAGAATGGGAAGCCATTTGATTTTGCCTCCCGGCTAATTATTCAAATAGAGAATGTGAAACCTGGGCACTAGTTTCAGTATCCAGTAGTTCGCAGTTACTTATTTGGAAAAAGATTTCTCGTGGAAACAGAGTTTAAGCTGCTTAAAATGATCTGGCACAAAGTCCTAACTTGTACAGCACCAAGGTTACAGCGCCTACTGATGGTGGATGATGAATCTGGGAAAGCGTGTGTAGATAGTTTGAGTCATGTTGAGATCAAAATGGAGGAGGTATTGGGGTTCTTGAGAAATTATTGGAGAGAATTCTTCGAGACAGGATTTAGCGAAAGGTAACGTGGTTTTGTGAAAGGGAGGGAGGTCATGCCTCACTAACTTGATCGAGTTTTTTGAGGAAGTGACAAAGATGATTGATGAAGGTAGGGCAGTGGATGTTGTCTATATGGACTTCAGTAAGGCCTTTGATAAGATCCCTCATGGCAGACTGGTGCAGAAGATGAAGTTGCATGGGATCAGAGGTGAGCTGGCAAGATGGATACAGAACTGGCTCAGTCATAGAAGACAGAGGGTAGAAGTAGAAGGATGTGTTTCTGAATGGAGAGCTGTGACAAGTGCATTCCTCAGGGACCTTTGCTGTTCGTAATATATATAAACCATTTGGAAGAAAATGTAACTAGTTTGATTAGTAAGTTTGCAGACGACACAAAGGTTGGTGGATTTGTGGATAGCAATGAGGACTATCAGAGGATACAGCAGGATATAGATCTGTTGGAGGTTTGGGTGGAGAGATGGCAGATGGAGTTTAATCCGGACAAATGTGAGATAACGTATTTTGGACAGTCTAATAAAGATAGGAAATATACAGTAAATAGCAGAACCATTCAGAGTATCGATAGGCAAAGGGATCTGAGTGTACAAGTACACAGGTCACTGAAAGTGGCAACACAAGTGCAGAAGGTCATCAAGAAGGCATACGGCATGCTTGCCTTCATTGGCCGGGATATTGAATTTAAAAATTGGCAAGTCATGTTGCAGTTTATAGAATCTTAGTGAGGCCACACTTGGAATATAGTGTTCAATTCTGGTCGCCACATTACCAGAAGGATGTGGAGGCTTTGGAGAGGGTACAGGGAAGGTTTACCAGGATGTTGCCTGGCATGGAGGGCATTAGCTATGAGGAGAGGTTGGAGAAACTTGGTTTGTTCTCACTGGAACAACGGAAGTTGAGGGGTGACCTAATAGAAGTCTACAAGGTTATGAGGGCATGGATAGAGTGGATAGTCAGAAGCTTTTTCCCAGGCTGAAAGAGTCAATTACTAGGGGGCATAGGTTTCCGGTGCGAGGGGCAAGTTTTAAAGGAGATGTACGAGAAAAGTATTTTTAAACAGAGGGTGGTGGGTGCCTGGAACTTGCTGCCAGTGGAGGTAGTGGAAGCAGATACGATAGTGATTCTTAAGGGGTGTCTGGACAAATACATAAATAGGATGGGAATAGAGGGATATGGTTCCTGGAAGAGTTGGATGTTTTAGTTCAATTGGACAGCATGGTTGGTGCAGGCTTGGAGGGCTGAAGGGCCTGTTTCTGTGCTGTAATTTTCTCTCTTCTTTGTACTGGTCAAAGTACAAGGGTAGGATTGTGGCCTACACTACAGACCAGGTAATTCCATAGTTACATCCAATTCCTTAAGCTGCTTAATTGAACCCTGAAGAACTGGAGACATCCCTCTGGACCAGTGGTCTCCAAACTCCAATCTGGACACAGCCCGCTGCAGGCTGGATGTGGTCCGGGGGCCGTAGTTTGGAGACCCCTGCTCTAGACCATGGTTTCATAAGACCATAAGAAATAGGAGTAGAAGTAAGCCATTTGGCACATTGAGTTTGCTCTACCATTCAATGTGATTGATCTGATATTATGCTCAACTCCACTTTCCTGCCTTATTCTGATAACCCTTGATGCCTTTAGTGAATAAAAATCTGTCTATCCCAGCCTTGAACATACTTAACGACCCTGTCTCTACAGCCTTTTGCGGTAAAGAATCCACAGGTTCCCCACCCTCAGAGAAGGAGTTCCTCCACATCTCTGTCTTAAATGGATGACCCCTTACTCTTGTTCTAAACTCTTCCACAAGATAAGCAACCTCTCAGCATCTATGCTGTCAAGCTTTTCAAAAATCCTAGATGTTTCAATAAGGTCGCCTCTCGTTCTTCTAAACTCCAAAGAGGACAGGCCCGACATACTCAACTTCTCCTCATAAGAAAATCCCTGCAAACCTGGGATCAACCTAGTGAATATTCCATGGACTGCCTCTCAGCCTACAAGTTAATCTTGTTGACACAATTCTGCACTTTGGCCTCTAATTTTAGCTGAACTAAGTGTTAAGCACTACTGCAGGAAATGACCAATGATAAAGCAACTATGGAAGACTGTGAATGGCAGATGGCCAGAGTTCTTCCAGGACATTTCAGAGACTGTAAGGCCATTTTGGCCATATAGGGATGAATTCAGTATACTTCAGGAGATATCCTTAAGGGAAAATAGGTCATCATCCCAGGATCCATGTTACCTGATTGCCTCCAATATTTTCATTAGGTTCAAATGGGAATTGATCAAACCAGAAGATTGGCCAGCGAAATGGTATATTGGCTAGGAATCCACCAAAACATCAAAAGGGCCTTGAGGGATTGTGCAATAAAACAAACTTTCACACCTAGTAATCTGAAAGAACCACCATTGCCTCACTGGTACCTGTACATTCATGGACCAGACTTACAATTGGTCTCTTCAATGTGCATAGAGATGTATTCTAGATTGTAATGGGTTATTTTATCAATTTTACCATTTTCCATCAATGACATACTGTCACCATTACATCAGCATTATGTTTGTTCTTCAGTCTGTTTGGGGCACCACAGAATGTGGTTTCAGACAATGGACTCCAATACATCGGATGACCTGTTCAAGTGAGGTGAGATAAGTGTGGAGTCAACCACACCACGTTATCACGACATTACCCCAGATCTAATGAAATGGCAGAACTTATGGTTCAAACTTTAAAATCCCTAATCATGAAATGGTGTCAAACAAAAGATGAGCTACATGTGGCTATGCAGCATCTTAGAGCGATACCACCAAAGTGACTGTTCCCTCACCTCCAGAATTGCTATTCAGGAGACAAGTGAGGACAAACCTTTCCAGTCTCTTGTCAATACTCCCAGGAGTATGAGATGAATTACTTGAGGAATGGGGGGGCGGATTAAATATGCCCACAACCAGCATGCAGGTAACGAATTACCCAACCTGAACACAGGGTGGCACAGTAGCACAGTGGTTAGCACTGCTGCTTCACAGCTCAAGGGACCTGGGTTCGATCTCTGGCTGTGCGGAGTTTGCACACTCTCCTCGTGTCTGCGTGGGTTTCCTCTGGGTGCTCCAGTTTCCTCCCAAAGTTCAAAGATGTGCAGGTTAGAGTGATTGGCCAAGCTGAAATTGCCTTTAACATCCTTAGATGCATGGATTAGTGGGTAAATATGTAGCGATATGGGGGTAAGGCCTAGGTGGATTGTGGTTGGTGCAGACTCGATGGGCTGAATGGCCTCTTTCTGTAGGATTTCTATGATTGGACGGAAAGTTTGAATACAATCGCCAACTGGTCTTATATGGAATTTAACAGAAATTACTTGCTATGGAACCAAAAGAAAGGGGGGGATATTAAATTGGTTTTTTGCATCCGTATTTACCAAGGAAAGTGGCATGGAGTCTACGGAAATAAGGCAAACAAGTAGGGAGGTCATGGAACCTATACAGATTAAAGGGGAGGAGGTACTTGTTGTCTTGAGGCAAATCAGAGTAGATAAATCCCCAGGACCGGACAGGACCTTGAAGGAGACTATTGTTGAAATTGCAGGGGTCCTGGCAGATATATTTAAAATGTTGATATCCACGGGTGAGGTACCGGATGATTGGAGGATAGCCCATGTTGTTCCATTGTTTAAAAAAGGCTCAAAAAGTAATCTGGGAAATTATGGGCCACTAAGTTTGACGTCAATAATAGGTAAATTATTGGAAGGAGTACTAAGAGATAGGATCTACAAATACTTGGATGGACTGGGACTTATTAGGGAGAGTCAACATGGCTTTGTGTGTGACAGGTCACGTTTAACCAATCTATTAGAGTTTTTCAAGGAGGTTACCAGGAAAGACGATGAAGGGAAGGCAGTGGATGTTGTCTACATAGACTTCAGTAAGGCCTTTGACAAGATCCCGCATGGGAGGTTAGTTAGGAAGGTTCAGTCACTAGGTATACATGGAGAGGTAGTGAATTGGATTAGACACTGGCTCAATGGAAGAAGCCAGAGGGTGGTAGTGGAGGATTGCTTCACTGAGTGGAGGCCTGTGACTAGTGGTGTGCCGCAGGGATCAGTGCTGGGTCCATTGTTGTTTGTCATCTATATCAATGATCTGGATGATAATGTGGTAAATTGGATCAGCAAATTTGCTGATGATACAAAGATTGGAGATGTAGTGGACAGTGAGGGAAGTTTTCAAAGCTTGCACAGGGATTTGGACCAGCTAGAAAAATGGGCTGGAAAATGGCAGATTGAGTTTAACGCAGACAATTGTGAGGTATTGCACTTTGGAAGGACAAACCAAGGTAGAACATACAAGGTAAATGGTAGGACACTGAAGAGTGTAGTAGAAAGAGGGAATCAAAATGAAGTGACTGGGAGAGAGGAGGTTAGCTCGCAAATAGGGAGAGATTATTGACAGTGTGAGAGGGAGGATAGGCAGGTGATGGAGAAGGGAAGCGCTCAGGCTGAAGGTTTGAGATGTGTCTAGTTTAACGCTAGGAGTGCTGTTAACAAAGTGGATGAACTTAGAGCGTGGATTGCTACTTGGAAATATGATGTGGTGGCCATTACAGAGACTTGGATGACTCAGGGACAGGACTGGATACTTCAAGTGCCGGGTTTCTGATGTATCAGGAGGGACAGGGAGGGAGGCAAAAGAGGTGGCAGAGTGGCACTGTTGATCAGGGCTAGTGTCACGGCTGTAGAAAAAATGGACACCACGGAGGGATTGTCTACGGAGTCTCTGTGGATGGAGGTTCAGAACAGGAAGGGGTCAATAACTTTACTGGGTGTTTTCTATAGGCTGCCTGATAGTAACAGGGATGTTGAGAAACAGATAGGGAAACAGATCCTGGAGAGATGTAATAATAACAGAGTTGTTGTGATGGGAGACTTTCATTTCCCAAATATGGATTGGAATCGCCCTAGGGAAAGGGGTTTAGATGGGGAGGAGTTTGTTAGGTGTGTTCAGGAGGGTTTCCTGACACAATATGTGGATAAGCCTACAACAGGAGAGGCTGTACTTGATTTGGTATTGGGTAGTGAACCTGAACAGGTGTCGGATCTCTCAGTGGAAGAGTATTTTGGGGATAGTGATCATACCACCTCCTCTAACCTGAATCTGGCTAAGTTAGGGGTTCTATTCATAGACATGCAGGGTAGAATAGGTGTAGGGTGATGCGGCGGCGCGGGCTCGTTGGGCCGAAGGGCCTGTTTCCCGTGTTCTTTGTTCTTTGTTCTATAACGCTATCTCCTTTGCACTAGCATTGGAGAGAGATAGGATCAGACAAGCTAGGAAAGTGTTTATCTGGAGTAAGGGGAATTATGAAGCAATCGGGCAGGAAATTCGAGGCATAAATTGGAAGGAGGTTTTCTCGGGGAAATGTACTGAAGTAATGTGGCAGATTTTCATGGAATATTTGTCTGGAGTTCTGCATGACAACGTTCCAATGAGACAGGGAAGTTTTGGTAGGTTACAGGAACTATGGTGCACAAAAGTTGTAATGAATTTAATCAAGAAAAGAAAGCGTACAAAAGGTTCAGGGAACTAGGTAATGTTAGGGATCTAGAGGAGTATACGACTTGTAGGAAGGAACTTAAGAAGGAAATTAGGAGAGCCAGAAGGGGTCATGAGAAGGCCTTGGCAGGTAAGATTAAGGAAAACCCCAAGGCATTCTACAAGTATGTGAAGAGCAAAAGGATGAGATGTGAAGGACTAGGACCTATCAAATGTGACAGTGGGAAAGTTTGTATAGAACCAGTAGAAATCGCTGAGGTGCTCAGTGAATACTTCACTTCAGTATTCACGGTGGAAAAGGATCTTGGTGGTTGCAGTGCAGGCTTGCAGCAGACTGGAAGGCTTGAGTATGTAGACATTAAGAAAGAGGATGTGTTGGAGCTTTTGAAAAACATCAAGTTAGATAAGTCGCCGGGACGAGATGGAATGTACCCCAGGCTACTGTGGGAGGCGAGGGAAGAGATTGCAGAGCCTCTGGCGATGTTTTTTGTGTCGTCGATGGAGACGGGAGAGGTTCCGGAGGATTGGAGGACTGTGGATGTGGTTCCTCTATTCAAGAAAGGGAGAAGAGGTAGCCCAGGAAATTATCGACCGGTGAGTCTAACGTCAGTGGTTGGTAAGTTGATGGAGAAGATCCTGAGAGACAGGATTTATGAACATTTGGGGAGGCACAGTATGATCAAAAATAGTCAGCGGGGCTTTGTCAAAGGCAGATCATGCCTTACGAGCCTGGTTGAGTTTTTAGAAGATATGACTAAACACATTAACAAAGGAAGAGCAGTAGGTGTGGTTTATCTGGACTTCAGCAAGGCGTTCAAAATGGTCCCTCATGCAAGGCTTATTGAGAAAGTGCGGGGGCATGGGACCCAAGGGGACATTGCTTCATGGATCCAGAACTGGCTTGCCCACAGAAGGCAAAGAGTGGTTGTAGATGGGTCTTTTTCTGCATGGAGGTCGGTCACCAGTGGAGTGCCCCAGGGATCTGTTCTGGGACCCTTGCTCTTTGTGATTTTTGTAAATGACCTGGATGAGGAAGTGGAGGGCTGGGTTGGTAAGTTTGCCAATGACACAAAGGCTGGTGGTGTTGTGGATAGTTTGGAGGGATGTCAGAAGTTGCAACATGACATAGATAGGATGCAAGACTGGGCAGAGAAGTAGCAGATGGACTTCAACCCAGATAAGTCTGTGGTAATTCATTTTGGTAGGTCAAATGGGATGACAGAATATAATATTAATGTAAGATTCTTAGCAGTGTGGAAGATCAGAAGGATCTTGGGGTCTGGGTTCATAGGACTCTCAAATCAGCTTCGCAGGTAGAGGATGTGGTGAAGAAGGTGTATGGTGTACTGGCCTTCATCAATCAAGGAATTGAGTTTAGGAGTCGGGAGATAATGCTGCAGCTTTATAAGACCCTGGTGAGACCTCACTTGGAGTACTGTGCTCAGTTCTGGTCGCCTCATTACAGGAAGGATGTGGATGCCATTGAAAGGGTACAGAGGAGATTTACAAGGATGTTGCCTGGATTGGGTGGCATGCCTTATGATGATAGGTTGAGAAAGCTTGGTCTTTTCTTCTTGGAGAGACGAAGAATGAGAGGTGACCTGATAGAGGTGTATAAGATGTTGAGAGGTATTGATTGAGTGGATTCTCAGAGGCTTTTACCCAGGGCTGAAATGGCTGCCACAAGAGGACACAGGCTTAGGGTGCTGGGGAGTAGGTACAGAGGAGATGTCAGGGGTAAGTTTTTCACTCAGAGGGTGGTGGGTGCGTGGAATTGGCTGCCGGCAGTGTTGGCGGAAATGGATTCAACAGGGTCTTTTAAGAGACTTTTAGATAAGTACATGGGACTTTGTAAGATAGAGGGTTATAGATAAGCCTAGTAGGTAGGGACATGTTTGGCGCAACTTGTGGGCTGAAGGCCCTGTTTGTGCTGTAGTTTTTCTATGTTCTATGTTCTAGAGGGATCTGGGAATACAGATACATAATTCCCTAAAAGTGGCATCACAGTAGGTAGGATCGTAAAAAGTGCTTTTGGTATATTGGCCTTTATAAATTGGAGTATCAAGTTATGGTGAGGTTGGACAAGACATTGGTGAGGCCGAATTTAGAGTATTGTGTACAGTTTTGGTCACCTAATTACAGGAAGGATATTGATAAGGTTGAAAGAGCGCGGGGAAGTTTTACAAGGATGTTGCCGGGTCTTGAGAACCTGAGTTACAGAGAAAGATTGAATAGGTTAGGACTTTATTCCCCAGAGCATAGAAGAATGAGGGGAGATTTGATAGAGGTGTATAAAATTATGATGGGTATAGATAGAGTGAATGCAAGCAGGCTTTTTCCACTGAGGCTAGGGGAGAAAAAAAACCAGAGGGCATGGGTTAAGGGTGAAGGGGGAAAGTTTAAAGGGAATATTGTGGGGGGGGGAGGGTTTCTTCACACAGAGAATGGTGGGAGTGTGGAATGAGCTGCTGGATGAAGTGGTAAATGTGGGGTCACTTTTAACATTTAAGAATAAGACAGGTACATGGATGAGAGGGGTGTGGAGGGATATGGTCCAGGTGCAGGTCAGTGGGACTAGGCAGAAAATGGTTCGGCAAAGCCAAGAAGGGCCAAAAAACCTGTTTCTGTGCTGTAATGTTCTATGATTCTACTCATGCCCAATGATGTGGCAGTGTAACAAAACAAATACCAAACCAGTACAATACCAGACACAAGCCTATTGAGACCAGAGTACAACCTAAGAGACAACACAAACTAATCTCCACTGGGCCAAAACCTCAGAGGCAATCACTGTCTGATGACTCTCTACTTGTATTTTCTTCCTTCCACTAATTGTGTATGTAATGTCTGTCGCTTTAAGACTGTACAACAAAGTGAGTCACCTGACTTGATAGACCAATAGAGAGCTGAGTGTGAGTGATCACCCCAGATGGTGGAGTCCTCTGTCAGGCAGAATCTTAAAGCAGCCATGTTGTAGACATATGAAAACTGGAGCTCTGCTCCAAGATAGCCTAGAGCTGCAAACCTCCTGTACCAATTCCTTCATCAATAAATAACTTGTTCCTAACAAAGTCTCATATCTCTTAACAACATCATCAAAGCCACAACATATCAGTGATGAGATGGAATTGACTGAGTGGCGCAATCCACCTGTGAATATTAAGTTTAATTGAAGTTTGGAAAAGAGGGATACCTCTTGGGCTAATAGACTCAGCGAAGAGCCTAGTGAGAGTTATTTAGCTAATGTCATACCCTGAGGGGCAGACGAAGTACCAAACCCAGTGTGGTCAGTGAGCCAAGAGATTTGGGAAGATATACAGAAAAATAAAATGAGAGGTTAGCCTTTAGGAGTCAGGAAAGTGAAACTTGAGTGAAAAAAAGTTCAGGAGGTTTTGAAATAAAAGGAAGATATACAGAGCGAGAAAAAAGTTTTGTTTCAAATTTAAAAATGAAAAATTGAAGGCAGAGATGTGCTGCAGCTAAATAACCTCAGAGGTTAAAAAGAGAAAAAAGGAAGAAAAGCCTTGGAGTGTTATTGCAGGTATTCTGATCTGAAGAGAACTGCAACATGTTTGGGTAGAAATCCCTGCACTGAGAGATTTCCAGCAGAGAAATTCTGATGTTTTTAAAAGAGAACTCCTTTAGAAAGTTTTAAAAAAGACAGTTTTTAAAACAGATAATTGCCCTGAAAGGACAGCATCCATCTGTGAGTTAAATTAATGAAAAGAATGGCACATTTTATAGAATCCCTATAGTGCAGAAGGAGGCCATTTGGCCCATCAAATCTGCACCGACGACAACCCCGCCCAGACCTATTTCCATAACCCCACATATTTACCCTGCTAATCCCCTGACACTAGGGTCAATTTAATATGGCCAATCAACCTAATCCATACACCTTTGGACTGCAGGGGGAAACCAGAGCACCCATGCAAATACGGAGAGATTGTGCAAACCTCCACATAGATAGTGGCTCAAGGCTGGAAGTGAGCCCAGGTCCCTGCTGCTGTCAGGCAGCTATGCTATTCACTGTGCCACCAGGCCACCCATTTAGGGAAAGAAAAGGGATTCTGCAGCCAGGAAATATAAAAAAAGCAGCAGAAATTGTCAAAGAAATCTTGCACCAGCTAAAAAGAGAAATTATACAATTTACCAAAGGTCCAAGATAGAGGAGATGTTGTTTGCTGCTAAACCTGCAGAAGTGCAGGAAAAGCATAGACAGAGAGAAACAGCAGCTGTGGCTGTTTAGAAAAAATGAT
The DNA here is from genome assembly GCF_965287045.1 of Carcharhinus amblyrhynchos. Classification (NCBI taxonomy): domain Eukaryota; kingdom Metazoa; phylum Chordata; class Chondrichthyes; order Carcharhiniformes; family Carcharhinidae; genus Carcharhinus; species Carcharhinus amblyrhynchos. Next base: position 67,233,005 of record NC_137326.1, read on the forward strand.
AGTCTTAAAGCAGTAAAATTGTACAACATTTCATGAAACTGCCTCAAAAAGAAACAAAGGACAGAAATATTCGAGAAGACTTCAAATTGAGGACATTTCTAAAAACAAGAGGCCAATCGTAAAAAAGGGATCTACAAGTAGTACAAGGCTCAAAGGAGGAAATAAAGACCTCAACTTAAGAAAGAGGCAACATTGGAACACAGGAGACAATAAACCTTCAAGCACGAGTCAACACCAGACTCAGAGTAGGCAGTAAAAGTCTCCTGATAGGGGGTACTGAGAATTCCTGGAGAAAGGGTAAGCCACAAGGAAGGCAGCAAAAGAGTTGAAAATAGGGCAACGAAAGACCCCAGAGGAGGGAACAATACCACAGAGGAGTGCAACAAAAGACCCCAGAGGAAAAGCAGTAGAAGACACTAAATGAATGAATGAAGAGCTGAAGCCGTGAAGATTCATTGGGTCCCATCCTTTTGTAATGAGAATTTCCTTGAAAGCTTTAGCAATAAACTATAAGTAAACAATAAAGATGTAATCAGTCAGAAAGTAAGAAAAGCCACAGCAGAATAAGGGTGGCATGGTGGCACAGTGGTTAGCACTGCTGCCTCACAGCACCAGGGACCCGGGTTCAATCTTGGCCTGGGTGACTCTTTGTGTGGAGTTTGTACATTCTCCCTGTGTTTATGTGGGATTTCTCTGGGTGCTCTGGCTTCCTCCCACAGGCCAAAGATATGCAGGTTAGGTGGATTGATCATGTTGAGTTACTGTGCAGCTGGAGCCATACTGGAAATTCTCTAGTGATCCAGTTGAATGACCAAATTACCAGTCATATGGAATACACCAATCAGCTAGAGAAATTTACATTTTGCAGAGAGGCAGAAACTGTCTGGTGATTGAAGGTGCTGAGGAGGACTTAGCAATGGACAAACTCAAAGACAGAATGCAACTGTTGAAACAAGTTAGCTTTCAGGGGAAATGTCTAATAAATTAAACAAGAAGGAGGCAGCAATATTGAATGCAGAAGTAGAGTGTGATGCAACTATGACATGGGGTGGAACGGTGACACAGTGGGGCAACACTGGCAGAGTTGACGTGGCACAGTGGCATAGTGGTTAGTGCTGCTGCCTCACAGTGCCAGAGACCCGGGTTCAATTCCGGCCTCAGGTCGACTGTGTGGAGTTTGCATGTTCTCCCCGTGTCTGCATGGGTTTCCTCTGGGTGCTCAGGTTTCGTCCCTCACTCCAAAGATGTGCAGGTTGGTCGGATTGGCCATCTAAATTGTCCTTTCGTGTCAAGGGATTAGAAAGGTAAATACGTGGGGTTGCGGGGTTAGGGCCTGGGTGGGATTGTGATTGGTGCAGACTCAATGGACTGAATGGCCTTCTTCCACACTGTAGGGATTTTATGATTCTATTCTATAAAAAGAAAAATGTGAGTTGTCTGAAAATATGCAAAGCATAAAGAAGGAGAGATTGTTACCAAATGTTGGAAGAAACTGATGGATTCACCTTGGAAGAAATTCATAAATGGATAAACTGAATGGATTGCAAAAGCAGATGATAGAATCATGCAGTGCAGAAGAGGCCCTACACCCCATTGGGTCTGCAGCGACATGTGAGATATACCTAATGAACCTAAATAATCCCACTTACCAGTCCCTGGCCCAAAGCTGTGAATATTATGATGTGCCAAGCACTTAAAGAATGTGAGGCAACTGGCCTCTACCATCCTCACAGGTAGTGCATTGACTGTCACAAACCACACTTGGCTAAAAATGTTTTTCCTCATATCCTCTCCTAAACCTCCTGCTCCATACCTTGACCTATGTTCTCTCATGACCAATCCTTAAACTAAGGGGAATGGCCGATCCTTATCCACCCTGTTCATGGCCCTCATGATCTTGTATACCTCAATCAGATCACCTCTCAGACTTATAATAAAAGCAAAATACTGCGCATGCTGGAATCTGAAACAAAAAACAGAAAATGCTGGAAAATCTCAGCCGTTCTGACAGCATCTGTGGGGAGAAGATAGAGCTAATGTTTTGCGCATAGATGACCCTTCATTAGAGGTATATTCCCTCCCCACAGATGCTGTCAGACCTGCTGATTTTTTCCAACATTTACTGTTTTTGCACCTCTCAGTCTTCTCTACTCCAACAAAAACAACACAAAATTATCCAACTTCCCTTCATGAATTAAATGCTCCATCCTAGGCAACATCCTGGTGAATCTCCTCTGCACTCTCTCCAGTGCAATCACCTCCTTCCTATAATGTGGCAACCAGAACTGCACAGTACTCCAGCTGTTGCCTCACCAAACTTCTATAATTCCAGCAAAACTTCCCTGCTTTTGCAGTCTGTGTCAATTGATAAAGGCAAGCGTCCCATATGCCTTTATCACCACCCCATTAACATGCTCTTCCACCTTCAGAGATCTGTGGACAAACATGCCAAGTTCATTTTCTTCCTTAGAACGTCTCAGTTTCATGCTGTTCATTGAATACTTCCTTTCAAATTACTCCTTCCAAAGTGTATCACCTCACATTTTTCAGGATTAAATTCCTTCTGCCATTTACCTGTCCGTTTCACCATTGTGTCTATATCTTCCTGTAGCCCCAATACGCTAAACCTCACGGTTATCCACCTGGCCAATCTTTGTGCCAAAATCTTATTAATCCTACAGATTAATAGAACATAGAACATAGAACATAGAACATTACAGCGCAGAACAGGCCCTTCGGCCCGCGATGTTGCGCCGACCAGTTAAAAAACAATGACCCTCTAACCTAAACCAATCCCTTTCCATCCATAAACCTATCCACGGATCTCTTAAACGCCCCCAAACTAGGCGCATTTACAACTGCAGCAGGCAGGGCATTCCAATCCCTCACCACCCTCTGGGTAAAGAACCTACCCCTGACATCCGTCCTATAACTAACCCCCTTAATTTAAAGCCATGCCCCCTCGTGCTAGCTTTCTCCATCCGAGGAAAAAGGCTATCACTATCCACCCTATCTAAACCTCTAATCATCTTATATGTTTCAATAAGATCCCCTCTTAGCCGCCTTCTTTCTAACGAAAACAACCCCAAATCCCTCAGTCTCTCCTCATAGGACCTCCCCTCTGTATCAGGCAACATCCTGGTAATAAGTTACACATATATTACAGATAGCTCCAAGAAAGATAGGATGTAATGGTAGGGGATTTTAACTTCCCCTACATTGACTGGGACAGCCATAATAGGAGACAGGAGAGAAATTTGTTGAGTGTATTCAGGACGAATTTCTCATTCAGTATGTGGATGGTCCGACTAGAGAGGGGGCAAAATTGACCTCCTCTTGGGAAATATATAAGGCAGGTGACAGAAGTGAGTGATCACTTTGAGACAAGTGACCACAATTCTACTAGCTTTAAGATAGCTATGGAGAATGATAGTTTTCTTAATGAAACTTGTCATTATCAATCATGGCACAGATTACAATACCAGCAAGATCATGTTGGAGTTGTATAGGATTTTGGAAAGGCCACAGCTTGAGTACTGTGTGTAGTTCTCATTGTTACGTTATAGGAATAATGTGATTTCCCTGGAGGGAATGCAGACGAGATTCACTGGATGCTGCCTGGATGGAATATTTAAGTTATGAAGAGAGGTTGCGTAGGCTTGGGTTGTTTTCATTGGAGCAGAAAAGGTTGAGAGATGACCTGACTAAAGTGTACAAGATTACGAGGGGCATAGACAGAATGTATAAGGAAGAACTGTTCCCCTTAATTGAAGGGTCAGTCATAAGGCACATACTTCAAGGTGAGAGGTTTAGGGGGTTTGTGAGGAAAAACATTTTACCCAGAGGGTGGTGATGCACTGCCTGGGAGGGTGGTAGAGACAGGTTGCCTCACATCCTTTCAAATGTACCTGGATGAGCACTTACCATGTGTAGATGGGAGATAGGATTAGGTGAGAGTTCAAATGTTTTTCACGTGTTGGTGCAGACATGATGAGTCGAAGGGCCTCTTCGGCACTGTATGATTCTATGATTCTTGGCAAGGTGAAGTGGTAAGGTTGGGCAGGTGAATGAAAAATGAGAAATACAATTTTTCATAAGATTGCCTTTAGAACGTTTTTCATAAGATCCCACCCATAATGTTTTGACCTCAACTACTTTTTGTGGTAGTGAATTCCATAGGCTAACCACTCTCTGGGTGAAGAGATTTCTCCTCATCTCTGTCCTAAACCATTTGTATCCTTAGACTCTGACCCCTGGTTCTGGACAGCCCCACCATCGGTAACATATTCCTGCATCCACCCTGTCTGTCCTGTTAGAATCTTCTAGGTTTCTTTGAGAGCCCCCTCAATCATATAAAATATAATCCTAACAGACTCAATCTCTCCTGATAGGTCAGTCCTGCCATCCCAGGATTCTGTCTGTGGGAGGCGATGGCCCAATGGTATTATTGCTAGATTATTAATCCAAAAACTCAGCTAATGTTCTGGGGACACAGGTTCAAATCCTGCCAAGGTGGATCGTGGAATTTGAATTCCATAAAATGTATCTGGAATTAAGAATCTTTTGATGACCATCACTAATGTCCTTTAAGGAAGGAAATCTGTTGTCCTAACCTGGTCTGGCCTGCATGTAAATCCAGAGCCATAGCAATGTGGTTGACTCTCAACAACCCTCTGAACAAGGGCAACTAGGCTTAGGCAATAAATGCTTCCTAGCGAGCAATGTCCAAGTCCACAAATAAAAAAACCTTTTCTGCACTCTTTCCATAGCCAAGACATCCTTCCTCAGATGAGGCAACCAAAATGGCACACAATATTCCAGATAAGGCCCTATATAATTGGAGCTTGACATCCCTGCTTAAAAGGCCAGAATTGAATGGCCTTGTGCAATATTCTGGTACTCAGTGTGGGTCACATTCAATTAACATTACCAGTTTAGAAATATTTAAAGGCATATCTGGGAGCTACTTGCTTGATGCGAGATATTGAAAAACTGCTCAAGCAGTGGGAGAAAAAGTTGACATCTTGACAATAATGTATTAGATGTGGACTGAGTGATCACAGACAAGTTTATCCTGAAGACTGACCACAACAAACATCTGACAAACAGACTGGTGTTGGTCTGAGGCCGTAGATTTGACAAACAGGAATTAATGATCAATTACAATATTACTGCTATCCAACCTGGAGAAAAACCACTGAGGAATTTTAAAAGTAGTGTGCTTTATTTTGTCTTCTTCAGTCACATTCATCAATTGTGTGTGAATACCGAGGAGAGAACAACATTTCCCTCTGTCTAACAGCAAAGATTTATCCAATACAGTGATGAAAAGACTGCTCTTCTGGTGTGGGGAGCCAGTGCTCCAAGGATTTGCATTTTGTATGATTAATGGCGGAAGAGTGGCAGGTCAAGTGGTAAATCCTCCTGGAATACATCAGACCAGAGTTAGCAACCCGAGCTGGTGATCACAAAAATGTCAATGACTGGCGAGCTCAGTCACAATTATCTAGCATTTACTTACATCCCCAGAGCCACACATTGCCGCAAACAAATGACTTTTGAAATTTAGCCACTGTTGTTATGTAGCCAAACGCAACAGCGTATTTATGTACAGCAAGGCAGGGAGGACTGCAGTTTAATATCTTCATTCAAAAACAGCATCCTTCACTACTGCATCAGTGTCAGCCTTGTACTCAAGGTCTGGAATGCTCTTCCGGAGAGTCAAGGGGCTTAATGGCCTCTTTCTGCACTGTTGGGGTTCGACAGTTACTGTGTTCCTATATTTCTTTTTATTATTCATGGGATAAGTGCATCATTGGCTAGTATCAACTTTCAGATTTAGGGCTGCGCATTTATTTCTCACCCTCTTCCTGCTCTGTATAGAATCCAAGTTCTGGGAAAAGAAAATGTAGAAACCCCAGCATTTTGTGTAATTACTTTGGGAACCACAAGACATAACCTGGTGACAATAGATATTTGAATAAAAATCCAAATATTTAAAATGATTTAGAATCATAAAACCCTACAGTGCAGAAGGAGGCCATTCAGCCCATCGAGTCTGCACTGACCACAATCCCACCCAGGCCCTATCCCCATGCATTTACCCTAGCTAGTCCCCCTGACACAAATGTGCAATTTAGCATAGCCAATCCACCTAACTTGCAAATCTTTGGACTGTGCGAGGAAACCGGAGCACCTGGTGGAAACCCATACATACACAGGGGAGAATGTGCAAACTCCACACAGAAGTGACCCACATCAGGAATCAAACCTGCGTCCCTGGTGCTGTGAGGCAGCAGTGCTAACCACTGTGCCACCGTGCTGCCCTATAATGCTGATTAAATTGAAAAATCAACCCGTGCCAGTTAGAAAGAAAATTAGCACCAGTCAGAAAGAAAATAAACTGAGCAAATTGTATGAAAATGATATGGTCACTTGAGCAAATAAGCACACAGCTCCAACTCAAAGTGGTTAGCACTGCTGTCTCATGGTGGAAGGGGCTTGGGTTCAATTCTGGTCTTGGGTGACTGTCTGTATGGAGTTTGCACATTCTCCTGTGTCTGTGTGGGTTTCCCCTGGTTTCCTCTCACAGCCCAAAGATATGCGGGTTAGGTGAATTGACCATGATAAGTGCATGGGATTACTGGGGTAAGGTGGGGTTTGGGCCTGACTTGGATGCTCTTTTAGAGAGTTGGTGCAGGCTTGATGGGCTGAATGAACTCCTTCTAGACTGTAGGAATTCTATGGCTTATTTATTTCCCATTTTGCTGATTTCCTTCTCCAAGAACAACTCTTTATTGCGATCATCAGGGCGTTTTCTACCTTCCTTAACCCAGGAACCTGGTTCATCTTCATGATCTGCATTCTTGGCCTGATGCAGTAAATCAGCCAAGATCAGGTACCTTCCTACTCTCTATTGATTCATAGAATCTTACAGCACAGAGGGAGGCCATTGGACCCATCATACCTGTGTTGGGTCTTTGACAGGATTATCCAATTAGTGCCACTCCACTGATATTTCATAATAACCCTGTCAATTTTACTCTTTCAGCAATTTACCCAATTTCCTTTTGAAATTTATGATTGAATCTGCTTTCAACAGCCAAAAATAGGTGAGAAGGCGAATGACAAAGATGCCAGAAAGAGCCCACATAGGGACATTGACAGGTTAATTGAATGGGCAAAAACTTGGCAGATGGAATATAATGTAGAAAAATGTTAAGTTATGCACTTTGGTAGTAAGACTAAAGGAGCTGGATAGTACTTAAATTGGAGAAAAGCTGCAGAACTCTGCAGCACAGAGGGATTTGGAGCATTAATTGCCTTGTGCATTAATTGCAAAAAGCTTGTTCATCAGGTAATGTTAAGGCAAATGAAATGTTGGTCTTTATTTCAAAGGGAATGGAGTATAAAAATAGGGAATTTTTGTTGAAATTGTACAAGGTACTAGTTAGGCCACACGTGGAATTCTGTGAAGTTTTGGTTCCCTTATCTAACAAAAGATATACAAGATTGGAGGCAGTCCATAGAAGGTTCAGTAGTTTGACCTCAGATGTGGAGGGATTTTCTTATAAGGGTTCAGTAGGTTGGGCCTATACTCATTGAGTCATAGAGGTTTACAGCATGGGAACAGGCCCTTCAGCCCAACTTGTCCATGCTGCCCAGTTTTTACCATTAATCTCGTCCTAATTGCCCGCATTTGGCCCATATCTCTCCACACCCATCTTACCCATGTAGCTGTCTAAATGCTTTTTAAAAACAGAATTGTCTCTACTACTACCTCTGGCAGCTTGTCCCAGGTGCTCACCAGGTGTCCCAGGTGAGAAAAGACCTCTGGAAATTTTTTTATCTCTCACCTTAAACCTATGCCTTCTAGTTTTAGGCTCCCCTACTTTTCGGAAAAGATGTTGACTATCTACTGTATCTGTGCCCCTCATTATTTCATAGACTTCTATAAGATCACTCCTAAGCCTTCTACACTCCAGAGAAGAATGTCCCAATCTATTCAGCATCTCCCTATTACTCAGAGATTCAGGTTTCTCCATTGTTTGACCTGTAAGTTTCTCACACTGTAAGCAGTGTTTGCTGTGGTTCAGTTGAACTCTGAGTCAGAAGGTGCTGGGTTCAAATTCCATTACGGGACTCGAGCACAGAGATACAAACTGAGACACCAGTGCACCTCTGAGAGAGTGCTGCACTATCAAAAGTGCCATTCTTCTGATGAGAACTCAAACCACGGCCTAGTCTGTTCTCTAGGGTGGATGAAGATGACCTTGTGACACTATTTTGAGGAGCTAGGAAGTCCCCCATCATGATCTTACCCATGTAACTGTCTAAATGCTTTTTAAAAGAGAAATTGTACCCGCCTTTACTACTGCCTCTGGCAGCTTGTTCCAGACACTCACCACCCTCTGTGTGAAAAAATTGCCCCTCTGGCCCTTTTGTATTTCTCCCCTCTCACCTTAAACCTACGCCCTCTAGTTTTAGACTCCTCTAACTTTGGGAAAAGATATTGACTGTCTAACTGATCTATGCCCCTTACTATTTCATAGATTTCTATAAGATCACCCCTCAGTCTTCTACGCTCCAGCAAAAAAAAAACTGTCTATCCAGCCTCTTCTTATACTCAAATGATCAAGTTCTGGTAGCAGTCTAGTAAGTCTTTTCTGCACTCTTTCTAGTTTAATAATATCTTTTCTATAATAGGGTGACCAGAACCTTCCACAGTTTAGAGTTTAGAAGAGTTTTAGAAACATTTAAGAACATAAGAAATAGGAGCAGGAGTAGGCCATCTAGCCCTTCGAGCCTGCCCCACCATTCAATAAGATCATGGCTGATCTGAAGTGGATCAGTTCCACTTTCTCGCTTTCTCCCCATAACCCTTAATTCCCTTGTCTGTCAAAAACCTATCTACCCGTGACTTAAATATATTTAGCGAGGTAACCTCCACCACTTCAACAGGCAGAGAATTCCAGAGATTCACCACCCTTTGAGTGAAGAAGTTCCTCCTCAACTCCATTCTAAACTGCCCCCTCCCCCCTTTATCTTGAGGCTGTGCCCTCTAGTCCTGCTGTCCTTTCTGACCGGGAAGAATCTCTCTACCTCTACTCTATCCGTCCCCTTCGTTATCTTATACGTCTCTATAAGATCCCCCCTCATCCTTCTAAACTCCAATGAGTACAGACCCAGTCTAATCTCTCTTCATAGTCTAACCCCCTCATCTCCGGTATCAGCCTAGTGAACCTCCTCTGCACTACCTCCAAGGCCAAAATATCCTTGTGCAAGTGCGGCGACCAAAACTGCACACAGTACTCCAGCTGCGGCCTCACCAGTGCCCTGTACAGTTGCAGAAAGACCTCCCTGCTTTTATATTCTATCCCCCTCGCTATAAAGGCCAGAAGGAGTTTAGAAGAATGGCTAGAAGAAAGGCTAGAAGGAGTTTAGAAGAATGAGAGGTGAGTTTATTGAGGCACATGGGATCCTCAGGGGACTTGACAGGGTAGATGCTGAGAGGTCATTTCCCCATATAAGAGAGTCTAGGACTAGAGGGCATAATCTTAGAGTAGCTTGTTTGAGGGCAAAGGGACTTTCAGCAAGTGGGAGGCCTTTAAAAGTGAAATAGCTAGAGTTCAGGGTCTATATTTCCTGTTAGGGTAAAGGGTAAGGAGAAGGAAACCCTGGATGACAAAACATATTGAAGTTTTGGCCAGGAAAAAGAAGGAAGCATGGATCAGGTACAAGCAGCTGGGATCAAGAGGTTCGCTGGAGGTGTCCAGGGAATACAAAGGCATGCTTGAGAAGGAAATTAGGAAGGCAAAAAGGGGGCATGAGGTAGTTTTAGCTGAGAGGATTAAGATGAATCCAAAATAGTAAGTTAAAGGAAAAAGAATAACTGGAGAGAGAATAGGATCACTCAAGAACCAAAATGGATACGTATGTGTGGAACCACAGAAGATGGGCAAGATTCTCAATGAATATTTCTCCTCTGTGGTGGCTGTGGAGAAAGACATAAAAGCTTGGGAGCCTGGGAAAATTAGTGTCGATATATTGCGGACACTTTGCATTACAGTGAAAGAGGTGATGGACATATTAAAATGTATGAAGGTGGATCAATTCCTGCCCCTGACCAGGTATAGTCAAGAACACTGCGTGAGGCTAGAGAAGAAATCACGGAAGCCTTGGTTGAGATATTTGCATCATCGTTAGCCACAGGTTTGGTACCAGAAGACTGGAGGGTAGGAAATGTTGTGCCCTTATTTAAGGATTGCAAAGTAAAACCTGGGAATTTTAGACTGGTAAGCCTAACACCTGTGGTGGGTAAGTTACTCGACAGGATTCTGAGGGATAAAATATATAAGCATTTGGAAAGACAGAGTTTGATTAGGAGTAGTCAGCACGACTTTGTGTATGGGAGATCAAGCCTTACAAATTTGTTAGACTTCTTTGATGAAGTGACCAGAGAGATTGATGAGGGCAGGGTGGTAGACGTAGTCTAAATGGACTTCAGTAAAGCCTTTGGGCAGCATGGTGGCACAGTGGTTAGCACTGCTACCTCACAGTGCCAGGGATCCAGGTTTGATTCCTGGTTTGATTACTGTCTGTGTGGAGGTTGCACGTTCTCCCTGTGTCAGAATGGATTTCCTCCGGGTGCTCTGATTTCCTCCCACAATCTAAAGAAATGCAGGTTAGGTGGATTGGCCATGCTAAGTTGCTCCTTAGCATCAGGGGGACTAGCTATATTAAATGCATGGGGTAATGGGGATAGGGTCTGGGTGGATTGTGGTCAGTGCAGACTTGGTGGGCCAAATAGCTTCCTTTTGCACTGTAGATTCCATGTTAAAATTCCACACGGTAGGGTGTTCAGGTAGTTTATATCTATGGGATCCAGGGAGAGCTGGCAAATTAGATATACAATTGGCTTAATGGTAGGAAGCAGAGGGTTAAGGTGGAAGGATTTTGTCAGACTGGAGGCCTGTGACTAGTGGTGTCCCTCAGGGGTCAGTCATAGATTCATAGAGGTTTACAGCATGGATGCAGGCTCTTTGGCCCAACTTGTCCATGCCGCCCTTTTTTTTAAAACCCCTAAACTAATCCCAATTGCCCGCATTTAGCCCATATCCCTCTATACCCATCGTATCCATGTAACTATCTAAATGCTTTTAAAAAGATAAAATTGTACCCACCTCTACCATTATCCCTGGCAGCTTGTTCCAGACACTCACCACCATCTGTGTGAAAAAATTGCCCCTCTGGATACTTTTGCATATCTCCCCTCTCACGTTAAACCTATGCCCTCTAGTTTTAGACTCCCCTACCTTTGGGAAACCTTGTCTATGCCCTCATTGTTTTATAGACCTCTATAAGACCTCTGTCCACCATGCTACCAACCCTCAGCCTCATACGCTCCAGGGAAAAAAAGCCCCAGTCTGTTCAGCCTCTCCATATAACTCAATCCATCAAGTCCGGGTAGCATCCTAGTACATCTTTTCTGCACTCTTTCTAGTTTAATAATATCCTTTCTATAATAGGGTGGCCAGAATTGCACTCAGAATTCCAAGTGTGGCCTTACCAATATCTTGTACAACATCAACAAGGCGTCCCAACTCCTGTATTCAATGTTCTGACTGATAAAACCAAGCATGCCTTCTTCAGCACTCTGTCCACCTGTGACTCACTTTCAAGGAGCTATGAACATGTACCCTGAGATCTCTTTGTTCTGTAACTCTCCCCAGTGCCCTTCCATTAACTGAGTAAGTTCTGCCCTGGTTCAATCTATCAAAATGCATTTGTCTAAATTAAACTCCACCTGCCATTCGTCAGTCCACTGGCCCAATTGATCAAGATTCTGCTCCAATTGGAGATAACCTTCCTCACTGTCCACCATGCCACCAATCCTGGTGTCATCTGCGAACTTACTAACCATGCCCCCTATAGAACATAGAACATTCCAGCACAGTATAGGCCCTTCAGCCCTCAATGTTGTGCCGAGCTATGTCAAGCTATCCCCTCCCTATAATTCTGGAGTGCTCCATGTGCCTGTCCAATAACCGTTTGAAAGTTCCTAAAGTGTCCGACTCCACTATCACAGCAGGCAGTCTATTCTGCACCCCAACCATTCTCTGGGTGAAGAATCTACCTCGGACGTCCCTCCTATACGTCCCACCATGAACCTTATAGTTATGCCCCCTAGTAACAGTTACATCCACCTGAGGAAATAGTCTCTGCAAAACATTCTCATCCAAATCATTAATATAAATGACAAATAACAGTGGGCCCAGCACTGATCCCTGAGGCACACCAGTGGTCACAGGCCTCTAGTTTGAGTAGAATGTTAGGGAGAATCGTGGAACAGAGGGACTTGGGATTCAGGCGCACAGTACTCTAAAATTGGGGTCATAGGTAGATAGGGCAGTGAAGAAGGCTTTTGGCATGATGGCCTTCATCAGTTAGGGCATTGTGTATGGAAGTTGGGAAGTTATGTTGCAATTTTACAGAACATTGCTGAGGCTGCACCTGGAGTATTGTGTTCAGTTTTGGTTGCCTTGCCTTAGGAAAGATGGTATTAAACTGGAGAAAGTGCAGAAGAGATTTACAAGGATGTTTCCAGGACTCAAGGGACTGAGTTATACGGAGACATTGGGCTGGCTAGGACTTTCTTCTTTGGAGTGTAGGAGACCGATGGGTGTTCTTTTAGGTGTATAAAATCATGAGAGGCATGGATAAGGTGAATGCACTTGGTCTTTTTCCCAGCACTGGGGAATCAAGAACTAGAAAGCGTAGGTTCAAGTTAAGAGAGAAGAGAATTAATGGGAACCTGAGGAGCAACTTGTTTACATAGAGAGTGATACGTGTGTGGAATGAGCTGCCAGATGAAATGGTTGAGGCAGGGGCATTGACAACATTTAAAAGGCATTTGGACATGGATAGGAAAGGTTTAGAGGGATATGGGCCAAATGCAGGCAAATGGGGTTAGCTTAGATGGGTATTTTGGTTGGCATGAACCAGTTAGGTTCGAAGTGCCTGAGTCCGTGCCATAGATTTTATGATTCTAAGACCTCTGACATGTCTCCCTATCATGATCCTGAATAAGTCCCCCCCTTCACAACCCCCTGTCCTAGTTTCCCTCTGGCCCTACCCCTACTCAGGTACCGGTGTGCTGAGTTGACATTTTCAGGGTGCGATGTGGGCATTGCCCAGTCACGTCCCTAATTCCTTCAATGGCGTCTGAGCTTCCTGATGTGTGGAGGCCTGTAGTGATTTTTGTCAGTCTCATGCCACGCCTGAGGGTCAGAAGATCCTGGGAGCTGGGAAAATCTAGCGTAGAACAGGCTAAGCGTATTTAAATGTTACTTTAAATAAACTAATTGGCCTCCCGTCCTTTCTGGGTGTGAGCTGGTTTGCGCCAATAGAAAGGGACCAAGATGATGACAAATTGTTTGGAGCTAGGCGCAAAACACATTTTTTGGCCCACACGCAATTTTCTGGGATCGGTGTGACCCATGCCAGGCGCGGCAAGGCTGCAAAATCACACCCACACTGTTTCTTCTTCATCATTGTCTTCCTGAATTTCTGACTTTGTCTGGCTAGGTTCTTGGTTATGAGCTGCATGCTCATAGCACTTTGTAAGTCAGAACGGAGTGTGAGCAAGAGAGAGATGAAATGTTACTAGGTGGCTCAGGAAACAGAGAAAATGGGTGCTGGAGTAGGCCATTTGGCCCCTGATCCTGTACTTTCATGATCTTATTCACCCTTTTTCTCCATACCACTTGATCCCTTGGTCCCTGGGCCATGTCCAGCTCCCTCTTGAACATATGCAATGAATTGGCCCCAACAGCTTTCTGTAGTACTGAATTCCACAGGTTCATAACTCTGAGTGAAGAAGTGCTTCCTCATCTCAGTCCTGAATGGCTTGTCCCTTACTCTGAGACTGTGACCTCTAGTTCTTTACTTCCCCAACACTGGAGACATTCTTACTGCACCTAGCCTGTCCAGTCCCATCAGAATTTTATATGTTTCTATGAGATCCTCTCTCATTCTTCTAAGTTCCAGTGAATACAAGCCCTGTCGATCCAATCTCTCTTCATATTCAATTCCTTTGTCCAGGTCGTTAATGCATATTATGAATAGATGGGGTCCCAGCACTTAAACCTCGTATCCCATGAGTCACTGCCTGCCACTCTGAAAAGGACCCGTTTACTCCGGTTCTCTGCTTTCTGTCTGCCAACAAGTTCTCTATTCACATCAATACGTTACCCCAATACAATGAGCTTTAATTTTGCTCACTAATCTCTTGTGTAGGACCTTGTCAAAAGCCTTTTGAAAGTTCAGATAGACAACATCTGCTGGTTCATCCTTGCCCACTCTACTGGTCACACCATCAGAAGATTTGTCAAGGATGATTTCCCTTTAGTGAATCCATGCTGACTTGGTCTGGTCCTGTCACAGCTTTCCAAATGATCAGTTTATTGCATCCTTAATAATTGACTCCCCCTCTCTTCTCCCTCACACTCTCTCCCCCTAACACGCTGTCCTCCCCTCACACACTCTCTCACCCTTATTCACCCATTCTCTCACACAGACACACAGGCACCCCTCCCCTCACACACACACACCCCTCACAAACACTTCCCCCTCTCACACACACTCCCCCCTCACACACTCTTCCCCCCCACACACTCTCCTCTTACACTGTCACCCCTCACACACTTTCCCCTTATACTCTTCCTTCACATGTCACACTCTTCTTCACAATCTCACCCCCTCACACGCTTTCCCCCCCTCACACAATCTCTCTCTTGCACGACTCCACTGTCTCAGACTCACCCACCACCCTTTCACAAGCTCTCACTCACATCTCGCTTGCTTCTGTGTTCTTCCATCTATTCCATTGCCTTATGCACCCAGTAAACAGTGCGTGGGCCCAAAAATTGGACGTTGTGCAGAAGCTGTCTCTTTGCCGTCCTGAGTCTGTGTTCTCCTGCTGCCTGCCTCAGCTACAGTAAAAAGTCTGACAACACCAGGTTTTAGTCCAACCGATTTATTTGATAGTAAACTCACAAGCTTTCGAGGGGACTCCCTCTTCGTCGGGTGAATTCACCTGACGAAGAGGGATTCCCCTCGAAAGCTTGTGAGTTTACTATCAAATAAATCGGTTGGACCAAATCCTGGTGTTGTCAGACTTTTTACTTGTTTACCCCAGTCCAACGCCGGCACATCCACATCATGCCTCACCTACGCCAGCCTGCTGCTCACAGTGGCTGCCTCTCCCTATTTGCTACTCGGTGCTGTTCCCCCACTCGGTGTTCAGTATTTTTCCTCCCGCTCGGTGTTCGGTATTTTTCCTCCACTTGGTATTTTCCCCTGCTCGACGTTCGGTTTTTTCCCCACGCGGAGCTCGGTTTTGAGAATCTGGGTGCAGAGTTCTGAATTTCCGCAAGAGTCCAAAAGTCCCAGATTGTTTGACTTTATGAACATTGCCTGAATAGCCCTTTTTGAAGATTTCATTTTGACTGTGTATATCTGTATATACGAGATTTCTTTATATTGTAGGGGAACTTAAAGGGGGACGAATGTGGCCCCTTTGAGAACTGATCATTTGTGGGTCACATGATCCTCTTGGGGAGGGTCTTTCAGGTCACATGATCCCCTTGGGGTCTATTGGAACAGCGAACCTCAGCCTATTGTGTGTTGGGACACGGATCCAGGTAGATGGAACGTGCAGTGTGAGCCCGGGAGTTGGTGTGATCAGACCTGAATCTGTACTAAGCTTACAAGGATGTTGCCTGGACTGGGAGGCATGCCTTATGAAGTTAGGTTGAGGGAGCTGGGACTCTTTTCCCTGGAGAGACGAAGGTTGAGAGGCGACCTGATAGAAGTTTACAAAATGTTGAGAGGAATAGATAGGGTGGACTCTCAGAGGCTATTTCCCCGGGTTGAAATGGTTGCTACGAGAGGACACAGATTTAAGGTGCAGGGAGGGAGGTTCAGAAGTGATGTTAGGGGTAAGTTTTTCACTCAGAGGGTGGTGAGTGAATGGAATCGGCTGCCGTCAGTGGTGGTGGAGGCGAACTCGCTGGGGTCTTTTAAAAGACTCCTGGATGAGTATATAGGGTTTAATGAGATTGAGGGTTATAGATAGGTCTGTAGGTTGGTAGGTGATGATGTGATCGGCGCAACTTGTGGGCCGAAGGGCCTGTTTGTGCTGTAGTGTTCTATGTTCTATGTTCTATGTTCTATGTTTGTGTATAATAATAACTGTTGTTGTGGTTTAAAGCTTCCTCATTGTATTACCTTACACTACAATGTAGGTGATACATCTTGGTAGGAAGAACATGGACAGAGGATATAAAATAAGGGATAAAACTCAAGGGGATGCAGGAGCAGAGGGAGCTGGATGTATATGAACATCGATCATTAAGGATCACAGGACAGATGGAGAGAGCCATTAATAAAGCATATATTATCCTGGGCTTTGTTGGTAGGTGTATAGAGTACAACAGCAATGTGGTTATGCTGAACTTATACGAGACACTAGTTAGACCTCAGCTAGAATATTGTGTACAGTTCTGGGCACCACACTACAGGAAGGATGTGAATGCATTAGAGAGTGCAGAAGAGGTTTATAAGAATGGTTCCAGGGATGAGAAGCTTCAGTTATGAGAATAGATTGGAGAGGTTGGAACTGTTCTCCTTGGAGAGAAGACGAAAAGGAAATTTGATAGAGATGTTCAAAATCATGAGGGTTCTGGAGAGAGTAGATAGGGAGAAACTGTTTGATAAGGTTCCCCATGGTAGGCTCATGAAGAAAGCGGTGTGGGATAGAAGGAAATTTGGCCAATTGGATAAGTAACTGGCTGTCTTATAAAAGACAGAAGCTGGTGGTGGAGGAAAAATTTTCAGACGAGAGGCCAGTTACCAGCAGTGTAGCACAGGGATCAGTGCTGGGTTCTCTACTATTTGTGATTTTTATCAATGACTTGGCTGAAGGGTGGATTAGTAAATTTGCTGATGACACCAAGATTGGTGGAGTAGTGGATGAGGTGGAGGGCTCTTGTAGGCGGCAAAGAGACATCGATAGGATGCAGAGCTGGGCAGAAAAGTGGCAGATGGAGTTTAACCCTGATAAGTGTGAGGTGATTCATTTTGGTAGGACAAACTTGAATGCAGATTACAGGGACAACGGCAGGGTTCTGAGGAATGTGGAGGAACAGAGAGATCTTGGGGTTCATATCCACAGATCTCTGAAGGTTGCCACTCAAGTAGATAGAGCTGTGAAGAAGGCTTATAGTGTGTTAGCATTTATTAACGGGATTTGAGTTTGAGAGCCATGGGGTTATGCTGCAACTATTCTGGACGTTGGTGAGACCACATTTGGAATATTGTGTGCAGTTCTGGTCACCTCACTAAAAGGAAGTGGAAACATTGGAGAGAGTGCAGAGGAGATTTACCAGGATGCTGCCTGGTTTGGAGGGTAGTTCTTATGAGGAAAGGTTGAGGGAGCTGGGGCTTTTCTCTTTGGAACGGAGGAGGATGAGAGGCAACTTAATAGAGGTTTATAAGATGATGAGGGGGATAGATAGAGTGGATGCGCAGAGACTATTTCCTCGGGTGGATGTAGCTGTTACTAGGGGGCATAACTATAAGGTTCATGGTGGGACATATAGAAGGGATGTCCGAAGTAGATTCTTTACTCAGGGGGTGGTTGGGGTGTGGAATGCACTGCTTGCTGTGATAGTGCAGGTGGACACTTTAGGAACTTTCAAGCAGTTATTGGATAGGCACATGGAGCACAACAGAATGATAAGGAGTGGGATAGCTTGATCTTGGGTTTGGACATAGCTTGACACAACATGGAGGGCTGAAGGCCCTGCACTATGCTGTACTGTTCTATGTTTTATGTACTATGTTCCCACTTGTAAAATGATCGCGAATGTGAGGCCACAGATATAAAGTGATTTGCAAAAGAAGCAAATGTGACACGAGAGTGGGTTGAGTCTGGAACCACTGCCTGGAAATGTGGTTCAATCGAGACATTCAAGAGGGCATTAGATGATTATTTGAATAGCAACAATGTGCAGCGTTACAAGGAAAAAGGGAATGACACTAAATCATAATGCTCATTTGGAGAGCCGGTGCAAACATGATGGCCTCCTGCTGCACCATAACAATTCTGTGATGTAGAAAATAGGAATTTAAATTGTTAAAGTACATCCTCGATGCTGAATTTTAAGATCTAACATTTAATAACCCATGGCTTCAAGAAGCTCGTATTGGGAAGGCCTGAGATTAACTTGCCCTGTTTAGTGGACAGTCTAGTGGAGTTTGTAGCTTCCATCAGTACACTTACACCCACACCTTGGGCAAGATAGAAGGGTTATGCAGCTGATGCTGAATCACAAGGTGAGTAGAGAATTGGATCAGGCTCTTTCCATACCTCCTTTCATAGTGGTACAGCCCATTGGGAGAGGGTGCAGAGGGAGATTTACATGAATGGGACCAGGATGAGGGACTTCAGTTAATGTGGAAACTGGAGAAGCTGGATTGTTCTCCTTAGAGCACAGAAAGCTTAGGGCAGATTTAATAGAGGTGTTCAAAATCAGGTGGGATTTGATGGAGTAAAGAAAAATTGTTTGAAGTGCCATCATTCTATGGTCGATAAACAAAGGACAGAGGTTAGGGGGTGAAGGTAGCATGGTAGTAATGTCATGAGGCACATGATCCAGAGGCCCAGGCTTATGATTCAGGACAAGGGTTCAAGGCAACTGGTGGAATATGTATTCAGTTAATAAATCAGGAAAATATAGCTAGTCTCAGTAATGGTGGCCATAAAACTATTATGGATTGTCATAAAAACCCATCAGGTTCACCAATGTCCTTTAGGGAAGGCGATGGTCTAGAGGCATTTTTGCTAGACTATAAATCCAGAAGCTCAATTAATTTTCCAGAAACCAGGTTCAAATCTTGCTCTAGTTCACTAATGCAGTTGTAAATGCGCCTAGTTTGGGGGCGTTTAAGAGATTGGTGGATAGGTTTATGGACGAAAAGGGATTGGTTTAGATTAGTGGGTCAATGTTTTTTTTTAAAAATAAGACTGGTCGGCGCAACATTGTGGGCCGAAGGGCCTGTTCCGCGCTGTAATGTTCTATGATTCTATAATGTCCTTTTGGGAAGGAAATTTGCTGCCCTTATGTGTTCTAGCCACGTGTAACTCCACAGCCACAGCAACGTGGTTGACACTCAACTGCCCTCGGGCAACTAGGAATGGGCAATAAATGCTGGCCAGCCAGTGACACACATGTCCCACGAATGAATTTTTAAAAACGATGTCCTTTTGGGAGGGAAGTCCCTAAAGTCCTACCTGGTGTGGCCAATATGTAACTCCAGATCTATTACAATGTGGTTGACTCTTAACTGCCCTTCTGAAATGGCCAAGCAAGCCAAGGACAATTAAGGATGGGTCTGTCAAGAATACCCATATTCCATGAAAAATTAAAAGGGAATTGGCAAAAGCACCAAATACGATGAGGATTTTTTAAAACTGAGATTCTTTGTAATCTAACTTTTGGAAGAGAGTTGGAGGTGTAATTTGAGGGAGCAATGGAGGAAAAGGAGGGGAGTGCAGTAATTTAGAAACATTGAAGGAGCTGACAGCAGGCATGGTGAATGGCCTGCTCTTCAATCCCAACTCAGAGCCCCAGCAGGAGGGAAAAGGATGTGATTTTACATTTGGCTCATTGCTGCACTTAAGCTTCAGTTTTTATTATTTAAAACGAAGAATCAGACAGCAAAGGATGGAATGGTAGTTACTTTTGATTTTATTACTGAAATGTGTACTGACATTCTAATACAAAAATCCCCGTGACTGGGGAACAACTGCATACCATACAGAATGCTGCAGCAATCTCAGGATATGGTGCCTTAACGCAAACACTAAAATTTACATTTAAATACTTATATAAGTTACTCAATAATAACGTAGTTTGTCATCTTTGGCATGAAGATCAATGGCACTAGAATGCAGCCGGTGTCAGGTACAAATATTAATACAAAATATATTAACATCTTTTTCTTTTTTTTTGCTTCACAATATTTTTTGTAAACGGTGTGAATGCTGTCACAAAGTAAAGGCAATGGCCAGCAATTGCACATTATCTGAGAAAAAAAAAATCACAATCTAAAAGGCTTAGCAATTCCAACTACTGAATTAAGTGAATTCTGCCCCCCCTCCCTTCACTGTGCTGTTCAGATCCCAGTCACTTCTGATAGGTTTGCACCACTCACCATGTATGGTGAAAATTGATGCCTCAACCACCTCCCTTCATGCAGATCCCTTGGATCAAGATCCAAGGAAATTCCTTTTCAGCCCGATATTTTGTCAGCTGGCTATCTGACCATGTGTGGCATCACAGTTGCATCTCTAGCTCGCAGCTACCGCCACATGCTTCCCAGAATATGCATTGGGCAGACACCAGGTCTTAGCTGTAGCCAAGCTCAACAGTTGACAAAGGGATAATCAGGTGAAGCCTATAGTTCCACCTGGTTTACACTCCAGGTGCCCAGGTTTTGTAAATGACCAATCCTAGTCATTGTGGCAGAAACCAGCTGCCACTATTCACCTTAGGTAACTCTGCCTTGCTCTGCATCCTCCTGAACTGGAATACATGAATCTTCTATATTCTCAGGGCATTGTGAGAGTGTAATAAACACCAGGATAATTCAGAACACATGGCCATGGAACACTGCAAATCAAGGTTTGCTCTTGTCAAACCAGATAACAAAGTGGAACCATATGGGCAGGCAAAACTAAGTTATAAGGGAAAGCCCCACAGCCCCCCCACAAAAAAAATCATTTACATTTCTGGTAACTTATGCATGAAATAGTGATGAATCACATACTCAATTATGTTGTCACCTTAGGAATCAGACCTCCACCTATGGCTTCTACTTCCATCAATTCCAACCAAGTAGGGTGGCAGAGTGAGGGAGTGAGAGTGACAGGGCTTGAGGAACACAATTAGAACTCCATCACTGATTCCAATCTGAAACCTGCAGGTTGAGAGCTGCCACTATAAGAAACAGAGGCTGGAATTTTACCGCCCTGCCCACCAAAGGCATCAGAGCAGGCGAGAGGTGGACAATGGAAAGTCCATTGAGCCTGGCTGAGAACTTACGGTTTCCGGGACAAGTGAGGCCATAAAATCCCGCTCAGTCTTTCTCTAAAACAATCGAGCAGGCAGACTGGAACACATCTCCTCAGCACAGCTGAGAAGACTGGCAGTACTGGTTTCTGAATGTTCTGGAAACTGATGGTCAAATACCCAACAACAGTGTTTTGTTTGACTAAGAGGAGCACAGGGCTGTCTGTGTACTGACATATCCCATTATAATGCACTCAAATAACCGTTTAAATTTTATTACTGAGGTGTGATAAAACTGAAAGTGAGATGTAAGTACATTGGTTGGAATTCTACCACCTCGTCCACCACAGAATCGCAGCAGATGAAGGGTGGATAGTGGAAATGTGTGTTGGCCTTGGGCAGGTCTTGCTTGAGTGAGGCTGTAAAATCCCGCACATTGTCTCAGTCCTGCTGACTGAACTGGAATCTCGAACTGACAATTGGTTCCATGTCATTGGGAGCATGCATTACCAGCTTGCAATTACTGTGGAGACCCTTGCAGATGGCATCAGCTGGCAGCGGCCATTACATTTTTACATTTGAAAGGTTTGTCTTATTAAAGAATGTGTAGATTGTAACACTGAGTGATGCTATCCTGTTGCACACACACACAAATCACCAGAGGCAAAATCTGTGCCCAAAAGGTGCTGAGTGTCCCCTTTGTGGAAGGTTACCCAATGAAGCCTGATTGCTACAAATGAAGCAGCAATCTGGGCTCTGTCACAGTGTATGCTGCCTGGAAAAACTGCTTTGATTCATTTCCAGTTAAAACTGAATGCAAGAATCTCCTAGTCACAAATAGAAATCTTGGGAACTGTTCAAATTAAAATGGAATTT
The DNA here is from genome assembly GCF_965287045.1 of Carcharhinus amblyrhynchos. Classification (NCBI taxonomy): domain Eukaryota; kingdom Metazoa; phylum Chordata; class Chondrichthyes; order Carcharhiniformes; family Carcharhinidae; genus Carcharhinus; species Carcharhinus amblyrhynchos. The sequence continues at coordinate 67,255,018 of NC_137326.1, forward strand.
ATGTACTCTAAATATAGCTGTTGAGTAATAGTTTCATGGAATAGAGAACAGAAGAAAATAGAAAACACATATCTGGGCAAAGGAGGAGTGAATGTATCTGTGGCCAGCAGAAAACTGAAGTTAGTTTTTAAAGAATGTCACTAGCAACAGCAAAGGATTATAGAGTCTAAAGCTGAAAGAAAAAAGGTGCTAAAAAGGTCAGATTTATGGCATTATGTACAGTATATATTATGCATAGCACCATCAAGTGCTATGTATTTTATTTATATATATTTATGGTGCTGTGAAGCTTTTATGCTTGGCAGTTATGTGAAAAAATACTGACTCTTACGAGATCTTCTTGCCCATCACAGAATTCAGCTTCACAGCAGTTTGAATTTTTGAGTTAATTCATGAGTGGTACACACTTGGCACAAAGAACAGCTCCAGCTCTTCCCATGTGTACAGAAGTCTTTATAGCAGCTTATGGATATGGTAATTTAGGCTACATCTCCCCTTGCTTTTCCCCAAACAAAGTTTCATCTCAAAGACTTTCAGGCGCTGAACTCTCATTTTTCTTGTTGTTTTGACTCTAGGTGGAGGAGAAAAAAAGGCTTTCTAAAGAAGGAGATATTTATGTTTCACAGAAATCCTTCATTTCCTGCTATGATAGTCTTTTTCAAATAAGAATTTCAACCATTTCGCTGTCTGATGATTCCTGGTTTCTGGTATTGCTGGGGACCATATGAGCCACTGGCTGCAAAGTATCTGTGAGGATGAAAAGCAAAAGAACATTCCTCATCAATTTTTCTTCTCTTCAACTAACAAAGAACCTTTTCCCTTTGCCTCCCCCCACCTCCCCGCCCAGAGTTTCAGGATCACCTGCATTTCATCTAAATTGCATAGCTGGAATTCCTTGAGATTAACCCAATCTGCAGGGGTCTAATGTCAAGAGGCCAGAAATGGGAATGTACACAACTCCAAATTTACAATCTATGGCTAGGTTGCTTGGTAGTGAATCACAAGCCCATATGTGCCTTTACCAACTCACTCAATCCCTCCTTTTGTATGACCTCCTCTAACCCGATGTTTCTAACAACTACGCAGGCACTCACTTGATATAGTTGCTGGAGGTTTGATGATCTGTAAGCTGACTGCAGCTTCACTGTCTTGTGAGTTTTCCTGGGCTGAGGCTGCAGACTCGAGCTCTGCCACTTCCTCAGTCTGTGTGCTGCCGTCCCTACTCCCATGCTTGGCATGGGATGTCAGAGGATGGGAGGTCAAACTGGCTGCCTGATCCCCTGTGAAGTCTTTGTTCAAAGCACCTGGAGAAATGAAAACATTTTCAGCATTTCGTTACACTGTGAAAACTCACATTAATTAAAACCATGTTTTCACTGATAATATCTTTGCTGTCTGTTTCAATGTAGCTTTTTGCAGGTCACATGAAGCAAACCTTAATGCTCTAAACAGATGAAAAAAGTTGCAGGTCAATTGAATATTTTCATATGTGCTAACACCTTGCTCCTAAAAACTGGCATGAAATACCAGGCAAACTTCCCAGATTGCTTGCACTGGCTAGTGGGTGACTTATTTTTACTTGTGATGAGTTCTTTTGAAGCTGGTTGTTTCAGAACATAGGAAGTAGAAGCAATAGGCTATTCAGCCCATCAAGCTTGCTCTGCCATTCAGACAGATCAGGATTGATCATCTTATGCTTTTCGCCACTATTCCAATATCCCTCGATGTCATGAATATCCAGAAATTTATCCATCTTTGTCTTGAACGTGCTCAGAGATTGCACTTCCACATCCCTCTGGGATACAGAATTCCTAAGATTCACTATTCTCTAAGTGAGGAAATTCCTCCTTATCTCAGTCCTAAATGGCCTATCCCTTATTCTTTGAGGGAGGGTCCCCTGGTTCTAGACCCCCAGCCGGGGGAAACATTCTATTCATATTTACCTTATCAGGCAATGAAATAATTTTGTAAGTTTCAATGAAATCACCTCTCCTCCAAAACTCTAGGGAAAACAGGCCCAGTCTCCTCACTCTCTTCTTATATGAGAGGTAACTCTCAAGAGGAGAGAGATCTCTTCTCTTATGAGGGATGACTATCTTGTGACAGTCCCACAATTTCACAGGTTAGTCTGGTGAACTTCTGTTGCACTCTCTCTAGGCAGGTATATCATACTTTAGATTAGAAGGCTAAAACTATATATAGAACATAGAACATTACAGCGCAGCACAGGCCCTTTGGCCCTCGATGTTGCGCCGACCAGTGGAACCAATCTAATGACCCTCAAACCTAAACTATTCCAATGTTATCCATATGCCTATCCACTGACCATTTGAACTCCCTTAAAGTTGGCAAGTCCACAACTGCTGCAGGCAGGGCATTCCACGCCCTTACTACCCTCTGAGTAAAGAACCTATCTCTGACATCCGTCCTATAATTACCACCCCTTAATTTGAAGCTATGTCCCCTCATGTTAGCCATCACCATCCGAGGAAAAAACTATCCACCCTATCCAATCCTTTGATCATCTTGTATGCCTCAATTAGGTCACCTCTTAACCTTCTTCTCTCCAATGAAAATAACCTCAAGTCCCTCAGCCTTTCCTCATAAGACCTTCCCACCATACCAGGCAACATCCTGGTAAACCTCCTCTGCACCCTTTCCAATGCCTCCACATCCTTCTTATAATGCGGCGACCAGAACTGTACGCAATACTCCAAGTGCGGCTGCACCAGAGTTTTGTACAGTTGCAACATGATCTCATGGCTCTGAAATTCAATCCCTCTACCAATAAAAGCTAACACACTGTATGCCTTCTTAACAACCTTATCAACCTGGGTGCCAACCTTCAGGGATCTATGCACATGCACACCGAGATCTCTCTGCTTGTCAACACTACCAAGAGCCCTTCCATTAGCCCTACATTCTGTACTCCTGTTACTCTTACCAAAGTGAATCACCTCACACTTTTCCACATTAAACTCCATTTGCCACCTCTCAGCCTAGCTCTGCAGCTTATCTATGTCCCTCTGCAAACTGTAACATCCATCCTCACTGTCTACAACTCCTCCGACTTTGGTGTCGTCAGCAAATTTACTAATCCATCCTTCTACACCCTCATCTAGGTCATTTATAAAAATGACAAACAGCAGTGGCCCCAAAATGGATCCTTGAGGTACACCACTTGTAACTGAACTCCAGGTTGAATATTTCCCATCAATCACCACCCTCTGTCTTCTATCAGCTAGCCAATTCCTGATCCAAACTGCTAAATCACCCTCAGTCCCATGCATCTGCAGTTTCTGCAGTAGCCTACCATGGGGAACCTTATCAAACACTTTGCTAAAATCCATATACACCACGTCAACTGCCTTACCCCTATCCACCTCTTTGGTCACCTTTTCAAAGAATTCAATAAGGTTTGTGAGGCACGACCTACCCTTCACAAAACCGTGTTGACTATCCCTAATCAAGTTATTTCTCTCTAGGTGATTAAGAACATAAGAACATAAGAAATAGGAGCAGGAGTAGGCCATCTAGCCCTTCGAGCCTGCCCCGCCATTCAATAAGATCATGGCTGATCTGTTGTGGCTCAGTTCCACTTTCCCGCCCTCTCCCCATAACCCTTAATCCCCTCTCTTATCAAGAACCCATCAACCCGCTTCTTAAAAATATTTAGCGAGGCAGCCTCCACCACTTCAACGGGCAGAGAATTCCAGAGATTTACCACCCTTTGAGTGAAGAAGTTCCTCCTCAACTCCGTTCTAAACCGCCTCCCCTTTATCTTGAGGCTGTGCCCCCTAGTCCTACTGTCTTTTTTGAGCGGGAAGAGTCTCTCCACCTCTATCCTATCCATCCCATTCATCATCTTATACGTCTCAATGAGATCTCCCCTCATTCTTCTAAACTCTAACGAGTACAAGCCTAGTTTATTCAGCCTCTCCTCATAGCCTCTCCTTATAAATCCTATCTCTTATAATTCTTTCCAAAAACTCTGCCCACAACAGAAGTAAGGCTCGCTGGTCTATAATTGCCAGGATGGTCTCTACTCCCCTTCTTAACAAGGGGACAACATTTGCTATCCTCCGGTCTTCCAGCACTATACCTGTAGCCAATGATGACATGAAGATCAAAGCCAAAGGCTCTGCAATCTCCTTCCTAGCCTCCCAGAGAATCCTAGGGTAAATCTCATCCGGCCCAGGGGACTTATCTATTTTCATACTCTCAAGAATTGCCAACACCTCCTCCTTATGTACCTCAATCCCGTCTAGTCTAAAAGCCTGTATCTCAGGATTCTCCTCGACTACATTGACTTTTTCCTGTGTGAATACTGACGAAAAATATTCATTTAGTGCCTCTCCTATCTCTTCAGGCTCCACGCACAACTTCCCACCACTGTCTCTGACTGGCCCTAATCGTGTCCTAACCAATCTTTTATTCTTGACATACCGATAGAAAGCTTTAGGGTTCTCCTTGATCCTACCCGCCAAAGTCTTCTCCTGTCCTCTTCTAGCTCTTTTTAACTCTCTCTTTAGCTCCTTCCTGGCTAATTTGTAACTCTCCAGTGCCCTAACTGAGCCTTCACATAAGCCTCCAAACTTTATCTTGACATAAGCCTCCTTCTTCCTCTTCACCAGAGATTCAACTTCCTTAGTACACCACGGTTCCCTCGCTCGACCACTTCCTCCCTGCCTGACAGGTACATATTTATCAAGGACACGCAGTTGTTCCCAGCCCCTGCAATTTCCTGTTCCACCCTATGTATCCTAAATCTTGCCTAATCGCCTCATAATTACCTTTCCCCCAGCTATAACTTCTGCCCTTTGGTATATACCTATCTCTTTCCATCACTAAGGTAAACGTAACCAATTTGTGGTCACTATCACCGAAGTGTTCACCTACCTCCAAGTCTAACACCTGGTCTGGTTCATTATCCAGTACCAAATCCAATGTGGCCTCACCCCTTGTTGGCCTATCTACATACTGTGTCAGGAAACCTTCCTGCACACATTGGACAAAAACTGACCTCTCTAACATGCTTGAACTATAGCTTTTCCAATCGGTATTTGTGAAGTTAAAGCCCCTGACTTTATGTAATTACATTTGTTCAACCTCACACAGCCTAATGTTTCTCATGCTAAACTTTTCTTTGAGACACAGTATTTTATGGGAGAGTGAGTTGACCAGTATAGCAAGAGGGTGAAACTACTTAGATATCTCATTCAAACAACCAACACAGGCACAATGGGTTGAATGGCCCCTTCTTGTGCTATATCATTCTATCACTCACTCTCCAGTAGCCTCCATGCCTCCTCCTCACTTCATACAAACATCAATAATAAAAAATAAAAGAAAGATCTTGTCTTTCCTCAGAAGCTTTATGACCAGCTTCATAGGTCAATGATGTTATTTTGAAGTGTCATTACTGTGGTGATACAGGGAACCAATCTGTACACAGCAAGATCCCATAAATACCAATAAGGTAAAGGAGCAATAAATACTGTCCACTTTTCACTAGATAGGTAAAGATGGCATCAACTAAACAGGCTAACAACGAGTAGAATTGTCCCATCCCGCCCACCATGGGAATTGTAGCAGGGACAGAAAATTCAGTGGACCATTTAAAATTCATTGACCCGGGCAAGAATTTTCAGGCTTGGGGCTCACGTGATTGGAAAATCCCACTCAAGGTGTCAGATTAACATTCCATCTAAACACCTGCAACAGTGCAGCATTCTCTTAGCCTGAATTTTGTGCTCAGGTGTCCGGAGTCTGGCTTGAATCCACAATCCTCCAGCACAGAGGTGAGAGCACCACCCACAAAAACAAGGATACTGCTTCAAATAGACCATAAACAATTTGATATCTAGCATTGGAAAAATGGTAGAATCCATTTCATGTACAAGGTAGAACATTTGGAAAATAATATTATCAAAGTCAACATGGTTTTGTGAAAGGGAAGTTGTGTTTGACAAAATTATTACAGTTTTTTGAGGATGTAACAAGCAGGGAGGATAAAAGGGAACAAGTAGATGTAGTGTATTTGGATTTCTAAAAGGCATTTGATAAGGTGCCACATAAAAATTTATTGCAGCATATGGTGTTGGGGTTGATATATTAGTATGGAGAGAGGACTGGCTAATTAATAGAGAGTCAGGATAAATGGATCATTTTCTCATTTGCAAACTGTAATGAGTGGAGTGCCACAGGAATCATACTGGGGCTTCAACTATTTACAATCTATGTTAATGACTTGGTCTTGTGGTACAGTGGTTCTGCCTCTGAGCCAGCATGTCCCACCCCAAGGCTTGATGGTCAAGGAAGGTGTTTCCACAATGTGGTCAAACAGGCCGAGTCTCAACCTGCAAATCCTGCCAAACATGCCAATGGCTGGCAATAAGAGCAGGCGAGATTCCTGGTCAGCCACGCATGACATAAAGTGGTATCCAACAAGCTATAAGCCCCTGGCAACAGACAATTGACCAGTCCTGGGAATAACTTGCTATGGAAACAGATGAAAGTCTACCTTAGTGTACCACTAGTTCCAGGAAGAGAATTTGGAGACGTGGTTGAAGGCTCTGGCTGGACTGTAGCCAGATTTTTGTTGTGAAGAGGATACAAAATATTTTCAAAAGGATACAGAAAGATTAGGTGAGTGGGCAAAAATTTGATAGATGGAGCACAACATAGAAAATGTGAAATTGTCCACTTTGGTAGGAAGAACGAAGAAACAGAATATGATTCAAATGTAGAGAAATTGTATAATGTAGAACAGAGGTTCTGGGTATTCTTGTACATGAATCACAAAACATTGACAAGAAAGGACAGCAAGTAATTAGAGAGGCAAATGGAATTTTGGTCTTTATTGCAGATGGGATGGAATATAAAAATAGAGAAGTTTTGTTACAATTATACAGTGCATTGGTCAGATCATATTTAACAGAACTGTGCGCAGTTTTGTTCAGCTTACTTAAAAAGGTACATACTTGCATTGGAAGCAGCTCAGAGGAGGTTCATTTGGTTCTTGGGATGAAGGCTTTGTCTCTTTAGGAAAGGTTGAGCCGGTTGGGCCTATGCGCATTGACATTTAGGAGAATGAGAAGTGATCTGAGGAGGCTTGGCAAGGAAATTATGTTTCCCTCAGGAGGGATCTAGAACTAAGGACCAGTTTTAGAATAAGGGGTCTCCCATTTAAGATGGAGATGATGGAGGAATTTCTTCTCTCAGCGGGCTTTGGAATTTTCTTCCCAGACAGCAGTGGAGGCTGGGCCATTAAATATATTCAAGGCTAAGTTAGGCAGGATCTACAAGTGAATCAAAGGTCATGAGGGACAGGTAAGAAAGTGGAGTTAAGGCCACAATCAGTTTAACCATGATCTTATTAAATAGTAGAGCAGGCTCGATGGGCTGAATGGCCTATCCTGCTCCGATTTCTTATGAAATGAGAAGATATTTCTGTTAAAGAACAAAAAATATTTAATTACCTGATGTGACTTTTGTTGCTTTGTCAAGGAATTTCTCACTGCTCAGTTGGTTGATGGAACCGGCATGGCTCACTCCAGTGGCCATTGTGATAGATGGGACTGATCTTGCAGGCCGGAGAGTAGGCTGTTCGGTCTTTACTTGGTCCCTTCTCGAGCGCTGCTGGAGGACTTTAATGATGGCATCCTTCTCCAAGATTTGTGCATGCAAGGCTTTAATTCTAAAAGGAAGAGAAGCACACCTTTACTTAATTCCAGCATTTCTTCTGATATTTTTATGTGTGTGGATGACCTTTTTAAGTGCAGACACTTTAATTTTTTTTATGTGGTCATGTACACATGATAATTTCTTAACCCAGAGAATGGTGAATGTGTGAAATTCACTACCATGGAAAGTAAATGAGGCCAAAACATTGTGCGATTTCAAGATGAAATTAGACAAAGCTCTTGAGGCTAATGGTAATCACTCATTAGGAACTGGGGGGAAGGTGGGATTAGATATGATTTGGTTTAATATTGACACAGATATTAGCATACAGTGAAAAGTACTGTTTCTTGTGTGCTATAGAGACAAAGCATATCATTCAAAGAGAAGGAGATGAGAGAGTACAGTTTGTAGTGTTACAATCATAGCTAGGGTGTACAGAAAGATCAACTTAATGGAAGGTAGGTCCATTCAAAAGTCTCATAACAACAAGGAAGAAGCTGTTCTTCAGTCAGTTGATAGGTGACCTCAGACTTTTGTATCTTTTTCCTGAAGGAAGAAGTTGGAAGAGGGAATGTCTGGGGTGTTGGGGTCCTTAATTATGCTGGCTGCTTTGCTGAGGCAACGGGAAGTGTAGACAGAGTCAATGGATAGGAGGCTGGTTTGTGTGATGGATTAGGCTACATTCACGACCTTTTGTAGCTTCTTGCAGTCTTGGGCAGAGCAGGAGCCATACCAAGCTGTGATACAACCAGAAAGAATGCTTTCTATGGTGCATCTGTAAAAGTTGGTGAGAGTCATAGCTGACATGCCAAATTTCCTTAGTCTTCTAAGAAAGTAGAGGCGTTGGTGGGCTTTTCAACTATAGTGTCAGCATGGGGGGGACCAGGACAGGTTGTTTGTGACCTGGACACCTAAAAACTTGAGGCTTTCAACCCTTTCTACTTTGTCCCCGTTGATGTAGACTTGGGCATGTTCTCCTCTATGCTTCCTGAAATCGATGACAATCTCCTTCATTTTGTTGACATTGAGGGAGAGATTATTGTCGCTGCAACAGTTCACCAGATTCCCTATCTCCTTGTCTCATCATTGTACTCTGTCTCGTCACTGTTTGAGACCTGTCCCACTACAGTGATATCATCAGCAAACTTGAAAATTGAATTGGAGGGGAATTTGGCCATGCAGTCATAGGTGTTTAAGGAGTATAGTAGGGGGCTGAGGACACATCTTTGTAGGGCACCGGTGTTGAGGGTGATCGTGGAGGAGGTGTTGTTGCCTATCCTTACTGACTGTGGTCTGTGAGTTAGGAACTTCAGGATGCAGTTGCAGACGGAAGAGCCAAGATCTGGAATTTGGAGCCGAATTTCATGGGAATAATAGTGTTGAAGGCTGAGCTGTAGTCAATAAATAGGATTTTGACATAGATGGCTTTGTTGTCTAGGTGTTCCAGGGTTGAGTGCAAGGCCAGGGAAATGGCATCTGCTGTGGACCTGTTGTGGTGATAGGCAAATTGTAGTGGATCCAGGTGGTCTGGGAAATGCCAATGACTAGCCTTTCAAAGCACTTCCTAATGATGGATGTCAGAGCCACAGGACGATAGTCATTAAGGCATGCTGCTTGGTTTTTCTCAGGCACCAGGATGATGGTTGTCTTCTTAAAGCAGATAGGGACCTCAGATTGTTGTAAAGAGAGGTTGAAGATGTCTGTGAATACCCCCGCCAGCTGTCCCTGCAGGATCTGAGTGCTTATCCGGTTACCCCATCCAGGCCAGTTGCTTTCTGTGGGTAGACTTTCAAGAAAGCTGCTCTGACATCTGCAATGGTGACCCACAGATACAGATTCATCCAGGCTTCCAGGGTGGAGGGCACGCTCTCACTGACCTCTTGCTCAAAACGGACATAGAATGCATTGAGCTCATCAGGAAGGAGTACACTGGGGCCAACGGTTTTATATGCCTTCATCTTGTGGCCTGTTATTTCTTGTAGACCTTGCCATAGGCGGGGGTCTGTGTGGCAAACCTGGGACTCTAGCTTGGTCAGGTATTGTCTTTGATGGATCTCCTTAGATCGTATCTGGTTTTCTTGTATAGTTCAGGGTCGCCTCACTTACAGGGTATTGAATTTGATGATCAGTCCAAAGATGTACGGGTTAGGTTGATTGGTCATGTTAAATTGACCCTCGTGTCAAGGGATTAACAGGGTAAATTTGTGGGGTTATGGGAATAGGGCTAGGGTTGTTGTCAGTCCAAATGGCCTCCTTCTGCACTGTAAGGATTCTATGATCAGCCATGATCAAAATGAATGGTGGAGCAGGCTTGAAGAACCGAATGGCCTACTCCTGCTTCTATTTCCTATGTTTCATAAGTGTGGTCAGTATCGAGATAGATACTCAGTTCTGAAGAAATTTATCAGTATAACTTACCTGCTCTCCATCTCTTGATGACGATGACTGCTCGCAATGATCTCTCCACTCTCGTAGTAAACATGCTTCCCTAAGGAGCCACCGTTGAAACTGCTGTTCGGGGAATGACGAGGTGAGTGATTGATGATTGTGGTGTCTCTGTAGAAATAAAGAAACCACTCATCTTTCTAGTGAAGGCTGAAGGTGACATGATAGAAGTCTTTAATATTTCTTCAGGCCAGAAAAGGATATTGCCTCTTCAAACCAATAGCAGACACTGGCTCTTATATCAAGACCCCAGGGGTGGGAGTCTCACCAACTGAGAGCGACCACCCAATCAGATCTTGACATCTCCTGGACCAGAGGTAGTTTCGAGGTTTGAGGTTCACAGGGAGAAAGGGGAGGGGGGTGGTGGTTGGCAACAAGAATAGTGTATGGCTTCCAGGGGGCATCCCTTCTCAATGTCAAGTCCCCGCGTGTACCACGTGGCTACAAACCCACCTGCAGCTAGCTCCACCACAGGTAGTGGTGGGATGGGATTCTTAAGTGGTCGCTAATTGGTGACTTAAGAATCTTAATTGGTGATAGGTTGGCAAAGTCAATCAAGGGCTTTCCCACTCAGAACTTAATTCTGGCGGAGGTGGGAATGTGGTGGGGTTTCAATATTTCCCCATCCCACCTCATCCCACTGTGGGCGGCACAGTGGTTAGCACTGCTGCTTCACAGCTCCAGGGACCTGGGTTTGATTCCCGGCTTGGGCCACTGTCTGTGTGGAGTTTGCGCATTCTCCTCGTGTCTGTGTGGGTTTCCTCCGGGTGCTCCGGTTTCCTCCCACAGTCCAAAGATGTGCGGGTTAGGTTGATTGGCCATGCTAAAAATTGTCCTTAGTGTCCTGGGATGCACAGGTTAGAGGGATAAGTGGGTAAATATGTAGAGATATGGGGATAGGGCCTGGGTGGGATTGTGGTCGGTGCAGACTCAATGGGCCGAATGGCCTCTTTTTGTACTGTAAGGTTGCTATGATTCTATGACTCACCTAATGACCTACCATTCCTGCCTCCAAGCTGACCACTAGAAGATTCTGCCCTCACTAACGCAAGGGGTAACTGAGATGAATAGCTTAGATATTAAGAGAGAGAAAGGAATATGGTGATAGGGTGGGGTGAAGTATGATGGGTGGATTCTTGTATGGAGAATTAACACGCATGAAATTGCCAGACCGAATGGCCTATCCCAAGTTTTAGCAATTACACCTTTTTCAAAAGGTAGATAAAGACTGTTTCGGAAAGTGGGACAGTAAAAAAAAAGAAAAATTAAAGAAGGGGGTTAAATTCACAGTCTATCCAATGCCAGTACAAAATATCTGAAGTAATTGAGACGGAAGGAAGGAGAATTTATTCAGAGATGCAGTGATGGGGAGTTTGTTTGAACGTAGCACCTACCGCTGGGTAGCTGCAGTGGCAGCAGCATCCATTGCAAATTGCCTCATGGTGCTCTCTTCCAGATACTTCTGTTCCCATTTGGTCATGTCAGCTTCCAGAGCTAGGATCCGCTCTTCTTTCTCCCGGAGCAGCTCCATCAGTGCTGGAACACTGTATTCCGAGGTTCCAGGATTCTGGATCATTGCCTGACGCTGCCGAGGAAAAGACAGCGTGAACTTTTATTGCACAGAAACAAACAGATCAGTTGCTCCTATAGGCTGATGTGCAAATGAAGTATTGAGGGAGTGCTACACTGCCGTACTTCAGGTGAAATGTTAAACTGAGATCCCATTTGCTTTCTTGGGTGGATGTAGAAGATCACACAGCACTACTTTGAAAAACAGAAGGGGAGTTTTCCTTGTAATCTTGGCCACATTCACCTGATCACTATGCATTGGCTGTTTGTGGGAGCTTGCTGTGCATAAATTGGCTGCTGCGTTTGTTTGATCGTAACAGCGACTACAGTTCAAAAGCACACCTGCAAAGCACTTTTGGACAACCTGAGGATATAAATGGCGCTATATAAATGCAAATTATTCATAATCGAAGCAGCAACTACATGTTATACATGAATTTTTGATTTAAATGTCTTCAAGAGTCAATTTTATTTTGGGGTGATTCCATTATCTGGTGCCTTTTTTGCTCATTAAATCACAGGACATAAACCCCTATGGTGGGATTTTCCATCCTGCCAAAATTGGGTTTCCTACTGGCGGGACAAGTGAGCAATACAAAACACTGTAAACTTCAGCGGGACCGGAAGATTCCACCGGTGGCTAATGACAGGCCACCTCCACCGCCGGAAAACGCAAGTGACCAGAAAATCCTGCTCACAATATCCTAAAGCTGGGTGGCAAAATTCCCTCTTGTTGATCAGTCATAATCTAGTTTTTGGTCAATAAATCCATCTACTTCCACGCCAGTCTATGTACTTCCACACCATAGTGCAAGTGAGGATGGGAATAGGGGGAGAGAGCAATTGAACACATGGCTATAGGGATGGTGTAGGAGGGAGGGATTCAGATACCTGGATAATTAGGGGTCATTCTGGGGTAGGTGGAATCTCTACAACTGGATGGTCTAAACCTGAACCAGAAGGGTACCAATATCCTGGGGAGAAAATTTGCTAATGCTCTTCCGGAGTGCCAGAAGAGTGGTGGATAGCAAATGTTGTCCCCTTGTTCAAGGAGGGGAGTAGAGACAACCCTGGTAATTATAGACCTGCAAGCCTTACTTCTGTTGTGGACAAAGTTTTGGAAAGGGTTATAAAGGGTTATATTTATAATCATCTAGAGAGAAATAATTTGATTAGGGATAGTCAACACTGTGAAGGATATGTCGTGCCTCGCAAACCTTATTGAGTTCTATGAGAAGGTAACCAAAGAGGTGGATGAGGGTAAAGCAGTTGATGTGGTGTATATGGATTTCAGTAAAACATTTGATAAAGTTCCTCACGCTAAGCTACTGCAGAAGATACGGAAGCATGGGATTTAACGATTTGGATCAGAAATTGGCTAGCTGTAAGAGGACAGATGGTGGTGGTTGATGGATAATGTTCATCCTGGAGTTCAGTTACTAGTGGTGTACCACAAGGATCTGGTTTGGGGTCACTGCTGTTTGTCATTTTTATAAATGACCTAGATGAGGGTGTAGAAAGATGGATTAGTAAATTTGCTGATGACACTAAAGTCGGTGGAGTTGTGGACAGTGTGAAAGGATGTTGTAGGTTACAGAGGGACATAGATAAGCTGCAGAGCTGGGCTGAGAGGTGGCAAATGAAGTTTAATGCGAAAAGTGTGAAGTGATTCACTTTGGAAGGAGTAACAGGAATACAGAGTACTGGGCAAATGGTAAGATACTTGGTAATGCGGATGAGTAGAGAGATTTTGGTGTCCATGTGCATAGCTCCCTGAAAATTGGCAACCAGGTTGATAAGGTTGTCAAGAAGGTGTACAGTGTGTTAGCTTTTATTGGTAGAGGGATTGAGTTTCAGAGCCATGAGGTGATGTTGCAGCTGTACACAACTCTGGTGCAGCTGCACTTGGAGTATTGTGTACAGTTCTGGTCGCCGCATGATAGGAAAGATGTGGCAGCATTGGAAAGGGTGCAGAGGAGATTTACCAGGATGTTGCCTGGTATGGTGGGAAAGTCTTATGAGGAAAGGCTGAGGGACTTGAGGCTGTTTTTGTTAGAGAGAAAAAAGTTAAAAGGTGACTTAATAGAGGCATACAAGATGATCAGAGGATTAGATAGGGTGGACAGTCGGAGTCTTTTTCCTCGGATGGAGATGGCTAGCATGAGGGGACATAGCTTTAAATTGAGGGGTGACAGATATAGGACAGATGTCAGAGGTAGGTTCTTTACTCAGAGAGTAGTAAGGGTGTGGAATGCCCTGCCTGCAACAGTAGTGGATTCGCCAACAGTAAGGGCATTTAAATGGTCATTGGATAAACATATGGATGATATTGGAATAGTGTAAGTTGGATGGGCATTAGATTAGTTTCACAGGTCGGCGCAACATTGAGGACTGTAATGTTCTATGTTTTATATTCTAAGTCACCAAGGAGGAATTCAACAGTATAAAAGACAATCTGAAAGGCACATCTGTACAATTAACTGAAAGGTTTGGGCTCGTCAATTACCTGCTGCGTTCGCAGACTCTTTAATTCCTGCTCCAGTCGATTCCTCAGTCGCAGTTCCAGTTGTTCTCGTTTCTCACATGCTGCCTGTAGCTGAGTCAGTGCGTGCTGCAGTTTTTCGACCTTTTCAACATACGCTCTCTTCCTCCTCAGCTGTAAGATAGGTAGAAGAAACATGCCGAGGTTAAGTGATCCCACTTTTTCATTGTGGTCTTTAATTCAGGAATTTGGATAGAATTTGTGCTAAATACCTCATCTTCCAGCCGCACGACTTTAAACTGTGTGCTGTTGAGCGCCTGGTCAAGAAGCTCCATTCGTTTGTGCTGTTCTTCACTCCTGCTGTGTGACAGGGTCAACTCCCTTCGAAGCTGTTCCTTTTCTTGCTGTTGTTCTCGATCTGTCAGAGCACAAACAGTAAAATAATCATTCCCAGCTCCTTTTTGAATTCAGAAAACGATTTTAACACAAATGTGTTCTGGGAATGTATTCTGATTTTTGAAAAATCAAACACCTTTAAAAAATCGGCGGAGATGGCAAGTCAAAATAGATATCCTCTTGAAGATGAGTTAATGGACTGTAGCAAGTGCTGGAAATAGCTGCACAAAAAAAAAACTTCCACAATCCCAACAAGAACTGTTCTGAATGTTAAGAGGGTGAATTGCCCAGAGGAACTGGAACAGCAGCACTGCGTTGGGCTGGGGAGTGCAGGAGAAGCATCTTTCCCCAGTTGCTTTAAATAAGCTACAACCTAACACCAAACACAGACCAGGCTATCCATACAGGCTGAGTTATGGAGATAGAAGCTGCCAAGGACATGGTCCTCTGATGGCTCTGTAGTACCACAGGAAATCCAGTTTCTGCTGATGACATTGATCACAGATTTGGCTCACTTTGAATGACTGCAGCATCCACTGGATTCAATAAAAATCTGGAATTAAAAGTCTAATGATAACCATAAACCATTGATGATTGTTGTAAAAACCCATCTGGTTTACTAATGACCTTGAGGGAAGGAAATCTGCCATCCTTACTGGTCTGATCTACATGTGACTCCAGACCCACAGCAATGTGGTTGACTCTTAACTGCCCCCTGCAATGACTGATCGAGCTACTCAGTTCAAGGGATGGACAATAAATGCTGGCCAGCTGACACCCATGTTGACACCCAAATCCCCTGAATGAATAAAGTGCCAATATATATTAATATCTTATTCCAATGTTTATATCCACCCATTCCCCAGGATACTTGGAAGTAACATTCACAGAGCAGGGCTTTGCAAAGTTATATGACAGTGTGTGATGTGGATTAATTGCTGCAGTTGACTCATCTGGCTGTCTGGTGTTGCTGTGGGGGAATATTTCCCTTGTAACCCAGGCTCACTGCAATAGTGGCTGATTATCCAGTTATGTCATTTATTTTGAGTTGCCGAGTTTGTTTCTCTTACATAAAGGACAATGGAGAAATTGCATTTTTATAGCATATATCTACATTCCAGTTACAACCAATGAGGTACTTCCGAATTGTAGCTACTGCTATACTATAGGAAATGTAGCCATCAATTTGAGCACAGCACGATCCCATTGAGAGCAATGAGATATTGACCATATATTCTAGTCATACTGTTGAGGGATAAAATTGGCCAGGACATCTCCCACCTCTTCTTCAAAGCAGTGCCATGAGCTCTTTCATACCCACCTGAGAGGCATATGTATCCTTGGTTTAATGCTCATCTAAAAGAAAACGCAGCATTCCCACAGTATGACAGTGGAATGTCAGTCTAGATTATGTTCAGGTCCCTGGAGTGGGATTGGAATCCATAGTCTTCTGACTCAGAATCAAGGGTGCCAAATATGTGGCCTTTAATTTCAGTATCTGTATTTCCTCCATTTTAACAATTAATATAAAATTATTTAAGTCTTTCATTTACATTTTGTGTGGCCTGAGGCCAGAGCTATCCCAGAGGATACTGTTGTTTCCCTTGGAACATCTGCTTGCTCTTAAGACATAGCTTATCAAAAGAACTCAAATTCCAACCCTCACTAGCCCCATCCTTTCACTGGTTCCACACTTTCCATACTGCTGTATCCCCTTTCTGTCCCCTTTATCCCTACTGTATCCCTACAGTTCTCAATTGACCAAAGGTTGACAGCATCAAACAGTAACTCTTGTAACTCATCTCAACTTTAACTAGCAACTCAGCTTAAGTTTACTTTAATTGCACTTCCTGCCCCTGAGTGCCAGAGGAACAATATTGTGGACTAGCTATCATTTCCAAGCCACTCACTACCCTGATTTTATTGGTACGAGTGGCACTGGCTGGGCCATCATTTCTTGTCTATCCATAGTGGCCAATGAACTGAATTTCAAACACATTGCAGTGGATCTGGCGAGACCACGCATTAATGAACCAGATGGGTTTTTACAACAATGGTTTCATTAGACTTTTAATTCCAGATATTTTTATTGAATTCAGACTTCAACATCTGTCATGGTAGGATTTGAACTCAGATCCCCAGAGCATTGCACTGGGCTACTAGTCGAATGACAATACCACTACACTACCACCTGCTTACCCTCCATCTGACTTGGAAATGTATCACTGTTTCTGCATTGTTGCTGTGTCAAAATCCTGGAATTCCCTTCCCAACAGCGCTGAGAGTTTACCTACACTACATGGATGGCAGATGTTTGAGAAGACCCACCTTTTGCACATTCCCCACCACTACAGCCTGCGCCTTCAACATCTCAGCCTGGAAATTCACTGAATCATGGAATCCCTTCGGTGCCATTTGGCCCAACAAGTCTGCACCAACTCTCTGACAGAGCATCTGACCCAAGCCTACCTCCCATGCACTGTCCCTGTAACTCCATGCGTTTACCCCAGTAATCCATCAAACCTACACGTCTTGGGACATTAAGTGATAATTTAGCATGGTCAATTCACCTAACCTGCGCAACTGTGGAGTGTGGGAGGAAACCAAGAACACCCGGAGAAAACTGACGCAGACATGGGGAGAATGTGCAAACCCCACACAGTCACCCAAGGCCGTAATTGAACCCGGGTCCCTGGAGCTGTGAGGCAGCAGTGCTAATCACTGTGCTGCCTGAATTCTGTCCCTAAAACACTCCTCCTTTAAGATGGTCCAAAAACCCATGTTTTTGACAAGCTTTCAGCCAACCCTTTCGATGTTTCCCTCTTTGGCTTGGTGTTAGATGACGTCTGGTGCTGCTCAAGAAGCACCTCTGAATGAGTATTACATTCAAAGTGCTATACAAAGGCAAGTTGTTGTTATGGGGACAACTAGGGAATTATAATTAAGGAACACCCCAACTCCATTTTTGTTTAATATGTAACAGTCATAGGAGACCAATCATTTGTGATTCACAAATCCATCTCAGGCTGGGCATTGTCAGCCAAGTTCTGCATGATTCACACAGCAGTACAAAGACGCCTGTTTGAGCAGTGTTCCTCACTGACTATTCACAGAACACGGTCCTAGATAAAACAAATGTTAGGAACTTTGTCTACCCAATGTTGAAGAACAAATTGTAATCCTGCATTCTATAATTAAGGAAACAGCATCGAGTCCAGGGACACTGGACTAATTGCTGCAGACTGCTGGAGTCACGACTCATTGAAATGGAACAGTTTGAGAGAGAAAGGCTGTGCTTTATGTTCCAGCTCATAATCCTTCTTTAGCAAGTTTGCAAATAATTGTGCTAAAGCATTACAAATGCTGACATATTTTCTTGTTTAACTTAACTGTTCCAGTTAAAATTCCATGTATTAATATCAACAGAAACCCACATCCCACATTCCTATCCCCTCCCTTACCCTCAAGGGAATGACGGAAAGGCCTGAGTAGGCTCCTAACTTCCTGCTATAAAGTTTAAGCATTTAACAAAGAATGTGCTTCAGGGCGGGAAGACGGGAGGAGGGGAAGCTCGGCTGTTGGTGCAAGTCATGGGACACATTCCTCCTGACCTACATACTTAACAATCACATACATTCCAACAGCAATACCTCCCAGAGCAAACCCAAATTAACACTTTCCTGACCATGGCATGCTCAGAAAAATCCTAAAGATATGGGCTGAGACAAAACAAGGGTTGGAAATACAATGAGCAACTCAGGTTTTGACTTTTTAAGAAATCCTGATCTCGAGCTGAGTAGAGGTGAAATGAAGAGACCTTGAATAGATCTCAGCCTGTGTTACACCACTCAATATTCAATGAAGTATTTCTGTGGCAGTAATTTTAGAGTGATCTTTTCAGTATTCATTTGTTTTACTCTGCAGTCTGGTTTACATCTCTCTTATTTTTTAATATTTTAATTTGTTGTGATTTCAACAGATCTAATGAGGTACCATGTATGTGATTAGTGGGACTGCAGATATAGCTGACCCCTTTTTGTTCCTGTGTCCAGAGTCTGACAACAGCTTAGCATTTCCCCCTGAGATTGTGCCTTAACCAGACTGCTGGTATTATTTTTAGAACTTCAATGTAACCAATTGCGTTACAAAACCCTATTGCGTTATTCCAGGGCATAAATTCTGCCAATCCTCTGCCCAAATGTATCACCACTCGCTCGCTCCCTCATTCACTTGCACATTCACTCACACATTTAAAAACATACAAACAAGTATAACACACACTCATACCCAGACTCATACATACAGAATCACACTCACTTACACAACAAATTATACCACTGACTGTTGTTCAGTGGTCAGAAGAAAGATGAGAATGTTGAGTAGGACAAGGAAGAAATGCAATTGGATCAGGGTAAATGGTGCAGATTCCCTTCATACTACATTTTGTTTATTGGGCATGGCAATTGTTCCAACTGTGACTAACAGGATCGCACTCTGTGTCGGTTACAACCAACATTGCACAACTGAGTCACAGACTGAATACCCAAACACATTTGGACTGACTCCCAAAGGCTGGGGAGCAGGAATTCAATTGGGGTTTTCAGACAGTGTTGGGTAAGGTTGGAGGGAAAAGTAAGATCCAAGTTCTCATTCCTGGAGTCTGGCAATGATCTGGAAAAGTCATTAAGGGTCATGCACATAAAGCAGTGTTGGTATCCCAATAATTCCATGGCAGAGGAACAGTAACTGCATGAATGTATTTAGGAACACACTGTGCCAAGAGCTAGCTCAGTGAGAATGTCTAGAAAACCTTGCTACAATTCCAACCTATCTGATTGCATTGTTGTCTTGAAACAGAGTATTTCTCATACATGCAATCACCTTTAATGATTCACCAACCCAAAAATTGATTTCCGCACAGTCCTGGGTAAGGCTGCTTGTTTACTTGCCTGTCTTTATCACATCTTCAGGGTGTGGGTATCACTGACAATGCTGCCTTTTGTTATCCATTCTTAGTTGCCCTAACTGTGACCTTGTAGGCACTTTGGAGGGCATTTGTGTGTCTGGAGTCACATAGCACAGACTGGGCAAGGGTGGCAGGTTTTCTTCCCTGAAGAAATAGTAAACAGTTGGAAGTCTCTACCCCAGAGGTCTGCAGAGTCTCAGTCAGTGAATATCTTCAAGGCAGAGACTGATAGATTTCCAAATATAAAGGTATCAAGGGAAATGGGGAAAATGGCCTTGAGGAGGAAGATCAGCCATGATCGAGTTGAATGGTGGAGCAGGCTGAAGGGACCCAATGGCCTACTCCTGCCATATTTTCTGTGTTCCTATGTTGGATTTTTGCCACAATCTGAAAGCTTCATTGCCACTTTTACTGATCCAAGCTTTTAATTTCCCAATATATTAAACTGAATTCAAATTTCCAAACTGCCATGGTGGGATTGGAGTTCAGGCTGTTTGCATCATTCATCCAGGTGGAACAATGATTGTTCAGACAAACACTGGCATTAGCTGTGCTGCTATAGTCACTGTCAATACACACTCAAAAGGAAGAGAAAAACAGAAAAACCTAGATATACATTTACCACCTTTAAACGTACAATTCAAATTAAACATAGCACCACCCAATAAATGTGAAACAGATCTTGCTGTTTTTAAATTGCTGCTTTCTATTCCTGATATAGGGTGGCTTACACATCCAGACTTTGAGTGCCAGCAGGCTTATCTGAACCAGGAATGCATCAATGTGAGAAATGAGCAAAGAATGAGGAGTAAATGACGAGTACAGGAGGAGTGAGCGAAGCTGAGGGAGGAGTGAGCAAGGAATGCATCATAAGTAGGACATTATCTCCTGCAGCCTATACCCCAGCACACACACACATTCCAACAGCAGTGACTGCACAGCCATGAGGTCTGGAGTCTTCCCTAGCCGAGATACTGACATTGATTGTCTCTCAATGGCGCTTCTGGATGAGGGCAGTTAATTTCACACTTGGCAGTGTATTAATGACTTGTGCCATTGGGAAAAGACTAGGTGAGGCTGTGAGACTCAAACATCTGACATCCATGTCATTACAAATGTCTGACCCAGGAATCTTTTTAGAAAAATTAAAATGCCCATCTCCAGCTTATATCTAGTTCAGTAGAAAGAATCTGCATGCATTCAGACAGTAACATTGTATGGTCAAAGTGCCGTTCATATCTGTTTTTCATAACTAAACAGTCACCAATTAGCTCCACACATTATTGATTTTTGTGCTAAATTAATCAACAAAAGATGTGATAGATTCCTAGCCATTTAATTGAATAATCAGCCTTTTCAGCAGAATGGGTTGTCTGTTTTCGATGTTGCATTATATCTGCTTTGCTGTTTGTTTTGGAAAGTGCAGCAGCCACAGGCTCAAACACAGCTCTCAGGAGATTGGAAGCTTTCGAAAGATTCCAATCAGCCAGTGAATAGTGCCTGCTCTCAGCCTCCCCTTCTGACCTTACCACAAGGACACGTTAGCAAGGGCAAGAGCAAACACGTCTGCTTATGCTACAGTACATGTGAGCGTCGTGTTAATAATGCTGCATAAACTTAAGCTGTCCATTAATTCTGCCCATGTTATTTAAGAGCAAATTAGTGGTGTTTGAGGATTGGCAGAGGGAGGGACACAACAGCCAGAATCACCTGAGGTATGCTTGGAATTTAAACTGCCTTTATTATCACAGGGGATAAGTGTTCCTGTGCCAAGAGCAGCTTGTTTAGCCCTCAGCTCCTGAAGCTGTTCACTGTCTTTGTACAACTGAACTAAACCCTGAGGAATTTACCAATTTGAGTACCTTTGAGAGTGGAGTGGAGTGGTAGGGAATTGCAGGAAGGGAAGGGGAGGTTACTATTTGATAACATTATACTTAAAGCTGTGAGGGTGACTTTAATAAAAATAGAAAATACTGGAAAGCTCAGCAGGTCTGACAACATTTGTGAGGGAGCTTTATTTTCAAGTCAGGATGACCTGCTGAGATGTTCCAGCATTTTCTGTTTTTATTTCGGATTCCAGCACCTGCAGTATGTTGCTTTTATATTATTTCTGGTTACTGGGGAAGGCTATTGGGTCTTTTGCCTTCAACAGCCTGGTTGCTCAAACCCATCAGTGATGCAGTGGTCAACGTTTCCTCAGACCAGGCTGGAGGTGAGTTACAGAATCCATCCCCAGCACGCATTGTAAAACCAAAGATCATATAGCACCATATTGTGCTGACATTGGCTGAAACCAATGGCATAAACCAAGATCCTTTACTCCACGGACTGATCAAGTGATTAGCTGAGCTGCTCAAACCAGGATGGTCCCAGGATCAATCATGTGTTGTGTTAGCCGCTCAGCATTAAGGGAGGGAGACAAGGACAAGGAAAGACAGGAGCACTTGAGGATGACCATGGAAAAGCTGACCGGGCTTCCATGTCCAAAATGCACCAGAAACATGCATTTTGCTTGAATGTGAATGGAGGTTGTGAACAGTGAGGTGCAGAATACATGGAATATTCCCCACTGAAGGAGTTGGAAGGAGAGGAATGGATAGGGATAAGATTAGCTGAGAAAAACGAAGGGAGCAGGAAGTTAGAGTCATAGGAGTTTACAGCATGAAAGCAGGCCCCTCAGCCTAACTTGTTCATGCCATCCTTTTTTTAAACCCCTAAGGTTGTTCCAATTGCCCGCATTTGGCCCATATCCCTTTATACCCATCTTACCCATGTAACTGTCTAAATGCTTTTTAAAAGACAAATTGTACCCGCCTCTACTACTACCTCTGGCAGCTTGTTTCAGACATTCTGTGTGAAAAAATTTCCCCCCGGACTCTTTTGTATCTCTCCCCTTAAACCTATGTCCTCTAGTTTTCGACTCCCCTATCTTTAGGAAAAGATATTGACTATCTAGTTGATTTATGTCCCTCATTATTTTATAGACCTCTAAAAGGTTACCTTCTATGCTCCAGAGAAAAAACTCCCAGTCTATCAAGCCTGTCTTTAAAATTAAAACCATCAGGTCCCGGTAGCATCCAAGTAAATGTCTTCTGCACTCTTTCTAGTTTAATAATATCCTTTCTATAATAGGGTGACCAGAACTGGACACAGTATTCCAAATGTGGCCTTACCAATGTCTTGTACAACTTCAAGAAGACATCCCAACTCCTGTATTCAGTGTTCTGATCAATGAAACCAAGCATGCTGAATTCCTTCTTCACCACTCTGTCCACCTGTGACTTCACTTTCAAGGAGCTATGAACATGTACCCATCGATCTCTTTGTTCTGTAACTCTCCCCAGTGCCCTACCATTAACTGAGCAAGTCCTGCCCTGGTTCAATCTACCAAAACGCATCACCTCGCATTTATCTAAATTAAACTCCACCTGCCATTCATCAGCCACTGGCCCAATTGATCAAGATCCTGTTGCAATTGGAAATAACCTTCTTCACTGTCTGCTATGCCACCAATCTTGATGTTACCTGCGAGCTTACTAACCATGTCTCCTATATTCTCATCCAAATTATTTATATAAATGACAAATAACAGTGGATCCAGCACCGATCCCTGAGGCACATCACTGCTCACAGATCTCCAGTTTGAAAAACAACACTCCACAACCACCCTCTGGCTTCTGTCATCAAACCCGTTTTTTATCCATTTAGCTACCTCACCCTGCATCCTGTGAGATTTAACCTTATGCAACAACCTATCTTGTTAAAGTTCTTTAAGAATTCTAACCTTACCTCAATATATGGACAATAAATAAAAATATTTAATCAGATAAGTCACTTGAAATTATCTGAAACCTGTCTGAAAACTCAAAGAACAATTTAAGAAAAATAATTTCATGTCTTTGTTTAAACAAACACTTGCCTTCACCAAGCCAGAAAAACCTTAATTGAAAACAGTTATATAATTTGAATGGATGATGAACTTACTTTGAGTAATGAGCTTGCTGACAATGCTTTGTCCATTTTCTGAGATCTCACATTCTTTGCTGGTCAGCAGTTTATTGGCAGAGTCAAGCTTTTCTGAAAAAAATTATTGGCCAGAAAATAACATTATTAATTGAATAGCCAATCGAATTGCAAGCTCAAAGTAGCTAGCTCCACTCAGAACAGTCAAAAGCCATCAATTAATTTACCTGCCCACTACCTAGTACATACAGCTCTTTTCACATCCTCATCACCTTCTTATAATATTTTAGTTTAATTATTCCTATGATGTTATTTCAAATAGCAGTCAAAAACCCTCCTTTACAGTCTCTTGTTTCCATTTTGACAAATTTAATCATGTTCTCGAAGTTATTTCTTCTCCCAATAATTCAATGTGTCCCAGTTTGGTAGACTTCAGCCATTTGGTCTCCACACATTAGAGATGCAATATAGTGAAGTTCTCAATGGATGGTGCAATGTTTCTTTGGAAATATATGAAAGTATATATGTCAAGCAATGCTTAACCCACATGAACTGCATTAACCCTTTAAAGATGCAATTCCCTGGCAATCTCAGTTTAGCTTAACTGTAAGTAATTCCCACATTTACTTGTATTAAATCTTCTAGCCATTTCCATTGGTGAAATGGGAAACTTGGAATATGCTAGCCACCAATTTCTGGGTGACAGAAGGTTTGACTACCTTTCAGATCACGATTGAAATCATGAAGCCTCCTGATCTCTCCTTCCATTTTGTTTCTCATTGTCTTTTCCAGTGCCTCCCGCTTTGAAGATGCCTTCATGAGGTTATCATAGGCTTGAGAAATTCGCTGGATCTCTCGCTCCAACTGCAAGGCAAACACAAGGACAAGTTGGATTGAGAAGAATAAAATGGGACAAAATTCGATCAATAACTTGGCTCCTTATGACAATATGAACAGTAAGATGCTTTTATCTGAGAAGAAATATTTGGTTGAAATCAATGCAAAAGTGCTGAGATGTCCCATCATATTTTCTTCAAGTTTTCACATAATGATACATCGCAGAAGAAGGCCATTCAGCCAATACTTCTTCTGTTGGCTCTTTGGGAGTTACCTAATTCATCTTTCCATGTTATTGTGATTCCTTAAACAAACCATCCAATAATTGGTTCATCTGTTTTAGAAAACATATGAAATGCTAGGTTTGGCAGGATTAACTATGGGAAAATATCAGATCCTGGACTCAAAATCAACTTAAGATTCATTGAAATAGCTGGCAAAACTAATAAAACTAATAAGTCTCACAACACCAGGTTAAAGTCCAACAGGTTTATCTGGTAGCAAAAGCCATTAGCTTTTGGAGCACTGCTCCTTCATCAGGTGAGTGGGAGTTCGGTTCACAAACAGGGCATATACAGACACAAACTCAATTTACAAAATAATGGTTGGAACGCAAGTCTTTATAGATAATCAAATCTCAGAATACAGACAACGAGTGGAGAAAGCGTTAAGCACAGGTTAAAGAGATATATATTGTCTCCAGACAGGACACCTTGAAGAACGCTTACCCGATTGTCCAGCGGGACAATCACAAGGCAAGAGTGTTCTCTTCTGTTGGGGAACACTTCAGAGGTCATGAGTATTTGATCTTCGAGTTAGCGTTCTCCAAGGTGGCCTTCACGACACACGACAATGCAGAGTCGCTGAGCAGAGATTGATAGCCAAGTTCCGCACACATGAGGACGGCCTCAACCAGGATCTTGGATTCATGTCACACTCTCTGTAACCCCCATGACTTGCCTGGGCTTGCAAAATCTCACTAACTGTCCTGTCTGGAGACAATACACATCTCCTTAACCTGTGCTTAACCCTGTCTCCACTCACATTGTCTGTACCTTTGAGAATTGATTACCTGTAAAGGCTCGCGTTCCAACCATTATTTTGTAAATTGAGTTTGTGTCTGTATATGCCCTGTTTGTGAATAGAACTCTCACTCACTTGATGAAGGAGCAGCCAGTGCTCTGAAAGCTAGTGGTTTTTGCTACCAAATAAACCTGTTGGACTTTAACCTGGTGTTGTGAGGCTTCTTACTCTGTTTACCCCAATCCAACACCGGCATCTCCACATCAAAACTAATAAAAACCAAGACTCAGGCACATAATTTGTGATGCAAATCCTGTAGCACGCAGCCATGATTTGAAGGAAGTAATGGGGAAAGCTGCAATGATTCATTTCTTTTATAACAGTGATGTGTGAGTTCTGTGCCCAAGCAGAACTTCGCAGCTGAAGGATTAATATACAGATCCATAAGCAAGAGACCACACTCAAAGGGGCAGTAGGTCAGAGATGGACTCACAACATGGATTCTGTAGATTACATTCTCTTTGGGACAGTGGGGAACTTACCTCAACTTATCCAACATTAAACACTTCCACAAATAGAATCTTTCCTCATTAATTCCACTGACTCTGACACCAATCTACTGCTGCAGTGAGGCTTTGTTTAACACTCAAACTTAACACTTAACAATTTAAGGTAATGATCCTCAGTTGCAAATGTTGCAAACTGTTCGGTGCTGTGGGTGTCTCAGAGCTGAAATTTCCCCTGGGCTCATCTGACATTCTTATATACGGCACTCAGTAGATCTCTGTGGCCAGCAATCAGAGGTGCGGAACCCTAGATGGTTTTCCAGTTCCCTTACCCTTGTGGTACTGAGGTCAATGACAGACTTCCTGGCACCACGCCCACCCACTCCTGTCTGCACTTCTCCAGGCTCTGGGTCACGTCAGCTAAGCCAACACAAACTAGCAATCAAAGCTGGGACTTTTCCAGTTCAGTTACTCACTGGGCTTTTTGCTTGAGCCTGTTGAATACTGGTAATCACCATTTACACAAGATCCTGAAACATTCCGAAACCAGGGGCAAAACCTGGAAAAGCTTATGTTTTTGGAAACCTACTTTCACAAAGAGCTTCTATTTCTAACTCAACAAAGGTTACAGAGATGGAAAAGTCTCCATGCACCTAGCTGAGAAGCAAATGAAAGAGGGTCTTTCATATGAAAAAAAACTGTTGTCTCCTTCAAGTCTCGAACAAATGTAAGATAATGCATTTAGGAAGGTCTAATACACATAGCAACTATATAGCAAATGGCAGAACCCTTAAAAGTATTGATAGGCAAAGGGATCTGGGTGTACAGGTACACAGGTCACTGAAAATGGCAATGCAGGTGGAGAACGTAGTCAAGAAGGCATATGGCATGCTTGCCTTCATTGGCCGGGGCACTGAGTTTACAAATTGGCAAGTCATGTTGCAGCTTTATAGAACCTTAGTTAGGCCGCACTTGGAATATAGTGTTCAATTCTGGTCGCCACACTACCAAAAGGATGTGGAGGCTTTGGAGAGGGTACAGAAAAGATTTACCAGGATGTTGCCTCGTATGGAGGGCATTAGCTATGAGGAGAGGTTGGAGAAACTTGGTTTGTTCTCATTGGAATGACGGAGGTTGAGGGGCGACCTGATCTGAGGGGCATGCTCAGAGTGGATAGTCATAAGCTTTTTCCCAGGGTTGAAGAGTCAATTACTAGGGGGCATACGTTTAAGTACAACGGGCAAATTTTAAAGGAGATGTACGAGGCAAGTTTTTTACACAGAGGGTGATGGGTGCCTGGAACTTGTTGCCAGAAGAGGTAGTGAAAGCAGATATGATAGTGAGTTTTAAGGGGCGTCTAGACAAATAGATGAATAGGATGGGAAAAGAGGGATATGGTCCTCGGAAGGGTCAGGGGTTTTAGGTCAGTCAGGCAACATGCTCGGCGCAGTCTTGGAGGGTCAAATGGTTTGTTCCTGTGCTGTAATTTTCTTTGCTCTTTGTCTCAGCGAATATCATTCCTTAACTATTACAGCTAAGGTTAGATGAGGAAATGGCACAAGTTTAAATTCACTGTGCATCTGCTTCTCTGATCAGAACTTTCCACATACTTGATGAAGGAACAGCATTTCTGAAAGCTTATGGGTTTACTATCAAATAAACTGGTTGGACTTTAACCTGGTGTTGTGAGACTTCTTACTATGAAGAACATAGTCAGTCACCTACTTTGGTGTTGTCTGATCCTTGCTTGATGCTGTTTACTGACTTTCCTCATTGAAACTCCAGTGTATAGAATACAGATTGGCCCATAGCAGGAGCAGTCCCACCTCTCCTGATCACTCAGATTCCACTCTGATTCTACTGTAAACACTAGAAGGAGGCCTTGCTAAACCTGCCATTCCTTTCTCAGAGTTTTCAGTTTAATGTCTTCCCAAACACAGGCAACTGTTGCATTTTCAGAAACTAAAAATCTGCTGGGAAATAAATGGTTTCAATTGCTTATCAACTAGCAGGGTGGCAGTGGAAGGGTATGTTTCTGAATGGAAGGCTGTGACAAGTGGCATTCCTCAGGGATCAGTGCTGGGACCTTTACTGTTTGTGATATGTATAAGTGATTTGAAGGAAAATGTAACTGGTTTGTTTAGTAAATTTGCAGATGACACAAAGGTTGATGGAGTTTTGGATTGTGATGAGGACCATCAAAGGATATAGCAGGATATAGTTTGGTTGGAGACTTGGGTGGAGAGATGGCAGATGGAGTTTAATTTGGATAAATGAGAGGTAATACCTTTTGGCAGGTCTAATAAATATGAGAAATATACAGTAAATGGCAGAACCCTTAAACCCTTAGGCAGAGGGATCTGGGTGTACAGGTGCACAGGTCACAGAAAGTGGCAACGCAGGTGAAGAAGGGAGTCAAGAAGACATACTGCATGCTTGCCTTCATCAGCCAGGGCATTGAGTTTAAAAATTGGCAAGTCATGCTTTATAGAACCTTGGTTGGGCTGCACTTGGAATATAGTGTTCAGTTCTGGTTGCCACACGACCAGAAAAACGTGGAGGTTTTGGAGAGGATGCAGAAAAGATTTACCAGGATGTTGCCTGGTATGGAGGGCATTAGCTATGAGGAGAGGTTGGAAAAACATGGTTTGTTCTCACTGGAACAACGGAGGTTGAGGAGCGACCTGATAGAAGTCTACAAGATTATGCAGGGCATGGATAAAGTGAATAATCAGAAGCCTTTCCGAGGGTGGAGGAACCAGTTACTAGGGGGCATTGGTTTAAGATACGGGGGCAAGGTTTAAAGAAGATGTACGAGGCAGATTTTTTTACACAGAGTGTGAGTGCTTGGAACTCGCTGCCAGGGGAGATAGTGGAAACAGATACAAAAGTGAGTTTTAAGGGGCATTTTGACAAATACATGAATAGGATGGAAATGGAGGGATATGGTCCTGGTGCAGGCTTGAAGGGTCAAAGAGCCTGTTTCTGTGCTATAATTTTTTTTGTTCTTTGTATCCAAAACTCAATCTTTTGTTTTAATAAACCTGGTTTAGTAGAGGGTGAATCAGGTGCTGATTATATGCTGTTGTAATTCAAATCTGTAAATTGCAGGAGTGAGGAAAGTATTGCACAAATCTGGCTTTCTAAAACCCTGCAGAACATTCCTACTGCGGGTGACAATTTATCAATGAAGATTGATTAACATATTGATTAACATATTAGCAAACAGACGAACAATATAACAGATATTATTAGTTTCAGTAGTTAAAATGACACGTGACCATAAAAAATAACAGACGCAGGTACACCTGATTGGACAATGAGACCATAGCTGTCAGGTACAGGTAGTTCTTGGAAAGCTACAGAAGAGCACACTGTCAATAGCTGTACATCCAACCAAGCCCGGCAAACAGCAGTAGTCAAAAGGTTTAGTTCATCTCAAACTGCTCACAACTATCTAATCCAAGGGCAGCAAAGATATAGCAGCAAATGGAAGTCAGATATTTCCTAACGACAGAAAATTTGCCATAATCAGCTTCCATTGCCTCACCATTCAATATTGTAGAATATTCAACCCGACAACTTGGATTGCATTTTGTTTTAACTGCAAATAATTCCAAACTGGGTCCACCGGTATTGAGCGATGCAATCAGGACGCTAGTGTACATACCCAATTGGTCAGCATTAGCTGAAAAAGAGACAGTTTATGAAAATATTCCTTCATACCTTCTGGATTTTGGCTGATTTTTCAGTGTGGCCGTCGAGTTCTTTCCTCAGATTTTCATTCTCCTTAAGCAGCATCTCAACCATTTGCTGGGCACGATGTATGAGTGCTACATGGTCAACCATCACCATCTGGCTGCTGCCCTGAAGCTCCTCAGTAACTATCACTGTTTCCATTTGTGAAGAGATTGGAGGGGACAGGAGGCTGTGTCTCTGCTGTTGGGCAGGATGCAGAGCCTGAGCTTGAGTCATCCTAATCAAAACATTGATACAAATGAACAAGATGTCACAAAAGGTTCTATATTAACCTTGCTGCACCAACAGCTTATTATTTGCTTCAGTATTTAATTGCAAACTGCAGATTTCTACATCATCACTGGCTCAGGGTCAGACAAAAGTCTTGTTTTAAAAGGAAAGTTTGATTAAATAAGAAGTATAATTTAAATATCCCTGTTCATAAAACTCAGGGAGAAATCTGAATAGAAATTGTCAAACTCTATCCAAGTTCAATAAACCTAAACAAACCATTGGGAAAATAGAATGGATCAAAAATTCCAATATTATTACAAACATTCCTTGGATGATTTCTAAATAAGTCAGAGCCTCTTAGATCACAAGCAGCAGTGACTTTGCAAAGATTGTTTGCAAATGTAAAGCAATATACTGTACTAACAAGTGGAATATGTTCCATAGGTTCTTTCAAAGCTATAAAACAGTGTTCTCAATTACAACACATTGCATTATCTGATACTCAGTTAAATCATAGGATCACACTGTCCCAGACCTTTCAAACCTCTCTCACTGTGACTGCAGCTCAATAAAAGTAACATCTCCAGAAGAGTTTTAATACTATGGAGTTAATGAGACTATCAGTTCGTACTACTTTGTTCTTTCTTTGTTCTTTGTTCTACACTAACCATCAGCTGACTATCAATGAACAAACAGCACAACCTCTTTTAAATCTCTTCATTTATCATAAGTGATGGTAATTTGTCAATGAGAATTTCTGCCTTCTGTACAAATTGAACATTCTATGAAGACTGACCTCTTGTTTCATGGATTTTTTGGTCCTAAATAATAGTTCTGAAACTGGTTCTCATTTTGCTCTGAGAAAATAATGAACAAGATTCAGAATTCCATGCCTGAACATTGTTGTTATTCTGTTCAAGTCTATATAGACAGTAAATCTGTTCAAGCTTAAGTCTCCCTTGGAATGTACTCATCTCAGTTGACATTTCCAACAACCTTTTGTTGCTTTCCCTGGAAGATGATGAGAGTGATCAGCATCTTACAGACTCAGCATGAAGGCTGAAGATGGACCCACAGAAGAGATTTTCTGGCACACGAAATAAAACCTCTAGTTTACAATCTCTCAGTCTCATTGATCACAAATTTCACTCCTAACAATTCTCCAATTCAATGTCAGATTCCTGTTGGTGAACAAGCTGTGAATTACACACATTTCTGGAATGCAACAATACACAACTTCGCATTGCTGCTTGTTCCACTATATCAATGCTTTCAAATAGCTTTGAAAAAAAACTCATGCAACAGTCAATAGCCCTTTGGTAAACTAATACATTTATTTAATTGACAAAATCAACGGAGTAAAATGCTAGCAGAAAGGTTCTGTTTTGCTCATTTTAATTAGAATAGTTTATAGAAACTCTACAGTGCAGAAAGAGGCCATTTGGCCCATTGAGTCTGCACCGACCACAATCCCACCCAGGTCCACCCCCACAACCCTACATATTTACCCGCTAATCCAGCTAACCTACACATCTCAGGACACTAAGGGGCAACTTTAGCATGGCCAATCAACCTAACCCGCATATCTTTGGACTGCGGGAGGAAACCCATGCAGACATGAGGAGAATGTGCAAACTCCACACAGAAATGACCCAAGCCGAGAATCGAACCCAGGCCCGTGGAGCTGTGAAGCAGCAGTGCTACCCACTGTGCTGCCCAAATATGTTAAAAAAGGTTACATTTGTAAAAGGATGTGACGCGGTCATGGCTTGTTTACCATTGGTCCAACATTAATATCTCATACACCAGGCATTCTCAGTCTATAGCAAACAAGCAAAATGATTTCTTCTTCCTGGATTTGGTTCCAACTAATTGACAATAATAGAGGTTGCAAAGGAACTCCGAACTGCTCAAACAAAGAATTACAACTTCTGACAAGGGCCATGAATGCACAATGTAGGTCACTGAAGGTGTCAGTTCATTCCACACAAGAAGACCAGATTTCTCTTCTAAGATTATCTCACTTGGACACTAGGTGCAGGGGACTACGATTTATGATTTACTTAGATGATTTGGTTGTTTATGATTTACATACATAGATGATTTAGAGTTGGGGACCAAGTGTAGCGTATCAAAATTCACAGATGACACTAAGATGAGTGACAG
Organism: Carcharhinus amblyrhynchos; assembly: GCF_965287045.1. Taxonomy (NCBI): domain Eukaryota; kingdom Metazoa; phylum Chordata; class Chondrichthyes; order Carcharhiniformes; family Carcharhinidae; genus Carcharhinus; species Carcharhinus amblyrhynchos. The sequence goes on from NC_137326.1 coordinate 67,287,029, forward strand.
AGTAAAGTGCAGAGGACGCTGAAAGTCTGCAAAGGGTTATAATCTAAGTGAGTGGGCGAGGGTCTGGCAGATGGAATACAATGTTGGTAAATGTGAGGTTATCCATTTTGGTAGGAATAACAGCAAAATGGACAATTATTTAAATGGTAAAAAATTGCAGCATGCTGCTGTACAGAGGGACCTGGGTGTTCTTGTGCAGGAATCTCAAGGAGTTGGTTTGCAGGTGCAGCAGGTAATTAAGAAGGCAATGGAATTTTGTCCTTCATTGCCAGAGGGATGGAGTTTAAAAACAGCGAAGTTATGTTGCAGCTATATAAGGTGCTGGTGAGACCATACCAGGAGTACTGTGTACAGTTTTGGTCTCCTTACTTGAGTAAGGATATACTGGCACTGGAGGGGGTGCAGAGGAGATTCACTAGGTTAATTCTGAAGTTGAGAGGGTTGGTTTGTGAGGAGAGACTAAATAAACTATACTCCTTAGAATTCAGAAGGATGAAGGGAGATCTTGTAGGAACATCTAAGGCTATGAAGGGAATAGACAAGATAGAAGCAGGAAGTTGTTTTCATTGGCAGGTGAAACTAGAATTAGGGGGTGTGACCTCAAAATAAGGGGAAGCAAATTGAGTTGAAAAGGAACCTCTTCCCACAAAGGATTGTGAATCTGTGGAATTGCCTGCCCAGTGACGCAGTTGAGGCGACCTCATTGAATGTTTTTAAGGCAAGGATAGATACATTTTTGAACAGTAAAGGAATTAAGGGTTATGGTGAGCGGGCAGGTAAGCGAAGCTGAGTCCGCAAAAAGATCAGCCACGATCTTATTGAATGGTGGAGCAGGCTCGAGGGGTCAGATGGCCTACTCCTGCTCCTAGTTCTTACGTTCACATGACTAGCTCAACACTACTTTACCTGTCAGTGTTCGACCCAACAAGTGATTAATGACCAAAGAAAGGAAGGGCATGGCAGGAAAGAGTTTAGTGAAAGGAAAATCACCAGCTGATATTCATTTTTTTCTGGCAGGGTTGTGCTTCAGGACCAGTTAAATAAATGGATCATTGGATGGTTAGGCTGAAATGTGTCAGTGTAATGATCTGTGCTCTTCAAATCCTTCTGTATGAGACAACGAAGGCTGATCTTACAAACAAATAATGCTGTGTATATCTCCAGGATTCTGCGTAAATGCTCTTAGTTGAGGATGGGCATGGCTTATTAGTAACTAAACATAATTAGTAATTAATATCTAGTTATTACTCAAATTGATAATACCAAATATTCTTAAATTGATTGTTCATGGATTAGGGACTTATAATTTGTAATTATTCCAGCGGTGGGATCTTTCTACTCACATCCTGGTTCTATTGGATCTTATCTTCTCTATTCAGGATCATAGCTAAAGAAGAACGTTGATTGCCAAATCAAACCCAGCAAGCAAGCAATTTGAGGAGATTCAGCTTCTTTGCTAAACCTAGGCTACCTCATACTAACAATTGGGTTTCACTTTAGTTCTCTTCTTTCTCGTTGGAGCCAATGATTGCACTTCTGTTCCCTGGACACTGATAACAGAGCTTCATCTGTGGGCATTCTTCAGATGAGAGTCTTTCCTGGTGGTCATAATCTATTTGACCATGAGGATGTCAGAGTTGAAACATTAATGGGAACAGGAGGAGGCCATTCAATTCCTTGAGCCATTTAATAAGATCATGACTGACCCTGATGTGCTCTGATCCATTGCCCCAAAACATGCATAAACTCCATCACATGTATCTGGGCAGTAATGAGGGAAAGGAGTGCAGGCAGAGTCCTTTAGGCCATTATCCCCTCTGAAGTGTGAGATTGTATAGAGTATATTTACCTGTCTGCTTGTATTTGGTTGCCATAATCATAGCCACCAGGCGCATTCTGTTGACAGCTGACGTATGGAGTTGCAGACTCATGGTAAAAATGGCCATGTTGCTGAGAATGGCTGAGCATTGGAGCTGCTGCCTTCATTCGGAAAGGGTAATCTGGGGGAGGACCACGGGGCTCTGTGGAATTGCAGGACACCTGACTCCCTGCAAGAACTGGCTGCTTCTGATGCTTGGATAGCTGAGGGAAACTCTGTGAGGAGCTCATCATCTTTTGATCTTTAGCTCCATTCCTCTCCAGAGAAAGCTGCATGAGTCTCTCACTAAGAGACCGCACATGCCCATGTTTTAACTCCTTGAGGATATCGTCGTGAAGGCTGTGGTCAGGACAGACATCATGTGTCACTGACTTCTCTTCAGTAGAGGCATTCTGGTTTGTGCCAGCAACCATGTAAGACCCAGTGCCCCCAGCCTGCTGGTTCCTCTGCACTGCCAGAAGCTGAGACTGGGCTTTGGCTTCTTCATAGGAAGGAAGTTCTTCGCCGTTGAACTGAAGTTGGTGCAAGCGATGCAGCAGATTTTCTGAATGTGTGTGGTCACCCTGATACTCTTGGCCCTGTGGTTCCTGTCGTGTGGAATGCTGTACTATTTGACATTCCTCCTGAGTGAGGCTCTCCAAAGAGGAGCGAGGGCTGCCCATTCCTCCCCTCATTGCCTGTTGTTGGATAGCCAACAGTGTGCGGTTATCTGTAAGATTTCCATAGCGTAGCTGCTCCTGGATCAGTCTGTGGAGAACAGTACCTGACGAGTCTTCCGCTGTTCTCATTGTGGTTCAGTTAATGGATATATCCTAAAAGACAAGAACAGGACAATGAGTTTCAGGCATTCACTCATACATCTTGACACACACACACACACACCGACACACAAACACACCCTGAGACACACACACACACACACACACACACACACACACAAACACACACACACACACTGACATACACACACACACACCAACACACACTCACATCGACATACACACACACATAAACACACACACACACACACAAACACATACACACTCATTTCAACACATGCACACTCACACTGACACACCCACATATTAACACACACACATCCACACCAACACACCCACACCGACACCGATACACACACCAACAACAAACTCATGCCAATAAACACACTCACACCGACACACAGATACACACACACATGCCCACACACACTGACATACACATGGTGACACAGAGACACATTCTAATACACACTGACACACAGATACATACAGACTAATACACACACACACTGACTCACACTCAGACACATATTTACACACACTGACACCAACACAATGACATACACATACTGACATACATGCACACACTGACACGCACACACTGAGGAGATGCAGCTTCTTTGTTAAACCTGGACTATCCCATACTAACAATTGGGTCTCACTTTCTCTCTTGTTGGAGTCAATGATTGGACTGCGGTTCTGTTCCCTGGACACTGATAACAGAGCTCATGTGAATAAACTCACCCTGACATATGCATTCTTACAAATAAACTCACACTGACGTACAAACACAATCACACACACACCGACACACACAGAGACTGGCACACACACTCACACAAATGCACTCAAGACTGACATGCACCCACACAAGCACACATACGCTGACATACACACAGTGACACATACATATTGATTGACACACACATACAAACAGACACATTCACAGGCACACATTCTGACAGCACACAAACACTGGCGTACACAAACCCAGTAATGTTGACATATAAAGAAACATACACACACATACATGCAAACGTAAACACTCACAAGCACACATTCACACAGGTATAGACTTAAATGGTAAAATCATTCAGTTGAATGGTTATATACTCAATAGAATTTTACAGAACGTAACAAAGTAGCCAGTTGGTCCATTTTGCTCTTTGAACGAACTTCAGTCTCACATTCCATGTTCTTTCCCCATTTCCTTGATTTATTTTTTTCCATTTCAATGATACATTTGATTCCCTTTTGAAAGTAATTATGAAACTGCTTGTCTTTCAGGCAGATGGTAACTGTTCACTCCACTCCAGTATTCTTCAGCATGCTAATTCTGTGTCCTTCGGTTATCGACCCTCCCACATTGGAAACTGCAGATCCACTTGAACTGAGTTTGAACAGGTACCAAATCCCACAACTCTCCCCCCTGCCCCCCGCCTCCCCACCTCCCGAATCTTCACTCCTTTACAGAGAACCATCCCACTTTCCTCAATCTCTCTGCAAAACCGAAGCTCTTCACACACCAACAACAAACTCAATTGTAATGCAATGTTCTAATCAATCTCTCCATCCTTTCCATGGCCTTAGTATCCTTAATCAATACATTTAAATTAGAGTTTGAAATCTGGCAAAGTTGACATGATCAATGAACCCTCAGAGAGAGCAAAGTCCGTGAAGTGATTGATTTATTCAGGACATACTGTCCGGCCTGACACAATCAGTGTCAGGCCGGGCAGTGCATACACAATCCCTTTCCCTCCGTCTAGCTGCAAATCCTCCACCTATGCCCAACAAAATGAAAGGAGACAATTTAGCAGCACTCACCCGGTCACATTCTGTTTCTGAGACTCCCCTAGCCCAGTAACTGCCCTGGGAACCGTCTCCTGTGACAGCACGTCAGGCTGACAAAAATAGCCACCCAGACTGGCGGTAGGTGTTTCAATAATCACAAGATCATGGTATGAATTTGAGGAATGTTAGGCATTAAATTGCAAGTATGAAATGGAGGAGAGTCTCATAGACATTGGCTGTTGGGAAGCTGAGCAAACATTAACCTGAATATTCAACAGGAAATTTCTACAGTAAACTGTGAAAACTAAATATAATGCTGCGATTGAAAGGACCCACATTTTATCTTGACTCACAAACATTTAACGATATAGAGCAATGTACAATAAAACTGGCGAGAGTGAAAAGGTGGATTTTTTTTTACTTTTTAAACGTTTAAATCTCGTTAATCAGGAATTCGGGCAATAAACACTTGTGTTTTTTTAGTTTGATAGGATTATTTCAAAAACTACACACAGGACTACATGTAGCAACCCATTGCCCAGAGCTGCCGGCACTATGAAGGAACACTGACACAATTGAAAATATAATTAAATATAAATCATTGAGGAAAAAGCATTCAGAGAATGGGGGATGGGATTACTTAGGCGAGAAAAGATCCCAGATTAATTTCTGACAAATCATTTCATTTCTCTCTGCTTCTAATATTATTGCCGATAGCCTATCGTGTTTAAAATGGCAATGACCATTTCCTAACCACCCAAATATACATGCATAGGGAACAGAATCAGTTCCCAAAACACATTTACAGGGAAAAAAGACATCTGCAACTAACAACAGTAGATTCACAAATAAACGTATGTTCTTTGAGAGCAGGACAACAGATCTTCTCGGCGGTGTGTGATTAGCCCTGAAAGAAGCCATCGAGAAAACACAACAGCCTTACAAACGGAACTGCATTCCTGAAGGGCTCCAAAAACAATAGCTCATTCACCTATCTGTACCATCTTCGGGCATTGTCTGAATTCCAAAGTGAAACGTGAAAACATCTCCGCTGTACAGGCTTCCTCCGAGTACTCCGGTTTCCTCCCACACTCCAAAAATGCACAGATTAGGTGGATTAACCAAGCTAAATTGTCCTTTAGTGTGCCAAAATGTGTAGGCTAGGGGATTTGTGGAGCAAGTCGGTGGGGTTCCAGGGACAAGGCCTGGTTGGGATGCTCTGTCGGAGAATCGGTGCAGACTCGATGGGCCGAATGGCCCCCTTCCGCACTGTAAGGAACTGCTCCTCAATCTGAGAACCTGCTAATTTAACTCTCCAGACTAATCCATCTCTTTGGGTTTAAATACAAAATTCATGTTTATTGTGACAAAGAGTTCTAAACGCTGCTTTCCATTCTGTAAAGATAGTTGAAGCAATTCCATATACGAGCAAAGATGCAGCAGAACAAAGAATTTCATTAGCGATTGGTTTAACTATTATAACAGCCCCTCCATAAATTACATCAGATTAAGATTCATTATTGAGTTTTGTTTTATATTTACGTAGATACTCTGTTAAATCTGTCTTCTAACAGAGGAAATATTACAATCTGTGATCTTTACTAACACTGTGGGGAATATTACAATTTATAATTTTTACTAACACTTGGAATATTACAATCTGTGATTTTTACAAGGGGATATTACAATCTTTAACACAATGGAATATTATAATATGATCTTTACCAACACAGTGGAATATTACAATCTGTGATCTTTACTAACACAAGATTATAATCTGTGGTCTTTACTAACACAGTGGAATATTATAACCTGTAATCTTTACTAACACAGAACTATTACAATCTGTGATCTTTACTAACACTGTGGAGAATGTTACAATCTGTGATCTTTATCACAGTGGAATATTACAATATGATCTTTACTGACACAGTGGAATATTGCAATCTGTAATCTTTACTAACACAGGGAATATTACAATCTGATCTTTACTGACACATTGGGGAATATTACAAACGGTGGACTTTACTAAAACTATGGAATATTTCCTTAACTCTGGCTCCTTTTTGTTAACACATTTTTGTTGAATGACATCATTGCCAGTGGCAGTATGATCCGGGCAGCAGGGGAAAGAGGAATTAGCCAATTTAGACGATAATATGAAGCTGAAATCTCTGAAATGCGGCTATTTCCGTCTGCGCTAAGTGTAAATCTTTTCTGTTGCATTTAGGAAAAGAACGCCAACAGCCAGATGTAATAATGTGTAACAGTGTGAAGCTTCTCCAAGTGCAATATGATTTCTTTAAAGCAATTCGGCATTGGGAAAATAAAGTTAATGGGACAGGGTGAAACCATGCACAAGGCTGACTCGAACACAGTACCAAAGAGAAATCTGAGACTGACCTGAAATTGCAGTTTACTATCATGAAGCGAATCGCGGTGTGCAGTGAAAACACCGAATAATCAATCTTCAGGGTCGGGACCGTGCTGGATGTCCCCCAGAAGCTGGAATCGGTAACGAGGAGCTGTGATACTGAGCTGCCTGTGTGCCTGTCTGCCTGCTGTGGAATGGCTGGATCCCAGCAGCGGCCAGCGATGGAGCTAGGACAGGAATGTTAGGAATGCTGATCTGCGTGTTCCTCGGTTTATCAAAGGCAGTCTGCCAGCAACCAGGATCCGAGCTCACTGAGGCGCAACAAGACTCAACCTGCAGAGGGCAGCTCACAATCCAACAGTCTCGAAAGCACAGCACACGTTACAGCCAGTCTCGCAGACACGAGTATCGACAAAAGGTGTCCTGAAGCAGTCGCATCCAGCCAGGACTCTGGGTTAACCATTCAAGTAGGCATGTTAAGAAGCATTTGTTCCCATGAAGGAGACTGGAAATTTGAAACTCACTCCCTCAAAATGATAGGGTCAATTACATATTGTAGCCCTAACATCGATGTATTGTTTCTACTTAGGGTATCGAGGAACATGTAACAGGAGAGTAAATGGAGATAAAATCCCTTTAGCCAACCCAATGGCGGACTAGACTGGACTGGAGGCAGCGGGCTGAATGGCCTCTGGCTCTTCCAGTTTCTAAATATCCAGTTGTTTTCATGTGTGGTGAAATATTCACTGTGAATTCATGCATAGTAAATTTGTTTTGCATTTCATACTCTCAGTCATTTGTCACTGCAAATGCTCCCATCAGAACTGCAAACTTTGCAGTGAACATGTTCTAAAGCTTCAGTGTAAGTTTAAATCCACTCTCTAAAATCCCAAACCACTTGCAATAGGAAACCTGACAGATTAACCTGCAAACTTACATGACATTTTCCTTAATCAAAAGTGCAACTCTTCCTTCTCTCTTATCTCCTGTTCTATCTTTCCAATAGCATCTGTACCCTGGAACATTAAGCTGCTAATCCTGAACTTTCCTTAGCCACGTTTCAGTAATTGCTATAATATACCCAGTTTCATGTACCCACCCAGGCTTTGCCCTTCAGGCCTCTTGCATTGAAATAAATGCAGTTTAATCTGGACTTCCCTTGCTCTCAGTCTTGCTTTTGCCTGATCTGTCTAGTACTAGCATCACTGACATTGCCTTTACTATTTAATGTGCTCTCTTTAACTTCTGTGATGTCCTCAACCTTCCCTTCTGTCTCCCTCCTGCTTTGGGTCCCACCCTCCTGCCAAACTACTATAACGCTTCCGAGTGGCTCTAGCAAATATCCCCACCAGGATATTAGCCTCCTCTAGTTCAGACCTATCCCGTCCTTCCTGGACAAGCCACCCCTTCCGGAGGAGATCCCAATGAACCAAAAATCTAAATCCCTGCCGCTTGCACCAGTTCTCAAGCCAGGCATTCATCTGCTGAATCTTCCTATTCCTACTCTCACTAGCACGTGGCACCGGTAGTAGTCCAGAAATTAATACCTTCGAAATCCTGCACTTTAGCCTTCTGCCTAACTCGCTATCTTCACATTTCAGGACCTCATCCCTTTTCCTACTTATGTTGTTGGTACCAAAATGTACAATGACCTATGGCTGCTTTGTGTGGAACTTCAAAAAGACACAGGCAGACTGATGAAATGGACAGAAAAATGACCAAAGAAAATGTCATGAAGAAGTGTGGTAAGTAGTCTCACAGCACCAGGTTAAAGTCCAACAGGTTTATTTGGTAGCATGAGCTTTCGGAGCCTCTTCATCAGGTGAGTGAAGAGTTTGGTTCATAAACAGGGCATATATAGACACAAACTCAATTACAAGATAATGTTTGGGATGCGAGTCTTAACAGCTAATCAAGTCTATACAGTGCAGAGAATGTGAGTGGAGAGCGGGTTAAACAAAGGTTAAAGAGGCATGAATTGTCTTCAGCCAGGACAGTTAGTGAGATTTTGCAAACTCAGGCAAGTTGTGGGGGTTACAGATAGTGTGTTACGAATCCAAGATCCTGGTTAAGGCTATCCCATGTATGCGGAACTTGGCTATCAGTCCTGCTCAGCGATTCAGTTGCCATGTGTCATGAAGCCCACCTTGGAGAACGCTGAACCGAAGATCAGAGGCTGAATGTACTTGACTGCTGAAGTGCTCCCTACAAGGAAGAGAACAGTCCAGCCTGGTGATTGTCGAGCAGTGTCCATTCATCTGTTATCGTGGCATCTGCATGGTCTCACCAATGTACCATGCCTTGGGACATCCTTTCCTGCAGTGTTCTCAGCAACATTCTCAGCAAACACAGGCAACTCAAATGTTACAACTTAAACTTTAAGAAATATAATTGTGAAAATAGAAGTGAGCTCCACTCTTCAGGGAATGGATTGTGTTTTTTTATTCATTCATGGGAGGTGGGTGACACTGGCTGAACCAATATTTGTTGCCCATGCCTAATTGCCCTTCGATGAGTGGCTCACTCAGTCATTTTAGAGTCAATCATATTGCTGTGGGTCTGGATACACATGGAGATAGTCATGGACTTCAAGAAACATAGTGAAGAAAATGCCCCTGTCCACATCGAAGGCGATGAAGTGAAAATGGTTGAGAGCTTCAAGTTTCTAGGTGTCCAGACCACCAACTGCCTGTCCTGGTTCCTCCCTGCCAATGATATGCCATGTCTCCACTTTCTCAGGTGGCTGACGAAATTCACCATGTCCATTACGACTCCCACAAGTTTTTATAGATGCACCATAGAAAGCATTCTTTATGGATGTATCACAGCTTGGTATGGCTCCTGCTCTGACCAAGACTGCAAGAAACTACAAGGGGTTGTGAATGTAGCCTTTTCCACTGCATAAACCAGCCTCCTATCCTTTGACTCTATCTACATTTCCCATTGCCACGGAAAAGCAGCCAGCATGACCAAGGACCTCATGTACCCCGGACGTTCTCTCTCCCACCTTTTTCTGTTGGGAAAAAGATACAAGTCTGAGAATATGTACCAACCAACTCAAGAACAGCTTCTTCCCTGCTGACAATAGACTTTTGAATGGACCTATCTTACATTAAGCTGATCTTTCACTATACCCTAGCTATGACTTTAAAACACTATATTCCACACCCACTCCATTCCTTCTCCCCTATGTATTCTATGGATGGTATGTTTTGTCCATATAGCGCACAAGAAACAAGATTCTCCCATTCCACTATGCTGATGTTTTAGGCCAGGAGATTTTAGCAAGATCCGCACTGAGTGTCCTGCCCTGAGTGTGTTTCCCAGTGCAAGGTTTTCGGCATGGAGCTGCACTAGATATTCAAGATGTTATTTATATCTATTTTAAATATAATTAGTGGGCCTGGGACTGAAGTCTCTGAGTCTGCTAGCCTCTCCCTTGCCAACCAGGAATGGTTCACTCAAGCAGGGTTTACAGTAGCTCCCCACTTGCAGGGAACTGGCGGCCTGAACCAGCTGGATTGAAAGGGGGGCAATCAAAGTCCCCAAAGGGTCAGGTGCTAGGAGGGTGCCCATGGGCATTGGCACCTTGACAGTGCCAGCATAGGCCCCAGGAATTGCCCATTACCAGGAGACACTGGGCATCGGGCAGTGCCAAGGGAGTGGGACCCCAAGGGGGCAGGGCCTCATGGAGGCAGTGCCTCAGGGATGATTGCTGAGGGTGGGGAGTCCCGCTGCCATTCTGCATAAAGAGGGAGGGAGGCCAACTTTGGGGCTGGCCATTGGGGTAGGGGAGCAGGTTCGTGGAACTGTGAGGGGTGGTCAGGACTGCGGGGGGAAGGTTGGAGGAAAGTTTGCGCTGCAGGGGGAGGGTCGATGCTGTTGGGGGGGGGAGGGTGGGTGGCGAGCAGTGATTGGGCCTGGGGGTGGGAGAGCGGCGATGACTGGCCAACCCCCAGAATGCAAGCTGGCCTCTTCAGTGGGCAGCCCCACTCAATGGTTTCAATGTGATTGTGCATTGCCAAATGCACTAGCATAAGACTGTGGGAGATTCTCTGAACTCCCACTGAAAAACCAATGTGATTTACTCTAATTTTGCACGGAAAGTTGACATTTAGAATTGTTTTGGAAGAACCCCCCAATACTTATCACGGTATCCGAATTACAGGGGACAAGAATAAATCAAATCAAAAGTAGGTCAAGCCAAGTAAGGGTAGCAGATTTCCATCCCTAAAGGACATTAGTGAATCAGATGGGTTTTTGCAACTGTCAGTGAGAGTTTCAGGATCATCATCACTGAGACTAGCTTTCAATTCCAGATTTTTTAAAAAACTGTCATGGGTTGTAGTATGTAGTATGCTAGTAGTATGATTAAAATAAGAGTTTTGGAATTGAAGACAGACAGAGCGGTTAGTTTGGCAGAAATATTATGACCTGGCCCTGCGCACCAGAATAAAACAGAGCATCAATTAGCAGGGGCAAAGCTGGGGTCAGAGGATTCTAAGGGATGGATGGCTTTGCAAGGGCTCAGTTCAGATTTGGATAATTAGTCAATATATTTAATTAGTCAATAAACTGGGACAGGTCTGTGTGGGACTACAGAGCCAAACTATGTGTTAGGCATGAAAGCAGAGTCTTATGTGGTTTGTGTCACTCTTAGTAACATGAATATATAAAGCACTTTGAATGTTTCTCAGGTATGTTATCAAACAGAATTTAACACTGAACCATATAAGGAGGTTGCAGGTCAAAGGTTTGGTCAATGAGGAATATCCTAAAGGGAGTAAATGAAGTAGAGAGATGGAGAGAGAGTATTCCAGAACTTAGGACCTAGATTACCAATGGCGGAAAGTTGGGCCCTGATCCTGTGAAATGGCAGCAGAGTGTGGTCAGGGCCACCCCCTTTTCAGGTTGGGTGAGAACAGTACAATGCATTCCCAAGGTCAGGTCTCAGTTGGGGGGGGGGGGGGGGGGGGGTGGGGGCTGGGGGGTGGGTGTTTGCCAAGACAGTGGTCAATTGGTGAATCAGGCCCTCTTTCAAGGTCAAACCAAATAAACAAACTCAAACTAAATTAGGACAAAGTAAAAGGGGCAGCTTCCCAAAAGGAAGGGGAACAGCCCAAACAAAAACAAAAGTACAAAGGAAAGTTAAAAACGTCAAATTAAAATGTAATTGGTGAATCAGGTAGTCAAGGGGGTCCTGAGGTGCTGTGAGGAATCTAATAGGAGGTGGAGGTAGCTGGAAGCGTTAGGTGGGGGGAGGAGGTGGAAGGAGGCTTGTGATAGGCTTGGGTCTTGAACACTAAAGTTACAAGGTTGTTTTAATTATCCTAATTTTTCCTGGGTAACTATCACTGTATGTCAGTCAGAACCATCCGAAGGTTAGGGCAATTTCCCAATGAAAGTTTGAACTTCCCAGGCCATTGTTGTGCAATCCTTACTTAGGGACATCCCAGCTTATTGCTGAAATTCCACCCCCTCTCCGACCACCTTCTGGGACTGGAGGAGATAAACAGAGAAAGGAAGGGGTGAGGTAGGGAGAACTATGAATACAAAGTAAAAAGTTTGCAAATTGAGACATTTATCAACCAATCAATATACACAGGAAATCGGAATTGTGTGTTGCATTACACCTGAACTCTGGAATGCACTGCACTGTTCCCACCCAACCTGAAAAAGGAGTGGCCCTGACCACATTGTGTTGCCATTTCACAGGATCAAGGCCCAACTATCTACCATTGGTAATCTAGGTCCCAAGGTTCTGGAATACTCTCTCTCCACCTTTCTACTTCATTTACTTCCTTTATATATTATATTATGTATAATATATAATAATACAGAGAATGGTGTAAACATGTTGTAGGTTCATTTATTAAGACTAGACACGAGAACAATTGTACATGGGTATAAAACATCAGAGCTGTGTGTGTGTGCTGCTCAAAGAAAAGTCTCTGCTAAGACTGGATCACATGACAGCTTTCCCTCCCAGTGATATTATATTAATACCCCTTAAAAACAGGTTACAACGTTTTGTTCCCTGATTAGTTTGTGGATGAGACTGTCACTGCCTAGGCCAGCATTTGTTGCCCATCCCTAATTTCCCTCAAGAAGGAGGCTGTGAGCTGCCTTCTTGAACTGTAGCAGTCCATGTACTGTAAGTACACCCACAGTTAGGGAAAGAATTCCAGGATTTAAAGTTTTTTAAATTTAAAGTTTTAAGTTTATTTATTAGTGTCACAAGTAGGCCAACATAAACATTGTAATGAAGTTACTCTGAAAATTCCCTAGTCACCGCACTCTGTCACGTGTTCTAGTGCACAATGCATGGCCAATGTAACTAACCAGTGCGATTTTTGGACTGTGGGAGGAAACTGGAGCACCCAGAGGGTACCCACACAGACATGGGGAGAACATGCAGACTCTACACAGACAGTGACCTAAGCTGGGAATTGAACCTGGGTCCCTGGCACTAGGAGGCAACAGTGCTAACCACTGTGCCACCATGTCACCTATAGACCTACTAACAGTGGAGGAATGGTGATGTATTTCCGAGTCAGGGTGATGAGTGACTTGGAGGGGCACTGCCTGGTGATGGTGTTCCCAGATACCTGCTACTCTTGTGCTAAGTGGTAGTTGTTATGAGTTTAGAAGGAGCTTTGGTGAGCTTTGGTGCATCTTGTAGGTGGTACACATGGCTACTACGATGCATCAATAGTGGAGAGAGTGAATGTTGAAGGTGGTAAACAGGATGACAACCAATCAGACTGTTTTGTCCTGAATGATGTCTCACTTCTTGGGTATTGTTGGATCTGCACTCATCCAGGCAAGTGGAGAGTATTCCATCACACTCCTTACTTGTACCTCATAGTTGGCGCACAGGCTTTGAGGAGTCAGGAGGTGAGTTACTTGCTGTAGGATTCCCAGCCTCTAACCTGCTCTTGTAGCCACAGTATTTATTTGGCTATTCCAGTTCAGTTTCTGGTCAATGGTAATACCCAGCAAGCTGATAGTAGAGCATTCAATGATGGTAATGCCATTGATTGTCAAGAGACGATAGTTGGCTTCTCTTTTGTTGGAGATGGTCATTACCTGGCACTTGTAACTTGCCACTTATCAGCCCAAACCTGAATGATGTCAAGCTCTCGCTGCATTTGGACATAGAGCTCTTCAGTATCTGAGGGATCGCCAAAGGTGCTGGACATTGTGCAATTATCAATGAACATCCCAACATATGGTGGAGGTTGCACTATAGCCATGGGTGATGAGAATGACACTCAGGACCACTCCTTTTTCAGGTTGGGTGGGAACAGTGCAGTGCATTCCCGAATTCAGGTGTAACGCGACACATAATTCCTATTTCCTGTGTGTATTGATTGGTTGATAAATGTTTCCATTTGCAAACTCTCTACTTTGTATTCATAGTTCTCCCTACCTCACCCCTTCCTTTCTCTGTTATCCCTTCCAGTCCCAGAAGCGGGGAGGGGGGTGGTGGTGGGAATCTCAACAATAAGCTGGGATGTCCCTAATTAAGGATGCGCAACAATGGCCTGGAAAGTTCAAACTCCCATTGGGAAATTGCCCTGTACTGCGAACCATCTGAAAGTACAATATAAGTTGCAAAAGTATAATATAAATTACTTTCCCTTACGCTCTAGCCTATTGAACCTTCTCCTGGCTGTGTCAAGAGCCTCTTGGCTACAGTCAAAAAGAGCAATCATGTAAACCAACTGTCAGGAAAAGCCAAAGAGCTGTGGACAGGGAAGGTTAAGACAGTGTAACAGATGTACAAAGTGGGACAGGAAAGGGACAGACAGTTCAATTGTACGTGGATACCAGTGAGTGAGTTCCATGGAGGCATTTAAAAAAATGAAGGCACTGAAGGAGTGGTGCATTTGCAAGAAGGTAGATGGACTAGTGGCACAAGTACAAATAAACAATTTTATTATTTGTTGTCAACCGATGTGTAAACTATGTGTAGTATCTGGTGACATCATCAGAGACATTCATGGGATTTTCCCTCTCTTCCATTCTGGACCTATCTAATAAATCTCCATGAACTGGTTAAATAACCAACTACGGCAACCTTTTCATCCTTTTTTCTGTTAAAGTGAACTGACTATTTCAGTAAACAATGGAGGCGATTCTGCCAGCCTGCTTTGTTGCTGGGAGGCTCAAGCAGAGGCCATTTATCAGGCTTCACGCCGGTGCTGTAGTCTCCGCGAGTGTCTGGGCCCTGTCAGCTCCCCACCAAAAATCGGCAAAAGCTGTAAAAGTTATGCTAACGGGTATTATGTTGCAAAGTTGGGTAGAGTAATTGTAGATTGGTGTTTGTAAAATTGTAAAATGCTAGAGAGAAAGCAATTCATGTTCGCTTTAAAAAGGTGGTGCATTTCTGTGCTTAGAAAGTTAAAAAAAAATGCAAGTACAGATAGAGTGCCAAAAATGTAACATTTGTATTGAAAGGCCAAGCGACATGGGTACCAAGGCAATGGGCTTTCAGGCATTTGAATTATTTGAATTCAGCCTATCAAATTGAATTAGGCACTTAGACACCAAAAACATATTAAATTTAAATCCGATGGTTTTGGCAACCTAGGACCAATCCTATTGTGGGAAATACTGATATGCCATCACAGGTATAAAAGGAAGGGAGCAGTGCCACAGAGGAGGAGAGCACCTGTCACCTGTCATAGCTCATAGTTTTTATCTCAATGCCTCACTGAGATAGCAAAGAAAAAAGAATGAAGAAAAAAGAAAAACAGAGGTGGCCTAGAATATTCCTGAAGACGCAAAGCCTAGTTGCAATTTCGAGAATGACTAAAATTATTATTTTTTGTTCATCAGTCCTTTTATTTTGTCAATAAGCGGGAATTATATTAATCTGAACAGCATTCCATTAGAATCGTGTTTTATTTGATTTGTTAATAGTTTAGCTACATTGTTCACTGCTGGATAGATAAATAAATTGTTACTTGTTGATTTTAGAGGGCGTGTCAGGGGATTATTTTGACTTAACCACTAAAAGTTGCTGAAGAGCAGATCATATCTCTTCACACTCACTTTAACAGATTATGGGGCAAAGTACTCTTCTTTGAGCGGTTAGGTATTAGTTCTCGGCGGCGGGGGTGGAGATCCATCTCCGCTTCATATCAATTAGCATAGCATCATCGGGGTTTACAACAGTGAAGTTTACAACAGCTTCCCAGTTGTAGGGAACTGGCAGCCTGACCTCGCTGGAGTGAAGGGGGGCCATCAAGACTCCCCCCAGAGGTCAGGGTAAGGGGGATGCCCCCTGGGCATTGCCAGCTTGGCAGTGTCAGCCTGGCCCCCTAGTATTGCCCAAGAGGCAAAGTGGCAATGCAGGAGGCACACTGCACTGCCTACCGTGCATCGGGCAGTGCCAAGTGGAGGGGCCAGAGGGGAGCATGGCCCAAAGTGACAGGGCCTCTGGGAGAAATTGGTGGTGGTTGGAGTCCCACTGCTACTCTGATTGAGGTTGTTGTTGGAGGGAGGGAATCCAGTGACTGGGGCTGGCTATCAGGGTAGGAGAGTTAGCCTGCCAGGGGGAAAGCAGTGGCAGGGTGGGGGGGTGGGGGGGTGTGGAGGGAGTAGGGGAGGAGATTGGGACCACTGAGGGTAGTCACAGCTGGATCGGACACATCTGGGAGGCCAGCAATCAGGGAGTGGGAGGTGGGGGGTGGCCGGAGGGGCAATTGAGCTGGCCTGTGTTCAAGAGGTCAAC
This sequence comes from Carcharhinus amblyrhynchos, assembly GCF_965287045.1. Lineage (NCBI taxonomy): Eukaryota > Metazoa > Chordata > Chondrichthyes > Carcharhiniformes > Carcharhinidae > Carcharhinus > Carcharhinus amblyrhynchos. The sequence continues at coordinate 67,303,597 of NC_137326.1, forward strand.
AGTGTGGGCCTACTGCGCATGTGCTGATCTCGGCACTGACAAAATGGCACATTCACAGTGGCCTGCTCAGCACTATGATACTGGTCTCTCTAGCGGGATAGGCACTGTCCACTGATTTTACCTCAGTTTTTATGCAAATTTGACACCGGGGAGGTGACTTTACCATAAATGCTGTAAAATCAGGCATAAAACAACTCATGTGAATGGGACAGGCTTTCACGCCTGGTGGGATTTTACAGCAGCTGAATTTCCAGCTCAGTCAGTCTTTCACTGAAAATGGGCAAAAGGCTGGTTAATTTATTTAAATTTATTTTAATGCTCATTTTAATATGTTTAATGAGCCTGGTGCTCAATCGTCTGGACTCACTTGCTTTTATGGTCTCATTGTGAAAGGTTCTTTCCGGCAAGGAAAACAGCTACTCCCCATGAACGGGAGAACAGTCATGTTGGCCTTGCCGGAGGCCATTGAGGTCCCCCAGGGTGGCCAAGGGCAAAGCAGGGGTGCCCCTTAGTCAGTGCCAGACTGGCAATACCACCTTGGCATTTTGGCAACATCAGCCGGGCACCTGTGTGATGCACACTGGGCATTGTCAGGGGGCCAATGGGAATGGGATGTGGTCAATAGAGGGGTGTGTCCAGGAGCAGGGCCTGTGGGTACAGTGGCAGGGGCAGGGCCTGTGGGTGGGCAGGGTCTGTAGGGGGAGGAGAGCCCACCGCCAGTCTGTACGCAATCGATGGAGAAGGGTGGGGGCTGCGATTGATGGGGGAGGGGGATCTCCATGATCGGTCTGGTCTGCAGTGGGGTCACAATCGGTCTGGGTGATGGAGGGATTGGAGGGGCTCCATCTCGGGTCGTGGACCCCCACGGTTTCTGGGGGTAGGAGGGGAGCTGCTTGGTTCTGCCTATAGTAGCGGGGGCCTGACAGCTCTCTGTCTGTCAGGCCCCTGTTACTGCTAATGAAATGTGCAACATCAGAGGTCTGCGCATGCTTTACAGGGTGCATTAAGCCTCTCCCACAGCCTTTCTGGCCTGTAGCAGACTCGCCCAAAATTTTGCAGAAAAAATGCATACGATTGCACCTGAAAACATGCCCAAAAAATGGATCTGAAACTCTCCCAGTTTCATGCCCACCCAACACCTAGAAAAAAATCTCAGAAAATTCCACCCTTAGAATTTTTTGGCTGCAATCCCACCCAACATGTTTAGATCAAATCATGATCAGAAACTGAAGCCAGAATGATAGCTGCACATGCTGATTGGAAAGTTGGTGGGAGCCTTCCTCTACTGGCTCTTGAAACTCTCATCCTATTTGCTTTTGCTTTGCATGAGATTGTGGTTTCCATTGCCCTGAGACAAGATGTCTGCCAAGAACTGCCAGCCAATGCAAGGGTTGATGGTTTCCCATTCCCTGTCTGTCTATCAGACCCCTGTTACTGCTAATGCAAATATGCAGCATCAGAGGTCTTGCATGTGCAATACCTCCCCCTACAGGTGCACTACACATTCCCCATAGTGCCATCAGGAGGAGTGACTTCCGCTGGGAATGCTGCAGGCCATGGACAGAAGCAGTGTAGGAAACCTGGAAGGGAAGTAAGTGAGGCAGGATCTCCAGTGTCAGTCAGGTAGGCCCTGATGTGTGGTGGGGGGTCAGTGGTTGGGGGTCGGTGCGATATCAAAAGCAAAGATAGAAGTCAGGTCTTCCAGTGGAGGAGAACCTTGCTGCTGGCAGAGCTCCCCCAGGGGCAGAGGATGACTAAGTAGGAGCAATCCACATCTGAATCCCACAGGCAGATCACCAGTGTGTATCTAACTGCCACACCACATGACATGACCACATCTGGTAAAGTACCAATAGACCTTGCACAGACAGTGATCCAAGCCTGGAATTGAACCTGGGTCTTCAGTGCTGTGAGGCAGTAATGCTAACCACTGTGCCGCCCAAGATGATATTGAGAACATGTTGCAATAAAGTGTGTAAACAAAAGTGTTTTGAAAATATGCATGGGATAGAGTTTAGGAGTCATTCCATTGAAAATGTGTTTCTCATGGAAACTGACCAAACTGTGAGCAAGAGCTGGACCTAGAGGGAAACCCATAGCAACACTATCTTGGGCACACTGTGTCATTGAAGTTGAACTCAACTGCACCAGTTATAAGTTCAAAAAATGTAGGTTCAGAACATGGTGGAAAGTTGAGGTTGCCATGATACAGTGACGTGGTGCAAATTTGTATAGCACATTAGTAAACAAGCTCACAATGTCAAAGTAGCACATAGGCACGGCACTGCTCTCAATACATAGGTTTCATATCGTCTTTGGGGAAGTGAAGGAATCCTTCATCACATATGTGGAACACTCAGAACTGGTTGGAGCAATTCAGTCAACCATTTGGCCAATTCCATAGAATCCCCACAGTGCAGAAGGGGGCAGTTTGGCCATTGAATCTGCACCGACTCTCCAAAAGAGCATCTTACCCAATCCCAGTTACCATGGCTAATCCACATAATTTGGACTGTTGTTGGACTGTGGGAGGAAATGGAGCAGCTGGAAGAAACCCATGCAGACACAGGGAGAATATGCTACCTCCACACACACAGTCACCCAAGGCTGGCAGCTGTGAGGCAGCAGTGTTAATCGATGTGCCACTGTGCCACCCCATTTTATGTTATGTAGAACCAGTCAGAAACAAGATCGGGCACAATCACTTTTGTGGGTCTTGGGAAGTCCACTACATGGACACTGTGAATCTGTAAGGGTGAATTTTTTCAGATGTGTCACAAGGGAACTCATTATTCTTACATCAGTCTAACAATCATTTTTGTAATTTGCTTTTGAGCAGCATTTTGAGATCATATTGAACGGTGTGTTCAATGGAAACATATTTAGATCTGTTATTAAGAACAGCATGCATTTTGTTAATATTGTTGTGTTTGTTAAAGTTGTCTATTCCAGCGTTGCTCAAGTTGTAAATATATATATATGCGTTGGCTTAAAGCCCCACAGTGCCACCAGAGATTCACACTGCATAGGAAAATTGGGCAAGTTATTATTGGAGGTTACCCTAGGTGTACTTTCAAGGACTCAACATTTTTATTGCACATTGATTTGTGGTGGGACAGCGAAGAACAGAGGAGTTTAAACTCCTCAAGTATCTTTTCCTTTTGACGAGGGACGCAGGAACACTAACATTGAAACCTTGTGTGAGGACAGCCTCCTTGCTTTCCTCATTTTTAGGATTACTGATTCATGTCATGTCCTATACTGTGCTTGATCTGAGCTGCACACATTTCTTTAACTTTTTGATTTGATCTCTATGCCATTATATTGCCTTGATAAATGACTGCACTTTAAGTAATATTCATTTGAAACACACACACAGTGACTTACATAGGAGCATTTTGGCAGTGTAATTATGACATCGCCAAATATGTAGTGAATTTGTCCGATCATGTAGTCTCCAAAAGCAAGGAGTCTGTCCTCCCTCATGGCTTCAATTTTAATCTTTCGACACCCTACATCAAACCCGCAGAAAATCTTCAATCCTTACAATTCTATCCAATGCCCATCTCCAGTCCATGGAATTCCATCCAATATCCTTTTCTGGTTCCCAGATTGGGGATGAAAAAGGAAAATCTTATAGGGTAATGTGTGAAAAGGGGAAAAGCACTAATTGAAAAGTTGTTTTGAAGAGCTCACTTAGGCACAATGGGCCAAAATGACCTTTTTCTGTGCTGTACCATGCTATGATTTTAATCTACATTGTATATAAATGTGATATTGCTTTCGATAAGCATTTTCCTGGATGTCTTTGACAAGGGAATTTGAAGCAGGAGGTAATGTAGTATTGAATTGGTTGCCTCTTAGAGTTAATTATTCCCATTTCATCTGATGGTAAATGTGTTCCCCATTCATGGAAATTTGTGTCCAAATTTTAGCAGCAGCATTGAGTCAATACAATTAGCTTCTCTAATCTTTATGTTTTGCATCTTCAGGGTCAATGTAATTTTGATTACAAACTTTATAAACAGCAAACAGAATCTTCACCCATTAGAGAGAATTAATTAACAGTCCATTATCTAATATGGATTGCATTTTTCAGATAAATATTTTGTGTAAAAATATAACTCTAGACAGGGTGAGTAAATGTTTACTCTAAAATAATCTGCATTGACTTATTTATAGTTTATTTAAGACAAATTATTGCAAAAAAATTTAAAGTGGAAATAGTGAAATTGCATTTCTGGGATTTACTTGATTTTGTTTCCCTCTTGAACATGTTTTCTGTTAGCTGGGCACGTTCAATCAGTGCTGATCTGTCCTGGCATCTCCCCCACATAATTACTGGCACAGTATCAGTAAAGTTTAAAGTTTAAACAGGTGCCGAACTGTGACAACTAGGAGATTTAAATTTTATTGTTTATTAGTGTCACAAGCAGGCTTACATTAACACTGCAATGAAGTTACTGTGAAAACCTCCTAGTCATCCAGTCCGGCAACTGTTTGGGTATACTGAGGGATAATTTAGTATGGCCAGTGCATCTGACCAGCATGTCTTTTGGACTGTGGGAGAAAACCAGAGGACCTGGAGAAAGCCCATGCAAACATGGGGGAGATTGTGCAGAATCCGCACAGCCAATAACCTAAACTGGGAATTGAACCCAGGTCCTTGGTGCTGTGAAGCAGCAGCGGTAACCACTGTGCCACAGTAAATTCATTGACAGGTGAATGGATATGAAGTCAAAATCTCAACCGAAACAGGTACACCCATGTACTCCATCAAGAACATGGGAATGAGAGGAGGCTATTCAGCCCCTCAAGCCTTTGCCACCATTCAATTAAACCATAACTCCCAGTATATTATGAACTTTTAGTTAATACTTTTAGAAATAGACACAGATCATTAAAATAGCTGCTTAAAATCATGTGACCTGTGGAAGCTTGTGTTTCAGACACTCCTGATTCTGAGATAAATACCTAATTTAATATGGTCATTCACCACCATCTGGGGAATTCACACATCCCTTTGTTTAAGGATGAATCAACACAAATGGATTATACAAATCCCTGCCTTTCTATTCATCCTGGATAAAAGGCAAATTGAAATTTGGATACGTTCATAGTATGTATAAATAATTTGGAGGAAAATGTAGTTGGGCTGGTTAGTAAGTTTGCAGACTACACAAAAATTGGTGGAATTGCAGATAGTGAGGAGGATTGTCAGAGGATACAGCACGACACAGACCGGCTGGAGACTTGGGTGGAGAAATGACAGGTGGAGTTTAATCTACACAAGTGTGAGATAATACATTTTGCAAGGTCCAATGTGTGTAGGAATTATATAGTAAATGGTAGAACCTTTAGAAGTATTGACAGGCAGAGAGATCTGGGCTGGCATGTCCACCAATCACTGAAATTGGCAACATAGGTGGAGAAGATAATCAAGAAAGCATACAGCATGCTTGCCTTCATTGGTCGGGGCAGTGAGAATAAAAGTTGGCAGGTCATGCTGCAGCTGTACAGAACCTTAGTTAGGCCTCATTTAAAATATTATGTACAATTCTGGCCTCCACGCTACCAGAAGGATGTAGATGCTTTGGAGAGAGTGCAGAAGAGGTTTATCAGGATGTTGCCTGGTCTGGAGGGTATTAGCCATAAGAAGAGGTTGGGTAAACTTGGTTTGTTCTCACTGGAATGACAGAGGTTGAGGGGTGACCTGATAGAGGTCTTAAAAATTATGAGTGGCATGGACAGATTGGATAGTCAGATGCTCCTTCCTAGGGTTGAAGACTCAAGTACTAGGTGACATATGTTTAAGGTTGATAGGATCTATTCAAAGAACAAAAGATCAAAGAACAGTACAGCACAGAAACAGGCCCTTCGGCCCTCTAAGCCTGCACCAATCATGATCATGATCCTCCCCCGCCTGCCTAAATTAAAACCGTATGCACTAGTGGAATCCATATCCTTCCATCCCCATCCTAGTCATGTATTCATTTAAGGTGCATGGAGAAAAGTTTAGAAGGGATGTGCGAGCTGTTTTTTACACAGAGGGTAGTGGATATTTGGAACTTGCTGCCTGGGGAGGTGATGGGAGCAGGTATGATAGTGCCATTGAAGGGGTAAATAGAAGAATACATGAATAGGATGGGAATAAGAACATAAGAACATAAGAAATAGGAGCAGGGGTAGGCCATCTAGCCCCTCGAGCCTGCCCTGCCATTCAATAAGATCATGGCTGATCTGTCGTGTCTCAGTTCCACCTTCCTGCCCTCTCCCCATAACCCTTAATCCCCTTGCTTATCAAAAACCTATCAACCCTCGTCTTAAATATACTTAGCGAGGCAGCCTCCACCACCTCAACGGGCAGAGAATTCCAGAGATTCACCACCCTTTGAGTGAAGAAGTTCCTCCTCAACTCCGTTCTAAACCGCCCCCCCTTTATCTTGAGGCTGTGCCCCCTAGTCCTACTGTCCTTTCTGAGCGGGAAGAGTCTCTCCACCTCTATCCTATCCATCCCATTCATCATCTTATATGTCTCAATGAGATCTCCCCTCATTCTTCTAAACTCTAATGAGTACAAGCCTAGTTTATTCAGCCTCTCATAGTTCAACCCCCTCAACTCCAGTATCAGCCTAGTAAACCTGGGAGGATATGGATTCCGTAAGCACATACAGTTTTAGTTTAGGCAGGCATCATGATCGGTGCAGGCTTGGAGGGCCGAAGGGTCCGTTCCTGTGCTATACTGTTCTTTGATCTTTATTCTTTGAATAGATGCTATCAACCTTCCATCTATTTTGATGGTTTCCCTCATGCAAATTAGGCTGGGTGAATCTGAAGCTGTCAAATGTAGCGTGACTGGAATCAACAGATACACCACCCTTAGAATCATAGAGTACATACAGTGCAGAAAGATACCTTTGGCACACTGAGCCTGCACTCACAACAATCCCACCAAGCCCCAGTCCCCGTAACCCCATGTATTTATCCTGTTCATCCCTCTGACACTAAGGTGTGATTTAGCCTGGTCAATCAATGTAACCTGCACATCTTTGGGGTGTACAAAAAAACCAAAGCACCCAGAAGAAGCCCACACAGACATGGGGAGAACATGCAAACTCCACACAGTCATCTAAGGCCAGAATTGAACCCAGGTCCTGTGACGCAACAGTGCTAACCACTGTGCCACCGTGCCATCCAAATCGACACCTCACTCTTCACTTGGAAAAGTTCTTTAAACTTGTGGAAGTCACAGGATGAGGGAACGATATTTGTGGACTGTTTTTACACCCAACAAGAAGGTGCTTACAGATTTACTGAAGTGCTGAACGGCCTTGAAACTAGGAGAGTTTCAGATCCATCTTTTGGGCATGTTTTTAGGCCCTCACATACAGACTCTGCCTGAAAAATTCTGAGTGCACCTGTCACTCGCTGCAGAAGCCTGTGAGCAAGGGAGAGGTAGTACACATGTGCAGGCCTCTGATGCTGCACACGTGCATTAGCAGTAGCAGAGGTCTGATAGATAAAGAGAGAGCTGTCAGACACACTACTAGTGCAGGCAATCTGAAGCTGTTCCCTGCCCCCCACAACAAAAGTGGCGGCCCGCAGCTGGAGGTACAGCCCCCAGACCACAGACCAGACTGTGTGGAGTTTGCATATTCTCCTCGTGTCTGCGTGGGTTTCCTCCGGGTGCTCCGGTTTCCTCTCACAGTCCAAAGATGTGCGTGTTAGGTTGGTTGGCCATGCTAAAATTGCCCCTTAGTGTCCAGGGATAAGTAGGTTAGAGGGATTTGTGGGTATAATATGTACGGATATGGGGGTAGGGCCTGGGTGGGGTTGTGGTTGTACAGGCCCGATTGGCCCAATGGCCTCTTTCTCCACTGATAGGATTTCTATGATCCTATGATTCTATTCAAATTGATCACAATTTCCTCCCTCCCTCCTCCATCGATTGTGGCCTGCTGCTCGTCCCCACCAATTGCTACGGTGCGGCAGCAGGCCCCTCTCTCCCTACTGATCACTGCACAGTGGCAGTGAACCCACCCCTCCCACCACTGACCTGTCCCCATTAGCTCTACCCCCTGGCACTACCTAGTGCACATTGTCCAGTGAGCATTGCCAGACTGGCATTGCCCAAGTGCTAGAGTGGCACTACCAGTCTGGCACAGCCCAAGGGACACCCCTCCTTGCCCTCGGCCTCCCCCGAGGGCCTCAATGGCCTCCACTTCCACTGGTGAGGCCAAGTCGACAGCCTCCTGTTCATGGGGAACATCTCTATTTTGCGCTGGTGAGTACTTTTCCTGCAAGATTATAAAGGCGGGGTGGACCCAGATGATTGAGTGTTGGGCTCGTTAATGACATATAAAAGCTTCTTTAAATCAATTTCAATAAATTAACCTGCCTCTCAGCCATTTCCGGCGAGAGGTTAACCACGTTGGAAATCGGACGCTTGTAAAATGGCGCCGGTTGGGAAAGCCAGCACCAATCGCACTAATCGCTTTACATCCCATTTTATGACTGCGTTGCGCCCAAAGACAGCTGCAACACAATGGCAAAATTGTCCCCAGAGAGTTCCACTGAAAACCATTGAAATAATTGAAAGTTAGCAAGCAGCCAAAGTAATGAACAGCAATACATTCAAAGTGGGAGACCCCATCCAAGAGAAGGATTTCCCAATTCTCTCCAGTTGAAGCTCACCTGGGAACAATTGTCCTACAAACTGGACTACAAGAAACCTCACAGCCTGCTGAGAAGCCTTTGCGTTACAAAAGTTTTACTTCAACAATAAAGCAGCAACTGTACCTAGGAAACTAACAGGTCTGTCACAAAATAGAGTGAGAATAAGCTGTAACTTTATATTAGCTTCATCTGTATCTGTACTAATCTTTTTGTGTGAAAATATGTGTGAGAGGAGTGACTAAAATGTTGCATTAAATTTGAGGTAAATGAGTGATAATAATGACTTTATTTATAAACTCACAAAATCCTCGCTGTTGAAATTATTTAATTGGAATAAACACTGAGGATAAGAAAACACTCACCTCTAACATGCAAGTGTGCTGATCACAGGCAGTAAAAAGGAATCCTGTGTGTAACACCGACCTGAACCCCCATTAACTCACATTCAGCTCCAACTCTCACTTAGCCGAAATGTTCATTTGTAACTATCTGCTCATAACTACACAATTTAGCACACATCCTAACTCAATCTTGATGAAGTTTAGAGCTTGGGAGTGTCTTAGATTATCATTGGGGTTTGGGAGAAATGTTCTGGTGAAAGGCCATCAGCCTGAAACATTAACTCTCTGTTTCTCCCTCCACAGATGCTGCCAGACCAGCTGAGTATTGCTAACATTTTCTGGAGTTCCCCCAGCATGTGCAGTATTTTGCACTTGTATTAGGAGAGGGGTCTCTTGTTTAGGATTAGTGTTTGGAAGAGGTGCCTTGTTTAAAGTTGTGTTAGAAAAAGAGCCTTGGTTCAGAATTCAGATGTGCCTCATGTTAAAGGTTGATTTTTGGTTTAAGAGTGAGATAATGGAATTGTTTCCCTTGGTGAAGAATTCCAGAACCAGAGGTCAAAAATTCAAGATAAATGGCAGAAGGTGCAGAGGGGATACGAGAAAAAATGTTTTCACACAGAGGATAGTGGGTATTTGGAATTCATTGCCTGATTTGGTGGTGGAGGGAGAGACTCTAAACTATTTTTAAAAAGTACCTGGGTCTGCACCTTAAGTGTTTTAAGCTACAGGGCTATGGGTCATATACAGAATGTTGGGATTAGAAAAGGCACCTGGGTATTCTCAGGCTGGCATGGACAAGATGGACTGAATGGCCTCCTTCTGTGCTGTAACTTTTCTATGATTCTATGTATGAAGGGAAGGATGGTAATGCATAACAGCCAATCAAGCACAGTCTAACCATTCACATTACATCAATATAAATGTGTATTAAATTTAATTTGGAAATTAGCACCAGCCTTGATCCCAGTAAACATGATATCTTTTCTAATATCATCCATACTATCAACAGACTTTTAGTAATGTTTTAAGAAAAATTCAGTTGACCCAGACAAAGCAGCAACTGCAGTTCAGCTGTACAATTCAGTTCACAACACTTGCAAAAGGCAAGTAAGAAAAAAAAGGGGTGAAATTTAAGGAACCATTTGGTCACATCTAACTTTCAAATATTTGAGTAATTGAAGTGTGCTGATTGCCGGGAGTATGTTTGGGAGTTGGAGGAGCAGGTCTGCCAGCTGGCTAGGCACAACCCTTGCATGCAGCAGGCCCATTACCCAGAGAAGAGCTACCATTGTACTGTCAAAACAAAGAGTGGGACATCTGTTCACTCCAGATCTGCTCCAGCACAAAGGCAGGAATGTTAGAGCTATTTAACACAAGGAGAGAAAATAAAACTCCAGCCAGACTTCCCTTCATTTAAACACACATGTTGCAGCCTGGGCAGCATGGGGAGAAAAAGAAGAATGCTATTCAACTATTTTATTTATTTAGCCACTTTGCTTGCTAATTAAAGCAGCTCGAAGGGGGCGTTTTACTGTTTTTCTCTTTTATTTTAAGCTGCACTGAAAATGAATAAACTGTTTTAGATGTCGTTGATCTTTCTGTAAAATATGAGCTTGGATTTTGAATGGTTGACTGCTTTTGAAATTCAATTCCTTTTCCCTATAGTTGGTTCCTAAACCCACTTCCATTATTCTCCATTCCAATCTTCAAAATTAATCTGTCAACTTCTGCTGCATCTCCACATCATGATTCCTGCTGCTCCTGATCTTTTTTTTCCAAAGTCATCTTGCCAGTTCTGTGCTTGACTATTACTGTTTTTATCTATCAGCTGCATCTCAGCAGGTAGCACTCTCACCTGATCTAAAGCATGTGGCTTCAAGTTCCATTCCAGACAGGGTGCCAGCTTCCAGAGGAGGTGTCCCATCTATCCTCATATGTGGTTCAAAGGAGCCCACAACACTACGCAAAAAAAAGGCACATTCTCCCTAGCGTCCTGACCTATACTTACAGAGCACACATCAGCACTGCCAGGTATTATGTATGATTTTATCCTTTGACACAATGTAGGTGCTGGCTGGGCAGTATTTGTTGTAACTCACGAAATTAAGGGGATGAAATTAGACTCTTCAGCCCAAACTGTAATTTTTGTCACTTTGAATGGGAATACTGGACCATTACATCAATGACAAACACAGTAACACTACAGAAAGGACTGAAAAGATTTACAAGAAGGTTATTGGAATTATAAGGATTAAACTATCATGGGGAATATTTTTCTTGGAATAAGATTTGACAATGAAAGGACTTGCTGTGCTTTCTGATGGGAAGAAGGGGTTCAATGGAATAGATCTGGGGAAATTGATTCTACTTGTGGATGAGTCCAGGACAAGGAAGAGAAACATAAGATAAGCACCCACAGGAACTTTCAAAAATACTTCTCAGGTCTCGGCTGGAGTGCTGTATATTCAATACTGGATACCACTCTCGGGATTCTCCGGTGGGAAAAATGGTGTAAATTCTGATTGTTTTTTCAGTGCAACTTCAGACTCGAATCTCCCACACTCCAGAGTGGAACCTCCCACACTGCAAAGATCACAATCTGGAATTAAAAGCTCGGGGGGGTGGGAGAGGGGTAGCAATTCACTCAGAGTCTGATAGTTCTAAGCCTCTGCGCATGCACAGTGGCACAATCTGTCAACCTCCTATTTTCTGGCTAGCTCGATGGCTAGCCAGCCCCAGAGCCTCGCACTTCTGCCCTGCAGCTCTCACTATGGTCCGATCGCAGCCCCCACAAGCATTCCTGGCCAGCTCTGACCCCTCCTGTCCCAGAACACCCCAATCACCAGCCCACCCCCTCCCCAGCAGTGAGAGTCTCCCCCTTGCCCCCACCTTGAAGAGTTCCCTATGGGGGGCAGGCTCCCCCACCATGGCAGACCCCACGGGAGGCTGACTCCCCCCAACTCGCTGGTCGCCCTCTAGCCCCGAACGGACTCTAATGCAGACTGAAGTGGGAACCCCACCCCACTTCCCACCCCCCACTGATTTCCCCCTAGGCCCCACCCCGATCCCTGTGGGCAGTGCCATGGTGCCTCCTGGGCATGGGCACTTTGCCCCTGAGGCAGTGCCAGGATACACAGGCTGGCACTCTGAGGGTGCCTATGCTCAGGAGGCACCGCCTTCCTGCCACCTGACTTCCTTGAGGGCCCTGAGTGGACCATTTCAACTGTGTGCAGTTCTGGTCCCCACATTACAGGAAGGATGTGGAGGCTTTGGAGAGGGTGCAGAGGAGGTTTACCAGGATGTTGCCTGGTATGGAGGGGAGGTCCTATGAGGAGAGACTGAGGGATTTGGGGTTGTTTTCGCTGGAAAGAAGGCGGCTAAGAGGGGATCTTATTGAAACATATAAGATGATTAGAGGTTTAGATAGGATGGACAGTGATAGCCTTTTTCCTCGGATGGAGAAAGCTAGCATGAGGGGGCATAGCTTTAAATTAAGGGGGGGTAGTTATAGGACGGATGTCAGGGGTAGGTTCTTTACCCAGCGGGTGGTGAGGGATTGGAATGCCCTGCCTGCTGCGGTTGTAAATGTGCCTAGTTTGGTGGCGTTTAAGAGATCTGTGGGTAGGTTTGTGGACGAAAAGGGATTGGTTTAGGTTAGAGGGTCATTGTTTTTTTATAACTGGTCGGCGCAACATCGTGGGCCGAAGGGCCTGTTCTGCGCTGCAATGTTCTATGTTCTATGTTCTATGTTCTATTTCACTCCAGCAGGGTCTCCCACTAGTTCTCCCAAAGTGGAGAGCTAGCCTAAACACGACCACAGTGAGTTTGTACTGATATGATGGGAGGTGCCTTCGGGCCCCGAGAATTCAGTCCAGGGCCCAATAATGACATTCAAATAACATTAAAAATAGATTGAAATGATTTACTTGATCTTCCTGCCGCTTTCCTGTGTGATTCTGACAGCACCTGATATCCAACACATGCACAATTCTCCCGATTCAATAAAAATTAGCAGGTTGGAATGGGAGAATCACCCCCCTCATGCCAACCAATCATCACTCACTTCTCCTGCAGTATAAGTTGTTGTACCCTTTAAGATTTGGTATTATGTCTGTCCTTATGCCAGGTGAAAATCTTGAACAGCATGTCTTTTTTCAGCAATGCTCAAGAACATAAGTAATAGAAACAGGAGGAGACTAAGCAGCCCATCAAACCTGCTCTGCTATTCAGTACAGACAAGATGGATCTTCAACCTCAAATTTGTCACCTCCTCCCCATATCCCTCGATTTTTTGAGAGTTTTGATAGAGTAAATAAAGAGAAACTGGTCCACTGGCAGCAATAAAGGTAACCATACAGCACAAAGTGAAGGCAACTGGCGAAAGACCTGAAAATGAGACGACAAAACCTTTTATTGCAAGGTGAGTTGCTGTGATGTGGAATGCACTGCTTGAAAATGCGGTGGAAACAGATTCGATAGAAAAAGAGACTGGATGAATACTCGAGGAAGAACAATTTCCAGGGCTTGAGAAAGAGCTTGGGAGTGGGGCTCGCTGGATTGCTTTACCAGAGAGCCAGAATTGTTAAGGTGGAGTGAGTGGCTTCATCCTGCTCTATATATCTCTCTGATTATATGAAATGAAGAATTTAGAAGAAATTCTTTTGCACAGAGAGTAGTGAGATTGTGGAACTCACTTCCATATGGAGTGCTTGAAGCACTGAAATATTGAAACTAAAGCTTGACACATACCAGAGGGAGAGCGGAATACAGGGATTTGGAGGGCAGGATATGAAATGGTAATTGAAAAGTCAAGAGGTTTATGTTGAGCATAACACTAGCGTAGACCAGGTGGGCCAAATGATTTGTTTCTAGGCTACAGATTCGAAGTTACTGTGATTAGCTGACTGTTAGAGATTTTCAGTTCTTGATCTGATAACAGAAGAAGCAGATGGTAAAACGGACTTGTGCTGGCTCTATCTCAGATGCATAAACAATAGCAGCACATGTTTTGCAGAACTCAACACCAGCTCTTTAGCCTGAGGAAAAGAATTGATTTCAGAGCCACAGTGGATTGTGCAGGTGTGTTCCTCATTTCTTTTGATCACAGTTTGTCTTTGAAAATAAAGTTTTAGCTTTCCACCTGTCTCACAAAACTAATTTACTCAAGTAACTGGGAGTGTATTAAGTCACTGCATTTATAATTCAGTTATACTGCACTTATTGTTTAGCTTCACTTTCCCACATTTGCGTTACACACTGGAGCAACTTCATTCATAGCCTATTTACATTGCAAATTAAATTCAATATAAACATTGCAACCTATCAGAGTGAAACTTTGATTGCCAGATTTTAAAATGTTGAATATAAGGGATTCCGAACATGAAGAGATTTGCTGTATCTCAGATAGCTAATTGTTGTTGATTAGTGATTTAATGTTGCAGCAAAAACAATAAAAGTTCAAGTTCAGTAGCAACAGTCAAGTCAAGCATTAGTTGAAGTACTCCGCACTCATATAGGGAGACAGTGGCTTGTTTGGCAGGTGCAGTACCTAGTCTCAGACTGAACTATACAACCTATGTTTAATGTTTGACCTATGCTGTGCTAACTCATCTCAGCTGTCTGCTATGAGGACTAATAAATAAAGAGAAAGACTTGAAAAGTTACATCTTTCTGATTCAAAACCACAGATTATGAGCCAATATAAGTTTAAAATGAGGAAAATATATGGGGTAAGATGCTGAGGATAGGGGAAACATACCGAGAGAGCGAGAGGTTGTAGAAGTCACTTCCGTTAGTGGTTGTGGTAGAAATTAATGCCAGGAATTTTCCAGAAACTGCTCCTATTTTGCCCATGTAACATTACTGGAATGCGTGGGAAATGCCATTTGCACACTAACATTCACAGCCTACGTCAATCTTCAAGTTTCAATGGGATGAAAAATAAAACAACTTTCATTTCTATAATGATGGCCATGACCTTTGGATGCTCCAAAGTGCGTATAGCCAATGACATACTTTTGGAGTGTAATTCCTTTTGCAATGTAGAAAATATGGCAGCCATTTGTGCACAGCAAGATCCCGCAACAGTAATGAGCTAATCACCAAATTATCTGTTTTAGTGATGTTGATGTTAAGAGGGATGTTAAGAGTTTGAAATAATGCGATGACACCTTTCACATCTGCCTGAGGGAATAGACAGGCTTTGGTTTTAAAATTTCATTGAAAAGATGGCACTCGAAAGAGTGCAGCACATCCTCAGCATGCTAAGCACAACACTATCTCAGCACGGCACATGCAAAAATGTGGCAGGCCCTCAGTACTGACCCTCTGACAGTGCAGCACTCCCTCAGTACTGACTCTCTGACAGTGCAGCACTCCCTCAGTACTGACCCTCTGACAGTGCAGCAATCCCTCAGTACTGACTCTCTGACAGTGCAGCACTCCCTCAGTACCGACCCTCTGACAGTGCAGCACTCCCTCAGTACCGACCCTCTGACAGTACAGCACTCCCTCAGTACCGACCCTCTGACAGTGCAGCACTCCCTCAGTACTGACTGTCTGACAGTGCAGCACTCCCTCAGTACTGACTCTCTAACAGTGCAGCACTCCCTCAGTACTGACCCTCTGACAGTACAGCACTCCCTCAGTACTGACCCTCTGACAGTGCAGCACTCCCTCAGTACCGACCCTCTGACAGTGCAGCACTCTCTCAGTACTGACCCTCTGACAGTGCAGCACTCCCTCAGTACCGACCCTCTGACAGTGCAGCACCCCCTCAGTACCGACCCTCTGACAGTGCAGCACTCCCTCAGTACTGACTCTGACAGTGCAGCACTCCCTCAGTACTGACCCTCTGACAGTACAGCACTCCCTCAGTACCGACCCTCTGACAGTGCAGCACTCCCTCAGTACTGACTCTGACAGTGCAGCACTCCCTCAGTACTGACCCTCCGACAGTGCAGCACTCCCTCAGTACCGACCCTCTGACAGTGCAGCACTCCCTCAGTACTGACCCTCCGACAGTGCAGCACTCCCTCAGTAGCGACTCTCTGACAGTGCAGCACTCCCTCAGTACTGACCCTCTGACAGCGCAGCAATCCCTCAGTACTGACTCTCTGACAGTGCAGCACTCCCTCAGTACCGACCCTCTGACAGTGCAGCACTCCCTCAGTACTGACCCTCTGACAGTGCAGCACTCCCTCAGTACTGACCCTCTGACCGTGCAGCACTCCCTCAGTACTGACTGTCTGACATACAGCACTCCCTCAGTACTGACCCTCTGACCGTGCAGCACTCCCTCAGTACTGACCCTCTGACAGTACAGCACTCCCTCAGTACTGACCCTCTGACAGTGCAGCACTCCCTCACTACTGACGCTCTGACAGTACAGCACTCCCTCAGTACTGACCCTCTGACAGTACAGCACTCCCTCAGTACTGACCCTCTGACAGTACAGCACTCCCTCAGCACTGACTCTCTGACAGTGCAGCACTCCCTCAGTACTGACCCTCTGACAGTACAGCACTCCCTCAGTACTGACCCTCTGACAGTACAGCACTCCCTCAGTACTGACCCTCTGACAGTACAGCACTCCCTCAGTACTGACCCTCCGACAGTGCAGCACTCCCTCAGTACCGACCCTCTGACAGTGCAGCACTCCCTCAGTACTGACCCTCCGACAGTGCAGCACTCCCTCAGTACCGACCCTCTGACAGTGCAGCACTCCCTCAGTACTGACCCTCCGACAGTGCAGCACTCCCTCAGTACTGACTCTCTGACAGTGCAGCACTCCCTCAGTACTGACCCTCTGACAGTGCAGCACTCCCTCAGTACTGACCCTCTGACAGTGCAGCACTCCCTCAGTACTGACCCTCTGACCGTGCAGCACTCCCTCAGGACTGACCCTCTGACAGTACAGCACTCCCTCAGTACTGACCCTCTGACAGTGCAGCACTCCCTCACTACTGACGCTCTGACAGTACAGCACTCCCTCTGTACTGACCCTCTGACAGTACAGCACTCCCTCAGTACTGACCCTCTGACAGTGCAGCACTCCCTCAGTACTGACCTTCTGACAGTGCAGCACTCCCTCAGTACTGACTCTCTGACAGTGCAGCACTCCCTCCGTACTGACCCTCTGACAGTACAGCAC
Source organism: Carcharhinus amblyrhynchos (assembly GCF_965287045.1). Classification (NCBI taxonomy): domain Eukaryota; kingdom Metazoa; phylum Chordata; class Chondrichthyes; order Carcharhiniformes; family Carcharhinidae; genus Carcharhinus; species Carcharhinus amblyrhynchos. The sequence continues at coordinate 67,320,766 of NC_137326.1, forward strand.
TCCCTCAGTACTGACCCTCTGACAGTGCAGCACTCCCTCAGTACTGACTGTCTGACAGTGCAGCACTCCCTCAGTACTGACTCTCTAACAGTGCAGCACTCCCTCAGTACTGACCCTCTGACAGTACAGCACTCCCTCAGTACTGACCCTCTGACAGTGCAGCACTCCCTCAGTACCGACCCTCTGACAGTGCAGCACTCTCTCAGTACTGACCCTCTGACAGTGCAGCACTCCCTCAGTACCGACCCTCTGACAGTGCAGCACCCCCTCAGTACCGACCCTCTGACAGTGCAGCACTCCCTCAGTACTGACTCTGACAGTGCAGCACTCCCTCAGTACTGACCCTCTGACAGTACAGCACTCCCTCAGTACCGACCCTCTGACAGTGCAGCACTCCCTCAGTACTGACTCTGACAGTGCAGCACTCCCTCAGTACTGACCCTCCGACAGTGCAGCACTCCCTCAGTACCGACCCTCTGACAGTGCAGCACTCCCTCAGTACTGACCCTCCGACAGTGCAGCACTCCCTCAGTAGTGACTCTCTGACAGTGCAGCACTCCCTCAGTACTGACCCTCTGACAGCGCAGCAATCCCTCAGTACTGACTCTCTGACAGTGCAGCACTCCCTCAGTACCGACCCTCTGACAGTGCAGCACTCCCTCAGTACTGACCCTCTGACAGTGCAGCACTCCCTCAGTACTGACCCTCTGACCGTGCAGCACTCCCTCAGTACTGACTGTCTGACATACAGCACTCCCTCAGTACTGACCCTCTGACCGTGCAGCACTCCCTCAGTACTGACCCTCTGACAGTACAGCACTCCCTCAGTACTGACCCTCTGACAGTGCAGCACTCCCTCACTACTGACGCTCTGACAGTACAGCACTCCCTCAGTACTGACCCTCTGACAGTACAGCACTCCCTCAGTACTGACCCTCTGACAGTACAGCACTTCCTCAGCACTGACTCTCTGACAGTGCAGCACTCCCTCAGTACTGACCCTCTGACAGTACAGCACTCCCTCAGTACTGACCCTCTGACAGTACAGCACTCCCTCAGTACTGACCCTCTGACAGTACAGCACTCCCTCAGTACTGACCCTCCGACAGTGCAGCACTCCCTCAGTACCGACCCTCTGACAGTGCAGCACTCCCTCAGTACTGACCCTCCGACAGTGCAGCACTCCCTCAGTACCGACCCTCTGACAGTGCAGCACTCCCTCAGTACTGACCCTCCGACAGTGCAGCACTCCCTCAGTACTGACTCTCTGACAGTGCAGCACTCCCTCAGTACTGACCCTCTGACAGTGCAGCAATCCCTCAGTACTGACTCTCTGACAGTGCAGCACTCCCTCAGTACTGACCCTCTGACAGTGCAGCACTCCCTCAGTACTGACCCTCTGACCGTGCAGCACTCCCTCAGTACTGACCCCTCTGACAGTGCAGCACTCCCTCAGTACTGACCCTCCGACAGTGCAGCACTCCCTCAGTACTGACCCTCTGACCGTGCAGCACTCCCTCAGGACTGACCCTCTGACAGTACAGCACTCCCTCAGTACTGACCCTCTGACAGTGCAGCACTCCCTCACTACTGACGCTCTGACAGTACAGCACTCCCTCTGTACTGACCCTCTGACAGTACAGCACTCCCTCAGTACTGACCCTCTGACAGTGCAGCACTCCCTCAGTACTGACCTTCTGACAGTGCAGCACTCCCTCAGTACTGACTCTCTGACAGTGCAGCACTCCCTCCGTACTGACCCTCTGACAGTACAGCACTCCCTCAGTACTGACCCTCTGACAGTGCAGCACTCCCTCAGTACTGACCCTCTGACAGTACAGCACTCCCTCAGTACTGACCCTCTGACAGTACAGCACTCCCTCGGTACTGACCCCTCTGACAGTGCAGCACTCCCTCAGTACCGACCCTCTGACAGTGCAGCACTCCCTCAGTACCGACCCTCTGACAGTGCAGCACTCCCTCAGTACTGACCCTCTGACAGTACAGCACTCCCTCAGTACTGACCCTCTGACAGTACAGCACTCCCTCGGTACTGACCCCTCTGACAGTACAGCACCCCCTCAGTACTGACCCTCTGACAGTACAGCACCCCCTCAGTACTGACCCTCTGACAGTGCAGCACTCCCTCAGTACTGGCCCTCTGACAGTGCAGCACTCCCTCAGTACTGGCCCTCTGACAGTGCAGCACTCCCTCAGTACTGACCCTCTGACAGTGCAGCACTCCCTCAGTACTGGCCCTCTGACAGTGCAGCACTCCCTCAGTACTGACCCTCTGACAGTGCAGCACTCCCTCAGTACTGGCCCTCTGACAGTACAGCACTCCCTCAGTACTGACCCTCTGACAGTACAGCACTCCCTCAGAACTGGCCCTCTGACAGTGCAGCACTCCCTCCATTCAGCACTGCTGTCTCAGCTTTGATATTTGTTCTCAGTTCTCTGAGCCATATGACTCCTTAGGAAGTCTGACAACACCAGGTTTAAGTCCAACTGATTTATTTGATAGTAAACTGATAAGGCTTCAGGGTTTGGCCCTGACAAACCCCGAAAGCTTGTGAGTTTACTGTGAAATAAATCGGTTGGACTTAAACCTGGTGTTGTGAGACTTCTTACTGTGTTTACTCCAGTCCAACGCCAGCATCTCCACATCATGTGACTCCCTCAGAGGTGAGAGTTACTGTGAACCTGGGCAGTTGGGATTTAGCCATAGAAGCATGGAAAAGTTACTGCACAGAAAGAGGCCATTCAGTCCATCATTCCTGCACCAGCCGAAAGGAGGCAAATTAAACTAGCGGTTCATTCTATCCCAATTTTTCAGCATCTGGTCTTTAACCCTGTACATTCCAGCATTTCAGATATAGATCTAGATTTATTTTTAAATGAGTTGAGCATTTCAGCCTCAAACACTAACTTAAGCATGAATTTCAGGCATCCACCATCCTCTGGGTGAAAATCTACTTCCTCATGTCCCCTGTAATCCTTCTACAAATCACCTTCAATCTAAGCCCCCAGTAATCAACCCCTCAGCGAGGGAGAACAAGTCTTTCTCTTCAACCCACAATGCTACACCCCCACTTTGGTTTTCTATTCTACTTGTATACTCTATATCCAGGGATGGGAGTTGTCAATTTCTGTCCCTCCTTTAGCCAGGTTTCCTTACAGTGATGATATCAAGTTGCCATGTGTCTATCTCTGCCCTCAGCTTTATTTACTATACTCCTTGCATTTCCATAAATATCTTTTAACACTGATAAATTCCTTTGCTGTCCGTGTTTTAATCTGTGCTGTGTCTATCTTTCAGAGTCACTCACTAATTCTCCATCTCCCATTCCCTTATGTTTCCATCCCCCTGATAATCACACCCTGATGTTTTCCAGCATGAACAGAATTTGATTCGGTTTCTCATCAACTCCAATTCCCAGCTGCCTCTCTCCCATCACTTCACAATGAACCTCCAGCCATTTGGCTCTCCCCAAGCTATTGCTGTGAAGCCTTGGCCACCCCTCCAATCTAATCACAGCTCCCGTTTCACAAGATGGGGTCGGCGCATTCAAACTAAGCCTTCAGCCTGAACCTCCAAAGAATTTTAAATTCTTCTAAACCAGAGTGTATTTTCCCTGCGGGCAATGGGCAATTTTTGGACAGATGGAGAGTGAAGTGAGGGATGGGATTAGGAAACGCGTCTGGTAATTATCCCATTTGATTCAAATATCATCCCGTATTCACAGGGGAATATAATTTTGTAGAGAACAGGCTATTCTCCCCCTCCCCCCATCCCTGCTTAAAGCAGCTGCAGGTTGTTCGGTTGAGAAAGGGATGAAGAGGATGAAGAGGTAGTAATAGGGCCAGAAGTCCTCTTGTCACACTGGCTGTTTGCTGGCTGTATGCACCTGTTGTACCTCACCATCTGGCCAGCAGACTCAGTCACTGACTGAACACTCAGCACATGTACTGGCACAGCAACTCTGTGTTTGCTTGTGAAACAAAGGTTCCTCAGCTACATCAGCTGGCTTACTGTTGGATATTTACACAGCATACCACTTTCTCTTTTATTCCTCTGAATGTCCAAATTGGTTATGATTCTGACTATTAAAGAGGCAGCTTTAACTCTGGCCTATTGGCAACTGAATACGGCCAGGAGACTTCCTCTCTGACAATCCATTCCCTTCACAGTGTCGACAGCCTTAACCAGTTCCTCTGTTCAGGAGGGACATACACATACTAGAACTAGTGGGGCATTCTGTAACTTTACACAGTAGTTTCCAATCATATCACTGAGACTCAATAACAATCAATTAGGTCAGCTTTATTGACTGAAATATTAACATTATTTTTAACCCTCACTGAAAACTTTTCAAATGATAAACCCAAATATACCCCAGACAAAATACAAACACATTCCAGAGTAAATGCAAAAACACCCTAGAGTAAATGCAAATACACTCCAGAGTAAATCCAAGTACACTCTGGAGTAAATTCAAATAAACCCCAAAGTAAATGCAGATGCACCCAGAGTAAATGCAGATACACCCTGGAGTAAACGCAAATACACTCCAGAGTAAGTGTAAATACACCCCAGAGTAAACACAGATACACACAGAAGTAAACGCAGATACACCCCAAAGTAAATGCAGCTACACCCCAGAATAAATGCAAAAACACTCTGGAGTAAATGGAAATAGACACTGGGGTAAATGCAAGTACACCCCAAAATAAACACAAATTAACCCTGAAGTAAATGCAGATTCACCCTGGAGTAAACGCAGATACACCCTAGAATAAATGCAGATACACCCTGGAATAAATGCAAATACATTGTAGAGAAAATGCAAACACACACTGGTGTAAATGCAGATATACTCCGAACTAAACATAGATACACCCTGAAATAAATGCAGATCTATCCTGAGGTAATTGCAGATAGACCCTGAGGGAATCGCAGATACACCCTGGAGTAAGTGCAAATACATTACCGAGTAAATGCAAATACACCCCGAAGTAAACACATATATACCACAGAGAAAATTCAAATACATTCTGGAGTAAATACAAACACACCCCGGAATAAACACAATTACATTGGAGTAAGATGGCTGGATTGGCAGGCAGTGAGGAGCAGTGTCTGGCAATACAACGGGATATTAGAGGTTTAGATAGGGTGGACAGTGATAGCCTTTTTCCTCGGATGGAGAAAGCTAGCAAGAGGGGGCATAGCTTTAAATTAAGGGGTGGTAGTTATAGGATGGATGTCAGAGGTAGGTTTTTTCCCCAGAGGGTGGTGAGGGGTTGGAATGCCCTGCTTGCTACAGTTGTAGATGCGCCTAGTTTGGGGGCGTTTAAGAGATCCGTGGATAGGTTTATGGATGGAAAGGGATTGGTTTAGGTTAGAGGGTCATTGCTTTTTTAATTGGTCGGTGCAACATCGTGGGCCGAAGGGCCTGTTCTGCGCTGTAATGTTTTATGTTCTATATTGATAGGCTAGTATATTGGGCAGATACATGGCAAATGGAGTTTAATCCGGATAAATGTGAGGTGATGCATTTTTGGCTGGAATAATGTAGGGGGGAGTTATATGATAAAGGGTAAGCCTATAAAGAGTATAGAAACGCAGCGGGACCTGGGGGTGCAAGTGCACAAATCTTTGAAGGTGGCAGTACAAGTGGAGAAGGTTGTGAAGAAAGCCTATGGTATGTTAGCCTTTATAGGAAGGAGTATAGAGTATAAGAGCTGGAGTCTAATGTTGCAGTTGTATAGAACGTTGGTTAGGCCGCATTTGGAGTACTGCGTCCAGTTCTGGTCGCCTTACTACCGGAAGGATGTGGAGACTCTGGAGAGAGTGCAGAGGAGGTTTACCAGGATGTTGCCTAGTATGGAAGGATTGGGTTATGAGGAAAGATTGAGCAAATTGGGGCTGTTTTCCCTTGAAAGACGGCAACTGAGGGGGGATCTAATAGAGGTATATAAGATTATGAAGGGTATAGATAGAGTAAACAGAGGTAAGCTATTTCCTATGATAGAGACACACAGTCCGAGGGACCACTGGCTTAGGGTGAGGGGGGAGAGGTATAACACAGATATTAGAGGGAGGTTTTTCACACAGAGGGTAGTGGGGGTATGGAATGCTCTGCCAAGTAAGGTGGTGGAGGCAGGTACGCTGGAGTTGTTGAAGAGTAACTTAGACAGGCACATGAGTGGGTTGGAGATGGGAGGATATAGGAGATTGTTTTAATTAAGGTTCATTAGCATTGGGACGTCCCTGGTAATGTAAAAGGATATGGTATGATACTAATGTTTTTCTCTTTTAATTCACAGGTTTTAAGTCGGTCCTTGTTGTCCAACGAAGGGCATACACGCGATGGGTTGTACTGGGGCTGCTCTTGAATGTTCGAGAGTAGCCTAGTGCTTCAAGTCGTTAGTGTGTGCTTAAACTGGACCAGATGCTGGGCAAGACGACAGCTCAGTGACTATCACTGTTTGCTGTGCAGACATATGGATTTGGGCCAGTGTCTGTGGGGGTTTGCGCATTCTCCCTGTGCTTGCGTGGGTTTTCTCCGGGTGCTCCGGTTTCCTCCCACACCCCAAAGATGTGTTATTAGGCTGATTGGAGGTAATAAATTGTCCCTAAATTAGTTTCCCTCAATGTGGAACGCCATAAACAATAGATAAGGGTCATGGGTGGAGGGGAGGCCTGGTAATGTTAAAATGGCAGAGCGGTCTCGTTGGGCTGAAGGGCCTATTTCCTGTGCTGTTTTTGTTCTTTGTTCTTTGTTCTTAAACACAGATACACCCCACAATAAATGTAAACACACCCCAGAGTAAACACAGATTCATTCCAGAGTAAACAAAATACACCTCGAAGTAAACACAAACACACCGCAGAGAAAATTCAAATACACTCCAGAGTAAACACAAATACACCCTGAATTAAACGCAAGTTACACATCGGAGTAAACGCAAATTAACCCTGAGCATATTCACCCGGATTAATGCAGATTCACCCCAGAATAAATGCAAATACACCGCAGAGTAAACGCAAATACACCCTGGAGTAAATGCAAATACACCCTGAAGTAAATGCAAATTCACCCTGGAGTAAATGCAGATTCACTCCGGCATAAATGCATAACACCCTGGAGTAAATGCAAATCACCCTGGAGTAAACGCAGTTTCACCCTGGAGTAAATGCAAATACACCTGGAATAAACACAGATTCACCACGGAGGAAATGCAAAAAGACCATGGAGTAAACGCAAATACGCGCCAGAGTAAATGCAGATACATCCCACAGTAAATGCAAATACACGCCGGAATAAGCACAAATACACCCGGGAATAAATGCAATTACACCCTGGAGTAAACAGAGATACATCCTGGAGTAAATGTAAATACATTCCAAAGTAATCGCAGATACACCCCGAAGTAAATGCAGATACACCCCAAAGTAAATGCAAAAACACTCTGGAGTAAATACAAATAGACTCCAGAGTAATGCAAATACACTCTAAAATAAAAGCAAATACACTCTGGAATAAATGTAAATACACCACGTAGTAAACGTAATTACAGATACACCATAGAATAAATGTAGACACTCCCTGGAGTAAATGCAAATACACCCCAGAGTAAACACAATTTCACCTGGAGTAAATGCAAATACACCCCAGAGTAAATGCAAATATGCCCTGGAGTGGATACAAAATACTCCCCGGAGTAAATACAAATACTCCCTGGAATAAATACTGATATACCATCGAATAAAGGCAAAAACATCCTGTAGTACATGTAAATGTACCCAGCCTAAATGCAAACACATCAGAAAAAGTGCAGATACACCCGGGAGTAAATGCAAACTTAACCGGAGTACATGTAAATACACCAGGAGTAAATGCAGATACTCCCCAGAGCAAATACAGATAGACCCCAGAGTAAATGCAAATACTCCCTGGAGTAAAGGTAAAAATTCACCATAGTAAATACTAATATCTCCTGCAGCAAACACTGATACACCCTTGAGTAAATGCAAATAAACCTGGGGTAAAGGCAAATGCACACAAGAGTAAACCCAAATATACTCAAACTAACTGCAAATATACCCCACATAAACATAAACACATTCCAGAAAAAACACAGATATATCCTGGAGTAAACCCAAATACAAACAGGTGTAAATGTAAATACACCCTGGAGTAAAAGCAAATCCTCCCCAGAGTAAATGCGAGTACACTCCTTGAACAAATGCAAATAATTCCCAGAGTAAATTAAGTATTCCCTGAAGCAAATGCAAATATGACCAGGAGTAAATGCAAATACATCCAGATGCATCCAGACTTCTTTCCCTTGTATCCACGCACCTCCATCTTCCATTATGTTGTCACCTGCAGGGCTGTGTTTAATTATATTCCACCATTCAAATCTTCCCAGTTTATAGGAGAGAATTCTGTACATTTTGATGATACAAAGAACAAAGAAAATTACAGCACAGGAACAGGCCCTTTGGCCCTCCAAGCCTGCATTGATCATGCTGCCCAGCTTAACTAAAACCCCTTACCCTTTTGGGGACCATATCCCTCTATTCCCATCCTATTCATGTAATTGTCAAGGTGCCCCTTAAAAATCACTACCATATCTGCTTCAACTAATTCCCCCGGCAACGAGTTCCAGGCACCCGCTACCTGCCTCAGGTAAAATACCTGCCTCATACATTTCCTTTAAACCTTGCCCCTTGCACCTTTAACCTGTGCCCCCTAGTAATTGACTCTTCCATCCTGGGAAAAAGCTTCTGACTACCCGCCCTATCCATGCCCCTCAACCTCCGTCATTCCAGTGAGAATAAACCAAGTTTCTCTAACCACTCCTCATAGCTAATGCCCTCCATGCCAGACAACATCCTGGAAAATCTTTTCTGAAACCTCTCCAAAGGCTCCACATCCTTCTGGCGCTGTGGCGAACGGAATTGAACATAATATTCCAAGTGTGGCCAAACCAAGGTTCTATAAGGCTGCAACATGACTTGCCAATTTTTAAACTCAATGCCCTGGCTGATGAAGACAAGCATGTCATATGCCTTCTTGACTGCCTTCTCCATCTGCATTGCCAATTTCAATGACCTGTGTACCCAAACACCCAGATCTCTTTGCCTATCAATACCTTTAAGGGTTCTGCCATTTACTGTATATTTCCTATCTGTATTAGACCTTCCAAAATGTATCACTTTTCATTTGTCCCGATTAAACTCCATCTGCCATCTGTCTGTCCGAGTCTCCAACTGATCTATATCCTGCTGTATTCTCTGATGGTCCTCATCGCTATCCACAAATCCACCAGCTTTTGTGTCATCCGTAATCAACGCAGTTACATTTTCCTCCAAATCATTTACATATATTACAAACAGCAAAGGACCCAGCGCTGATCCTGAGGAATGCTACTTGTCACAGGCCTCCATTCAGAAAAGCACCCTTCTGCTGCTACACTCCATCTTCTATGACTGAGTCAGTTTTGTATCCACCTTGCCAGTTCACCTCTGATCCCATGCAACTTCACCTTCTGCACCAGTGTGCCATGAGAGACCTTGTCAAAGGCCTTACTGAAGTCCATGAGGACAACATCCACTGCCCTACCCTCATCAAACATCTTCGTCATGAACTTGATCACGTTCATGAGACATGACCTCCCCTTCACAAAACCATGTTGCTTCTCACTAATACGTCCACTTATTTCCAAGTTGGAATAAATCCTGTCTTGAAGAATTCTCTCCAACAATTTCCCTACCATTGATGTAAGGCTCACCAGCCTGTAGTTACCTGGATTATTCTTGCTACCCTTCTTAAACAAAGGAACCACATTGACTATTCTCCAGTCCTCTGGGACCTCCCCTGTGCCTACTACAGAAACTCAGCACACATGGAGCAGTTGAACCAGGAGCACTCCTTGTCACAATTGATGTCTCGGTACTCGATGGCATTGCTGCAACTGCCTCAGTACTCAACACCGACTACTGCCAATCTCCAGATGTAATTTTTCAACTCATCTGCTTCATCCTGGACCACAATGTCTTCACCTTCAACAACCAGTTCTTCATCCAGATATGTGGAATAGCCATGGGGACAAAATTCACACTTCAATATGCCAACATTTTCATGCACAGGTTCGAACAAGAACTCTTCATCGCACAGGACCTTCATCCAATGTTATACACTAGATATATCAATGGTATTTTCTTCCTTTGGACTAGTGGTAAACAATCACTGAAGCAACTATATGATGACATCGACAAGTTCCATCCCACCATCAAATTCATCATGGACTACTCTCCGAATCTGTTGCATTCTTGGACACACACATCTCCATCAAGATGGTCACCTCAGCACCTCACTGTACCGCAAGCCCATGGATAACCTCATGATGCTCCACTCCTCCAGCTTCCACCCTAAACATGTTAAAGAACCACCCCCTACAGACAAGCCCTCCATATACACAGGGTCCTGCTCAGATGAGGAGGATCATAACAGACATCTCCAGACGCTAAAAGATGCCCTCTTAAGATCAGGATACAGATCAGAAGTGGAACTGATCCACTTCAGATCAGCCATGGTCTTATTGAATGACGGGGCAGGCTCGAAGGGCTAGATGGCCTACTCCTGCTCCTATTTCTTTTGTTCTTATGTTCTTATTTAGGGTATGGAGCTCGACTCATCAATCAACAGTTCCCTCGCACCACAGTGAAAAACTGCACCGACCTCCTCAGAAGACAAACATGGGACATGTTGGACAGAATACCCTTCGTCGTCCAGTACTTTCCCAGAGTGGAGAAGCTATGACATCTTCTCCGGAGCCTTCAACATGTCATTGATGAAGACAAACATCTTGCCAAGGCTACCCCATATCCCCACTTCTTGCCTTCAAACAACCGCACAACCTCAAACAAACCATTGTTTGCAGCAAACTACCCAGCCTTCAGGAGTACAGTGACCATGACACCACACAACTCTGCCACAGCAACCTCTACAAGACATGCCGGATCGAAACGGATGCCATCATCTCACGTGAGAACACCATCCACCAGGTACACAGTACATACATATACAACTTGGCCAATGTTGTCTACCTGATACGCTGCAGGAAAGGATGTCCCGAGGCATGGTACACTGGGGAGACTACGCAGATGATACGACAACGATGACTGAACACTGCTTGACAATCACCAGGCAAGAGTGTTTTCTTCCTGTTGGGGAACACTTCAGCGGACACGGGCATTCGGTCTCTGATCTTCAGGTAAGCATTCTCCAAAGCGGCCGTCATGACACACGACAGCGCAGAGTCGCTGAGCAGAGACTGATCGCTAAGTTCTGCATACATGAGAATGGCCTCAACTGGGATCTTGGGTTCATGCAAGCCTGGGCTTGCAAAATCTCGCTAACTGTCCTAGCTGGAGACAATACACATCTATTTAATCTGTGCTTAACCCTCTCTCCACTCACATTGTCTGTACTTTTAAGACTTGATTGCCTGTAAAGGCTCACATTCCAACCATTATTTTGTAAGTTGAGTTTGTGTCTTTATATGCCCTGTTTGTGAACTGAAATCCTACTCGCCTGATGAAGGAGCAGTGAGCACTCCGAAAGCTAGTGGTTTTTGCTACCAAATAAACATGTTGGACTTTAACCTGGTGCTGTGAGACTTCTTACTGTGTGTACCTTCCTGGTAGCCAGTGAGGATACAAAGATTTCTTTCAAAGCCAACAATTACCTCCCTTGCCTCTCTCAGTATTCTGGGTTATATCCTATCAAGCCCTGGGGACTTGTCTACCTTAATGTTTCTCAAGAGCCCCAATGCCTCCTCCTTTTTGATCTCAACATGACTCAAGCTATCTACACATCCTTTTCCAGACTCATCATCCATGAAATCCTTCTCTTTTGGTAAATACTGATGCAAAGTATTCATTTAATACCTCACTCCTTCCCTCTGGCTCCATGCATAGATTCCCTCCTTTGTCCTTGAGTGGGCCAATCCTCTCCCTGGCTACCCTCTTGCTCTTTATATATGTATAAAAAAAACCTTGGGATTTTCCTTAATCCTGCTGGTCAATGAAGTTTTGTGGCCCCTTGTAGCCCTCCTTATTCCTTGCTTAAATTTCTTACTACTTTCCTTATATTCTACACTTGCTTCATGAATTCCCAGCCTTCTAGCTTTGACAAATGCTTTGTTTTTCTCTTTGACTAGGCTCACAATATCCTTCATTATCCAATGTTCCAAAAACTTGCCATACTTAGCCTTCATCCTTACAGGAATGTGCTGGTCCTGAATCCCTATCAACTTGCAATTGACGTTTGCCCCCCAATCTACATTCTTCAATTCCTGCCTAATATTGTTGTAATTAGCCTTCCCCCAATTTAGCACCTTCCCTTGAGGACTACACTTATCTTTATCCATCTGTACCTTAAAGCTTACTGAATTGTGGTCACTGTTCCCGAACTGCTCTCCTTCCGAAACATCGACCACCTGGCCGGGCTCATTCCCCAATGCCAGGTCCAATATGGCCCCTTCCCTAGTTGGATTATCTATACATACTGTTTCAGGAAGCCCTCCTGGATGCTGCTTACAAACTCTGCCCCATCCACACCCCATACACTAAGTGAGTCCCAGTCAAAATAGGGGAAGTTAAAATCCCCCACCTCAACAACGCTGTTAATTTTACACCATGCCAAAATCTGCCGGCATATCTGTACCTCTATCTCCTGCTGACAGTTGGGTGGCCCCCAACCCCCAACATTGTGACTACACCCTTCCTATTCCTGAGCTCTATCCATATTGCCATGCTGTATGAGCGCTCCGAGGTGTCTTCCCACAATACAACTGTGATATTCTCCTTAACCACCCCTTTTACATTGGAATGTTAAGCTGCCAACCCTGTTCTTCCCTTAACCAAGTCTCTGTAATGGCAACAACATGATAGTTTCTCGTACTAATCCAAGCTCTAAGTTCATCTGCCTTACCTGTTACACTTCTCGCATTGAAACAAATGCACTTCAATCCACCAGACCCTCTTTGATTAGTAAGAGTAACCTGCTGATGCTTCTCTGAGTCTTACTGGCCCTATTCTCTGATTCCAATTCACTTTTGCTTTCGTTTCCCCCCCGCCCTCAAAAACTAGTTTAAATCCTCCTGTGTGACATTAGCAAACCTCCCAACCAGAATATTTATGCCTTTCCTGTTTAGATGCAACTCATGCTTCTTGTACAGGTCCCACCTGCCCAGATATGGTCCAGATATTTGAAATCCTTGCTCCTACACCAACCGTTTAGCCACATGTTGAGCTGCACTATCCTCCTATTCCTAGCCTCACTAGCACATGGCACAGGGAGTAATCCTGAGATTACAACCCTCTAGTTTCTCTTTTTAACTTTTTACCTGACTCCCTAAACTGCTGCTGCAGGATCTCATCATTCTTCCTACCTGTGTCGTGAAGTTATTATATCTAATAACTTCTGTATATTCAAGCTTTAAATGTTATTTGAAAACAATGTCGTTTTAGTCCTGTTTTGTTCTTTCCAAGGGAATATAGGTATCATGCTATAAACACAAGTATTTGAATTGACAATTGTTCTTTAAAAGTCGTCAATGAAGGTGTGGAATCCAGGTAAATTCCTGCTGCAGCCAACTACACTGGCATCAGATTACCTTGCAACAATAGATTACTGCCTCATATTGAGAAGCTGACAGTCCATTGGCAGAAAAGCAGTTGAACATCTCCCACTGAGTACAAGGATATACTTCAAGAACATTTGGATGCTTTGATGAAAAGTACAAGTTTGTGTCATCAGATAGTTTTTCATTTTCACTTCATTTCATTTCAGATCACTGCAGGTCAGATTTAATGACTGGGTGATTGACATTGATTTCATTCTGTTTCAGGAATCAAGGATAACTACAGAGAGACAGAGATTTTCAGACAGAATTACAAGTGACTTCTTCATCATTGTCAAAGAGAATAAAAGTTATCAGTCCCTTGCAGCAGTTATGTTTGCTGCAGGTGTTTACGATGCATTTCTTAGGCGGTTGGAATAGTAGTCCCAAGGTTAGTCTATTAATCTCGAGGTTGTTCTAGTAATTCCAAGGTTAGTCTATTAATCCCGAGGTTAACCTAATAATCCAAACCATGAAGGAGATGTTTAAATTTATACATGCTTGGCAAAGTTTGAGGAAATGATTTGCTTTTGAAAAAGCTAAAGAGATTAAATGGCCAAAATGAATTGGACATTATTTTTACAAAGTAGACAGGTGGGTAGAACTGGAGAGGTATATGTATCTTTGTCAGAAGAGGAATCAGTAGAGTATGATGCAGTAAAGAAAGTTATTCTTATTGTGTATGAGTAGTTCCCTGAGGCCTAGTTCAGAATCTCCAGATTAGTCTAATAATCCCCAGGCTAGTCTAGTAATACCGAAATTGGTCTAGTAATCCCAAGGTTAGTCTAGTAATCCGAGGTTAGTCTAGTAATACCAAGGTTAGTCCAGTAATCCTGAGGTTGGTCTAGTAATGCCAAGATTGGTCTAGTAATCCTGAGGCTGGTCTAATATTCCTGCGGTTGGTCTAGTATTCTTGATGATTGTCTCATAATCTAAAATTGGTCTAATAATCCACAGTATAGCCTAATAATCCTGAGATTGGTCTAATAACCCTGAGTCAGTTCTAGTTAGAACAGAAAGAAGTCTTACAACACCATCTTAAAGTCCAACAGGTTTATTTGTAGCAAATGCCACAAGGTTTCAGAACAGGCCGTCCCTTCATCAGGTGGATGGGAATTCTGCACCATCAGTTCACATCATCTCTACATCAGTTCTAGTTATCCAGAGGAGTTCTGCAACATCAGTTAACATCATCTCCACATCAGGTCTAGTTATCCAGAAGTTGGTAGAGTAAACCCTAAGTTTAGTTTAATCTTCCAGAGGTTGATCCAGTAATTCTGATCTTAGGTTAGTAACTAAATTGGTCTAGTAATCCAGAGATTGGTCTAGTAATCCTGAGGTTGTTCTAATATGCCAGAGGCTAGTCTAGAAATTCAGTGGCTATAACAATTCCAATGTTGATATACTAATCCCAAAGCTGTTCTAGTAATCACAAAGTTAGATTGTAATCCCCAATATGTTCTAGTAATCCCAAAGTTAATCTTGTAATTCCCATGGTTGTACTAACCATCCCAATGTTGATCTAGTAATTCCAAGAATTATTAGACTAAATAATAATCCTGAAGTTGGCTGAGAAATCCTGAATTTGTCCTACTAATCCCAAGAATGGTCTAATATCCCTAAGGTTGGTCTAGCAATCCAGAGGCTACTCTAGTAATCTCAAGGTTGGTTTAATATTCCAGAGATTGGCCTGATAGTGATCTGGCGATGTTTCTAGGTGTCTGCTACCCTTGTCCTTCTAGATGCTGAACCTTAATGAATTCCTGCAGTGCATTTTGAAGATGGCACACATGACTGTGCTGGGAGTGAACAATTATAGAAGATATGCCAATTAGGCAGGTTGCTTTCCCTGGATGCTGTCAAATGTCTTCAGTGTTGTTGGAGCTGCATTATCCAGGCAAGTGGAGAACATTCCATCACACTCCTAACTTGTATCTTGCAGATGGAGGCCAGGTTTTGGGAAATCAGGAGATGAGTTATTCTCCATAGGATTCCTAGCCTTTGATGTGTTCTGGTAGCCAATATTTGTATGGTTAATCCAGTTCAGTTTCTGGTCAATGGTAACACCCAGGATGTTGATAGTGGTGGTTGCAGTGATGGGGCAATGGTTAGATCCTCTTTTGTTGAAGATGGTCATTGCCTGACACTTATGTGGTGTGAATGTTACTTGCCACTTGTCAGCCCAAGTCTGGATATTGTCCAGGTTTTGCTGCATTTGGAGGTGAATTGCTTCCGTATCTGAGGAAATCATCAGCGAACATCCCCACTTCTGACCTTATGATGGAAGGAAGGTCATCGATGAAGCAGCTGAAGATGGTTGGGCCTAGAACACTACCCTGAGGAACTCCTGCAGGAATGTTCTGGAGCAGAAATGATTTATGGTAGCACAGTGGTTAGCACTGTTGTCTCACAGAACCAGGGATCCAAGTTTGATTCCAGCCTTGGGTCCCTGGTGTGGAGTCTGCACGTTCTCCCCATGTCCGCACGGGTTTCCTCCGGGTGCTCTGGTTTCCTCCCCACAGCCCAAAGCAGGTTAGGTGGATTAGCCATGGCAAATGCATGGGGTTATGGAGATAGGGACGGAGGGAGAGAGGGGGTTGCTGGGGGTTGTATTGCAAAAACCTGGGTAAGATGATCTTTCGGAGTGTCAGTGCAGCCTCGACTTGATGGGCTGAATGACCTATTTCTACACTATGGGGATTCTATGATTCTATTGTGGGTGCTGAAAATCTCAAATAATAAAAAATGCTGGAAGAGTGGAAAATCCCAAACATTAACTCGGTTTCTCTCCACAGGTGCTACCTGACTTGTTGAGCGTTTCCAGCTTCTTCTGTTTTTATTTCATTTTTAAGCTTGCTTGATGCTGCTCCTGCCACAACCTCATACACATTTCATTGATCAGAGTTAATTCCCAATAGTAGAGCGGAAGATACACAAGGCCATGAGGTTACATAAAACAAACTGAACTACAAAGCACAGCAGCTGAACAGGAAGATGTTTATAAGATGTGAGACCATTAATCTCCAAGATGAGAAAGTTAAATTGGAATTATGTGAGACCTACTATGAGTCAGGGAGACAAATTGTTTAATTAACAAGGTTACAAAATAGTCTTGGTAAATAAGCTCACTTCACAAAATAAATATTGAAAGTTAAAGTTTATTTCTTAGTCACAAGTAAGGTTTACATTAATACTGCAATGAAATTATTGTGAAATTCCCCTAGTCGCCACAGTCTGGCAGTTGTCCGAGTCAATGCAGCTAACCAGCACGTCTTTCAGAATATGGGAGGGAATCGGAGCACTCGGAAATCTGGTCACCTCTCAGATTGCAATAAAAGATTGAAACTGGTCATCATTGCTTTCTCTGCCCTGGGTCCAAACATGAATATGTGAAAGCTCTGCAGCCAAATTTTGGACAGCCAGTGAATGAGACTCTGTGATTTCTGGGAGCAATTAGTACAGGCTGGCATCTGTCACAAGCTCATTATCGTGTTACATGGCTCTCATTCTTTTGGAGCAGATGTCATGTTAATGCCTTTCAGAGATTAAAAAACTCCTTGTCTTCATGCAATCCTTCTGTCCATTGCCTTTAGGACTATTGTAATTACCAAATGTTGAAAATGTAAATCAGCTTGAACTCGTGTTACCCTATTCACCCTTGGCTGTGGTACCTCTCAATGTCCCTCTCTTCACTCTTCAGTTACACCTATTTACCTGCTTCATACTAATCTATCCTCCCTCTCAACAAGAAACACAGACACACATTCACGCTCAGACAAATTCACACAAAAACACACATGTTCACACAAGTTCACACAAACACTCACACTCACACAAAAATACACACTCACACAAGTTCACACAAAAACACACTCACATTCATATAAAAACACACACACGTTTGCACAAAAACACACACACAAACACATGTTCGCACAAAAACACACACACACACACACATTCACATAAAAACACTCACATTCACATAAAAACACACACACACACATGTTCACTCAAAAACACACACGTTCGCACAGAAACACACACATTCGCACAAAAACACACACACATTCACATAGAAACATATACATGTTTACACAGAAACATTCTATTACAAGAATCATTCATTTTAAATAGCAATTATAGGCTATGCATATTAAAATATGTGTAGCTTTACAAAGAGTCGAAGAATAGATACACAACAGTGCAGTTGATATTTTGATAGTTTGACATCTCTGCAGATTTTAATTCAGTGATTTTAATTAGCGAACGCCACATTTCATATCTCTGATTAGGTTACTTGTGTGCTGCAATTATATTCTCTGATGTTGCTTTTTGTGCAATGAGAGTCCTGTGCTGTGTCTGATGTGTCTGCAACCCCCCAGAAACTTATTGTGCTTCACAAAGGTCAAAGACATAGTGACACAGGGAAAGAATTAGACCATCCAATGCCTTCAACCTGTCCTACCATTCACTTTGATCAGGTTTAATTGCATCTCTACTTCATTATCTGTACTAATTAGCTTCATAATTGCTCATACCTATAGTCAATCAAAATTTATCAATTTCAGCGAGAGAGATAACACTTGCAGCTATTTGCCCAGTCCTCTGGAAAATGAGTTTCAGATTTCCACTGTTAGAGAAAATGATGAGAAAAATACTTCCTGACATCATTCCTCAATGACCTGACTCTGATCCCACCTGAGATATTATTTTATTTGTTACCTATGCGAATAAATCATTTAATCAGTTTAAACATACAATCATAGAATCCTTAAAGCGCTGAAGAGGCTATTCAGCCATCAAATATGCACCAACTCTCCAACAGGGTATCTCAGGCCCTCTCCCCCACCCTATCCCCATAACCCTACATATTTACTATGGCTAATCCATCTGTGGGAAATTTAGCAAGGCCAATCCACCCAACCTACATATCTTTGGACTATGGGAGAAAACCGGAGCACCGGGAGGAAACCCACACACACATGGGGAGAACGTACAAAATCCACACAGATCCAAGGACGGAATCTAACCCTGGAGTTGTGAGACAGCACTGCTAACCACTGTGCCATCATGCTCCCCGTTGTCATGATCCATCAATCAATATTTTATATTTTTAGAACTGAGGTGAGGAGAAATATCTTCACCCAGGTGAAAGTGTAGACTTCACTACCACAGAATGTAGTCGAGGCCAAAACGTTGTGTGGTTTCAAGAAGAAATTAGATACAGCTTTTGGGGCAAAGGGATCAAGGGATATGGGGAAGAAGAGGGATCAGAATATTGAATCTGATGATCAGCCATGATCAAAATGAATGGCGGACCAGGCTTGAAGGACCTGCTTCTAGTGTTACATTTCTATGCACTGTGAGATTGCAAAATGGCATCTGAGCGCTCTGCAGCTGGACTCTCCGGCATGTTTAGCTCCCCCGCATCCCCCTGCCCCAGTAGTGTGATCTGCGACCGCCTCTGTGCCGATCTCCCCTTTAACAAGCGCCTAAAATGACCATGATTGGGGCCACGCCTGAAGTGGGCGCGATGGCAATTTAAATGCATTTGAATTGAATTGATGGGCTGGATGCCCAACTTTACAGCACTTCCCCATTTACCATCGCGTTCACCAATCAGGAATCGGTGTGAATCAGGCATGCTCATTAAAAATCCGATTTGGGCGCTCGATCAGTGAGGGTTAGTGTGGAGATAAGTGCATGGTGTCTGATGGCTCTCTGCTACTCACGGGCGTTGTGTTGTTGTGGCCATTTTCTGTCGTGGGTCAGTGCCAGTTCTGCGAGTGTGTGTGTGTGGGGGTGGTGGCGGTCATTGCTCTGCAGGGTCTCCAACGTCCGACTTACAACACAGACCCGGGTCTCAGCACTGACTTGGGTCTTGCGGTGCTGCTGGATGCCAGTGCATTCAGCTCACTTCCAGCTGAAGGATGGGCACAAAGCCCTTGCAAATTGCACTGCTACAGCCTCTCAACTTTTGAATGAGCTGGGATTGTGGGGACCATGTGGCTGGGGGAATTGGGGGGGCTGTGATTGTGGGGAGCATGTGGCTGGGGGATTGGGGGGGCTGTGATTGTGGGGAGCGTGTGGCTGAGGGAATTGGGGGGGCTGTGATTGTGGGGAGAGTGTGGCTGGGGGAATTGGGGGGGCTGTGATTGTGGGGAGCATGTGGCTGGGGGAATTGGGGGGGCTGTGATTGTGGGGGGCATGTGGCTGGGGGAATTGGGGGGGCTGTGATTGTGGGGAGAGTGTGGCTGGGGGAATTGGGGGGGCTGTGATTGTGGGGAGCATGTGGCTGGGGGAATTGGGGGGGCTGTGATTGTGGGGAGTGTGTGGCTGGGGGAATTGGGGGGGCTGTGATTGTGGGGAGTGTGTGGCTGGGGGAATTGGGGGGGCTGTGATTGTGGGGAGAGTGTGGCTGGGGGAATTGGGGGGGGCTGTGATTGTGGGGAGAGTGTGGCTGTGGGAATTGGGGGGGCTGTGATTGTGGGGAGAGTGTGGCTGGGGGAATTGGGGGGGCTGTGATTGTGGGGAGTGTGTGGCTGGGGGAATTGGGGGGGCTGTGATTGTGGGGAGCGTGTGGCTGAGGGAATTGGGGGGGCTGTGATTGTGGGGAGAGTGTGGCTGGGGGAATTGGGGGGGCTGTGATTGTGGGGAGTGTGTGGCTGGGGGAATTGGGGGGGCTGTGATTGTGGGGAGTATGTGGCTGGGGGAATTGGGGGGGCTGTGATTGTGGGGAGTGTGTGACTGGGGGAATTGGGGGGGCTGTGATTGTGGGGAGTGTGTGGCTGGGGGAATTGGGGGGGCTGTGATTGTGGGGAGTGTGTGGCTGGGGGAATTGGGGGGGGCTGTGATTGTGGGGAGTATGTGGCTGGGGGAATTGGGGGGCTGTGATTGTGGGGAGTGTGTGGCTGGGGGAATTGGGGGGGCTGTGATTGTGGGGAGAGTGTGGCTGGGGGAATTGGGGGGCTGTGATTGTGGGGAGTGTGTGACTGGGGGAATTGGGGGGGCTGTGATTGTGGGGAGTGTGTGGCTGGGGGAATTGGGGGGGCTGTGATTGTGGGGAGCATGTGGCTGGGGGAATTGGGGGGGCTGTGATTGTGGGGAGTGTGTGGCTGGGGGAATTGGGGGGGCTGTGATTGTGGGGAACATGTGGCTGGGGGAATTGGGGGGGCTGTGATTGTGGGGAGTGTGGCTGGGGGAATTGGGGGGGCTGTGATTGTGGGGAGTGTGTGGCTGGGGGTATTGGGGGGGCTGTGATTGTGGGGAGAGTGTGGCTGGGGGAATTGGGGGGGGCTGTGACTGTGGGGAGAGTGTGGCTGGGGGAATTGGGGGGGGTGTGATTGTGGGGAGTGTGTGACTGGGGGAATTGGGGGGCTGTGATTGTGGGGAGAGTGTGGCTGGGGGAATTGGGGGGCTGTGATTGTGGGGAGCGTGTGGCTGGGGGAATTGGGGGGGCTGTGATTGTGGGGAGTATGTGGCTGGGGGAATTGGGGGGGCTGTGATTGTGGGGAGCGTGTGGCTGGGGGAATTGGGGGGGCTGTGATTGTGGGGAGCATGTGGCTGGGGGAATTGGGGGGGCTGTGATTGTGGGGAGAGTGTGGCTGGGGGAATTGGGGGGGCTGTGATTGTGGGGAGCATGTGGCTGGGGGAATTGGGGGGGCTGTGATTGTGGGGAGTGTGTGACTGGGGGAATTGGGGGGGCTGTGATTGTGGGGAGCATGTGGCTGGGGGAATTGGGGGGGCTGTGATTGTGGGGACCATGTGGCTGGGGGAATTGGGGGGCTGTGATTGTGGGGAGAGTGTGGCTGGGGGAATTGGGGGGCTGTGATTGTGGGGAGTATGTGGCTGTGGGAATTGGGGGGGCTGTGATTGTGGGGAGAGTGTGGCTGGGGGAATTGGGGGGGCTGTGATTGTGGGGAGAGTGTGGCTGGGGGAATTGGGGGGGCTGTGATTGTGGGGAGTATGTGGCTGGGGGAATTGGGGGGGCTGTGATTGTGGGGAGAGTGTGGCTGGGGGAATTGGGGGGGCTGTGATTGTGGGGAGCATGTGGCTGGGGGAATTGGGGGGCATGGACAGTGGCTGTTGATGTGCTAGGGGCAAGCAGCATGCCATTACCTCTATGTGTGTTCCTCTCCATCTCCTCCCGACACCCCTTCTGTCCAGAGTGATAATATGGCTTTTTCTATCCAACCATTGGATCTGGCTGTCCTTCTGGTTGCTGCTGGAGCTGAGGAGGAGGAGCAGGAGAAAAAATTGCAGGCACGGTACGCCCAGTCCTTACCACTACCAGGACCAGAGGGACATGACCACCAGAGACAGGAGGTGGCCACTGTTCACCCAGAGGTGGGGTGTAGGAGAAGGCGAAGGCAGTTCCGTGTATGAGTGCCCTTCTACTAGATGTTGGACACCGTGTGCCGCTGATGTCTTTGACCCTGAAAGGAGACCATGCAACACCTGTGCAACCTGTTGCAGGACCTGGCACCTGGGGACAGACGGGTGGGGAAGGGGTGGGTGGCACCCACTCTTGGTGGCTGTCAAATTGATGATTGTTCTAAACTTCTTTGCGACGGGTTTCTTCCAAGCTGTGAGCAGAGGTGTCTGTGCCATCTCCCAATCTGCCGTGCATACCTGTGTGAGGCAGGTCACTGAAGCCCTGTATGCCCAGGTTGGCCAGTTCAACAACTTCAACCTGGACCAGGCACAGCAGGAAGCCTGGGCTGCAGGGTTCGCAGAAATTGCAGGGATGTCTAACATGCAGAGGGCAATGGACTGCGCACAAGTTGCCCTCAAAACCCCCACTACACAACCCACAAAGATTTGTAAATAGGAAGAGGTTCCACTCCCTGAATGTTCAGATTGTATGCAACCATAACATGACCAACATGTACGTCTGCGCCAGACGTCCAGGCAGCACGCATGACAGCTTCATTGTCAGGAGCTCGGTCATTCTGGAGGCATTCGAGAAGGAGCCCAGACTGCAAGGTTGGCTCCTGGGTGATTTGGGTTACCCTCTTTAGACATGGCTGATGACGCCTGTGCTGAGGCCTGTGTCTGAGGCAGAGACCTGCTATAATGAGGCCCATGTAGCCACCCGCATGATAGTGGAGGAGGTGCATGGGCTCCTCAAGACGTGATTCCGGTGCCTGGACCGATCTGACGGGGCCCTCCAATACCGCCCACTGATCTGTTCCCACAGAGTAGCCATGTGCTGTGCCTTGCACAATCTGGCTCTACAGAGAGATAACCTCTTGGAGGCTGACCAGCCGTGCGTCGCTGGGGAAGCTGACCAGCAGGAGGAAGAGGAAGAGGTGTTTAAATAAGATGTTGTACCATAAAAACTTGTGCACAGAGAAAGTTAAGATTCTTAAATGTCTTTCTAACGAGTGCAGCCCTTCACCCGTGCCATTTTGATTCAACTACAACTTCCTAACCTTATGTGGCCGATTACTACATCTCAGTAACTCCGTACAATGTACATCAGAGGTGAAGTGGGCCAGCTGCTTACCTCACCCTGTGGCCTGTGATATGTGTGGTGGGCATCCTCTGGAAGCCCTGGACCTTGAGGGCCCTGGCCGGCTTCCAGGTGTCTGGGATATTTCCATGAAACCCTCTTCATTCCGCTGCCCCTGAGATGCCCAGGTGTTAGGGAAAGGGGAGTCAGAAGGTGTAGCAGTCTCCTGGCTGGAAGGCCCTGGCAGGGGCTTGAGCCCTTCCTCCTCCCCCGCGTCATTCCATGGGACTGCGCTGCTTTTGCACTGAACTCCAGAATCTCCGGCATCACCTGCCACTGCCAGTCCTGGAGGACAACTTACATCCTACTCATGGTGATCGAGCCCTCTCCGATGGCCACTTGAGTTGGGGGCCACCTCTCAATGGCTGCAACAAGTGCCCTCTGAAACTGGGCCGTGCTTTGCAACCCCTCAGCCATGACCCTCTGAGACTGGACC
This sequence comes from Carcharhinus amblyrhynchos, assembly GCF_965287045.1. Taxonomy (NCBI): domain Eukaryota; kingdom Metazoa; phylum Chordata; class Chondrichthyes; order Carcharhiniformes; family Carcharhinidae; genus Carcharhinus; species Carcharhinus amblyrhynchos. The sequence goes on from NC_137326.1 coordinate 67,344,420, forward strand.
ATGTTCTCAATAGCTGCTGCCATAGCCCGCTGTGTCTCAGTGCTACGCTGCTGGGTGTCCCACAAGCTCTCGAGCCTCTCAGCCTTGGGCTGCAGGATGTTGAAAGCCTGTTCATTCCCTCAGCTGTCGCTCACCGTGACTCAGCTGCTGCCCTCTGGTATTCTGCTGTGGCCTGCTATGACTTGGCCATTGCTTGGAGCCTCACTCATGGTGAGGATCCTGTGCCCCAGGCTTTCCACTGCAGACGCTACCCTTTCAGTGTTGGAAGCACACAAGACAGGCAATAACTGGCCCACCTGAAAGCTTTAGGATTCCTCCCAACAGCCTCACATTCATCCAGTGTGGCCGTCAGCCCCTCCTGCATTCCCTGGCTCTGTTGCTGCATCTCCAGCAGCTGAGGGAGAAGTGATCTCAGAGGACCAGCATGTAGCCTGGAGCCAGATGAGTCCTCGCCTCTGGCAGGCCCCCGCATACCAGAGGCCTCGGATGTTTCCTCCTCCACCCGATGTACATTATCAGATGTGTCTGCTCACCAGAGAGTGATGCAGAAGCCTCAACACTAACTGGACCCACCGCTGGGATAGTGAGTTGTGAAGTGGCAGCTGCCAAAACGCTATCATCCATGGAGGTCCCTTCCCCCATATCCTCCGAAGACTCATCTGGGCTGTCTGGACCAGGAGGAAGCTGTAGCTGGGGTCTGTAGTCCCGAGGGCCCCGCGGCATTTGGACCTGTCCCTGCAACAGAGGAAAAAAAGTTAAATGCAAGGGAGGGAGAGAAATCTGGATGCTAAACAAAGAACAAAAACAGCCCGGGAAACAGGCCCTTCGGCCCAACGAGCCCACGCCGCCATTTTAACACCACCAGTCCCCCCCTCCACCCATGACCCTTATCTATTGTTTTATGGCCATCCACAATGAGGGAAACTAATTTAGGGACAATTTATTACTGCCAATCAGCCGAATAGCACATCTTTGGGGTGTGGGAGGAAACCGGAGCACCCGGAGAAAACCCACGCAAGCACGGGGAGAATGCGCAAACTCCCACAGACACCGGCCCAAATCCATGTGTCTGCACAGCAAACGGTGATGGTCACTGAGCTGTCGTCTTGCCCAGTATCTTGTCCAGTTTAGGCACACACTAACGACATGAAGCACTAGGCCAATCTCGAACAACCAAGAGCAGCCCAAGTATGACCCATCACATGTATGCCCCTCGTTGGACACAAGGCGGACTGACTTAAAACCTGTGAATGAAAAGGAAAAAAACATTATTGTTGTACCATATCCACTTACCTTGCCAGGGACGCCCCAATGCTAATGACCCTTATTTAAAACAATCTCCTATATCCACCCATCTCCAACCCACTCATGTGCCTGTCTAAGTTACTCTTAAATGACTCCAGTGCGTTGCGTCCACCACCTTACTTGGCAGAGCATTCCATACCCCCACTACCCTCTGTGTGAAAGACCTCCCTCTAATATCTGTGTTATACCTCTCCCCCCTCACCTTAAGCCCATGGCCCCTCATACTGTGCATCTCTAACATAGGAAATAGCTTACCTCTGTTTACTCTATCTACACCCTTCATAATCTTATATATCTCTATTACATCCCCCCTCAGTCGCCATCTTTCAAGGGAAAACAGCCCCAATTTGCTCAATCTTTCCTCATAACCCAGTCCTTCCATACCAGGCAACATCCTGTAAACCTCCTCTGCACTCTCTCCAGAGTCTCCACGTCCTTCCGGTAGTAAGGCGACCAGAACTGGACGCAGTACTCTAAATGCGGCCTAACCAATGTTCTATACAACTGCAACATTAGACTCCAGCTCTTATATTCTATACCCCTTCCTATAAAGGCTAACATACCATAAGCTTTCTTCACAACCTTCTCCACTTGTACTGCCACCTTCAAAGACTTGTGCACTTGCACCTCCAAGCAGGTCTCGCTTATAAGGAGTATATGAGGAGTATAGAATCGCTGCGATTCTATACTTCTTATGGGCTTACCCTTTATCATATAACTCCCCCCTACATTATTCCGGCCAAAATGCATCACCTCACATTTATCCGGATTAAACTCCATTTGCCATGTATCTGCCCAATATACCAGCCTATCAATATCCCTTTGTATTGCCAGACACTGCTCCTCACTGCCCGCCAATCCAGCCATCTTGGTGTCATCAGCAAATTTGCTGATCACACCACTTACTCCCTCTTCCAAGTCATTTATATACACTACAAAGAGAAGAGGTCCCAGTACTGAGCCCTGCGGCACACCACTAGTGACAGGCCTCCAGCTAGGAAAGGACCCTTCCACTACTACTCTCTGTCTCCTCTTAGCAAGCCAGTTCTCTACCCATCTAGATACCTGGCCACGTATCCCATGAGCTTTAATCTTCTCTTCCAACCTACCATGAGGGGTTTTGTCAAACGCCTTACTGAAATCCATATAGACGACATCAACGGCTCGTCCTTCATCAACAGTTTTTGTCACATGATTCACATGTCTCCATAGAACATAGAACAAAGAACCAAGAAAATTACATCACAGGAACAGGCCCTTCAGCTCCCCCAGGCTTGTAGTGACCTGGCTGACCATCTGATTTGTAACACCCAACCCTTCCGGGGATCATATGCTGCTATTCCCATCCCATTCACATAGCTGTAGCGATGTATTTTAAAGGTCACTATCGTACTGCATTCACAATGTCCCCTGGCAAGCGAGTTCCAGGCACACACTACCCTCTCTGTGCAAATCAACATGCCTCATATGACTCCTTTAAACCTTGTCGCTCTCACCTGAAACTTGTGCCCCCGAGAAGTTGCCTCAAAGTGATTGAAGGAATGACAGGTGCTCATGTCTTGATGATAGCCTGACCATGTTGTTGCTGACAGCCTGCATCTCCCCTACTCTAGAGAGCTGCAGCGCCCACTCCTCAAAGGGTATGAGGACCCAGAGATCTGGCTCACCACTCCTGTCTTTGCCCTCTTACGGGTGTTGTGCTTCGTCTTCTCCTGTGGAGACAAAAGGATGGTAGCCATGAGGTGGAGATGCCAGTGTTGGACTGGGATAGGCACAGTGAGAAGTCTCACAACACCAAGTTAAAGTCCAACAGGTTTATTTGCCAGCACAAGAAGGAGTCTGAGACTCTGAAAGCTTGTGCTGCCAATTAAACCTGTTGGACTTTAACCTGGTGTTATGAGACTTCGTACTGAGACAAAAGGAGCCATGAAAGAAATGGTGGTGTGACTCCTGCGGAATATTAGGTGGTGGCCCTTAGAGGGCAAACACAGTGGAGCTCATTGGAGGAAAGGAAGGAGGTGATTGGGGTTAGGAGCTAGGGGAAGCTCCTAGGAAGCATGCAGGGTGCTGGGGATGGGAGGAGCTAGGGGAGATAAGGGGGAAGGTGGAAAATGGGGATCAACATTCACCCTTGCTGCATGGATGAGCTCATTGACTTTTTTCTGGCACTGTTCCACGGTTCAGGGGGCCAGTGTCCTGGTACTAAGCGAGGCAGCGAATTCCTACCATTTCCATCAGCACCTCCTTAGCCTGCATTTTCCAGGGGGGAAGAGGGTGTCTCGGCTCTGCTCTGCTGCATCCAGCAACCTTCCCAGGTGGACCTCAGACAATGGGGAGACTGGTTGTGCGCACATTTTGTGCAGGAATGCCTGCCTGTCCATTCTTGAGTTTTTAATGGAGCTGCCCCTCATTATGGCAGATCAGCTGTAGGCAGTTTGCAGAGCATTCCAGCAAATTGCAGCTTGCTTGTTAGCATTGAGGGGAAGGCAAGTGAGCACTTGCAGGTATGCTGATGGAGGGGTGGGTGGTGGATGAATGCCTGAATGAGTGGGGACAGGGGAGAGAGAGGGAGGTGTCACACAACCATTGGAGTCTGGAGGAGATGGGGCCCTTGTTGCAGGAGGGCTGGGATGGAGGTGAGGGGGTCACCCTGCCTGATATCTGTAGGGTGGAGGGAGGAGGGTGGATCTCTCTGCCTGAGTTGAGTCAGGGGGAAAGGAGGGTCCACTGCCACTCTGCCTGAGATTGTTGAGGGGAAGGGGCCATGATCGATCTGGGTGACAGGCGGGTGGGGGATAAGGGGGTCAGTAATGTTGTGGGGGTGGGGCAGGGGGAGGCATTATCAGTCACAGGCGTGATGTGGTAGGGGAGCAGCATTCTATCATCTGTTTTTGGTGAGCATGCACAGTTGGAGGCACTGATTGGAGCTGCAGGATTTCGGGCATGTTAAGCCCTGCCTACAGGCTTGCGCAGCACGATTCAGAAATATTTTTTCAGGCACAGTGCGTATGGGAGTGACAGAGAACGGGTCTAAAAGTTGGATCTGAAACACTCCCAGATTCAAGTCTGCCTCGCACTTAGAATCAAAATGGTAAAACTGGACCCTTCAGCACTGTCTAACTCAAACTCTCAAGGTGTCAAAGACAACACAAGATGATTGGAGTAAACAGACTTCTGTTTGGAAAAAAGACTTTGAAATCGTCACTTGACAAGAAAACCATGCTTATTGTCTCCTTCTGAAATGAGCAGAAGTTCTCACAGAGAAAGAACATTCCATCAAAAGCTATTATACCAATTACAAGTCACCCACATAGCTAAGATGAAAAAACAGCAAAACCTTGAAAGCAACAGGGCTCCCCGCATCTAAGTGACAACCAAACTGCTGGAAATTTGGCCATAGGAAATCTTGCAGCTTACTGAGAATCCTTCACTTTACCAGACCCTGACTTCACCTTTTAAACATTGCCTCCGTCTAAGAAACTACAGTTAGTAGTCTCACAACACCAGGTTAAAGTCCAACAGATTTATCTAGCATGAGCTTTCGGAGCACTGCTCCTTCATCAGGTGAGTGCAGGATTTGTTTCATAATTGACACTAAGATGGCTGGATTGGCGGGCAGTGAGGAGCAGTGTCTGGCATTACACCGGGATATAGATAGGCTGGTATATTGGGCAGATATATGGCAAATGGAGTTTAATCCTGATAAATGTGAGGTGATGCATTTTGGCAGGAATAATGTAGGGGGGAGTTATATGATAAAGGGTAAACCTATAAAGAGTATAGAAACACAGTGGGACCTGGGGGTGCAAGTGCACAAGTCTTTGAAGGTGGCAGTGCAAGTGGAGAAGGCTGTGAAGAAAGCTTATGGTATGTTAGCCTTTATAGGAAGGGGTATAGAGTATAAGAGCTGGAGTCTAATGTTGCAGTTGTATAGAATGTTGGTTAGGCTGCACTTGGAGTACTGCGTCCAGTTCTGGTCACCTTACTCCCGGAAAGACATGGAGACCCTGGAGAGAGTGAAGAGGAGGTTTACCAGGATGTTGCCTGGTATGGAATGACTGGGTTATGAGGAAAGATTGAGGAAATTGGGGCTGTTTTCCCTTGAAAGACGGCGACTGAGGGGGGATCTAATAGAGGTGTATAAGATTATGAAGGGTATAGAGAGAGTAAACAGTGGTAAGCTATTTCCTATGTTAGAGACACACTGTACGAGGGGCCACGGGCTTAGGGTGAGGGGGGAGAGGTATAACATGGATATTAGAGGGAGGTTTTTCACACAGAGGGTAGTGGGGGTATGGAATGCTCTGCCAAGTAAGGTGGTGGAGGCAGGTACGCTGGAGTTGTTTAAGAGTAACTTAGACAGGCACATGAGTGGGTTGGAGATGGGAGGACATAGGAGATTGTTTTAAATAAGATTCATTAGCATTGGGACATCCCTGGTAATGTAACAGGGTGTGGAATGATACTAATGTTTTTCTCTTTTAATTCACAGGTTTTAAGTCGGTCCGCCTTGTTGTCCAGCGAGGGGCATACACGCGATGGGTTGTACGAGGGCTGCTCTTGAATGTTCGAGAATAGCCTAGTGCTTCATGTCGTTAGTGTGTGCTTAAACTGGATCAGATGCTGGGCAACATGACAGCTCAGTGACTATCGCTGATTGCTGTGCAGACACATGGATTTGGGCCAGTGTCTGTGGGAGTTTGCACATTCTCCCCGTGCTTGCGTGGGTTTTCTCCAGGTGTTCCGGTTTCCTCCCACACCCCAAAGATGCGCTATTAGGCTGATTGGAGGTAATAAATTGTCCCTAATATAGTTTTCCCTCAATGTGGATGGCCATAAGCACAGATAAGGGTCATGGGTGGAGGGTGAAGTGGTAATGTTAAAATGGTGGCGTGGGCTCGTTGGGCCGAAGGGCCTGTCTCCCGGGCTGTTTTTGTTCTTTGTTCTTTATAAACAAATAGACACAAGCTCAATTATAAAATAATGAATGGTTGGAACGTGAGTTTTAACAGGTAATCAAGCCTTTTCAGGGACAGACTGTGTGAGTGGAGAGAGGGTTAAATCCAGGTTAAAGAGGTGCGAATTGTCTCCAGCCAGGACAGTGGGTAAGATTTTGTAAGCCCAGGCAAGTCGTGGGGCTTACAGATAGTGTGACATGAACCCAAGATCCCGAAAGCTAATGCTATCCAAATAAACCTTTTGGACTTCAACCTGGCATTGTGAGACTACTTACTGTGCCTACCCCAGTCCAATACCAGCAACTCCACATCTAAGAAACTACAGGCCTGTTACAAAAGAGAGCAAGATAATTATCATTGTAATACCTCCATCTATATCAAATCTTTTTGTGTGTGGGAAAAGAGAGTGAAACATAGAAATAATAGCTTTTGATGGAATGTTCTTTCTCTGCGAGAACTTCTGCTCATTTCAGAAGGAGACAATAAGCATGGCTTTCCTGTCAAGTGACAATTTCAAAATCCTTTTTCCAAACAAGAGCCTATTTACTCCAATCATCTTGTGTTGTCTTTGACACCTTGAGAGTTTGAGTTAGACAGTGCTTAAGGCCCAATTTTACCATTTTGATTCTAAGTGCGAGGCAGACTTGAATCTGGGAGTGTTTCAGATCTGACTTTTAAACCCATTCTCTGGCACCCCCATACGCACTGTGCCTGAAAAAATATCAGTGATTCTGAATCGTGCTGCACAAGCCTGTAGGCGGGGCTTAACGTGCCCGAAATCCTGCAGCTCCAATCAGTAGCTCTAACTGCGCATGCTCACCAAAAACAAATGATAGAATGCTGCTCCCCTACCACATCACGCCCGTGCCTAGAAGGTAGGAGCAGGAGGAGGTCATTTGGCCCTTTGAGCCTCCTCCGCCATTCATTACGATCATGGCTGATCATCAAACTCAATAGCCTAATCATGCTTTTTCCTCATAACCTTTGATCCCATTTGCCCCAGGTAATATATCCAGTTGCCTCTTGAATATAGACAATGTTTTGGCATCAACTACTTCCTGTGGTAATGAATTCCACAGGCTCACCACTCTTTGGGTGAAGAAATGTTTCCTCACCTCCGTCCTGAATCCTCAGACTGTGATCCCTGGTTGTGGACTCCCCCATCATTGGGAAAATCCTCCCTGCATCTATCCTGTCTAGACCTGTCAGAATTTTATAAATCTCTGAGATCCCCCCCTACAATTCGCCTGAACTCTAGTGAAACCAATCTTAATCTACTCAATCTTGGCTCATACATCAGTCCTGCCATCCTCAGAATCAGACTGGTAAACCTTCACTCCATTCCCTTGAGAGCAAGAATATCCTTCCTCAGAAAAGGAGACCAAAACTGCGCACAATACCTTAGGTGTGGCCTCACCAAGGCCCTGTATATTTGCAACAACACATCCCTGCTCCTGTACTCAAAATCTCTCGCAAAGAAGGCCAACATACCATTTGCCTTCTTTACTGCCTGCTGCACCTGCATGCTCACCTTCAGTGTCTGGTGCACAAGGATACCCAGATCCGCTGCACACTCACCTCTCTGAATTTACAGCTATTCCTGTAGTAATCTTGTTTTTGCCTCCAGAGTGAATACCTCAAACTTATTCAAATTATACTGCATCTGTCATTGATTAGCCCACTCACCCAAACTGTCCAGATAAGAACATAAGAAATAGGAGCAGGAGTAGGCCATCTAGCCCTTCGAGCCTGCCCCGCCATTCAATAAGATCATGGCTGATCTGAAGTGGATCAGTTCCACTTTCCCGCTTTCTGCCCATAACTCTTAATTCCCTTGTCTGTCAAAAACCTATCTACCCGTGACTTAAATATATTTAGCAAGGTAGCCTCCACCACTTCAACGGGCAGAGAATGCCAGAGATTCACCACTCTTTGAGTGAAGAAGTTCCTCCTCAACTCTGATCTAAACTGATCCCCCCCTCCTTATCTTGAGGCTGTGCCCTCTAGTCCTGCTATCCTTTCTAAGCGGGAAGAATCCCTCTACCTCTACCCTATCCATCCCTTTCATTATCTTATACATCTCTATAAGATGCCCGCTCATCCTTCTAAACTCTAACAAGTACAGACCCAGTCTATTTAGTCTCTCTTCATAGTCCAACCCCCTCATCTCTGGTATCAGCCTAATGAACCTCCTCTGCACGCCCTCAAAGGCCAAAATATCCTTGCGCAAGTGCGGCGACCAAAACTGCACACAGCACTCCAGCTGCGGCCTCACCAGTGCCCTGTACAGTTGCAGCAAGACCTCCCTGCTTTTATATTCTATCCCCCTCACTATAAAGGCTAGCATCCCATTCGCCTTTTTGATCACCTGCTGCACCTGCAGGCTGGGTTTTTACGACTCATGCACAAGGACCCCCAGGTCCTTCTGCACCGTAGCAGCTTTTCGCCCTTTAATTAGTAATCCCTCCTCCTATTATTTCTGCCAAAGTGGATAACCTCACACTTGCTAACATTACACTCCATCTGCCAGGTCCTCGCCCACTCGCTCAGCCTATCCAGATCCCTCTGCAGACTCTCCACACCCTCCATGCAATTTGCTTTACCACTCATCTTTGTGTCATCAGCAAATTTCGTCACCCTACACTCAGCCCCCTCCTCCAGATCATCTATACAAATGGTAAATAGCTGAGGCCCCAGCACTGATCCCTGCGGCACTCCACTAGTCACCAACCGCCAACCAGAATAGCACCCATTGATACCAACTCTCTGCCTCCTATTAGACAACCAATCCTCTATCCATGCTAACACCTTACCCCCAACTCCATGCCCCCTAACCCTCTGAAGCAACCTTTTATGAGGCACTTTATCAAATGCCTTTTGAAAACCTAGAAACACCACATCCACCGGTTCCCCTCTGTCTACCTCACTAGTCACATCCTCATAGAATTCCAATAAATTTGTCAAACACGACTTCCCCTTAACAAATCCATGCTGCATCTTCTCTATCAAACCATTCTTTTCTAGGTGCCTCGCTACTTCTTCTTTGATGATGGATTCAAGCATTTTTCCAACTACAGACGTTAAACTAACCGGCCTATAATTCCCTGCCTTTTGTCTGCTACCTCTTTTAAACAGCGGCGTAACATTAGCTGTTTTCCAATCTTCTGGCACTTCCCTGGAATCCAGTGAATTTTGGTAAATAATTACTAAGGCACCCACTATCACCTCTGCCATTTCCTTCAGAACCCTGGGACGCATTCCATCCGGTCCTGGGGACTTGTCCACCATCAGTCCCACTAGTCGATCAAGCACTACCTCTCTAGTGACAGTCATCGCATTCAGGCCCTCAACTCCTACCATCCTTCTATCTTTAATATCCGGCAAACTATTTGTATCGTCCTCCGTGAAGACCAAGGCAAAAAACTTATTTAAGGCCTCAGCCATTTCCTCATCTCCCACCACTAAATCCCCCCTCTCATCCTCTAAGGGTCCAACATTCACTCTTGCCAGCTTCCTCTTCTTTATATATTTGTAAAAACTCTTACTGTCCTTTTTTATATTTAGTGCTAGTTTAGCTTCATAGTCTATCCTTCCTTTCATTATCAACTTCTTAGTCATTCTTTGTTGATTTTTAAATCTTTCCCAATCTTCTAATCGCCCACTACTTTTAGCCACTCTGAACGCATCAGCTTTTAAATTAATACTCTCCTTTATTTCCTTTGATAACCATGGCTGGTTATCCCTTCTCCTACATTCCTTCTTTACCATTGGAATATATTTCTGCTGAGCACCGAAAAAGATCTCCTTAAAAATCCTCCACTGTTCCTCAGCAGTCCTACCAGCCAATCTGTGTCCCCAATCTGCATTTGCCAATTCCTCTCTCATCCTATCGTACTCCCCTCTGTTCAAACAGAGGACACAGGTCCGGGACCCTACTTTTTCATCCTCCATCTGCATCAAAAACTCAACCATACAATGATCGCTCGTCCCAAGAGGATCCCTCACAATAAGATCCCTAATTCTACCTGCTTCGTTACGCACCAAATCTAAGGTCATTCTGAAGGATCTCTACATCCTCGTCACAGTTCACCCTCTCACCCAAATTATTATCATCTGCAAACCTTGAGATGTTACATTCTGTTCCCTCATACAAACCATTAATATATATTGTAAATAGCTGGCGTCCCAGTTCCGACCCCTGTGACATTTTAAAATTCAGGGTAAATATATGATAATAAATTACTTTCTTTATTTTAAAACTCACCTAAAGCATGTTGCTAGGATTATTTATTTGGGGTCACTCACCCCGAGAGTACAAAAACACACACCCTTTACACACTGACAACATCATTCAGACCACTGCTCAACCTTCAAAAATCAAGGGAATACAAACCAAATGATATCTTCCTGCTGTACCTTAGCGTATTGGCAGTTTTATCTGTATGAAGCAGCTGAATGTGTATGACTGGCACTTTGGGACTGAGCAGTTTTGGAATTCATCCCAAATCATAGCAGCTGCACAAAGTGTAGCTCACTGGAAGAAAGAGACTTTTGATAATCCATCATTTCTCAGTGCTGCTGTGAATTCACTATTCAATCAGAACAATAGTGGAGAAATCGATCTTTGGTAACAGCAAAAAGCATGCTGATTGCCTATTCAAACATGCTTTCAGAGATTTGATTTGTCAGATTGTCAAGCCCTGTGCAATCTCCTTCAAATGGAGAACCTGCAATTCTCTGAATGGCCGGAAGAATTTTGTGTCAGTCAGATCCAATTAATGCTTTGAGCTGTAGATTCATAGCCAGCACTGCAATCACTCAAGCTAAGAACTTAAACAGTGGAGCACTTTGAAGAAAGTTGGGCTCCATGAGAGTTTTTTAAATGAGCACAATACCTTCAGGAGAAGGTGAGGAAAGCTGTCAATCAGACTCCATGCCTCAGGTTTCCTGGATGATCAAAGGCATTCTAGAGGAATGGATACTTTGTTTCAAAGGTTTGCCAAGTAATATAAAAGATCAAGAGTTCCACCACATTAAAAAATGTCATTGGAGAACATTTCAAACAGCTAAGAATAACATGGGAAGCTGTTTGACATCATGCCTTATTTTATATCAATTTATGCTTATCTTAATGTCAAACTCCTACAAACAATGCAATTTTCCAATTTCACATTGGGACTATTCCTTTGTTAAAGATATGTAAATGATAGGTCAGGGATGATACCAGGATCCTTTTTTGATCTCCATCTTTTGCCTTCAGGTGACAGGTTTATATGGAACTATTGATCCTGTATCTACTCATCAGTTCTAAAGCTCCAGGAGTCACTGCAGAGCAAAATACACAGTTAACATAATTAAAATTATGAAGACTTCATTAAGGCCTACCCAACACCTTATAACAAAAACCAGAACTTCAGAGAAGCTGGAGAGAAATTCAAAATCTGGAAGACTAAAGGAGCAGCATTCTGACCTGAGTGCAAGGAACTGAAGTGAAGGTCGTCTGAGAGAAGTTCCATTGCAGAATTTGAAACCCAGCTGAAGATAAAAATCTCCATCGTGCAGCTGAGGACCCCAGTGATTGCATATCAGTCCAGTTTGAATACTCATGGGTTACAGAGTCAAAGGACCTAGCAGAGGTCAGCTAAAATATTTATTTCTTGGTCACAAATGGTATGAAATTATTTTCACTCTTTTAAAGTTCAGTTTCTGAAAATATTACAGCCATTTGGATTCCTGAGTCAATGCCTGAATACAATCATTCACGCCAAGAAGTAAAATGACTCCAGACAATTGCAGCTAAAGGATCAGCTTTAAGACAGGAAAGGCCAGAATTCTACTCATTCTACACTTTCACAAATCTAAACCATGGTACTGAAATGGAGAAGTCCACAGCCAATCGGTCCAAGCATCCACTGTTACAAGATTTGGGCAGCACAATGGCACAGCGGTTAGCACGGCTGCCTTACAGCGCCAGGGACTCATAGTCGATTCTGGTCTCGGGTCACTGTCTGTGTGGAGTTCGGAAGTTCGCCCTGTGTACGCGTGGGTTTCTTTCGGGTGCTCTAGTTTCCTCCTACACTCCAAAGATGGGTGGGTTAGGTTGGTTGGCTGCGATAAATTGCCCCTTAGTGTCAGGGGAGCTAGGAGGGTAAATATGTTGGGTTACAGGGATAGGACCTGGGTGTGATTGTTATTGGTGCAGGCTTGATGGGCCAAATCTCCTTATGCGCTGGAGATCCTATGATTTTTCAAGGTTGAACAGCAACACCATTGCATTGGGAATCCGTCAAAACCGGCAAGCTCTGGTTAACCCTTCATCTCCAAACCAACAGTGGCGCCATTCTTAATTTCAGCAGCTTCTTAAAGCTGACCTTACATGATAACACTTTCAAAGAAGAACAAAGAACAAAGAACAAAAACAGCCCGGGAAACAGGCCCTTCGGCCCAATGAGCCCGCTCCGCCATTTTAACATTACCCCCTCCACCCATGACCCTCATCTATGCTTATAGCATTCCACGTTGTGGGAAACTAATTTAGGGACAATTTATTACTGCCAATCAGCCTAATAGCACATCTTTGGGGTGTGGGAGGAAACCGGAGCACCCAGAGAAAACCCACACAAGCACGGGGAGAATGCGCAAACTCCCACAGACGCTGGCCCAAATCCATGTGTCTGCACAGCAAACAGTGATAGTCACTGAGCTGTCGTGTTGCCCAGCATCTGGTCCAGTTTAAGCGCACACTAACGACATGAAGCACTAGGCTATTCTCGAACATCCAAGAGCAGCCCTTGTACGACCCATCGCGTGTATGCCCCTCGTTGGACAACAAGGCGGACTGACTTAAAACCTGTGAATTAAAAGAGAAAAACATTAGTATCATTCCACATCCTTATACATTACCAGGGACGTCCCAAGGCTACTGAACCTTATTTAAAACAATCTCCTATGTCCTTCCATCTCCTACCCACTCATGTGCCTGTCTAAGTTACTCTTAAACAACTCCAGCGTGCCAGCCTCCACCACCTTGCTTGGCAGAGCATTCCATACCCCCACTACCCTCTGTGTGAAAAACCTCCCTCTAATATCTGTGTTATACCTCTCCCCGCTCACCCTAAGCCCGTGGCCCCTCGTACTGTGTGTCTCTAACATAGGAAATAGCTTACCACTGTTTACTCTATCTATACCCTTCATAATCTTATATACCTCTATTTGATCGTTACAGGTGGCAGAAAGCTCTTACTGGTCAGACCAGCCAACCATTCAAATGGTTACTGTTGCAAAGTTGGGTAGAATATTATAGATTGGTGTTTGTAAAATTGTGAAATGCTAGGGAGAAAGCATTGCATGGTCCCTTTAAAAAGATGGTACATTTTCTGTGCTTAGAAAGTTAAAAAAAAGAAAGGACAGATAGTGTGCCCAAAATGAAGCATTTGTATAGAAGGCCAAGCAGCAAGGTTACCAAGGCAACGGGCTTTCAGACATTTCAGGCCCATCAATTTGAATTAGGCACTTTGATACCAAAAACCTATTAAATTTAAATCCGGTGGTTTTGGCAACCTGGGACCAATCATATTAAGAACAAAGAACAAAGAACAAAAATAGCCCGGGAAACAGGCCCTTCGGCCCAACTTGCCCGCGCCGTCATCTCAACACCACCAGTCCCCCCCTCCACCCATGACCCTTGTCTAATGTTTTATGGCCATCCAGATTGAGGGAAACTAATTTAGGGACAATTTATTCCTGCCAATCAGCCTAACAGCACATCTTTGGGGTGTGGGAGGAAACCGGAGAAAACCCACGCAAGCATGGGGAGAATGCGCAAACTCCCACAGACACCGGCCCAAATCCATGTGTCTGCACAGCAAACGGTGATGGTCACTGAGCTGTCGTCTTGCCCAGTATCTTGTCCAGTTTAGGTACACACTAACGACATGAAGCACTAGGCCAATCTCGAACAACCAAGAGCAGCCCAAGTACGACCCATCACGTGTATGCCCCTCGTTGGACACAAGGCGGACTGACTTAAAACCTGTGAATTAAAAAGAAAAAAAACATTATTGTTGTACCTTATCCATTTACCTTACCAGGGACGCCCCAATGCTAATGACCCTTATTTAAAACAATCTCCTATATCCACCCATCTCCAACCCACTCATGTGCCTGTCCAAGTTACTCTTAAATGACTCTAGCGTGCTTGCCTCCACCACCTTACTTGGCAGAGCATTCCATACCCCCACTACCCTCTGTGTGAAAAACCTCCCTCTAATATCTGTGTTATACCTCTCCCCCCTCACCTTAAGTCCATGGCCCCTTGTCCTATGTGTCATATTATGGGGAGTATTGATATGTCATCACAGGTATAAAAGGAAAGGGGCAGTGTGACAGAGGAGGAGAACAACTGCCACCTGCCACACCTCATGGCTTTTAGCGCAAAGCCTCATCTAGATGGCAAAGAAGAAAGAAAAATCAACAGAAAAAGCCCAGTATATTCTGGAAAGCACCAAGCGTGGTTGTAATTTAGAGAGTGATTAAAATTCTATTTTTTTGTTAGTGATTAGGAATTGTGTTTATCTGAGCAGCATCCTATTAGAATCATGATTTATTCAGTTTGTTAATAGTTTAGTTAACTTGTTCACTATTATTTAGATAAATAAATTGTTACTTGTTGACCTTAGAGAGAGTCATGATGTGGGAATGCCGGCGTTGGACTGGCGTAATTATGCCAGTCCAACGCCGGCATTCCCACATCATGACTACTATCGACACCGCAAACTGCCGGATCCAAGTGGAGAGGATCTCCAAGAAGATTGCGCATATCGACACAGACATCAAGTTTTTACAGAGATGCAAGAAATAGACTTTTTACTTAGAGAGAGTGCCAGGGAGTTATTTTGATTTAACCACTAAAAGTTGCTGAAGAGCAGATCGTGCCACTTCACACTCACTTTTATAGATTATGAGGCGAGGTACTCCTCTTCGAGTGGTTAGGTGTTAGTTCTCAGACAGAGGTCCATCTCTGCATCATAACATTAGGGGCGGCACGGTAGCACAGTGGTTAGCACTGCTGCTTCACAGCTCCAGAGACCTGGATTCGATTCCCGGCTTGGGTCACTGTCTCTGTGGAGTTTGCACATTCTGCTCGTGTCTGCGTGGGTTTCCTCCTGATGCTCCAGTTTCCTCCCACAGTCCAAAGATGTGCGGGTTAGGTTGATTGACCATGCTAAAAATTGCCCTTAGTGTCCTGAGATGCGTAGGTTAGAGGGATTAGGAGGTAAATATGTAGGGGTATGGGGGTAGGGCCTGGGTGGGATTGTGGTCAGTGTAGACCCGATGGGCCGAATAGCCTCTTTCTGTACTGTAGGGTTTCTATGATTCTATGATTACTATGACATCTCCAGTGGAGAATAGACAAGATAGCAGCCTACAGCAAAAAAAGCCCCAACCCCTGGTTCCAGTGACTTCTGATGAGGTCAACATTGGGACTACAGAGCAAATGCTACAACTCTCGCCAAGTGTGACAGTATCACAGGCCATGCTGGAATCAAGTAACAGCTGTCCACTGCTGACAGCCAACTGGAAAGGTGAGATTACTAAAAAGTAAAACATCCTTGGGACAGGATTGGCCATCTTCTGTAACAGAGGATACGACAACAACCTACCTACCATAAGAGGAAAAAATGACATGGAGGTGAGTAAAACCACCCTGTGAAAAACAGAATGGAATAACAGCCAGCCATCACCACAACTACCCAATCATCAGAGAGCAAAGATTGGAAAGAGGATAAAAAGATATCCAGATGCCAGAACAATTTCCAAATCAACAAATTTTACCTGCAGCAACAGAGCCTACAACCCGTCTGATGGCAGTATAAATGTGATAAGAGTTTTAGACCTCCCAAATCTAAGAACTCAGAGACCTGAAGGGGGATTTGGGATAGTAATAATGATTTGAACACAAGGGATAAACTGGAATAACTTTAAATCCATTGGATAAAGACTTGAGGGGGACAGTGCAGTTGAGAGGAAAACACATATGGATTAATGTGCGAATGAGTACAGTATGAGGCACACATGTAAGCCAACATATGACCCACACATGTGGGTCAGTCAGGTGTTGGACAGAGCCATGTGCACAAGCAAACATGGAGGCAGCTGCTAGCTTGAAAACCTCACTGTATATTTATACACAGTTCTGACATAATTTACTTAAGAATCTGAAAATTTCATTAAGGCATATCGAATGGTATTGAACTCATTCCAATATGAGTAAATGTGAATATGAACCAAGAATCATCGAATGAATCATCGAATCCCTACAGCACAGAAGGAGGCCGTTTGGTCCATCGAGTCTGTACCGACCACAATCCTATCCAGGCCCTATTCTGGTAATCCTGCCAATCTCCCTGACACTAGGGTCAATTTAGCATGGCCAATCCACCTAATTTGCACATCTTTGGACTATGGGAGGAAACTGGAGCACCCAGAGGAAATCCACGCAGGCACGGGGATAAAGTACAAATCCCACACAAACAGTGACCCAAGGCTGGAATTAAACCCAGGTCCCTGGTGGCGTGAGGTGACAGTGCTAACCACTGTGCTACGTTGAATGGGGAGGATAGGGAGAGGTGAGTAGTCTCAATGTAACTCGATGTTGAATGGGATGAATCTCTCAACATTTTTACCATTAGAGTCAGTAAATAGTAAATAGCCATGGTAGTCAATAAATTCTCTGCAAGGAATGAGAGAAAATTTCCACCATTTTTACCAGTTTCTCTTTATAAATAATGATAAACTGTTGGTTGTTCTGGTAGCATAAGACTAGGAATTCTCTTGAGTTGCTCACTGTGTCATTGTACTTTTGTCTAAAATTGTTTCTGGTGAAGTTCCAGTTTCTGTAACTGAAACTACTGGTCCAAGTTCTTAGCCTGTGACAGGCTGCACTCCCAGTGATACTACTTGTCATCGGCCTAGAACCATAGAAAGGTTACAGTACAGAAGGGGGTCATTCGACCCACCTTGTCCTTGCCAGCCCAAGAACACTCAGATTCCATGTTCATGCATCTGGCTTATAGCCCTATAGCTCACAGCACCTTAGAGTTTAGGGTTTCCACCACCAACTCAGGCAGTGAATTCTAGAGACCCACTCTTTGTGTAAAAAAGTTCTTCCTTATGTCCCCTCTATACCTAATGACACTTAATTTGAGTCTAAGTCCTTGGTTCTAGAATTCTCCATAAAGAGAAACTATTTTATCCTGTCCACTCTATCTCTTTCTTTCTGTTATATCTCTTGACTAGCACAGCGGGACAGGAATTTTAAGCAGGAGACCAAAAATGGAAGCTGGTCGCCATCTTCCCAGGTAATTTTGTTCCAACATAATCAGTCATGTGCTGTTCCCCAGGGCAAGCCTGATTTAAATATGTTTGGCTTAGTTTATTTATTAGTGTCACAGGTAGGTCTACATTAACACTGCAATGAAGTTACTGCGAAAATCCCCATTTACATCTGGCGCAGGTTGCCACCAGCAGGGATCAGACATTGTCCCCAGCAATTGGACCTGACATAATGGCCTTGCTTGTTGGCCTGGAAGCCACTGAAGCACCCCAGGAGGTCAGGAGCAAAATGAGGTAGTGCGCCTTAGGCAGTGCCAGCCCGGGACCCTGGCAATGACAGCATGGAACATTGACACTGCCCACCAGGCACCCTGGCACTACCAATCTGGCGCACTTGTAATGCCAAGGTAGCAGGGCCTATGGGGGCTGAGCCTCATGGGGGCAGGGCTGGATGGGGTAGAGCCAGACAGGGGGGAAGCCTGGAGGGGAGGGAAGAGAGGGCTCAGCATCGGAGGGTGAGGGCTGTTAAGGGGCCAACCAGAAGTCAGGGCTGGCAATTGGGAGGCCAGGGCAGGTGGTTGGGAGTCCAACCAATGGGGAGCAGTCAGGGCTGGCCATCGGGGGAGGGGGCAGCAGCAGTGATTGGGAGGCCGGTGACCATGGTGGGGTGCATGTCAACCGATCTGCCAGAGATTGGTGCATGCCCAATGGCCCACTGAGCAGTCTGATGCCAGCCTCTCGAGGGGGATTAGGCCCTGCCGCCCACCCACCTCCCCCCTCAACCCCACCTGCATGAATCACCTGGTGGCCTCTGTACTGCGCAGAGGACCGTAAATTCATTTAACTAAGCTCGCTCAAAAAACTGGTGGAGAAACCTTCCATTTTCCCACCTGATGGGCACTTAGAATTGTTTTGGGAAAATCTTACTTTTATATTCTACACCTCTGCCAATGAAAGAGAGCATTCCATATGCCTTCCTCACAACCTTATCTCCTTGAACTGCTGCCTTTCAGGACTGTGTACCTATCCACCAAGATCTCCCACTTCATCTACATCCACTTCATCCTTCTGAGTATATTCCCATTTATTGTGTGTTCAGTATAATTGTTTGATCTCCCTCAATGCATTATCTCACACTTCGTATGTTAAAATCCATCTACCACTTTAGCACACACTCCACCGACCCATCAATATTGTTTTATAGATTATAGCTATCCGCTACGCAATCCATTACTTGGCCTATCTTTGTGTTATCTGCAAATTATTATTCAATTGAATTGATTGAATTTATTTATTATTGTCACCTGTATTGGGATACAGTGAAAAGTATTGTTTCTTGCAAGCGGTTACAGATAAAACATACCGTTCCTAGAGTACATAGGAGAAAAGGAAAGGATAGGGTGCAGAATATCGTATTACAATTACCAGTCCAGTCCATTACAACTGTCCAGATCACCAAAACCTGTCCTGTGTCCCTCTATACAGCCGATATAGTTAAAGAAGCCCACCATCGCCTCTACTTTCTCAGGAGACGAAGGACATTTGCAATGTCTGCCACAACTTTCACCAACCTCTACAGATGCACCACGGAAAGCACTCTTTCTAGTTATATCACAGCTTGGTATGGTTCCTGCTCTATCCAAGACAGCAAGAAACCACAAAGGGTTGTGAATGATGCCCAGTCCATCATTCAAACCAACCTCCCATCCATTGACACTGTCTACACTTGCTGCTGCCTCAGAAAAGCAGCCAGCATAACCAAAATCCCACGCACCTCAAACATACTCTCTTCCACTTTCTTCTATTGGGAAAAAGATACAAAAGTCTGAGATCACACATCAAACAACTCAAGAACAGCTTCTTCCCTGTTGCCATCAGACTTTTGAATGGACCTATCTCAATTAATTTGATCTTTCTTTCCACCCTAGTTTTGATTGTAACATTGCGCTCTCTTCTATCTTCTCTATGTACGGTATGCTTCATCTGTACAGTGTGAAAGAAACAATACTTTTCATTGTATACCAATGCATGTGGTAATAATAAATCAAATTCAAATCCAATAGGATGGAGAGAAAGATCAGCTTAATATGTGATAGAACCATTAGAAAGCAGCAGGGAAGAAGCTGTTCTTGAGTCAGGTGGTACATGTTTTCAGACTTCTGTATCTTTTTGCCAATGGAAGAAGATGGAAGAGAGTATGTCTGGGGTGCAAGGGTCCTTGATTATGATGGCTACTTTCCCGAGGCAGCGGGAAGTGTAGTTGGAATGAATGGATGGGAGGCTGGTTACATGATAGACTGGACTACGTTCACAACCCTTTGTAGTTTCTTGGTCAGAGCAGGACCCATACCAAGCTGTGATGCAACCAGAAAGGGTGCATTCTATGGTGCATTTGCAGAAATTGGTGAGAATTGTAGCAGACATGCTGAATTTCCTTATCAAAGAACAAAGAACAAAATCAGCCTGGGAAACAGGCCCTTCGGCCCAACGAGCCCACGCTGCCATCTCAACACCACCTCTCTACCCACGACCCCTATCTAATGTTTTATGGCCATCCAGATTGAGGGAAAACTGATTTAGGGACAATTTATTCCTGCCAATCAGCCTAACAGCACATCTTTGGGGTGTGGGAGGAAACCGGAGCACCCGGAGAAAACCCACGCAAGCACGGGGAGAATGCGCAAACTCCCACAGACACCGGCCCAAATCCATGTGTCTGCACAGCAATCAGCGATAGTCACTGAGCTGTCGTCTTGCCCAGTATCTTGTCCAGTTTAGGCACACACTAACGACATGAAGCACTAGGCCAATCTCGAACAACCAAGAACAGCCCCAGTACGACCCATTGCGTGTATGCCCCTCGTTGGACACGAGGTGGACCGACTTAAAACCTGTGAATGAAAAGAGAAAAACATTATTATCATACTATACCCGTTTACATTTCTAGGGGCACCCCAATGCTAATGACCCTTATTTAGAGGTTCTCCTATATCCACCCATCTCCAACTCGGTCATGTGCCTGTCTAAGTTACTCTTAAAGGACTCTAGCGTGTTTGCCTCCACCACCTTACTTGGCAGAGCATTCCATACCCCCACTACCCTCTGTGTGAAAAACCTCCCTCTAATATCTGTGTTGTACCGCTCCCCCCTCACCTTAAGTCCATGGCCCCTTGTCCTACGTGACTCTATTATAGGAAATAGCTTACGTCTGTTCACTCTATCTATACCCTTCATAATCTTATATACCTCTATTAGATCACCCCTCAGTCGGCATCTTTCAAGGGAAAAGAGCCCCAATTTCTTCAATCTTTCCTCATACCCCAGTCCTTCCATACCAGGCAACATCCTGGTAAACCTCCTCTGCACGCTCCCCAGAGTCTCCACGTCCTTCTGGTAGTAAGGTGACCAGAACTGTACGCAGTACTCCAAATGCGGCCTAACCAACGTTCTGTACAACTGCAACATTAGACTCCAGCTCTTATATTCTATACCCCTTCTTATAAAGGCTAACATACCATAACATCCTCCTGAGAAAATAAATATGTGGGCCTTTGTAACTGTAGTGTTGATGTGGATTGACCAGGGCAGATTGTTGGTGCTCTGGGCACCTAGGAAAATGAAGCTGTTAACTTCATGCTTTTCGGTGCCCATGATATAGTCCTCCACAACGTTTCCTGAAGTCAATGACTATCTCCTTCATTTTACTGACACTGAAGGAGAGATTATTGTCATCACTTGATTTCAAAAGGTTCTCTATCTTTTCCTATACACTGTCTTGTCATTGTTTGAGATCTGACCCACTATTGTGGTGTCATCAGCAAACTTAAAAATGGAGTTGGAGTGGAACTTGGCCATGTAGTCATAAGTGTATAAGGAATACAATAAGGGGCTGAGGACAGTATAACACTATATAATAGACTATACTGGCATGGTGGCACAATGGTTAGCACTACTGCCTCACAGCTCCAGGGACCTGGGTTCAATTCCTGCCTTGGGTAATCACCCAAGTTTGCACATTCTCCCCGTGTCTACGTGGATTTCTTCCAGGTGCTCTAGTTTCATCCCACTATCGCAAAACGTGTAGGTTATGTTGATTGGCCATGCTAAATTGCCCCTTAGTGACCCGAGATATGTAGGTTAAATGGATTAGCCTTGGTAAATGTGTGGGGTTACAGGGATTGGATAGAGGTAAGATCCTCTTTTGGAGACTCACTGCAGACTCGATGTGCCTCTTCTGTCGCGCAGCAATTCTGTCGTTCTATAACACAAACAGCAAGGGTCCCAATAATGAAGTATGTGAAACACCACTTAAATCAACTTACCATTCACAAGGGTATCTATCGACCATTATCTTTTATTTCTTGTTACTAAGGCAACTTTTTATCCAGTTTGCTACATATCCTGTATCCCATGGGAATTTACTTTTTGATCAATCTCCCGTGTGGGACCTTGTCAGGTACCTTGCTAAAATCTATGTACACAACATCCACTGCACTACCTCCATTAAACCTTCTTCTCACTTTCTCAAAGACTTCAATCAAGTCTCTGAGGTAAGACCTTCCTTTAACGAATCTATGCTAACCATCCCTGACAAGTCCATGTTTTTCTATATGACAGTTACTTCTAGCTATCAGGATTGTGCCCATCGTACAATTTCTTTCTCTTTTTGATCTTTCACTGTATTCCTCTAGACAGTCAGGGAGGTCTAGATTTGGCAGCACCACTCTTATTTTTGGAGGGTACGTGTTTATTTGTAAATGTGCTGTACCCCATTTGGCCTGTGAGGCCTTGCGATGAGGACTTCTGCCTGAAGATAGAAAGTTAGATTGTAACTAATCTTAAACAAAATAAAGTCAAAGGCCTTGGAAACTGGATAGTTGGAATTAAGGGACAGATTTGTGCATATCTTTATCACTGTAATGATCAATCATTATGGAATTGTTTCACCATTGGTTTTTAATGGCTGACCTAAATAAAAACAGAAAATGCTGGATAAACTTAGCAGCTCTGGCAGTACTCGTGAAGCAAGAAGCAGAGTTAATACTTTGATCCCGATGTAAATTTTCTGCAGAACAAGAGAAGGAGCCTGGGGAAAAGTCATATTGGACTCAAAATGTTCCCTCTGTTTTTCTCACCATAGGTGCTGCCAGACCTGCTGAGGTTTCCAGTTTTTTGTGTTTTCGTTTTCAGATTCTAGCATCTGCAATAATTTGCCATCATTTGAGTGCTTTCCTAAACTCTTTTTGGTCCTGCTTCCGATTTAGTGAAGTAGGAAATTGAGCATACAACCCCTACAGTGCAGAAAGAAGCCATCTAGCCCATTGAATCTGCACCGACTCTTCAAAACAGCATCCCACGTAGGTCTTTCTCTCTGCCATATCCCCATAACCTGATGCATTTATAACTAACCTGTGCATGTTTGGATTGTGGGAGGAAACTGGAGCATCCAGAGGAAACCCATGCAGACACTGGGGGAATGTGCAAATTCCACACAGTCACCCAAGGCCCAGGTCCCTGACACTGTGAAGAAGTATGGTGCTGTGAAAGAGAAAATAGAAAGAAATTGTTCCAGGATACAGTTTGTTACAGCTGATTAGCATCTCACTTCAGCAACAGCACATTTTTCAACAATGACTGAAATTTCAAGAGGGACGTGATAATCACCCCTTACACCATCTTAAACATCAAAACGATGAAAGTATTATTGAAAAGTTCTTCATAACACACCCATTTTAAACTCAGTGCTGGTGTCATAATGACATGTGTAACTTAGATTAGACAAGAATGGTCACATTCCATTCGCAACTACTTTGGAAAAAACCTCTCTTGTTGAATGATCGCCAGTGAAAGCCAAGGCTTTCCATGGGAACTGAAATACAAATCCTCTTATTTAAGCCCCTCCCTAGAAATGTAAACTATTGGGGAAATAGTTAACAACAAGCAGATGGCAATGAGTATCTAGAAACATTCAGAGGTGAAGACTGGATATTGATATGTTATTATTTTAAAATTCTTACTACCTTGATCTATAACAACACCAACAACTTCCTCTATTGATTCTCTGTTGTCTTTACGTCAAGGTGACGATCAGGTGTCAGGAGGTATGTGTTTGTCACTCCATATCTTCAGATGAGGTGATCTCAGCAGTAAGGAATTTCCTGAATCAAGCTGCGGTTTCTCTGCATTTGAGTTTTGGGAGATATTACTTCGGGCAGTTCAGAGAAATAAAACTATCCCAATCCGTTGTTTGTTTTTGTCAGAATCCAATAAATTAATCACTAAAGCTCGTTTATCAGTCCATCTCAATTTAAAAGTAAATCCCTTCTACGGTGCTTAATCATTCACTTCTCAATAAACTACTGAATCAGTGAGATCCAGAAGTGAGCCTTAACTTCCATCACAAGGCGGCAATGAGCTGATCACAACTGATCCAATGACTGAGAAGCTGAGTGGTCTCCAGGACAGATGATGTAATGACAAAGTGGAGGAAAGCCACACCAACATGTGTGATATGAAATGTATATGACACATTTACAACCTGGTTCAGAGACACCAACTCCCCTAATGGCTCCATCTTCTTGAATGACAAGATTCAAATCCTGGAACCATGGGCAAACCATTTTTAAAATATACTGAACACAGGTCATACAGCTACTACCTCAAAGTCAATCTTAGTGGTTTTTAATGTAGAACTTTCATTGCCTGAGACTTAATGTTTTTGCAACCATCTCCAGTGCATTTTCCAATGAGATACCTCAAGAAAAAATACAAACTCATGGCTCCTGAGATTGATTTTCTGGGATACTACCAACTTAAAGCACAAATGAAATTAAAGCACAAATTCATTCCTAAGTACATAGAGATCATGGCATCACATAGGAAGCTGCTGTATAAGGTGCACAAGAGGGATGGACAAATGCCATCAATGGACAAATGCTATCAGTGGGCAAACACATATCAGTGTCACCAAAACGAAGCTGATTGTCATCAACTTCAGGAAATGTAATGCAGGACATTCCCTGCCTACATCAACAGGGGTGAAGTAGAAATGGCTGAGAGCTTCAAGTTTCTGGGTTCTCCACGGTTTACACCTGCAATGGGTTTCCCTATTATTCTTCCTCTGGTTTCTACACACTCTGCCTTCCTTAGGGTAGAGCCATAGAATTACTACGTGCAGAAGGAGATCATTCAGTCCGTTGAGTTTGCACAACAGCATCTTGCTCAGGCCCTCCCCTTCAAACTATCCCCGTAACCCCATGCATTTACCATGACTATTCCAGCTAAGATGCACATCTTACGACTGTGGGAAAAAACTTGCCTAGTTTGGGGGCGTTTAAGAGATCCGTGGATAGGTTTATGGATGGAAAGGGTTTGATTTAGGTTAGAGGGTCATTGTTTTTTAACTGGTCGGCGCAACATCGTGGGCCGAAGGGCCTGTTCTGCGCTGTAATGTTCTATGTTCTGTAGGAAGAATGCATGAATTCCACACAGTCACCCAAGGCTAGAATCAAACTCAAGTCCCTGGCGCTGTGAGGCAGCAGTGCTAATGACTGTGCCATTTTACTACCCTCGGGAAAACCCTACTTTTATAAGTTCATAAGATATAGGAGCAGATTTAGACCATTTGGCCCATCGAGTTCACTCTGCCATTTGATCATGGCTGATATGTTCCTCCTCACCATTTTCCTGTCTTTTCCCCATAACCATTCAACCTATTACCAATTAAAAATCTGTCTAACTCCTCCTTAAATTTACTCACTGTCCCAGCATCTACCACACGTCGGTGTAATGAATTCCACAGATTCACAACCCTTTGGGAGAAGTACTTTCTTCTCAACTCTGTTTTCAATTTGCTACCCCTCATCCTAAGACTATGACCTCTCACCCTAAAATGCCCCACAAGAGAAAGCATCCGCTCCACGTTTACTTCATCCATACCTTTTATCATCTTGTATACCTCAATTTGATTTCTCCTCATTCTGGAGAATATAGGCCTAAACTGTTCAATCTCTCTTTATACTCTTCTAACCTATCTATATCCATTTGTAAGGTTCTTATCTCCTCATTTCAACTTACTGCCCCATCTATTTTTGTGTCATCTGCAAATTTGGCGACAGAGCCTAATATTTCTGCATCCAAGTCATTAAATAAATGGATTGGTTTAGGACGTATGTTCTCCTAATCTGTAAAATACACTCAAGAACACTCCGGCCCTCAGGTGGAGGTTCAGTTCCTCCCTTATCTCCAGTTAGCTTATCACCTGCATGAGGCATCAGCGAAATTAATCACTGCATCCTGGTCAGGACCTTTGGGTTTGGAATGGGCTGTCTCCTATGATGTTCTATGTCCCCTCGAACACTGCTAGTTGAGGTGCAGATCCACGTACGCTCCCTGGTGGCTTTTCAACTGGGGGAGGCATTTTCTTCACTGACTGGGGGCATATTTTGGAATCTCTTGGGTTTGCCTCCAAATTGGGGGAAGGGGGTTTGGGTAGTCTAACCTCTTGCTCACCCAGCAGGGGTGTCATCCCTTTTTGATTTGTCATACAGTGCAGAAGGAGGCCATTCAGCCCATTGAGTCTGCACCAACCTTCTGGTGCCAGGTCTTTTGTCCACTTGGCCCTGAAGGAGTGCCTCAAAGGGGGTTTCAAAGTCCCCTTTGAGGGGACAACATACCTGGTCTTCTGGTCTGTGGACAGCGTGTGGTGCCATGCATGCAAGGAGGTAGGGCACATCAAGTAGAAATATCCTGTCTACAAGGCTGCCAACCCCCACCCCAAGGTGGCTGAAGTTGGCACCACAGCCTCCTCTCCGTCCAACAAAGTACCACCTTGCTCCCCTGCAACGGGAGACAACACCTTGGCTGCCGGCGGGGGTGGGGGGGTAAGGGTGAATGGGGAGGTTGGGTTGGGGGTTGGATGGGGTTGGGTGTTGGTGGGGGGGTTGGGTGGGGATGTGTGGGTGATGGGGTGTGGGGGGGTGGGAGTGGGTGGGAGTGGGTGGTGAGGGGGCATGGGGGTGGGTGGGGATCGGGGGTGTGGGGTGGGGGGCGTGGGTGGTGGGTGGGGTGGGGTAAGGGAGGAAGGGCGGGTGCATCGGGGGGGGGGTAAGTGGGGGGGGGTCTGCATCCATGTGGCCAGAAGACCTCGAGGAAAAAAGGGCAAAAAGAGGTGGAAAGGAACCCCAACCCCCATTACCCCAGTTTCATAGAATCATAGAAACCCTACAGCACAGAAAAAAGCCATTTGGCCCAACAAGTCTGCAACGACCACAATCCCACCCAGGTCCTACCCCCATATCCCTGCATATTTTACCCACTAATCCCTCTAACCTATGCATCTCAGGACACTAAGGGGCAATTTTAACATGGCCAATCAACCTAACCCGCATATCTTTGGACTGTGGGAGAAAACCGGAGAACCTGGAGGAAACCCACGCAGACACGAGGAGAATGTGCAAACTCCATACAGACAGTGACCCAAGCCGGGAATTGAACCCAGGTCCCAGGAGCTGTGAAGCAGCAGTGCTAATCACTGTGCTACCGTGCCACCCATTTCCCCAGCAGCCAGCTCGGGGGAAAGTACCACCTTTGGCTCCCCCCCCGCAACCCACCTCCAAACTATCAATTGGGCCCATTGGCACTTCAGCATCCTGTGCTGGGCTGGCATTGTGGGTGCACGAGTTGCCAAGCCTGGGTGTGTTGGGGAGCGGGGGGTC
The DNA here is from genome assembly GCF_965287045.1 of Carcharhinus amblyrhynchos. NCBI lineage: Eukaryota > Metazoa > Chordata > Chondrichthyes > Carcharhiniformes > Carcharhinidae > Carcharhinus > Carcharhinus amblyrhynchos. Next base: position 67,371,733 of record NC_137326.1, read on the forward strand.
ATGCGACCCTGTGCCGGCAGAGAAAACACCTCCTGGGGAGGGGAAAGGAAAGCCTAAGGAGCGGGGCAAGAAGGAGAGGGGCAGGGTGCAAGCCTGCAGGGTTTGCTCCTCCTGAAAAGGCACTGCACCTCAGGGGAGGGGAAACCCGACACCAATGGAACTCCCCACACCCCCTCCGCTAGCACGGATGTGGTGGTGCCCTCGCTCCTTTCCTCATTTATAGCACCCCTGCCCCGCCTCACTCATTTTCATGCCTTGCCCCACAATGCGGGTAAGAAAAAGTCCAAAAAGAAACACGTGCTGCCGCAGTCCTCCAAGCGGATCTCCCTGGGGCCAGATGTGAGCGGGACCCCCATGGTCCCATTCCACACGGTGCGATTTAGCACACTGGAGGAGTTTGTCTTTAGCCTGCTGGAGGACTGTGGCAGCACCCCGCTGTTTGGGTCCTTGGGTGGTGATGGCGAGGAAGGCCCCCCTCTCTGTCCTGACCTTTGATGCTGGGCACCCCCACCCTCAGACCAGAGGGTTCTCCGGGCATCTGGGACAGAGTGGGGGACTGAACTGCCACCACCCTTGGGCCCAGAAGCAAGAGAGGAGCCCAGGAGGAACACCTCCTCTGCCGATCCTAGATGTTGGGATCGGTGGGAGTTAGGACTGGTTGGTGGCTCCATGCTGCCTACTGTATGCACTGTGGCAGGAGACCCGGAATCAGAGTCCAACTGCCCTGAGGAAGGGAACATTTTGGTAGTGGGCATGGGGACTGCTTTTTGGGTCTGCCTGGAGCAAGGCAGGGGACTACCTCATGCCCCCCACTGAGTTGTTCCTCATCACCCCCTAGGGAACTCAGGACCTTAATAAAAGGTCAGTCTGGTTGCCCTGACATTGTCTGACAGACCCTTGACCATTGGTTGGACATGGCGCAGCTCATCCCGGTCCACCCAGTCTTGCTCTCAGGCAGCGTCGGACCTGGACAAAAAAGGAGCAACGTCAGATGCAAGCGTTCCTCGATGGGTTCACAGGGGATTGGACCGACACACCTTGCACTCCCTCCAACAATGAGGTAAGTGACGACAGGAGCACAGAGCTTCTGATATGAAGGTGACCATAGCCAGCCTCAATGTCAATGGCAGCAGTGAGCCATTCCGCAGGTTCCAGAACTTTTTGGTCCTCTGGGGTGGGAAGAATGCGATGTGTTTTATGCAAGAAACCTACACCATTCCGGGAGGCAAAGTCCAATGGTTCCTGGAGTGGTGAGGGAAGGGCTAACATGAGCCACCTCATGCTCGCTTCTAGTGGGGTGGCTATCTTGTTGGCCCTGCCTTTTCAGCTGCAGATCCTGGTGGTCAAAGAACCTGTGCCAGGCTGACTGCTGCACTTGAAGGGTGGCCAGGGGGATGTGGACATCTGAATTCCTACGCCCCGAATGCTGGACCGCAGCAAATGAGTTTCTACAAGAAAATGTTCACTCACCTCGACACCATCGTGGGAGGGGCGAATGCATCATCCTCGGGGAGGGCGGGATTTTAACTGCACCCTTGAGGCTCGGGACCGCACCAGCCCTTGGCTGCACATCCCAGTGGTGGTGAAGTTGTGGGGCCTGCTCAGGACCCATGACTTGGTGGACGTCTGGAGACATCTCCACCCTGGCTCCAGAACCTTCACTTACGTGAAGCCTGGAGGTGGAGCATCCAGAATCGACTGCCTGTACATTTCGAGGGTGTACGTGTCCAGTGTCCTTTCGGTCTCCATGAGGCAGGTGCTGAGCACGGACCACCACCTGGTATGGGTGGAATTTGTTCCGTCTCGCATCTGGGAGGCGGTGTTGGGGTGGGGGAGGGTTGGATGTCCGCGTACTGGCACTTTAACAAATGTTGCCAGAAGACGAGTGCTTCCTGGACTTATTCCGTCGATTCTGCTGAAGAAGGAAATGGGGAGGCTTTCTCTCCTGGAGGTTATGGTGGGATGTGGGCAAGACTTCTTCTGTCAGAAGTACACAAGGAGGTGGACAAAGAGGTGGACATCCACAGTCAAAGAGTTGGAGTGGGAAGTTTTCGACCTGGAGACACACCTCGGTCAGCCTGATGTGGACCCAGCACTGCGGCTGGAGTACAGGGAGATGAAGGGTAAGCTGCAGAACCTGCAACTCATTGGGTCCCGCGGTGTGTATGTGAGGTCACTGCTCCAGTTCCGAGTGGCTCCCCCTTCTTCTACATGCTGGAAAAACGGTAACTAACCATTAGCAGCTCCTTATGCTGCTGGCTGATGATGGTTCCCCCTTCTTGGATCTGAAGGGCATCAGGGCTATCGCCCAAGATTATTATACTGCCCTCTTCTCTCTAGCGAGGATGCCCGCAGGGCGCTCTGGGGCATCCTGGGGGGTGGCTCTGTGGAAGAGCATTGCAACCGGGGAGTTGCCTCTTTCGTGATGCAGGACCATCGTTGATGCCCAAAAAGAGAGATCTCCACCAACTTAAGAACTGGCGCCCAGTCTCCTTCCTTAGCACGGATTATAAAATCTTTGCCAGGGCAATTGCATCATGCTTTAGCTCCGTACTGGACCTCATGATCCACCCTGACCAGTCCTACACGGACCGTTCAATACATGATCTAATCCACCATTCCCAGAGGGCTGGTCTGTCGAGCGCCTTCCTATCTCTCAATCAGGAGAAGGCGTTTGACAGGGTGGATCACAAGTATCTGCTCGGAACGCTGCAGGCATTTGGGTTTGGGATGCACTTTGTCGCCTGGATCTGATTACTGTAATCTGCCACAGAGTGTCTCATTAAAGTGAATGGGCCCCTGATGTTGCTTCTTCACTTGTGAGGGGAGTACGGCAGGGCTGCTCCTTACCCGGCCAACTGTATTCCAGTTGCGTGGAGCCATTCTGGGCATCAGGATGGTCCTGTCGGCTTACACCAGTGATGTGCTCCTCATGTTCACGGACGATGTGAGAATGCCAGGTGGTGTACTCCGCCATGTCCTCTGTCAGGATCAACTGGGCCAAATACTCTGGACTCCTGGTCGGTTTGTGGGAGACGGACCCCCTCCCGGAGGAGCTCAGGCTTTTCACCTGGAGCAGGACCATCCTCCTCTACTTGGGGGTCCATCTCTGCCCTGCTGAGGAATCCTGGCTGGCGAACTGGCAGAAGTCGGAGGCCAAAGTCTCTGCTGTCCTGAGTCGCTGGACAGGACTACTCCCAGTCTAGTTCTTGTCATAAGCCAGCTGACCACCTTCATGTTGTGGAACAGGCTGGTGTCTTTGATCCCTCCCCGTAACTTTGTTGCAAATGTCCAGAGAGCCCTTGTCCGGTTCTTCTGAGACAACTGACTGCACTGGGTCTCTGCTTAGGGTCTGTATCTCTCGTTTAGAAGGGTGGTCAAAGTCTGGTCTGCCTTTGCATCCAGATAGCGATCTTCCCCCTCCAGACTCTGCAGAGATACCTTTACGTTGAGTCTCCTCCATGATGGTGCGTCCTGGTGACATATTTCTTCTGCCAGTTGCACGGCCTGAACTATGACATGCAGCTCCTGTATGTAAATCTGGGGAGTCTTCAGACCTCCTTGCAGGTGTAGCCTTTTACCAGGACCTTCTCATAGTCTGGAACGCGGTCGCCTCGCGCCGCAGCTCTCCCCCATCAGGAGTAACGAATCTTCTGCGAGAGCCGCTGCTCAGGAACCCCTCCTCCAACCATATCACTTCAGGTGGCTGGCGGAGAGCAGGGCAGTGTACAACAGGGTGGCCAGGATCGGGGATGAGTTGGGTGGCAGAGGAGTGGGCTGGATGAGCCTCCATGAGCTGGCTGAGCGTCGGGGAGTGGCCGTCTGGCACTCGGCCAAAGCCATCCAAGACCTGAGGACTGTCATGCTCGGACTGGAGTGCGCACATGGTTACGAGGCGGCGCAAGTGTGCGGTGGGATCCCACCCGAGGGTGCCCCTGCTGTGATGGAGTTTCACATTGGCCCCAAGCCTCAACCCTTGCCATTCTGGGTCAGGAACCCCACAGCTTGAGCCGCCTCATGGAAATGCCATGTGTGCCCTTTTCCACCGTGCAGAGTTGTTTCCTGTATGGGCTGCTGCTGCACACCTTCCACTACCGTGTCCTTGCCCGGATATATACCTTGGTAGGCCCTGTTGCTGCTGGAGGTCCCCTGTGGAGGTCCCTCTACTGATTGATCTTCCCCCCACTATCTTGGGGAGCTGGGGTGGAGGGTGCTGCACACAGCAGTACTGTACAACTGTAGATTCTTTCAGTTGACAGGCTCCCAAGTGTGCCCTATTTGCAATCTTGTGGAGTCGGTGGACCATGACTACGTTATGTGTTATAGGTTGCACACCCTTTCTAATTTCCTTAAAAATCTTTTATTGATGTTTTGTTTACACTTCAGTCCCACTCTCCTGATCTACAGGCACCTGGTGCGGGGCAAATCGGGAGGAGGACCTCCTAGTGAGGCGTGCTATCAACAGGTCCAGGCAGCGGGCGATCGACAGGGTCGTCCATCCCAACTGCCTGCCCCTCTACCACCGCTACATTTGTGTCCCTGGAGAGGGAGCATGCGGTGTCCACGGGCGCAGTTGATGCCTTCCGTGCCTGCTGGAAACTGTAGGGGCTGGGGTGCGTTATAGACCCCGACAATCACCTTTTGATTTAATGTTTTAAGTTTCCTTTGGACTTTGGTTTTTGTTCGGGCAGTCCCCCTCTTCCTTTTGGAAAGAGAGAGAGAGAGAGACATCCTGAACTTCTTGATAAGGCCAACAGACTCCCAACCACTGCTGCTGCCCCCAACACAACCGCGCTCCCCTTCTCCCCCTGTCTGGGTCACTAACCCATCTCAGTGCCCTGTCCTTCGTCCTCCCTCTTGCTCCTCCATCCCCCTCTCTCCCTCTCTGAAAGCAGGGAGAGAGCACCCACACCCCACCATCCCTCATTTTCTCTCTGACCCCCCAACTCCTGGGCAGAGACCCACCCCCCACCCCCTCATCCCTTCACCAACCTTACCTGCACTTCCTTCCCTAACTACCCCTTCTCTGTGCCCATTGTAAGGACAGTAAGAAGTCTCACAACATCAGGTTAAAGTCCAACAGGTTTATTTGATAGTAAACTCACAAGCTTTCGGGGTTTGACCCTTTGTCATTCACCTGACGAAGGGGCAAACTCCGAAAGCTTGTGAGTTTACTATCAAATAAACATGTTGGACTTTAACCTGGTGTTGTGAGACTTCTTACTGTGTTTACCCCAGTCCAACGCCGGCATCTCCACATCAGGACTCCCATTGTAAGGGCCAGAGAGGCCCCACACCCAACCCTCCCTGCATCCCCATAGAAATACAAAAGAAGCAATACAGCCAACCTTGCATCTGAGCAGTCTCAGGGTGGGTGTTGCACCCATTAAGAACATGGCGATGACATCGTCGCCGGTGGCAGGGCCTTCCAGGCCCACCTGTGTGAATGTGGCAGCAGCCAAAGTCCCCACCGTTACCAAGGCCCTGCCACAATTTCACCTCATCACGAGGAAACTAGGTGTCAAGTGCTACGTTCAGCTGACATGATCATAGAGGCCTGTGTCACAGCAATGGCTGACGTTGTCACCTCTCAGCCATTGTTGTGGCCATCAAAATGTACGGGAAGGCTGTATTTTTCACGAAGGCCGAGTGGGCGATTCATCTTGCCCTGGAAAAGGGGCTCAATCTGGGCAGGACGTTCCTAGCAGTGGACCTCTGGAGATCACCACCCAGAGGGTCATTGTTTCGAATGTCCCACACTTTATCCCCTTAGAGCTTCTCCTCCCCCACCTCCACCTACTCGGGGAGGTCAGGTCTGAGGTCACGTACCAACCAACTCAAGAACAGCTTCTTTCCTGCTGCTGTCAGACTTTTGAATGGACTTACCTTGCATTAATTTGATCTTTCTCTACACACTACATTCTGCACTCTCTCATTTCTTTCTCTATAAATGGTATGTTTTGTCTGTATGGCACACAAAAAACAACACTTTCACTGTGTGCTAATACAATAATAAATCAACTCAAAGGCTGGCATGGACAAGATGGAGTGAATGGCCTCCTTCTGTGCTGTAACTTTTCTATGGTTCCCTAGATTCAGGAGCAACCTCTGTGGATTGTAAAATTGCTCATACAACTCTGCTTTTTAAGAAGCGTGAAAGGGGAAAGCATAAATCAGGGTACTTTCTAGATAGTATGAAGTGAAATACAATGGATTTTCAAAGAGACTAGGGGGGAGGAGTCAATGGATAGATCTTTAAAATGCTCTGAACTGGCACAGAAAAATCGTCCCAACTTCAAACCATACTTTTCAGCAACACATTTTATTGTAAAAATGAACCCACCTGGATCCTTTTTCCATTGTCCATTTCAAACTCTCTCATAAAGTAAACTAGAATTCAGATTTCAACCTGTTCTTGGAAGTTCATTATTTATTTTCCTCAACATTTTCAAAACAAAATGTTCCATCATCATCTGTTTTTAATTTTTCTAGATCATAACTTCTAATCCCGCACTCAGATCCACAAGATGATCCAGTTTTGAGGTCACAGGCAAAGTGAAACTATTTTATTGCAATCAAAAAATGGTTCAACAAAAAAATAGTTCTCAACGCCAGCTATTAACAGGAAGGATCATGACAGGTTTGCTCGTATATAGTGGTGGGAAGTGATACATATTAAGGGGATAACATTATGGTGTGGGTGATGAAAATAGCAATATATTGGAGGTAATTTAAACCTCATACTTGGTGGGAAACAATTGGGATCAGATTAGTTGCCTGTTTTACATCTTGGTTGCTTACCTATTCTACTGAATTCAGGTGGCCTGACAGTGTAAGTATTCCAGAAGGTTAGAGTTTCCATCATAGTGCAATTAGCAACCAAAGTACAAACTGCCCTCATAGTTCATAGAGTTTATGACTCCAGTTGAAATTTTTGGCATGTTTCCATCCTTAAGTCTTAAAGTCAAGTCTTATAGTGCATCAAGGTAAATAAATTCCTGAGACCTGATGAAGTGTATCCTAGGACGTTGTGGGAGGCTAAGGGTGAAATTACGGGTCCCCTAGCCAAGATATTTGAATCATTGATAGTCACGGGTGAAGTGCCTGAAGACTGGAGGGTGCCAAATGCTGTGTCTTTGATTAAGAAGGGCTGCAAGGAAAAGCCTGGGAACTACAGGCCAACAGTGAACCTCACAACTGTAGTGGATAAGTTGTGAGAAGGTATTTTGAGAGACAGGATCTACTGGCATTTAGAGATGCAAGGACTGATTAGGGACAGTCAGCATGGCTTTGTGAGTGGAAAATCATGTCTCACAAACTTAATTGAGTGTTTAGAAGGGATAAGCAAGAAGGTAAATGAGGGCAGTGCAGTTGATGTCATCGACATGGACTTTAGCAAGTCCTTTGACAAGGCACTGCATGTATGTTGTTGCATTAAATTAAATCTCACGGGATCCAGGGTGAGGCATCTAAATGGATACAAAACTGGCTTGATGACAGAAGACAGAGGGTGGTTGTAAAGGGTTGTTTTTCAAACTGGAGGCCTATGACCAATGGTGTCCCTCAGTTATTGGTGCAGGGTCCACTGTTATTTGTCATTTGTACTAATGATTTGGATGAGAAAATAGGAGGCATGATGAGTAAGTATACAGATGACACCAAGATTGGTGTCTAGTTTAGATGGGGAGGAGTTTGTTAGGAGGAGGGTTCAGGAGGGTTTCCTGACACAGTATGTGGATAAGCCTACAAGAGGAGAGATTGTACTTGATCTGGTACTGGGTAATGAACCTGGACAGGTGTCAGATCTCTCAGTGGGAGGGCATTTTGGGGATAGTGATCATAACTCTATCTCCTTTACACTAGCATTGGAGAGAGATAGGATCAGACAAGCTAGGAAAGTGTTTATCTGGAGTAAGGGGAATTATGAGGTTATCAGGCAGGAAATTAGAGGAATAAATTGGAAAGAGGTTTTCTCAGGGAAATGTACAGAAGAAATGTGGCAGATTTTCAAGGAATATTTGTCTGGAGTTCTGCACAACATCGTTCTGATGGGACAGGGAAGTTTTGGTAGGTTACAGGAACTGTGGTGCACGAAAGCTTAATGAATTTAGTCAAGAAGAAAAGAAAAGATTACAAAAGGTTCAGGGAGCTAGGTAATATTAGGGATCTAGAGGAGTATATGACTAGTAGGAAGGAACTTAAGAAAGAAATTCGGACAGCCAGAAGGCCTTGGCAGGTAAGATTAAGGAAAACCCCAAGCATTCTACAAGTTTGTGAAGAGCAAAAGAATGAGATGTAAAGGAATAGGACCTATCAAGTGTGACGGTGGGAAAGTTTGTATAGAACCAGTAGAAATAGCAGAGGTGCTCAGTGAATACTTTACTTCAGTATTCACGGTGGAAAAGGATCTTGGTGGTTGTAGTGCAGGCTTGCAGCTGACTGAAAAGCTTGAGTATGTGGGCATTAAGAAAGAGGATGTGTTGGAGCTTTTGAAAAGCATCAAGTTAGATAAGTCGCCGGGACGAGATGGGTTGTACCCCAGGTTACTGTGGGAGACGAGGGAAGAGATTGCAGAGCCTCTGGTGGTGATCTTTGCGTCATCAGTGGAGATGGGAGAGGTTCCAGAGCATTGGAGGGTTGCAGATGTGGTCCGTTTATTCAAGAAATGGAATAGAGATAGCCCAGGAAATTATCGACCAGTGAGTCTAACCTCAGTGGTTGGTAAGTTGATGGAGAAGATCCTGAGAGGCAGGATTTATGAATATTTGGAGAAGTATAGTATGATCAAAAATAGTCAGCATGCATTTGTCAAAGGCAGATCGTGCCTTAAGAGCCTGGTTGAATTTTTTGAAGATGTGACTAAACACATTGATGAAGGAAGAACAGTAGATGTAGTTGATATGGACTTCAGCAAGGCATTCGATAAGGTGCCCCACGCAAGACTTGCTGAGAAAGTGGGATTCAAGGAGACATTGCTTTGTGGATCCAGAACTGGCTTGCCCGCAAAAGGCAAAGAGTGGTTGTAGACGGGTCTTGTTCTGCATGGAGGTCGGTCACCAGTGGAATGACCCAGGAATCTGTTCTGGGACCCTTGCTCTTTGTGATTGTTATAAATGACCTGGATGAGGAAGTGGAGGGATGAGTTGGTAAGTTTGCTGATGATGGAGGTGTTGTGGATAGTGTGGAGGGATGTCAGAAGTTGCAATGAGTCATAGATAGGATGCAAGACTGGGCGGAGAAGTGGTAGATGGACTTCAACCCAGACAAGTGTGTGATGATTCATTTTGGGAGGTCGAATGGGATGACGGAATATAATATTAAGGGTAAGATTCTTAGCAGTGTGGAAGATCAGAAGAATCTTGGGATCAGGGTTCATAGGACTCTCAAATCAGCTTCGCAGGTAGAGGATGTGGTTAAGAAGGTGTATGGTGTACTGTCCTTCATCAATCGAGGAATTGAGTTTAGGAGTCGGGAGATAGTGCTGCAACTTTATAAGACTCTGATCAGACACCACTTGGAGTACTGTGCTCAGTTCTGGTCGCCTCATTACAGGAAGGGTGTGGAAGCCATTGAAAGGGTGCAGAGGAGATTTACAAGGATGTTGCCTGGATTAGGTGGCATGCCTTGTGAGGATAGGTTGAGAAAGCTCGGTCTTTTCTCCTTAGAGAGACCAAGGATGAGAAGTGACCTGATAGAGGTGTATAAGATGTTGAGAGGTATTGAACAAAAAACAAAGAACAACACAGCACGGGAAACAGGCCCTTCAGCCCAACAAGCCCGCGCTGCCATTTTAAAATTATGCCCTCCTCTACCCATGATTAATTGAGTATTGATTGAGTGGATTCTCAGAGGCTTTTTGCCAGGGCTAAAATGGCTGCCACAAGAGGACACAGGTTTAGGGTGCTGGGGAGTAGGTACAGAAGAGATGTCAGGGGTAAGTTTTTCACTCAGAGGGTGGTGGGTGCATGGAATCGGCTGCCGGCAGCAGTGGTGGAAATGGATTCATAGAACATAGGGTTCAATAGGGTCTTTTAAGAGACTTTTGAATAAATACATGGGACTTAGTAAGATAGAGGGTTATAGGTAAACCTAACAAGTAGGGACATGTTCAACGCAGTTTGTGGGCTGAAGGACCTGTTTGTGCTGTAGTTTTTCTATGTTCAATGTTCTATGATGGCATGGTTATCCAATGAGGAAGGTTATCTCCAATTGCAGTGGGATCTTGATCAATTGGGTCAGTGGCCTGACGAATGACAGATGGAGTTTAATTTAGACAAATATAAGGTAATGCATTTTGGTAGATTGAACCAGGGCAGGGCTTTCTCAGTTAATGGTAGAATAATTGGGGAGAGTTATATAGAGCAAAGAGATCTAGGGGTACATGTTCATATCTCCTTGAAAGTGAGTCACAAGTGGACAGAGTGGTGAAGAAGGCATTCAGTGTGTTTGATTTCATCAGCACTAAATACAGGAGTTGGGACATCTTGTTGATGTTGTACAAGACATTGGCAAGGCCACACTTGGAATACTGTGTGCGGTTCACGTCACCCTATTATAGAAAGGATATTATTAAACTAGAAAGAGTGCAGAAAAGATCCACTAGGATGCTACCAGGACCTGATGGATTGAGTTATAAGGAGAGGATGAATAGACTGGAACTTTTTTCTCTGGAGTGTGGAAGGCTGAGGGGTGACCTTATAGAGGTCTATAAAATAATGAGAGGCATAGATCAGCTAGATAGAGGATATCTTTTCCCAAAGGTAGGGGAATCTAAAATGAGAGGTTTAAGGTGAGAGGAGAGAGAGATATGAAAGGGTCCAGAGGGTCAATTTTTTCACAAAGATGATGGTGAATGTTTGGAACAAACTGCCAGAGGTAGTAGTAGAGGTGGGTACAATTTTGTCTTTTAAAAAGCATTTAGACAGTTACATGGGTAAGATGGGTATAGAGGGATATAAGCCAAACGCGGGCAATTGGGACTAGCTTTGGGTTTAAAAAAAAGGGCGGCATGGACAAGTTGGGCCAAAGGGCCTGTTTCCATGATGTAAATCTCTATGACTCTATCCAAACTCACTTGCATATTTCCAAAGATTAGGAAGAGTGGGGAGGGATGAAGGATTCATATGAGGGGATATTTGGAATGTAAAAGAGAAAGGACAAAGGCAACAATTGGGTGCATTGACTTGAGAAGGTACCAGACTGTGGTGACTGGGGGAATTTCACAGTAACTTCATTACAATGTTAATGTAAGCCATACTTGTGATTTATAGATAAATGAACTTTAAACATTAAACAGTACAAGGGTAAAGATAGCTGAGAGGAGAGGACAGAGTGTACCTAAGATATGCTCCAGCAATGGGGTCAGAGTAGGGAAAATTGGTAAATTGATAGAATTGAAGGTTTGTTATCTGACTGCATGCAGCATTTGTTAAAAGATGGATGAACTGATAGCACAAATCAAATTAAATTAGTATAATCTAAAAAATGATTGCAAAGTGACCGTGGCTGAGCTGGAGCCTCAATACTCGAGAATATTTAACATTCTGGAATGACAGGAAGAAAGGGATAGGTATATGAATAGTGAAAGGCTGGTAAAAGGAGGAGTAGGGCCAAATGGGGACCTAAAAGGAAAGTTACACAGGGAGACTCGGGGCCTGGCTGAGATATTAAATGGACACTTTGCACCTGTCTTTACCATGGAGATAGATGCCATGCAGGACATGGTGACAGACAAGAAAGCTGTCCCTAGAAGGGTTCAAAATTGATAAGGAGGAAGTGTTGAATAGATTGTCAATACTGAAAGTTGAAGTTGACAGGGCACTAGATTAGGTGAGATGTATCTCAGGATATGGAAGTTAGTGAGAATGGAAATCTCAGGGAAGCTGGCCATAATCTTCTGAGAAAGAGGTTGGAGGTGCTCACGCATGTGACCACTATTCACTAGGCTATCCTGGAGGAGAAGATACAGGACAGTTCTCAGGGAGCGTGACCAGAAAGAGAATACCTGTGCGAGGTTCTGTGACTGACCTGGTGTGGGTCTGTGTGGGCGGTTGAGTGTCTGTAAGACGGGGATGGGTCTGTGTGAGTGAGTGGGGCTCTTTTTCTGTGCCATGCAATCTGACCAGCCAGATGGGTGGATGCCCACATGCCAATACTTGGAGTTCCCTTCTTGGGGCAGTTGTTGTGGGGTGGGATAGAACATAGAACATTACAGCGCAGAACAGGCCCTTCGGCCCACGATGTTGCACCGACCAATTAAAAAAGCAATGACCCTCTAACCTAAACCAATCCCTTTCCATCCATAAACCTATCCACGGATCTCTTAAACGCCCCCAAACTAGGCGCATCTACAACTGCAGCAGGCGGGGCATTCCAATCCCTCACCACCCTCTGGGTAAAGAACCTACATCTGACATCCGTACTATAACTACCCCCCCTTAATTTAAAGCTATGCCCCCTCGTGCTAGCTTTCTCCATCCGAGGAAAAAGGCTAACACTGTCCACCCTATCTAAACCTCTAATCATCTTATATGTTTCAATAAGGTCCCCTCTCAGCCACCTTCTTTCTAACGAAAACAACCTCAAATCCCTCAGTCTCTCCTCATAGGACCTTCCCTCCATACCAGGCAACATCCTGGTAAACCTCCTCTGCACCCTCTCCAAAGCCTCCACATCCTTCCTATAATGTGGGGACCAGAACTGCACATAATACTCCAAGTGCGGACGCACCAGAGTTTTGTACAGTTGCAACATGACGTTGCGGCTCCTAAATTCAATCCCCCTACCAATAAATGTCAAGACACCGTATGCCTTCTTAACAACCTTATCTACTTGATTCCCAACTTTCAGGGATCTATGTACACATACACCTAGATCCCTCTGTTCATCAACAGAGGGATGAACGAGTACACTATCAAGGGCAGGAGTCTTAGTAGTGTTGAAGAGCAGAAGGATCTTGGGGTCCGGGTCCACAGGACTCTTAAATCGGCCTCGCAGGTGGAGGAGGTGGTCAAGAAGGCGTATGGTGTACTGGCCTTCATTAATCGAGGGATTGAGTATAGGAGTCGGGAGGTAATGCTGCAACTTTATAAGACCCTTGTCAGGTCTCATTTGGAGTACTGTGCACAGTTCTGGTCGCCTCACTATAGGAAAGACGTAGACGCTATTGAAAGGGTACAGAGGAGATTTACAAGGATGTTGCCTGGACTGGGAGGCATGCCTTATGAAGTTAGGTTGAGGGAGCTGGGTCTCTTTTCCCTGGAGAGACGAAGGTTGAGAGGCGACCTGATAGAAGTTTATAAAATGTTGAGAGGAATAGATAGGGTGGATTCTCAGAGGCTATTTCCCCGGGTTGAAATGGTCGCTACGAGAGTACACAGATTTAAGGTGCGGGGAGGAAAGTACAGAAGTGATGTTAGGGGTAAGTTTTTCACTCAGAGGGTGGTGAGTGAATGGAATCGGCTGCCGTCAGTGGTGGTGGAGGCGAACTTGCTGGGGTCTTTTAAAAGACTTCTGGATGAGTATATGGGGTTTTATGGGATTGGGGGTTATAGATAGGTCTATAGATTGGTAGGTGTTGATGTGATCGGCGCAACTTGTGGGCCGAAGGGCCTGTTTGTGCTGTAGTGTTCTATGTTCTATGTTCTAACACTATTCAGAGTCCTACCATTAGCCCTGTACTCTACACATCTGTTATTCCTGCCAAAGTGAATTACCTCACACTTTTCCGCATTAAACTCCATCTGCCACCTCTCGGCCCAGCTCTGCAACTTGTCCAAGTCTCTCTGTAAACTACGACACCCCTCTTCACTATCTACCACTCCTCTGACTTTGGTGTCATCAGCAAATTTACTAATCCACCCAACTATACCCTCATCCAGATCATTTATAAAAATTACAAACAGCAGTGGCCCCAAAACAGATCCCTGAGGCACACTACTTGTAACCGAACTCCATGACGAATACTTACCATCAACCACCACCCTCTGTCTCCTATCTGCTAGCCAATTCCTGATCCAATTAACTAAATCACCCTCAATCCCATACATCTGCATTTTCTGCAGAAGCCTTCCATGGTGAACCTTATCAAACGCCTTACTAAAGTCCATATATACCACGTCAACTGCCTTTCCCCCATCCACCTCTTTGGTCACTTTCTCAAAAAACTCAATAAGGTTAGTAAGGCACGACCTACCCTTCACAAAACCGTGCTGACTATCTCTAATCAATTCATGTCACTGACTGCAATTGAGGATTTACTATCGGTGAGTTTTATTATGGAGGGATGAAATCAATGATGCAAAGTATCCATTTAATACCTCAGCCAGGCCCCCATCCCTAATGGCTGCTGCTTGAATTATTATAGCTTGGCACAGCCTGGCACTGAGGGAGGAACCAATTACCCCCAGTTTATAAGCTGAGGTTCACAACTGGAACATTGATTGGCTCTCAGGATTTAATCTTTTGTGCCATCAGTTCCCCATGGGGTACATCCAAGGCTGAGCCTCAACTTTCAGTGAGAGGGCATGAGAGACCTCATGCCTCAGAAACAAGGGAGGGGGTGCCACCTCTCCCCAGGGCCCCCCAGCTTCTTGATTAGCTGTCCCATTGGATTTCAACTCTCCTCTCCAAATAACTTCCACCTCATATTTAATTGTGAGACTTCAGGTGCAACCAGTCCATCCTGAAAGAGCCTTCAGTGGTCCGTGCACATGGGCAGGAGGATTAGAGACATCCTCATTGCAACAACATGATTCAAGGAGGGCCTGGATGTGGGAGGACACCCTTCTGAACATGGCCCCTTCGATGTGCTCATGGGCTTCTGAGGGCCACCAACTAGGGAGCTGGTGATGGGGAGTCCCCGGATGGCCATTACCCATTCAAAGCAGGAGGGTGATGATGACTCGCAGTGAGGAATAGTTTGTGATGCTCCTCAGAGGCACTGCAAATGTTTGACTCCTGATGACATCTCATGGACTCACTGTGGCCTGGGTCATGACAGAAAGATAATAAACAGAGTCAGTCACCTCTCCTGATGCTGCCTCAGTGGGCTGAGGTTAGAGGGTTCAGTGTATCATTACTGAGACCAGTCAGCAGCACGAGGGAAACAGCTGCACTGAGATAGCACCATCACATAGAGGGGATGGAGGCGGCACTGTAAGTGTGAATGGTGAGATATCATTGATGACACCATTCAGTGGAGAACAGTGGTTAACAAAGGTGAGTTTAAATACATAATAAGATAAATATATACAAAGGTCAGTGCACATCCTAGGGTCTCCTGCCCACTGGTAGGTAAATGGTTATCCTCCTCTCCTCCACAGCATCCAACAGCCATGTCAGGGCACCCCCTATAAACCTTAGACTGACTTTATTGCTGCCATCATCTCCGCTGGACTGTGAGCAAATGCTTCAGAGTTGTTTAAATGTAGCTACACCTTGGCTGACCTTGAGGATGACCCCGGAGCAGGCATATCAGAGAGATGGCACCATGGGCCGGGATAGTGGGGAGAGGGGGTGTCAAAATTCCAGGTCAAAAAAAAATTGTTCTTTTTAAGTGTCTAACAGTTCTGGTTGCAATCACGCTGATGGGGCTTGAAACTTCTGGTTTCCACACCAAAAATTACCATTTGCCAAATTTTAGGAAGATTGCAGCAAGAGAATCAAGATGTAGAATCAGTTTGGGTGGACAGAACAAATGGAGAATGAAAGAAGTCACTGATCGGAGTGTAGGCAGGCCTCTTGACAACAAAGAATGATTAAAAAATTAAAGAGGAAGGAATTGGAGGATTAGAGAAAATTAACAAATAATATAAAGTAGACAGTAAGAACATCTACAAGCATATAAAAAGAAAGAAAATAACTAAAGTGAGCATTGCTCCCTGTGAGGTTGAGATTGGGGAATTAACAATGGAAAACAAGGAAATAGCAAAGATATTGGACAAATATTTTGTATCTGGCTTTACAGTAGAAGACAATGAAGGCAGCCCAAGAATGATTGAAACTCAAGATGCAAAAGGAATTTAAAACAACCGCAGTTATTTGCAAGAAATACTAGGGAAGCTAATGGGATCAAAGACTGATAATAGATGATCCCTATTTTAGGATCTTAAAAGAAGTATTTAGAGTGTGGATACATGGGTCTGATTTTACCATCAAGTTGTGCCCATCTTGGGGCACAAAATATTGGTAAAGTCGGGCGTGAGGTGAATAACGCGATCTGCGCCCACCTCCTCGCCTGTTCTCCTTTTACCAAGGCCCAAAAATGGCCACAATCAGGACAATGCCCGAAACGGGCATGATGGCCATTTAAATGCATTTAAACTGACTTAATGGGCAGCACACCCAACCTTACTGGCACGTCCCCCTTTACCACCATGTTCGCCCATCCAGATTCAACGTGAAACAGGTATGTTCTACAAAAGTCCCATTCAGGAACTCCGGCTGGTGAAAAGGTAAATGCTCAGCATCCGATGGCTCTCTTGGTGGGGGGGCAGGGTGTCCCTGCCACTCTGCCTTTGATCAATGAGGAGGAAGGGTGGGTCTGCTGCCACTCGACCTGGAATCAGTGAGGGGAAGGGGATGTTTGCTGCCAGTCTGCCTGTGATCAGTGAGAGGAAGCGGGGGGGGGGGTTCTGCTGCCACGCTGCCTGTAATCAGTGAGGAGGAAGGGTGTGTCCACTGTCACTCTGCCTGTGATTAGTGAGGGGGAAGGACGGGTCCAATGTCACTCAGCCTATGATCAGTGAGGGGGAAAGGGGCGTCTGCTGCCACTCTGCCTGCGATCAATGAGGGGAAGGGAGGGGTCAGATGCTACTCTGCCTATAATCAGTGAGGGAAAAGGAGGGGTCCTCTGCCACTCTACGTGTGATCAGTGAGGGGGAAGAGGGGACCTCTGCCACTCTGCCTGAGATCAGTGGGGGGAAGTGAGGGAGGAGGACATGATTGATCTGGGTGGCAGTTGGATTGGGGATAAGGGGGTCAGTAATCTTGGGGGGGCCAGCGGGAGGCAGTATCCAGCCCGGGAGCAATATGGCAGGGGAGACACATTCTATCATGTTTTTTCTGCGCAGTTGGAGGCACCAATCGGAGCCGTAGGATTTTGGGCACATTAAGCCCTGCCCATAGGCTTCTACAGCACGATTTGGAATCACTGATTTTTTTCGGGCAGAGTGCTTATGGGAGCGTCTGAAAACGGGTCGAAAAAGTTGCATGTGGAACACTCCCAGTTTCAAGTCCGGCCAGCACTTAGAATCAAAGTGGTAAAATTGTGTCATTGTCATTGAGTTTTGCATTGTTTGCCTCTATCTACACTTCCCGCTGCCTTGAAAAAGCAGCCATTATAATCAAGGAACCTGCACACCCCGCATGCATTCTCTTCACCTTCTTCCGTCGGGGAAAAAGTACAAAAGTCTGAGGCCACGTACCAACCGACTCAAGAACAGTTTCTTCCTTGCTGCCAGACTTTTGAATGGACCGACCTTATATTAAGTTGATCTTTCTCTACACCCTAGCTATAACTACATTCTGCACCATCTCCTTTCTTTTTTTATGAGCGGCATGTTTTGTCTGTATAGCACACAGGAAACAATAATTTTCACTGTATTCCAATACATGTGACAATAATAAATCAAATCCAATCAAATCAGCATGGAAAGAGGCCCTACAGCCTATTGTATCTATGCCAATCATCAAATATTTATCTATTTGTATCCCATTTTCCAGCACTTGGCCCATAACCTTATACAATATACAATATTACAATGTTGTAATAATACAATATTGTGGCATTTATACAATGCCTTTATATTGTATTATTACAATATTAATATATTGTAATATATTCACAGATTGATCTGTGAACTTACTTGTAATCTTTCAAAATTCCTAGATTCTGGAATGATTCTGATAGATTGGAAAATCACAAATAAAACACATGATTATTCAAGAAAGGAAGGAGATAAAAATTAAGATACTGTAGAGCAGATAGCCTAATATCTGTCAAAGGGAAAACTTTAAAATCCATTATTAAGGTTTCAGCAGAACATTTAGAAAATCAAAATATAACCAAGCAGAGTCAAACGGTTTTGTTGAGTGAAATTGTGTTTAATGTATTTTTGAGAGTTCTCTGAGGAGATCACAAACAGGGTAAATAAAGGGGAACTGGTAGATGTAACGTATTTGAATTTCCAAACGGCATTTGATAAAATGCCATATAAAAGGGTAATTTCAGTAAAGAGGAAGTCAGATAAATGTAAATAGAGACTGGTGAATGAACAGGAAACAGAGCAAGGATTAATGGATCATTTTCAGGTTGGCCACAGAGATCAGCACTGGAACCTCAAGTATTTATAATCTATATTAATGATAGGCTATATTGTGGCCACATTTTCTGATATAATGATCTGAAGGAAAGCTAGTTATGAAGGGGATACAAAGAATTTGCAAAGGAATATAAATAGGTAACATGAGGAGGAAAAATATTGATGGATGCAAGTATGATATAGGAAAATGTGAGATTGTCCACTTTGACATTTAAATGCTGAGGCAATGCAGGATGCTTCCACATTAATCTTAATAAAAAATCATTCATGGGGCATGAGCATCACTGGCTAGGCCAACATTTATGGAATTTGAAAGTCAACCACATTACTGTGAATCTGGAGTCACCTGTAGGCCAGACCAGGTAAGGATGGCAGGTTTCCTTCCCTAAAGTTTGGAATGAACCTGATCAGTTTTTACAACAACTATTTCATTGTCATTAGTTTCAGATTTGTATGGAATTCAAATTTCTGCCATGGTGGGATTTAAACCCGGAATAGTTTAGGTTAGAGGGTCATTAGATTCGTTCCACTGGTTGGTGCAACATCGAAGGCCGAAGGGCCAGTACTGCTCTGTAATGTTCTATGTTATAATGTTCTATGTTCTATGGGTCCCTAGAGCATTGCCCTGGGTCTCTGAATTACTAGTCCAGTGACAATTCCATAATGCCAACACCTCCCCTAATGAAATATTAGTGTGCAGGTACAGCAAGAAATTAGGAAAGCAAATGGAATGTTGGTCTTTATTGTAAAGGGGGATGCAGTATGGTAAGGAAGTCTTGTTACAACTGAACAGGACATTTTTTTGTTACAACTCAACTGTGTACAGTTTCAGCCTCCTTCTTAAAAGGAAGATATGCTCGTATTAGAGGCAGTTCAGAGAAGGTTCATTAGGCACATTTCTGGTATGAAGGAAACGTTGAGAAGACTGGGGTGAGACTCATTGGAGTTTAAAAGAACCAGGCTGTTTGTAACTTTGTCATTCTGTCCCTGATATTAAACCTGATCTGCTCCATCCTGTGCCTCATTCTGTTTACCCATCATCTGATGGCACACATTCTTCAGCTGGCCTTAGTGGAATTCAGATGAAAGTGGGGGTCATAAGCAGGTTGCCCTTCATTCTGGGTTTTCCTCTTGTCTTGGTCTGGGGTGGATTGTTTATGAGGAGGGAGAGAGAGGATGTGAATCCTCACAGAAAGCTGCCTTGTGTGAGTGTGCATGTATGTGTAAATGTTCCACAGACTCAGGCTTTTCGCATACATTTACTCTCACACACTCACTCTCCCACACTTATGCACACATTCACACTCACTCCAAAGGAAGTGCTCAAAGCAAGCAATCTGGTGCATAGACCACCCCGATTGACAAGCCAGTTGGCCAATGAGCTCAGGTCCACCTAAAGTATGGGTCCCATGTTTAGTACCCTGTGCACCCCAGTCTCAAGGCCCTGTACTCCTGGGCCCTGGTGTCCCCTCACAAGGGAAGAGATCCTTTCAGTATCCCAGCTGAGAGTTATACTCTTGTAGCCCAATGAGTGAGTTCTGGTATCGGCGGAATTAGTGATATAGGTCAGTCTGTTTTCAATTATTTGCACCCAATGTAAATTACAAAGATGGGTTACATAAACTAGGGTTCTACTCCCTTGACTATAGAAGATTGTCCAGTGATCTGATTGGGATGTTTAAGATACCAAGGAGAGGATGGAGAGAGGAACACAATCCAAAAACTAGAGTGAGGCCATTATGTAGTGATGTCAGAAAGCCTTTCTTCTCACAATCTGAAATTCCCTCCTCCAAAAGCTATTAAGGGTGAAAGATTTAAAACAGAAATTGGTAGATTTTTGCTTAGCCAAGGGTTGTAGAGCCAAGTGGTAGATAGATTGAATTTACAGATCAGAAATGATCCAATTTTTATGGCTGGCACAGTGAAAGTGATGAATGCCCTCCTCCTACGTTCCTAGGATGGTGAGCACGAATTCCTGCTGTCATTTTGGCCAGAAATCAGTGAAATTCTATTCCAAATGGGGATGACGTTGTTGGCTACAAATATTCAAAGAACAAACAAAATTACAGCACAGTGACAGGCCCTTCAGCCCTCCAGTTCTGCACTGACCATGCTGTCTGACTTAATTAAAACTCTAGACTCTTCCAGGGACCTTATCTCTCTATACCTGTCCTATTCGTGTATTTGTCAAGACATCCCTTAAAAGTCACTATCGTATCTGCTTCAAAATAAAAAACTCCTCTAGCAGCAAGTTTCAGGCACCCCATACCCCATAGTAAAAAAATTTGCCTCGTACGTCTCCTTTAAACCTTGCCTCTCGTATCTTAAACCTATGTCCCCTAGTAATTGACTCTTCCACCCTGAGAAAAAGTTGCACTCTGTCCATGCCTCTCAGAATCTTGTAGACTTCTATCAGGTCGCCCCTCAACATCTGTCATCCCAAACAAACCAAGTTTCTCCAGCCTCTCCTCATAGCTAATGCCCTCCATACCAGGCGACATCCTGGTAAATTTTTTCTGTACCCTCTCCAAAGCCTCCATATCCTTCTGGTAGTATGGTGACCAGAATTGAACACTATATCCCAAATGCAGCCTACCTAAGGCTCTATAAAGCTACAACATGACTTGTCAACTTTTAAACTCGACATCCCAACCGATGAAGGCAAGCATGTCGCATGCCTTCTTGACTACCTTCTCCAGCTGCATTGCCACTTTCAGTGATCTGTGTACTTGTACACCCAGATTCCTTTGCCTATCAATACTCTTAAGGGTTCTGCCATTTACTGTATCTTTCCTATCTGTATTAGACCTTCCAAAATGCATTACCTTATACTTGTCCGGATTAAACTCCATCTGCCAGCTGTCCGCCCAAGTCTCCAGCTGATCTATGTCTTGCTGCATCCTCTGATAGTTCTCATTGCTATCCGCAAATCTATCAATCTTTGTGTTGTCCGCAAACTTACTAATCAAACCAGTTACATTTTTCTCCAAATCATTTATATATATTACAAACAGCAAAGGTCCCGGCACTGATCCCTGAGGAATCCCATTTGTCACAGCCCTCACTTCAGAAACACACCCTTGCGCTGCTACTCTCTGTCTTCTATGATCGAGTCAGTTTTGTATCCACCTTGCCAGCTCGCTCTGATCCCATGCGACTTCACCTTCTGCACCAGTGTGCCATGAGGGACCTTGTCAAAGGCCTTACTGAAGTCCATGTGGACAACATCCATTGCCTGACCCTCATCAATCATCTTTATCTAGGATTTCCATTAATGTTGCAGTGGGTGTCAAGAGAAACACAAAGACATCTCAATCTTAGCTGGGCAGCTAAAGAACTTTCTTATAGAATCCCTACAGTGCATCAAGCAGCCAACTGCCCATCGAGTCTGCACTGATTCTCTGAAAGAGCATCTCATCTAGTCTGCTTAATCCCCGTAACCCGTCACATTTAGCATGATCTAACCTGCGTATCTTTGGACTGTGGAAGGAATGATGTGGCGATGCCGGCGTTGGACTGGGGAAAATAAGTGAGAAGTTACACAACACCAGATTAAAGTCCAAAAGGTTTAGCTGGTAGCAAAAGCCATTACCTTTCGGAGTGCTGGCTGCCCTTCATCAGGTGAGTGGGAGTTCTGTTCACAAACAGGGCATATAAAGACACAAACTCAATTTACAAAATAATGGTTGGAATGCGATTCTTTCTGTGTCTTTCTGATTGTCTGTATCTTTAACACTTGATTAGCTGAAAAGAATCACATTCCAAAGGGGCAGCCAGCACTCCGAAAGCTGGCTTTTGCTACCAAATAAACCTGTTGGACTTTAACCTGGTATTATGAGACTTTTTACTGTGGAAGGAAACCAGGGCACACAGAGGAAACCCAGACAGACATGGGGAGAATGTGCAAACTCCACACAGTCACCCAATGCCAGCATCGAACCCGGATCATCAGCACTGTGAGGCAGCAGTGCTAACCACTGTGCCATCTTGCTGCCCCTCAGAAGAGAAACCAGTGTCGACACCAGCTACTGCCATTGATGCCTCCTGAAGAATACGCTCGTGAGGAGTTCATGAAATTTGGATGGTGCTCAGATTTGAAGTATGACCCAGGTTTTATATCTTGCTGTCACTTGGTGTACATGCACCACATGGACTGCAGCAGTTCAGTAAGGCAGCTTATCACCACCCTCTCAAGGGCAACTAGGGATGGGCAATAAATGCTGACCTAACTAGCGACACCCACATCCCATGAATGAATTAAAAAAAAAATGAGCCTGGGCTCAGTTGCATGAATTGACTATTTCAAGTTTCACTTTAACCATAGGCTGTGTTTAACTGAGATTGTATACGTGATGAGTCCACAGCAAGTGAAAGAGCTGGACAGTTGCTTCATGGCACTGTGAAGATAATAACGAAACAAAGAGACAATGAAGAGAGGCAGGCTTGGAAGAGCAGGCTGAGAGAGCAAGCAGCTGCTGGAAGCTTTCTTTGTCTGAGCAACATTTATATTATTGAGCTGAATAGTTGACTTCTCAGCCCAAGGTGAAATTGAGAATTTGAGTTCAATAAATCCTTGTTTTTGACAGCTTTAATAGACTATACTGTAATCATTCTATTGATACAACAAACAATTATGTTCCTTCTCAGCTTTTGCACATTTTATTTTATTTTTGGTTGTATGGTCCAGGCACTTGTACACTTGAGCCCTTGGTTTCTGGTCTTTGTTTCCAGGTTATTGATCATTCCAGGATTTGCGATGCCATGAAGTGTTAGCCCTGGCTCAGTGAGTGACACTCTATTCTTTGAGATAGGAGGTTGTGAGTTGATAGCTCTATTCTAAAGAGTTGGATTGACAGAACAGGAGGCCATTTCACTGCCAAACCACTTCTTTTATTTGTTGGTTTCACTGGCTAAGCTAGCATTTATTACTCACCCCAAGTTGTCCTTGGGGTGGTCATACAGTGCAATGGATCGCATGGCTACCTCTATTTCAGGACTTGTTGGCCAAGGATGGTGCACACATAATGCAGCCAAGCAGGTTAAGCATCAACTTGCAAATCCTATCAACATACGCCAACAGCAGACAGTATGCTGAGAGATTTCTGCTCAGGTTGTGATGGAAAGAAATCTGGAGCCTCTTCCATCACTATCCATAGCACTAGGCTACAGCATGTTTGTAAAAGTGCATGTCATCATCATAACTTGGGTTCTATGGGGAAACTGGTTCACTCAATTGGCTGATTATTTGGTGTGGATCAGAATGGTGCTAAGACCATGAGATTTGATCAAGATGAATTCAGGTCATGCCTCCTTGCCCTATCCGAGATGGAATTCACAGCACAGTGGGTTGAAGCTGTGGTCAGAGGAAGGAAAATTGTCCTTGAGAAGTTGATGGTGGAGCTGCTGTAGTCCATGATGTGTAGGCATACCCATAGTGCTGTTAGGGAGAGAGTTCCAGGATGTTGACTCAGCAACAGTGAAGGAACAATGACATATTTCCAAGTCAAGATGGTGAGTGACTTGCAGGGGAACTTACAGGTGATGGAATCCATTGCTTTATTCTTCTGTGTAAGAGAAGTCACAGGGTTTGGAACGTGCTGTCAAAGGAGCCTTGATAAGTTGCTGTACTTTTTCTTGTAGATGGTACACTTAGCTGCCACTGTGTCAGTAGTAGGGAGAATGAATGTTGAAGATGGTGGCTGAGATGCTAATCAAACAGGCTGCTTGAGTATTGGAGCTACCCCCACCCAGGCAAGTGGAGAGTATTCCATTACACTCCGGGCTTGTATTTTGTGGACGGACTGTGAGGAGACAGGAGCTCAGTTCCTCGCCACAAAATTTCGAGTCTCTGACCTGCTCTGGTAGCCACTGTATTTATATGACTGGTCCAATTCAGTTTCTGGTCAATGGTAACCCCTACGATGTAGAAAGTGAGGAACTCAGTGATGGTAATGCCGTTGAATGTAAAGGGGAGATGGTTAGATTAGCTTTTGTTCAGGATGGTCATTCAGACCACACAAGTGCCAGGCAATGTTATTTGCTAGCCCGAGCCTGAATTGCTCCATGTGTGGAGATGCAGGTGTTGGACTGGGGTAAACACAGTAAGAAGTCTTTAACCGGGTTAAAGTCCAACAGTATTATTTGGTAGCACAAGCCACTAGCTTTCAGAGCGCTGCCCCTTCATCACCTGATAGCTCATCATAGCTATCCATTCCAGGCAACATCCTGATAAATCTTTTCTGTACTCTCTCCACATCTTTCTGGTAGTGTGGTGACCAGAATTGAAACTATATTACAAATGCGGCCTAACTAAGGTTCTATAAAGCTGCGACATGACTTGCCAATTTTTAAACTCAATGCCCTGGCCGATGAAGGCAAGCATGTCATATGCCTTCCTGACTATCTCCTCCACCTGCATTGCCACTTTTAGTGACCTGTATACCTGTACACCCAGATCTCTTTGCCTGTCAATACTCCTAAGGATTCTGCCATTTACTGTATATTTCCTATCTGTATTAGACCTTCCAAAATGCATACCTCACATTTGTCCAGATTAAACGCCATCTGCCATCTCTGTTGCCAAATCTCCAACCGATCGATATCCTGCTGGTCATCATCGCTATCCGCAATGCTATCTTTGTGTCATCTGCAAACTTACTAATCAAACCAGTTACGTTGTCCTCCAAATCATTTATATATTACAAACAGCAAAGATCCCAGCACTGATCCCTGAGGAACACCACTTGTCACAGCCCTCCATTCAGAAACGCACCCTTCCACTGCTATCCTCTGTCTTCAATGACCGAGCCAATTTTGTATCCATCTTGCCAGCTCACCTCTGATCCCATGCAACTTCACCTTCTGCACCAGTCTGCCATGAGGGGCCTTGGCAAAGGTCTTACTGAAATCCATGTATACAACATCCACTGCCCTACCCTCATCAATCATCTTCATCACTTCCTCAAAAAACTTGATCAAGTTAGCAAGACATGGCATCCCCTTCACAAAACCATGTTGCTTTTCACTAAAACGTCCAGTTATTTCCAAGTGGGAATAAATCCTGTCTTGAAGAATCCTCTGTAATAATTTCCCCACCACTGATGTAAAGCTCACCGGCCTGTAATTATCTGGATTATTCTTGCTACCCTTCTTAAACATAGGAACAACACTGGTTATTCTCCAATCCCCTGGAACCTCCCCTGTAGCCAGTGAGGATACAAAGATTTCTCTCGAGGCCCCAGCAATTTCCTCCCTTGCCTCTCTCAGTATTCTGGAGTATATCCCATCAGGCCCTACCCTAATGTTTTTCCAGAGACTCAATATTTCCTTTTTGATCTCAACATGACTCAAACTATCTACACACCCTTTCCCAGATTCATCATCCACCAAGTCCTTCTCTTTGGTGAATACTGACGCAAACTAACTCACCTATTTCCTCTGGCTCCACGTACAGATTCCCTCCCTTATCCTTGAGTGGACCAACACTCTCCCTGGCTACTCTCTTGCTCTTTATATATGTATAAAAAGCCTTGGGATTTTCCTTAAGAATTCCAATGCTCCTTGTGACCCCTTTTAGCCCTAACCGCTTCAATATATGGGGAGTACTGAATGATACTGAACATTGTGAAATCATCATATGCCAGGGCATAGTATTAAAATGAGAAGGGAGAGATACCAAAGGGTCCAGAGGGGTAATTTCTTCATATTGAGGGTGGTGAGTGTCTGGGATAAGCTGCCAGAGGTAGTAGTAGAGCAGGTACAATTTTGTCTTTTAAAAAGCATTTGGACAGTTACATGGGTAAGAAGGAATGGACCATAGACCATAGAACCATACAGTGCAGAAAGAGGCCCTTCGGCCCATCGAGTCTACACTGACCACAATCCCACCCAGGCCCTACTCTCATATCCCTACATATTTTACCCACTAATCTCTCTAACCTAAGCACCTCAGGACAGTAAGGGGCAATTTTAGCACAGCCAATCAACCAAACCTGCACATCTTTGGACTGTGGGAGGAAACTGGAGCACCCGGAGGAATCCCACGCAGACAAGGGAAGAACATGCAAACTCAACAACCCAAGCCGGGAATTGAACCCAGGTCCCTGGAGCTGTGAAGCAGCAGTGCTAACCACTGTGCTACCGTGCTGCCCAAATATGGGCCAAATGCAGGCTCATTGTTCCTTGGGAGCACATCAGAGAGGGAGAGACTGAGCTTTTTTTAAATTTAAAATCAGAAACAGGAAGTGGTCATAGGGAAGTAGTTTTTTTTCCCCTTGGAAAGGTGAAGAAACCCGATACTCTACACAGGTAGAGTATCCCACCCCTCCCTCCTCCTCTTACCAAAAAAGAGAGAGAGAGAGGCTCTGAGTGAGAGCAGGTAAGTTTGTTTTTGTTTTTGTGTGAGCTGTAAGGGCTTTGGCTCAGAGGGCCAAAGAGAAAAGGGTGAGGCAAGGTAAGTTTATAAGTTATTTTTATATTACTTTTTTCTCTGTATTTCTAAAAAGGGCAAATATGAGTGTGAGGCCAGTATGTTGTTGCCAATGCAATATGTGGGAGGTCCTGGAGGCTCCTGGTCTCCCAGACATCCACACCTGTGCTCGGTGTGTGGAGCTGCAGTCCCTACGGGACCTGGTAAAGGAACGGGAAAGGCAGCTTGAGGACATTCGTCTCATTAGAGAGAGTGAGGAGATAATTGACAGGAGCTATCGGCAAGTGGTCACACCAGGGCAACGGGAAGAAGGCACATGGGTAACTATTAGGAAGGGGAAACCTCAGGTGACGGAGAACACGCCGGTGGATGTCCCCCTTCAAAATAAGTACTCCTGCCTGAGTACTACTGAGGGGGACAGCTCATCCGAGGGAGGCAGCAGTGGCCAGGTCTCTGGAGCTGAGCCAGGACTTCAAAAAACTAAAAATGAGAGCAGCAAGGCAGTACTAATAGGGGACTCCATAGTGAGGGGTTCAGACAGGTGTTTTTGTGGACGTAGACGTGAGTCGCGGATGGTGGCTTGTCTCCCTGGAGCTGGGATCCGGGATGTCTCTGGGCATGTCCCAGACATCCTGAAGGGGGAGGGTGAGGAACCAGAGGTTGTGGTTCATATAGGTCCTGCTGATATAGGCAGGAAGAGGGAAGTAGTCATGAAAAGGGATTATAGGGAACTGGCTAGGCAGCTGAGAAAGAGGAATGCGAAGGTAGTAATCTCAGGATTGCTGCCTGCGCCGCGGGGGAGTGAGAGCAGGAATGGAATGAGGTGGAGGGTGAATGCGTGGCTGAGGGACTGGAGCAGGGGGCAGGGATTCCGGTTCCTGGATCACTGGGACCTCTTTAGGGGCAGTAAAGATGGGTGGCACTTGAATCCCAGGGGGACCAATATCTTGGCGGGAAGACTGGCTAGGGCTACTGGGGGGGCTTTAAACTAGAAAGGATGGGGGGAGGGAATAGAGATGAGGAGACTGGGACCGAGGAGGTTAGCGCCCAGGTAGGGAAGGACTGTAGACAGTATGAGAGGGAGGTTAGACGGGTGATGGAGAAGAGAAATGTCCAGACCGAGGGTCTGAGGTGTGTCTATTTTAACGCCAGGAGTGTAGTAAATAAGGTAGCTGACTTAGGGCGTGGATTGCTGCTTGGGAATGTGATGTGGTGGCCATTACAGAGACTTGGATATCTCAGGGACAGGACTGGGTACTTCAGGTGCCAGGATTCAGATGCTTCAGGAAGGACAGGGTTGGGGGCAGAAGAGGTGGTAGAGTAGCACTGTTGATCAGGGACAGTGTCATGGCTTCAGAGAAGGAGGATGCCGTGGAGAGACTGCCTACAGAGTCAGTGTGGGTGGAAGTTAGGAACAACAAAGGGTTGATAACTTTGCTGGGTGTATTCTATAGGCCGCCCAATAGTGACAGGGAAGTTGAGGTGCAGATAGGGAAACAGATCCTAGAGAGATGTAGTAATAACAGAGTTGTCGTGATGGGAGACTTTAACTTCCCAAATATCGACTGGAATATCCCAAGGGTAAGGGGTTTGGATGGGGAGGAGTTTGTTAGGTGTGTTCAGGAAGGTTTCCTGACACAGTACGTGGATAAGCCTACGAGACGAGAGGCCAGGTACTCGTACTGGCGAATGAACCAGGACAGGTGTCGGATCTCTTGGTAGGAGAGCATCTTGGGGATGGAGATCATAATTCTATCTCCTTCACGATATCATTGGAAAGAGACAGGATCAGGCAGGCTAGGAAGGTGTTTGTCTGGAGTAAGGAAAAATATGAAGACATCAGGCAGAAAATTGGACGAATAAACTGGAAGGAGGCATTCTTGGGGAAAAGTACAGAAGGAAGGTGGCGGATATTCAAGGAATGTTTGACTGGAGCTCTGCACGACAACGTTCCGATGAGACAAGGAGGTTTTGGTAGGGCGCGGGAACCATGGTGCACGAAGGTTGTGGTGAACCTAGTCAGGAAGAAAAGAAAGGCGTATAAAAGGCTCAGAGAACTAGGAGATGTTAAGGATCTAGAGGAGTAGAAGGCTTGTAGAAAGGAGCTTAAAAATGAAATTAGGAGAGCCAGAAGGGGTCATGAGAAGGCCTTGGCAGGTAAGATTAAGGAGAATCCCAAGGCCTTCTACAAATATGTGAAAAGTAAAAGGATGAGAAGAGAAGGGATTGGACCTATAAAAGGTGAAGGGGGAAAAGTCTGTGTGAAACTGGAAGAAATGGCAGAGGTGCTTAATGAGTACTTTGCCTCGGTATTCACGGTGGAAAGTGATCTGGGAGGTTGTACTACAGGTTTGCGGCAGACTGAAAAGATTGAGTATGTGGATGTTAAGAAAGAGGATGTGTTAGAACTTTTAAACTCTATCAAGATAGACAAGTCGCCGGGACCGGATGGGATGTACCCCAGGTTATTGTGGGAGGTGAGGGAAGTGATTGTAGAGCCCCTGGCGATGATCTTTGCGTCGTCGATGGAGATGGGAGAGGTTCCGGAGGATTGGAGGATTGTGGATGTGGTTCCTATTTTCAAGAAAGGGAACAGGGATAGCCCAGGAAATTACCAACCGGTGAGTCTGACCTCAGTGGTTGGTAAGTTGATGGAGAGGATTCTGAGGGACAAGATTTATGAGCATTTGGAGAAGTTTAGAATGATCAGAAATAGTCAGCATGCCTTTGTCAAGGGCAGGTCATGCCTTACGAGCCTAGTTGAGTTCTTTGAAAATGTGACTGAACACATTGACGAAGGAAGAGCGGTGGATGTGGTTTACATGGACTTCAGCAAGGCGTTTGATAAGGTCCCCCATGCAAGACTTCTTGAGAAGGTGAGAGGGCATGGGATCCAAGGGGCTTTGGCCTCGTGGATCCAGAACTGGCTTGCCTGCAGAAGGCAGAGAGTGGTTGTGGATGGGTCTTTTTCTGAATGGAGGTCAGTCACCAGTGGAGTGCCCCAGGGATCTGTTCTAGGACCCTTGCTGTTTGTCATTTTCATAAATGACCTGGATGAGGAAGTGGAGGGATGGGTTAGTAAGTTCGCAGACGATACGAAGGTTGGTGGTGTTGTGGATGGTCTGGAGGGATGTCAGAAGTTGCAGCGGGACATAGATAGGATGCAATACTGGGCGGAGAAGTGGCAGATGGACTTCAACGCAGATAAATATATAGTGGTCCATTTTGGCAGGACCAATGGGATGAAGGAATACAATATCAAGGGCAGGAGTCTTAGCTGTGTTGAAGAGCAGAAGGATCTTGGGGTCCGGGTCCATAGGACTCTTAAATCGGCCTCGCAGGTGGAGGATGTGGTCAAGAAGGCGTATGGTGTACTGGCCTTCATTAATCGAGGGATTGAGTTTAGGAGTCGGGAGGTAATGCTGCAACTTAATAGGACCCTTGTCAGACCCCACTTGGAGTACTGTGTGCAGTTCTGGTCGCCTCACTATAGGAAGGACGTGGAAGCTATTGAAAGGGTGCAGAGGAGATTTACAAGGATGTTGCCTGGATTGGGAGGCATGCCTTATGAAGATAGGTTGAGGGAGCTGGGACTCTTCTCCCTGGAGAGACGAAGGTTGAGAGGCGACCTGATAGAGGTTTATAAAATGTTGAGAGGAATAGATAGGGTGGATTCTCGGAGGCTATTTGCCAGGGCTGAAATGGTCGCTACGAGAGGACACAGGTTTAAGGTGCAGGGAAGCAAGTACAGAGGAGATATTAGGGGTAAGTTTTTCACTCAGAGAATGGTGAGTGAATGGAATCGGCTGCCGTCGGTGGTGGTGGAGGCGAACTTACTGGGGTCTTTTAAAAGACTTCTGGATGAGTATATGGGATCTAATGGGATTGGGGGTTATGGATAGGTCTATGGCTTAGTAGGTATACAAGTGATCAGCGCAACTAGTGGGCCGAAGGGCCTGTTTGTGCTGTACTGTTCTATGTTCTATGTAATTGGCACTAGGTTTAATAAAAGGGATGGCATGGACAAGTTGGGCTGAAGTGCCTATTTCCATGCTAAAAACCTCTATGACTTTATCTCCGCCTCTGACCTTATGATTGATGGAAGGCAATTGATGAAGTAGTTGAAGATGGTTGGGCTTAGGACCTATCTTGAGGAGCTCCTGCAATGATATCCTAGGATTGAGATGATTGACAATCAACGGCCACAGTTATCTTTCCTTGTTCTTGGTACATTCCAACCTAGAAAATTTTCCTCTAATTCCCATTTACTGCAGTTTTCATACCACACGCCATCAAAAGTTGCCTAGATGTCAAGGGCAGTGACTCTCAACTCGGCATAACTTGGAAGAGGGGGCTGAAGGGTGGGTCAGTAAGTTTGCTGATGACACCAAGATTGGTGGAGTAGTGGATGAGGTGGAGGGCTCTTGCAGGCTGCAAAGGGACATTGATAGGATGCAGAGCTGGGCCGAAAAGTAGCAGGTGGAGTTGAACCCTGATAAGTGTGAGGTGATTCATTTTGGTAGGACAAACTTGAATGTGGATTACAGGGTCAACGGCAGGGTTTTGAGGAATGTGGAGGAACAGAGAGATCTTGGGGTTCATATCCACAGATCTCTGAAGGTTGCCACTCAAGTGGATAGAGCTGTGAAGAAGGCTTATAGTGTGTTAGTGTTTATTAACAGGGGATTTGAGTTTAAGAGCTGTGGGGTTATGCTGCAACTATACCGGACATTGGTGAGACCACATTTGAAATATTGTGTTCAGTTCCGGTCACCTCACTATAAGAAGGATGTGGAAGCATTGGAGAGAGTGCAGAGGAGATTTACCAGGATGCTGCCTGGTTTGGAGGGTAGGTCTTATGAGGAAAGGTTGAGGGAACTGGGGCTTCTCTCTTTGGAGCGGAGGAGGATGAGAGGCAACTTAATAGATGTTTATAAGATGATGAGAGGGATTGATAGAGTGGACGTGCAGAGACTATTTCCTTGGGTGGATGTAGCTGTTACCGGGGGCATAACTTTAAGGTTAAGGTGGGAGATATAGGAGGGAAGTCTGAGGTAGACTCTTTACTCAGAGAGTGGTTGGGGTGTGGAATAGACTGCTTGCTTTGATAGTGGAGTCAGACACTTTAGGAACTTTCAAGCGGTTATTGGATAGGCACATGGAGCACTCCAGAATGATAGGGAGGGGATAGCTTGATCTTGGGATTGGTCATAGCTCGGCACAACATTGAGGGCTGATGGCCCTGTGATGTTATGTTCTATGTTTCTATGTTTCTATTAACCCTTTTAACATACAATGTAATCTGACATTTACCCATTGTACTGAGGAAGCACTGCATTGTCAGAGGTGCCTTTTTAAAGTGGAGAATGTAAACTGAAGCCCTTGAGGCTATTTTGAAGAAGGGTTTGGTAGTTCACAATTGTGCCTGACAAGTATTTATTCCTCAACTAGCAGCTAAAACACATTATCTTGTGATTTATTACATTGCTGTTTGTGGGATCTGGCTATCTGTAAATTGTATTTGTAACATTTACAATTCTGACCATACTGCAGAAAATTTCATTGCTTGTAAAGCAGTGTAGAACAACCCAAAGCTATGAAAGATGGTATATAAATACAAGTTTGGTATGAATTATCAGAAAAGCTCAAATGGTAGAAAAACACTGGGATGTATTAATTTCATCGACATTTGCTGTGAAAATTTATTTTGTTCAACCATTCTTTTCTTCAAAATCCTTCCACGCAGGCAAAAGTCAGATCTTCGCATGGTCCATCTCGAACTCTCACTTTCATTTCCTGGTGACCTGACTCTTGGAATGGGTTAGCTGTTCCATCTAATTCAAGATTATTGATTACCTAGACACTTGCTACTCTGCTTCTTGGAAGAACTCTATTCTATTCCTTTACTTTTTCTGACTCAATCACTACTTTTCCAACAAAACCACTCGAGCTTTTAAACTGTCTTCCAGTTGTCAGCTGTGAGCAATATCAGCCTTGACTTAGTAGCACTGTTGCTGCTCACATTGTTCCGAGTTTTCGGTGGTGTTCAATGATGCTGCTGGCTGTTTTTTAAACCAGCTTTTAAAACCTGGACCGCACTCTCTGTGAGGCTGTTCGACAATGGATGGTATGGTGCTGACCTGATTTGTTGAATCCCATTCAACTTCATGAACTGTTAGCTGGTGAAAGCCAGTCCATTGTCAGAAAGCAGCACTTTCAGGACCCCATGCATCAAAAATGGAGTGCAAAATTTCTCTACTTTTATTGTTGTGATTGCCAAGTGCACGCCAAGGGCAGCCATCCACTCAGAATGGATGCCCATGATAACCAAGAGCATCGAACCCACAAATGGGCCTGCATAATTCACATGCAGCTGCACCCATGGTCTACCTGGCAATTCCCTGGGTTTAAGGGAACTGTTGGTGGCAATTTTTGTCCTTGCTGGAATTCCTGGCACCAATCCATGAGTGCCTCTATGTTCGTGTCCATTTTGGGCCACTAAATATAGCTCCTGGTCATCTTCATTTTGACACTCCTGGATGGAAACGATGTGGTATGGCACGGTGACCCTGACTTGAACAAGCATTTGTGTCCGCTGTAGTAGTATTTCATTTTTTACTGTAGCTGCTCTCTCCTACTCCAATAAGGGTGGAATTGGCACTGTACTGGCCTTCCCACTTCCCCGTCAGTACTAAGTGTTCAACTTTTGTGAGGACTAGGTCGCTTTAACGTCCAAAGATGTATAATACGTGTAGCCACTGAAAGGTTTTCCAGAAAATTCATTTGCATTACCCTCCCTTCTATTTGTGGTTCCATTAGTGGGGTATCTGCTAAAGGTAACCTACCTGGTCAGTGCTCCAACTGCAGGCAGTCAGTAATAAAACCCATTGGTGAATACAGGCCAATGGTATCGGTGGACTGCTTGGTCCTCTCTTGGCAGTCTCAATAGTAGATTGTAATTGGTGACAATCAGACATTTCTGCCAATAAAGATACTGATGGAAAGTTTTAACTCCAGATATTACCACAAATCTTTCTTTTTCAATGTGGGCATACTTTCTTTCTACAAAGGTCCTGGAGGCATATGCTGTTGTTTGTTCCTTTCCATTTGGCCATCTATGCGTTAATACTGCCTCATGCCGTTATGGAGATGCATCACAAGTTAGCACTAACTCTTTTCTAGGATTGTAATCTGCTTAGACATTCGACAATGACAGCTGTTGCTTTATTCTCTTAAAAACATCTTGATGGACGGACCATTTCCAAGCTTGGCCTGTTTCTCACAGTTGATGTTGCAGAACCAAGTTGGAGGCCCGGTTTGGTATGAATTTCCTGTAGTATGAATAATTATTCAAACTCCTGGATGGAGTTGAGAGCTGGGGTGTCTTTTATCACCTGCATCTGGTCCTCCAAAGGACGTAGACCTGACTTGTCCACGTTGTAGCCCAGATAGGGCATTTGAGCTACCAGGAAGATACATTTTTCCCTTCTTAGGTGTACAATGGCCCTCAAATGATAAAGATCTTCCTCCATGGTCTGTAGGTGTTCTGCCTTTGTTTTACTTGTGATGAAAATTTCATCCAGATAAATGCCCACTCAGAGGTTGGTGTCCATTCATCAGGTTCCTTTAATTTATAAACCCTATTCTATTCCATGAGTGCTTCAGGTAGAAAGTCAGAATCAGGATTGCCAGTAGACCTGACACTTCCGTGTTTATAGGTGATGCTCCCTGATTGGGCAGGAAATTATGACCTCAATCAGGGAGTTCATACTCCAAGAGGCCAACCTCATGGGCCTCATTGAAGTCATTACACAAATCTTTGATTGGGTCTTTCTTTGGCGATGATTCCATTCCTCTTGTGATCTTGCTAGAAGTATGAGTAAGAGAGAGAAATGGGAATAATTTTGAGAGAATTGTGGCCATTTTGTGTTACTTGTTTACGCGCTTGTCATGAATCACCTTTACTAAATCCACTTCTGCATAATCTGAAATGATAATAATCCCAGTAATCACAGTTTCAGTTCTTTCCTTTAACACAATCTCATTTCATGACTTTAATCGCAAGACTTACGCTCAAAGATTTAGTAGCTGTTAGGATTCATGGGGAATTGAAGTTAACCTGCTCATGAAACAAGTTCATAGTGTATCAGCAAATCTCTACCTGATTCTGAAATCAAAGGAATAGAACACTGAATGGAGCGTGGTGTAAAACAAAGCTCCTGATTCACCATGAACACATACTGCCTCCAGTGACACAGATCAATTTCACTCCTCCAGCTTTCACCCAGGTTACCTGTGCTAATTGCGTATCAACTAAAAGTATGTGACTAGAGGGCATTTATTGGGGTTTCACTTGAGCACATTTAATGAGGCGCTGATTGAAACTGCGATGTGGTTGATTTAGGAGGCGTATACTTGCAATGTTAAACAATGTAAATAAATATAAAATGGAGTAAAGACTGGCTCCCATTCTCTCCTTCAGTAGTTGCTATCTAAAGATTAACAGCTTGGGTTCGGCTCCCAGTATGGGGATGTAAGGGCTTTGCACACAAAGAAGCAGGGAACAAGGGGGCAAAGAGCAGGTATGAGCAGATTTATGTGTACTGACATAGACTGTTTAGACCAAATGGCCAGTTTCTAAGCTGTAATTCAATGTATTTTTACGTAATCGAATATCACTGTGTCTGGATCTACCCTGATTAATGTGGTGGTTTCTATTCAAGCCATCTGTCCAAGGTCATTGGCTCTATTTATGCCATCTGTTTGAATTTTTGCGGAGATGCAGTTTTCCTGACTTGCTGATTATGGATAGAGATTAATCCCTGAAGACATACTATATGGAATTAGCTGTTCCAGGTACATTTTAAAGCTTGGATTTTAGTGGCTTTTCAGACAAAAAGATAGTGCATGATTATCAGCTTTAGTGCTGTTACTAATATTGAGACATATAGATTCCAGATTGAGATGGTTTCTGGATAGAGTGTTGAATTACTGCTGCAAGAAATGGCAACACTGACATTCACATACCAGGAGATGACTCCAATCTCATCCGTGACCTGTGGAATGTTTACTATTCTATCACTGGTCTGTGGCACATTCAGATGATGCTGGGGTTGGGATTCAGCCTTAATATGGAAACATGGGAATATAATATAGCTTGGCATTCCCATGTTGTACTGAGGGAATACTGCACTGTTAGAGGTACTGCCTTTTGTACAACAGCTTAAACTGAGGTTCTGTTTGCTCCCAAAAGAGAAAATGCTGGAAAATCTCAGCAGGTCTGGTAGGGAAGGAAAGAAAAGAGCTGATGTTTCAAGTCCTGACGATGCTTTGTCAAAAGTGGTCAGGAAGGCGAATGGGATGCTGGCCTTCGTAGCGAGGGGGATTGAATATAAAAGTAGGGAGGTCTTGCTGCAGCTGTATAGGGCACTGATGAGGCCGCAGCTGGAGTACTGTGTGCAGTTTTGGTTGCCGCACTTACGCAAGGATATTTTGGCCTTGGAGGGAGTGCAGAGGAGGTTTACTAGGCTGATACCGGAGTTGAGGGGGTTGAGCTATGAGGAGAGGCTGAATAAACTAGGCTTGTACTCGTTAGAGTTTAGAAGAATGAGGGGAGATCTCATTGAGACATATAAGATGATGAATGGGATGGATAGGATAGAGGTGGAGAGGCTCTTCCTGCTCAGAAAGGACAGTAGGACTAGGGGGCACAGCCTCAAGATAAAGGGGGGGCGGTTTAGAACGGAGTTGAGGAGGAACTTCTTCACTCAAAGGGTGGTGAATCTCTGGAATTCTCTGCCCGTTGAAGTGGTGGAGGCTACCTCGCTAAATATATTTAAGACGCGGGTTGATAGGTTTTTGGTAGGCAAGGGGATTAAGGGTTATGGGGAGAGGGCGGGAAAGTGGAACTGAGCCACGACAGATCAGCCATGATCTTATTGAGTGGCGGGGCAGGCTCGAAGGGCTAGATGGCCTACTCCTGCTCCTATTTCTTATGTTCTTATGTTCTTAAAGCTAAAAGACATAGAGAGTGGGAAATATTTATACTGCAGGGGGAGGGAATGAAAGATGAGTCGTAGCTATAGAAACCAGGGGAAAAGACTTCTAATAGCTGTCCACAGAGAGAATAAAGGATGTGAATGGCCAAATGACAGAGAAGCTGTAATAGATGAAAATGCTGAGGGAGTTTGGGGGGTGGATGTGTGGGGGGAATGGGACACAGGTAAAATGTAGAAAAGAGAAAATGGTGAAAAAAGGTAAGAGGGATGAAGTAGGGGAAAGAATGGGGGGGGAAGGAAAAATAAGAAAGACAATAAAGAAATAAAAGGTAGAGAACAGTAAAAAATTGAAGAAAATAGAATAAAAACAAAGGGGGCCAAGGTGAGCGAGAGCAAATCATCTGAAGTTGTTGACAGGGCCCTCAACAGCGAGCAGTCCATCTCCCATGCCACGACCCTCACCACCTCCCTTCCCTACCAGAACAAAGATAGAGTACCCCTTGTTTTCACATTTCACCCCACCAGCCTCTGCATGCAAAGCATAATCCTCCACCATTTTCGCCAACTCAAACATGATGCCACCACCAAACACATTTTTCTTTCATTCTGTCTGTCAGCATTCCCCAGAGACCATTCCACTCCTCCACGATACCCAACACTTCTCCCATCACTTGTGGCACCTTCCCATGCAATCGCAGAAGGTGTAATACCTGTCCCTTTACATCTTCTATGCTTTCTATCCAAGATCCAAAACATTCATTCCAGGTTAAGCACCATTTCACTTGCACGTCTTTCAATTTGGTCTATTGCATTCACTGCTCCCAATGTGGTCCCCTCTATTTCGGAGCCAACAAGCATAGACTGGGTGATGGCTGCGCTCAGCAAAATCGAGACCCTGACCTTCTGGTTGCTTGTCATTTTAACATACGATCCTGCTCCCATGCCCACATGTCTGTGCTTGCCTTGCTGCAATGTTCCAGTGAAGCTCAACACAAACTGGAGAAACAGCATCTCATCTTCCGGCTACGCACTTTACAGCCTTCTGGTCTCAACATCGAATTCAACAACTTCAGATGATTTACTCTACCCGCCTCGGCCCCCTTGGTTTTCACCCTATTTTAATTAACTTTTTACTGTTCCCTAACATTTATTTCTTTATTGTCCTTTTCATTTTTCTTCACCCCCCTCTTTCCCCCTACTTCATCTCCTTCCCTTATCTTTTCTCCCCCCCCGCTTCCCCTTTTCTACATTTTACCTCAGTTTACCTCAGTCGCACCCCCCCCCCTCCCCACCTCCCCCAACATCTTCATCTGTCACAGCTTACAGTTTCTTTGGCCATTCACATCCTTTATTCTTTCTGTGGACAGATATTAGCAGTCTTTTCCCCTGGTTTCTATGGCTATGATTCATCTTTCACTCTCTCCCCCTGCAATATAAACATCTCCCAATTCCTATGAGTCTTTTAGCTTTGACAAAGGCTCATCTGGACTCAAAACACAGCTCTTCTCTCTCCTCACAGATATTGCCAGGTTTACTGAGATTTTCCAGCATTTTCTCTTTTGGTTTCAGATTCTAACATCCACAGTAATTTGCTTTTGTTCTGTTTACTCCCTTGGATGAAAGTTCCCCTTATCTGGTTTTCCTTCACTGCTGAAAACTGCAGCAAACTTCCTGCTGCAGGAACAGCTGGAGGTCTGTGACTTCTGATCTGTAAAGTGAGCTGATTGAAACAGGACGAGATCATTTGGCCTCTCCCGTCTGAACGCCATTCAATTATATCATACTGACCCTCAAAGGATAAACTCACAAAAATAACAAACAAGGCTTACATTACTGCAATGAAATTACTGTGATAATCCCCTAATCACCACATTCTGGCATCTGTTCTGGTACACTGAGGGAAAATTTAGCATTTAACCAGCATGTCTTTCGGACTGTGGGTGGACTGTGAGTATAAAGAGCTTGGTGGGAAGTTAAAAAGCAGGACCCCCAAGGTAGTAATCTCAGGATTGCTACCTGTGCCACATGCCAGTGAGGGTAAGAGTAGGATGCTCAGGCAGATGAACATGTGGCTGAGGAACTGGTGTAGGGGGCGGGGTTTCAGATTTCTAGATCATTGGGACCTCTTCTGGGGCAGGTGGGACCTATACAAGAGAGATGGGTTACACCTTAACTACAAGGGGACCAATATACTTGCAGGGAGGTTTGCTAGTGTTATTGGGGAGGCTTTAAACTAGATTTGCAGAGGGATGGGAACCAGAGTGCCAGAGTAGATAGTGGAGAGGGGGTGAAAATAAGTGATAGTAATAGTTCATGCAAAATCACAAATAGAAGGGTTGTGTGTGGTGGTAATAATCTTCTGAGGTGTGTCTATTTCAATGCCAGGAGTATTGTGGGGGAGGCAGACGAGTTGAGGGCATGGATTGGCACATGGAATTACGACACTATAGCCATTAGTGAAACTTGGCTACAGGAGGGGCAGGACTGGCAGTCCAATGTTCCAGGGTTCTGATGTTTCAGACGTGATAGAGGCAGGGGGATAAAGGGTGGGGGCGTGGCATTCCTAGTCAGGGAAAATGTTGCAGCAGTGCTCAGGCAGGACAGATTAGAGAGCCTGTCTACAGAGGCTGTATGGGTGGAGCTGAGAAACAGGAAAGGTATGACCACATCAAGGGGGTTGTATTATAGACCACCCAATAGTCAGCGAGAATTGGAGGAATAAATCTGCAGAGAGATAGCAGACAACTGCCGGAAACAGAAGGTTGTGATAGTAGAGGATTTTAATTTTCCACATATAGATTGGGACTCCCATACTGTTAAAGGTCTAGACAGGGTGGAGTTTGTAAAATGTGTTCAGGAAAATTTTCTATATCAAAATATAGAGGCACCAAGTAGAGAGGATGCGATATTAGATTTCCTATTAGGAAATGAGTTAGGGCAAGTGACGGAACTGTGTGCAGGGGAACACTTTGGTTTCAGTGAGCATAACGCCATTAGTTTCAACTTGATCATGGATAAGGATAGATCTTGTCCTCAGGTTGAGGTTCTAAACTGGAAAAAGGCCAAATTTGAAGAAATGAGAAATGATCTAAAAGCGTGGATTGGGACAGGCTGTTCTCTGGCAAGGATGTGATTGGTAATTGGGAGGCCTTCAAAGGAGAACTTTCGAGACTGCAGCGTTTGTATTTCCCTGTCAGGATTAAAGGCAAAGTAAATAAGAATAAGAAACCTTGGTTCTCGAGGGATATTGCAGCTCTGACAAAGAAGAAGAGAGAGATGTATGACATGTATCGGCAACAGGGAACAAGTAAGATGCTTGAGGAGTATAAAAAGTGCAAGAAACTACTTAAGAAGGGAATCAGGAGAGATAAAAGAAGACATGAGGTTGCTTTAGCAGTCAAGGTGAAGGATAATCCCAAGAACTTCTACAGATATATTAAGAGCAAAAGGATAGTAAGGGATTAAATTGGTCCTCTTGAAGATCAGAGTGGTCGGCTTTGTGTGGAAACAAAAGAAAGGGGGAGATATTAAATGGGTTTTTTGCATCTGTATTTACAAAGGAAACTGGCATGGAGTCTACAGAAATATGGAAAACAAGTAGGGAGGTCATGGAACCTATACAGATTAAAGAGGAGGAGGTCCTTGCTGTCTTGAGGCAAATCAGAGTAAATAAATCCCCAGGACCGGACAGGGTATTCCCTCGGACCTTGAAGGAGACTATTGTTGAAATTGCAGGGGCACTGGCAGATATATTTAAAGTGTCGGTATCCACGGGTGAGGTACCGGATGTTGTTCCATTGTTTAAAAAAGGCTCAAAAAGTAATCCAGGAAATTACAGGCCTGTAAGTTTGACGTCAGTAGTAGGTAAATTATTGGAAGGAGTACTAAGAGATAGGATCTACAAATACTTGGATGGACAGAGACTTATTAGGAAGAGTCAACATGGCTTTGTGCGTGGTAGGTCATGTTTAACCAATCTATTAGAGTTTTTCAAGGAGGTTACCAGGAAAGAGGATGAAGGGAAGGCAGTGGATATTGTCTATATGGCCTTCAGTGAGGCCTTTGACAAGGTCTTGCATGGGAGGTTATTAGGAGGATTCAGTCGCTAGGTATAGACGGAGAGGTAGTAAATTGGATTAGACATTGGCTCAATGGAAGAAGTCAGCAAGTGGTAGTGGAGGATTGCTTCTCTGAGTGGAGGCCTGTGACCAGTGGGGTGCCACAGGGAACAGTCCATTGTTGTTTGTCATCTATATCAATGATCTGGATGATAATGTGGTAAATTGGATCAGTAAATTTGCTGATGATACAATGATTGGAGGAGTAGTGGACAGTGAGAAAGGTTTTCAAAGCCTGCAGAGGGATTTGGACCAGCTAGAAAAATGGGCTTAAAAAATAGCAGATGGAGTTTAATGCAGACAAGTGTGAGGTATTGCACTTTGGAAGGATAAACCAAGGTAGAACATACAAGGTAAATGGTAGGACACTGAAGAGTGCAGTAGAACAGAGGGATCTGGGAATACAGATATATAATTCCCTACAAGTAGCGTCACAGATAGATAGGGTTGTAAAAAAATGCTTTCGGAACATTGGCCTTTATAAATCAAAGTATTGAGTATAAGAGTTGAAATATTATGATGAGGTTGTATAAGACATTGGTGAGGCCGAACTTAGAGTATTGTGTGCAGCTTTGGTCACCTAATTACAGGAAGGATATTGATAAGATTGAAAGAGTGCAGAGAAGGTTTATAAGGATGTTGCCAGGACTTAAGAAACTGAGTTACAGAGAAAGATTGAATAGGTTAGGACTTCATTCCCTGGAGCATTGAAGAATGAGGTTTGATCGAGGTATATAAAATTATGATGGGTACAGATAGAATGAATGCAAGCAGGCTTTTTCCACTGAGGCTAGGGGAGAAAAAAACTAGAGGACATGGGTAAAAGGTGAAGGGGAAATAAGCTTAAAGGGAATATTAGGCGGGGGGGCTTCTTCACACAGAGAGAGATGGGAGTGTGGAATGAGCTGCCAGATGAAGTGGTAAATGCGAGCTTACTTTTAACCTCTAAGGAAAGCTTGGACAGGTACATGGATGAGAGGGGTGTGGAGGCATATGGTCCAAATGCAGGTCAGTAAGACTAGGAAGAGAAATGGTTCGGCACAGCCAAGAAGAGCCAAAAGGCCTGTTTCTGTGCTGTAATGTTCTATGGTTCTATGGAAACCGAAACATCTAGAGGAATCCCCTGCAGACATGGGAGAACGTAGAGACTCTGCACAGACAGTGATCCAAGTTGGGAATTGAACCCGGATCCCTGGTGCTGTGAGGCAGCAGTGCTTGCCACTGTGCCACACTGGACCAAAGGTCCATTATTAATGATTCAGTCATGAGATACTTAATGTTTCAAAAAGTATTCAAGTTTCAGTTTCAAAGCAAATGTGAAGAAAGACAAATGTGCAGTATTTCTCTCTGTGCGTATGGTATTTGTTGTTGTCATTAGTGAGGTATTCAATGTGGAGCTAGTCACCCAGCTGCCAGTGTTTATGGATTAGATTGATATTAGTTTAAACATTGTTTTGATTAGTGCTTGGGGAGTCTTTCCATTCCTTCACTACGGAAATCCAAATAATTCTTCAGCATTTTTGAGGCCACACCTCTGTCAGATTTCATGAACCTTGTCCGTTTAGATATGGCAGGCTGCCTCATGTAAGATGATGCAAAACCTTATAAATAACAAATAGACATTACTCAGCAGAACATTCCAAAAATATGTCTACAGATCAGACCAATTGCTAATTGTTTATCAATTCAACAAAACCAGAGGCTGATCAAGCTGAGGTTACAAAGGTACATAAATTATACTGACAGAGCTAAAGCAAAATCCCACCAAACAAAAGAACATGAAAAAAGGGCAGGAAGAGGCCTTCAGCCTGTCTACTGTTCTTATGATCATGCCTGATCTTCCACATCAGTACCACCTTCTACAATATCCCTCTTATACTTTAATTCTATATTATCCAAAAATCTTCAATCTGTATCCTGAATATAGTCAAAAACAGCATTCATAATCCTCTGGATTAGAGAATTCCTAAGAACCAGAGTTTGAGAGTGAAAAAAATTCCCCTCATCTCAGTCCAGAATGGCCAATCTCCTTATTAAGAGATTGTGAGCCTATGTTCTAAATTCACCAGCCAGAAGGAAACATTCTCCCAGCATCTAGCCTGTTACGGCCACTTATGAATTGAATATGTATCAATGGGAACACGCATAAACATATGGTTTTGTTCCCCAACACTCTAATCTCAATGCAGGAACTCTGAAACAGTCTTCAATATTTCATTAAGATGGTGAGACCTGCAACCAATACGCACCATAAACAAGGTGAGGCCAGAGCATTGCACACCAAGAGCAATGATCATTAACACAGGGAGACCTCTACCCCAATATCCATCATCATTAACACAGTGAGACCTGTACCCAAATACCCATCATCACTAACATGGTGAGACCTGTACCCCAATACCTATCATCATTAACACAGTGAGACCTGCAACCCAATACCCTTTATCAATGACATGGTTAGATCTATACCCCATGCCAATCATCATTAACACAGTAAGACCTATATCCCTATATGCATCATCATTAACACTGAGA
Source organism: Carcharhinus amblyrhynchos (assembly GCF_965287045.1). Lineage (NCBI taxonomy): Eukaryota > Metazoa > Chordata > Chondrichthyes > Carcharhiniformes > Carcharhinidae > Carcharhinus > Carcharhinus amblyrhynchos. The sequence continues at coordinate 67,415,135 of NC_137326.1, forward strand.
CCTGTACCCAGATACATATCATCATTAAGATGGTCAGACCTGTACCCCAACACCCATCATCACTAACACAGTGAGTAAAGTACCCAATATCCATCATCATTAACACAGTGAGACCTGTATCTCAATACCTATCATCATTAACATGGTCAGACCTGTACCCCAATACTAATCATCATTAACATAGTGAGACCTGTACCCTTTATTCATCATCATTGACACTGTGAGATCCGTACCCAAATACAATCATCATTAAGAGAGAGAGCGAGACCTGTATCGCAGTATTCACCTTCATTAGCACAGTGATACCTGTACCCCATACCTATCATCATTAACACAGTGAGACTTGTACCCCAATACTCATCATCACTAACACAGTAAGACTTCAAGCCAATAAACATCATCGTTACCAAATGAGACCTGTACGCCAACACCCATCATTTACACTGAGAGACCTGTACCCCAATAGCCATTATCACTAACACAGTGTGACCTGTACCTCAATACCCATCATTGTTAACACAATGAGACTTGCACATCAATACCCATCATCATTAACATAGCGAGAATTGTACTGCAATAGACATCATCAGAAACACAGTGAGGCTTATACCCCAATGCCCATTAACACAGTGAGACCTGTACCCCAATACTAATCATATTAACACACTGAAATCTGTACCCCAATACTGATCATCATCAACACAGTGAACTGGTACCCCTATAACCATGATCATTAATGGAGTGAGTCCAGTACCAGAACACCCATAATCATTAAGATAGTAGAACTGTACCCAAAACTCATCATTAATATAGTGAGACCTGCACCCCTATAACCATGATCATTAACACTGTGAGACCTGTAGCCCAATACACATTATCAGTAATACAGTGAGACCTGTACCCCAATACCCATCATCATTAACACAGTGAAACCTATATCCCAATACCCATCATCATTAACACACTGAAATCTGTACCCCAATACCCATCATCATTAACACAGTGAAACCTATAGCCCAATACCCATCATTATTAACACACTGAAATCTGTACCCCAATACTGATCATCGTCAACACAGTGAACTGGTACCCCTATAACCATGATCATTAATGGAGTGAGTCCAGTACCAGAACACCCATAATCATTAAGATAGTAGAACTGTACCCCAAACCCATCATTATTAATGCAATGGATCTGTGCCACAATAATATCTTAATTAACACAGTGAGGTCTGTACCCAATACCCATCATCATCAACACATTCAGATCTGTCCTCCTGTAGCCATGATCATTAACACAATGCGACCCGTATCCCAAGACCCATCATTAACAGAGTGAGACATGTACCCCAATAGCCATCATCACTAACACAGTGAGAAATGTACCCAAATAACCATGATCATAACACAGTGAGACCTGTAGCCCAATAGCCACCATCATTAACAGTGAGACCTGTACCCTAATACCCATTATCATTAACACAGTGAGACCTGTAGCCCAATACTGATCATCATTAACACAGTGAGACTTGTACCTCAATACCCATCATCATTAACACAGTGAGATTTATACCCTAATACCCATCATTAAAAGTGAGACTTGCACACCAATACCCATCATCATTAACACAGCGAGACCTATACCCTTATAACCATGATCACTAACGGAGTGAGACCAGTAATCCAAAAGCCATCATCATGATCACAGTGAGACCTGTAACCCAATACCAATCATCCTTAACACAGTGAGACCTTTACCCTGACTATCAGGTGAGTGGGATTTCAGTTCAAAAACAGGGCATATACCGTGGTCACAGGCATTCGGCCTCTGATTTTCATGTAAGTGTTTTCCAAGGCGGCCTTCGCGACACACAACAATGCAGAGTCGCTGAGCAGAGAGTGATAGCCAAGTTCCGCACACGTGAGGATGGTCTTAACCAGGATCTTTAGTTCATGTCACATTATCCTCAACTCCCATGACTTGCTTGGGCTTGCAAAATCTCACTAACTGTCCTGGCTGGAGACAATACACATCTGTTTAACCTGTGCTAACCCTCTCTCCACTCACATTGTCTGTACCTTTAAGACTTGATTACCTGTAAAGACTTGCATTCCAACCATTATTCTGTAAATTGAGCTTGTGTCTTTATATGCCCTGTTTGTGAACTGAAATCCCACTCACCTGATGAAGGACCAGCGCTCCAAAAGCTAGTGACTTTTGCTACTATATAAACCTGTTGGACTTTAACCTGGTGTTGTGAGACTTCTTACCAGATCATTAGCACACCCTACTGTACCCCAATACCCATCAGCATTAACACAGTGAGACCTGTACCCCAATACCCATCATTATTCACACTGTGAGCAGGAAGATTCTCTTCTGTGTTGTGGTCAATATTTATCTGCCAGTCACCATCAAAAAGGCATTCATTATCACATTGTTGTGTGTGAGAAGCTGGCTTGTGTAGATTGGTTACTGAGTGTCCTACATCACAATCACTATATTGCAAATGTATTTCACTGGATGTGAAGTGCATTTTCACATCCTGAAATAGTCAAGGACATCATGTAAATTGAAGCCTTCTTACAACTGATACATCACTTCCTCAGTTTTGCAGTCTCTGTGATGAAGCCAACATACCATTTTTGCTTACAGTGTCTGTGGATTACTTTACTGAGCTACTTTGCTCTACAGCACCATGTTCCATTATTTGTTATCAAACACTTTCCCTTTCTCTTTTGCCCCCAGTCTCCTTGTATCCATTGTTTCAGTCTTCCTGTCTCTGACAATAGGTGCAATGTAGTCTACACTACAAGTTTAGATGTCCCAGTACTGAGTCCACTACCTCATTCCCACTCTACTAGCTCTTTGATTTCAAAGAAGGGTAAGGTGCTCTTTCAGAGAGTTGGTGCAGACTTAATGGGCCAAATGCACTGAAGGGATCCTATGATTCAATAATCTATTGGTGCTTATAACACTATTGCTCACTCTGTCTGAGTCCTTGGATCAACCCATGGTTGAGAGGTTCAAGTTTCTAACGTCCAGATCACCAATACCTGTCCCAGTCCCTCTACACCAACACTATGGTTATGAAAACCCACCAATGCCATTACTTTCTCAGGAGGCTAAGAAATTTTGGCATGCCAGCTATGACTGTCACCAACTTTTACAGATGCAGCATAGAAAGCATTCTTTCTGGTTGCATCATGGCTTGGTGTGACTCCTGCTCTGCCAAAGAGCACAAAAAATGACAATGGTCATGAGTGAAGCTCAGTCCATGATGCAAACCAGCCTCCCATCCATTCACTGTCTATACTTCCCGCTGCCACAAAAAAGCAGCCAGCATAATCAAGGACCCACACAGTCCAGACATTCTCTCTTCCACCTTCTCCGTTCGGGTAAAACATACAAAATTCTGAGGACACATACCAACTAACTCAAGAGCAGCTTCTTTCCTGCTGCCATCAGACTTTTGAAAAGACCTACCGCGTATTAAGTTCATCTTTCTCTATACCCTAGTTATGACTGTAACACTATATTCTGCATTCCCTCCTTCTCTATGTAAGGTATGCTTTGTCGGTATAGCATGCAAGAGACAATACTTTTCACTTTATATTAGTATACATGGTCCATAGTACCAGCAGCTGACTGTGAATGATTATTGTGACAATAAATCATTGTTGGCTCAATACAACTCCTTGGGCTCTCCATTTTCCATACAAACACCTCCAGCAGTGTGTTCTTCCAATAACTCCTGATCTCACGTGCCCCTGCACTTGTCTCTAACGTGAATATTAGTTTATGAAAGCTACAAGTTGATTCCACTAAACCTACATCATCCCAACATGTTGCACTTTGTCCTATTTTCTCATCTCTGTTCACTACCAGCATGTATTAGCATTATCTTTACCCCAACAATAGATTCAGAATTAATCCATGTCTAGTCATGGGTGGCATGGTAGCACAGTCGTTAGCACTGCTGCTTCATTGCCCCAGTGACCTGGGTTCGATTCCCGGCTTGGGTCACTGTGTGTGTGGAGTTTGCACATTCTCTTTGTGTCTGCGTGGTTTCCTCTAGGTGCTCCGGTTTCTTCCCACAGTCCAAAGATGTGCGGGTGGGATTATAGTTGGTGCAAACTCGATGGGCCAAATGGCCTCTTTCTGCACTGTAGCATTTCTATGAATCTTTGACCTTGTCAGCCCAATGGCTTCCTCCAGAGGAAATGCAGCAAAATGCTAAAGTGAGCTTCTGAGGTACACCAGACAACGCTTAATATAGAGTTTACCAGCAAATAAAAACCATCATTTTATAAGGGAAAGGCTGCTTCCACTGACCTCCAACTCCCAAATAAGTCAGAACGTTTCTCACTTATTTAAAGGTACTGAATCTTTATACATCTGATCTACAAGGAGCAGGGATGTCAGAAAGCTTCGAGGCCCCGATACAGATGGGCGTGCAATCATACCAACGTGTTTCACAATGGTAGATATGCGATGTGAACCTGCTGACCTTCATTTTTCTCCTCAATTTGAGGACTGTTCACCTATCTTGTTTTGGGCAGCACTCATGGTATATACAGTGCTAGGCTTCACTATCAGTGCCACATTAGTTTCAGAGAGGCTAGCATGAAAGTTTCAACCCACCAGGCCAGTGGTAAGGTGGGGGTGTCTGCTCAATGGCTACAGCACGAGGGTTGGTTTAGGGAAAGAGAGATGAATCCCAGGGGGTGTGTTTGGGATACATGGCATTCAGAGCTGAGGTGAACACAGGACATAGACACCTCAGAATGTCCCTGGACAAACCAATGGATATCCACCGCAAGAATAATGGCATCAAAGGATACAGAAGAGGACTGAGAGAGGTCCATGAAGTAAAGGTTATCTTCCTCAGCAATGAAGCATTGTTAGGGTTCGAGACTCACACAGGGAGGGTCTAAGCTGATCTGGTTGTGAGAGCTCACCATCACTCTACCCACCATGAGAACAAACTACAGCTGTTGGACCAGCACCCAGTGGGTACCTTGGACTGCACTTGGTGGGGTGGGGCGGCGGTGGGGGGTTTGCGATTAAAGGAGCATCCAATTGAAATGTGCATTCTCACATAAGCACACAGGCACAGCTGAGAGATTTAGTCATTTCCCAATGGCATTGTTTCACATGGCTGATTCCCTGCAATGCTGCTCATTCATGCAGCACTAATTAACCAATCTGATTTGTGTCCTTGCACAGGATATTTTGCTCGTGCTATTGGGAGGAGCTTAAACAAATTCAGCAGGGGGAGGAGACACAGATTATTAACAGAATAAGGGTACAGCATCATGCAGTGAACCAATCAAATCAGGGAGCATACAGCTGTATTAAGATTCAAGGGAGAAAAACAAGACTGGATGTCCTCTAGTGCTGAGGTATTGCGGATAAAATGGATAAGTTAAGGGCAATGATTGACATGTGGATATAGTTGCCATTGCAGAGGCGTGGTTGACAGAGGGGCAGGATTGGCACCTCAACATCCCAGGATATAGAATGTTTCGGCGAGAGAAAGGAGGAGGATACATTGCATTACTAGTTAAAAAGTCAATTACTTCAGTAAGGAGAGATGTTATCTTGGAAGGAGCATTGAACCAAGTTTTGTTCATAGAGCTTATGGATAAAAAAGGGGCTGCCACATTGTTAAGTGTTCATTATAGAACTCCAGATGGTCATCAGGAAATCGAGGGGCAAATATGTGCACAATTCACAGAGACGTATAAAAATAACAACAATAGGGTAATTATAGTAGGTGATTTCAATTTTCCCAACATTAAGAGGCTAGAGAAAGTGTTAAAGGTTTGGATGGAGTGGATTTCTTGGAATATGCACAGAGGAGGTTTCTAGGCTAAAATGTAGAGGGTACGACAAGGAACAGAGCAGTCCTGCACCTAATTATAGGGAATGAAGTCAGAGAGGTAGTTGAGGTTGTGGTGGGGGAGAATTTTAATGATAGCCATGACAACATGGTGCAATTTAAGCTTGTATGGACAATGAAGTACATAATTCGCAGAAGAGTGTTTTGGATTGGGGGGGAGAACAAATTTTATTAAAATAAGACAGGATCTGGTCAAGGTAGGCTGAGAACAGCTACTAATGGGGAAATGATGTGCATTCAGAAGAAAGTTGGGACATACAAGCACAGCACAGGAAGGAGTAACAAGCCCAGAGAAACATGGCTGACCAGTAATATTCAGGATATGATGAGAAGAAAAAGAAGGGCTTTTAGCAGGTTCAGGGGGAGAAAATCAGTGGAGGTATTAGTGCACTACAGAAAGGGTGGAACTTAAGAAAACAATTAGAAGAGCAAAGAAGGTATATGAGAAAGCTCTGGCTGCTAAAAGTAGGGAAAATCACAAGATATTCTTTAAGTATATCAATGGGAAGAGGATAACCAGGGAAAGAATAGGGTCTATTAGGCACCAAGGAGGCAATCTGTGATAGAGCCAGAAGATATTGGTAGCATGTTAAATGAAAACTTCATCCACATGGTAAGTAACATACGCATCACAGAAATTCCAGACAATGACCATCACCAATAAGAGATACTTAACCACCACACCTTAACATTCAATGGTATTACCATCACTGAATCCCCCCACCGTCAACACCCTTGGAGTTACCATTGACAGAAACTCAACTGGACTAGCTACATAAACACAATGGCTACATGAACAAATCAGAGGCTAGGAATACTGTGGCGAGTAATTTACCTCCTGGCTCCCCAAAGCCTGTCTGCCACCTACAAGGCACAAGTCAGGAGTGTGATGGAATACTCCCCACTTGCCTGGATGGGTGCAGCTCCAACAACACTCAAGAAGCTTGACACCATCCAGGACGAAGCAATCGGCTTGATTGGCATTACATCCACTCCCTCCAATACCAACATTCAGTACACACTGCTATTACTATCTACAGAATGCACTGCAGCCTTTCACCAAAGGTCCTTAGACATCACCTTCCAAAGACCATGACCACTTCCATCAAGAAGGACAAGGGAAGCAGATACATGGGAACACAGCTATCTGCTAGCTCCCCTCCAAGCCACTCACCATCCCGACTTGGAAACATATTGCCATTCCTTCGCAGCTGCTGGGTCAAAATCCTGGAATTCCCTCTCTAATTGCCCTGGGGGTCAACCCACGGCATGTGGACTGCAGCATTTCAAGAAGGGAGCTCACTGGTACCTTCGCAAGGGCAGTGAGCGATGGGCAATAAATGTTGGCCAACCAGAGACAATTATGTCCCACGAATGAATAAAAAGTAGAGAATGGGGATTAAGGTATCAAATTCAGAGAAAGAGATTGTGAGGTTCTTGAGCAAATTGCCAAATTGTTGACAGGCTTAAAAGTGGACAAATCTTCAGATCCGGATGAATTATGTCCCATGCTCCGGGGAAAGGCAAGTGAGATTGCAGGGGCTCTGACCCATATTTTCAATTCCTGTCTTGCTTTGGGAGAGGTATCAGAGGACTAGAGAACAGCTAATGTGGTTCCGCTATTTAAGAAGGGTTGCAGAGATGCGCCAGTGAACTCCAGACCAGTGACTCTCACATCAGTGGTAGGGAAACTATTGGAGAAACTTTTGAAGGAGAGAATCTATCTCTACTTGGAGAGGCCAGGCTTGATCAGGGATAGTCAGCATGGCTTTGTCAGAGGGAGGTCATGCCTAACAAATTTGATTGACGCTTTGAGGAGGTGACCAGGTGTATAGATGAGGGTAGTGCAATTGATGTAGTTTATATAGATTTCAGCAAAGCCTTTACAAGTTTCTTTACATGGGATACTGGGTAATTTGATAAGATGGATTCAAAGTTGGTGGAGTTGTCAGAGACTGAGGGTGTGGAGATGGTAGCATAATGGTAATGTTACAAGATTAGTAAATCAGAAGCTCAGCCTAATGCTACTGTGTACAGTTCTGGTCACCCTATTAATGAAAGGATATTATTAAACTAGAAAGAGTGCAGAAAAGATTTATTAGGATGCTACCGGGACTTGATGATTTGAGTTATAAGGAGCGCTGGATAGATTGGGAATTTTTTTTCTGAAGCATAGAAGGCTGAGGGGTGATCTTACAGAGGTCTATAAAATAACTAGGACCACAGATCAGCTAGATAGTCAATATCCTTTCCCAAAGATAGGTGAGTCTGAAACTAGGGGACATTTGTTTAAGATGAGGGGGGGAGAGATACAAAAAAGTCCAGAGGGGCAATTTTTCTCACACAGAGGGTGGTGAGTGTCTGGAACAAGCTGCCAGAGGCAGTAGGAAAGGCGGGTACAATTTTGTATTTTAAAAAGCGTTTAGACGGTTACGTGGGTAAGATGGGTAGAGAGGGATTTGGACCAAATGTGGACAATTGGGATAGCTTAGGGGTTTAACAAAAAAGGGCAGCATGGACAAGTTGGACTGAAGGGCCTGTTTCCATGCTGTAAACCTCTATGACTCTATGACAGAAGGCTGCTTATTCTATGAATCTTCTATGATTCGAGTGACTGGAAGCTAATGTCCAGTGAGATACCACAAGGGTCCCCTAATATTCGTCATTTATATAAAAAACACAGAGAACCAGTCCAAAGATGTGCAGGTTAGGTTGATTGGCCATGCTAAAATTCCCCTAGTGTCCTGAGATGCATAGGTTAGAGGGATTAGCAAGTAATTATGTAGAGAAATGGGGTAGGGCCTGGGTGGGATTGTGGTCGGTGCAGACTCGATGGGCTGAATGGCCTCTTTCTGTATTGTAGAGATTTTAAGTCTAAGTCATTCATTCTAACCATTTGGGGATTGGATTTGTAAGTTACAGATGACAAAATGATTGGCCAAGTGGTTACCAGTGAGGTTGAGGGTCTTGGATTACAAGAAGATAGAGACAGGATGGTGAAGTAGGCAGGTAAGTGACAGATGAAATTTGACCCTGAAAAGTGAGAGGTGATACAGTTTGAAAGTAGTAATTTGACAAGGAAATAGTCAATGAATGCCATGACACTAGGAAGTTCTGTGGAACAAAGGGATCTTGGCATGTTTGTCAATAGATCTCTGAAGGCGGCAGAAGGGCATATTAGTAGCGTGGTGATAAAGGCATATGGAATATTTGACTTTATCAATTGAGGCATAGATTACAAAAGCAGAGAAGTCATTTGGAGTTGTATAGAACTTTGGTGAGGCATAGCTAGAGTAATGTGAGAATTCTAGTCATCACATTATGAGAAGGATGTGATGGAGATGATGCGGAAGAGATTCACCAGGATGCTGTCTGGGATGGAAATAAGTTATGAAGAAAGGTTGGATAAGCTTGGGTTGTTTTCGATGCAGCTAAGAAGACTGATGGATGACCTTATTGAGGTGGACAAGATTATGAGGGACATGGACAAAGTGGATAAGGAGCAGCTGTTCTTCTTAGTTGAAGGGTCAGTCACCAGGGCACATTGGTTCAAGGCAAAAGGCAGGAGCTTAAGGGAGTTGTGAGGAGAAAGATTGGTCACGATTTTCTCATTGTGACCCATAATTTTTCTGCCGGGTCAGGCTGGGAGATATGCCTATCGGCCATTTCACAAGTTCCTGACAGTTTTTACGACCCACACACATCTCCCAGGCAAAGAAGAATGGTGCTGCCAGGAACTTATTGAAAATTGGCAGGCCACTGTTTACCATGAGTTTACATATCTTTGCAAGTCATTATTGGAATCCTCACAGCAATCTCCACCCACATCTGTGTCTCCCTTTGTTGGCGTAATATAATTTTCACATGAATCAGAGTAAAGTTGCAATCTGGGGTGGAAGTCTTGAACTGGCATGAGGAGGTAAGTGATGCTAGCAGAGCACAGGGGATGTCGCAGGCAATCCCTGGAGATACCTGGTGACCACCTGCTGCCTTCAGGTTCTGGCCCATTGATGAGTCGGGGCAGGGGGATGGTTGGGGGGCTTCCATTTCCTCACAGCTCCCTGAGTGAGGTTTCATTAGGGCGTCCTGCTCCCCCAACCCCCTCTCCAAGCAGCACTGAAGCGCACTCTGAGAGGCAGCGTCAAATGCTGCCATTTCCCCACCTCCACTCCCTCTCCAAGCAACGCTGAAACGCACTGTGAGAGGCAGCGTCGAGTGCTCCCGCTTCCCCTAACCTCCTCCAAGCATGCATTGAAATGCACCGTAGCACACTGAGAGGCAGCGTTGAGTACTCCCGCTCGCCATGTCCCCACTCCCACTCCAATCAGCACTGAAGTGCACTGTGAGAGGCAGCATCGAGTAACCCCACTCACCCCCTCTTCAGGCAGCACTGAAGCGCACAGTGGGTATCAGCCTTGAGGGTTTCCGCTTTCTCTCCCCCCTCTGCAGCACTTTGCAGTGGCGTTGTCTTTCTGCGGGGTGTGGTCAGGGACTTAGCTGGTGTTCTACTGTTGGTGTTCCAGGGTGGGGGAGGAGTGCACCGTGTGCTGACTGAGCAGCTGCTGCTACGGGCCAGGATGCAGAGGTTCAGACATGGACTGCGTGGAATCTGCTGCACACATCTGCTGCTTTGCCGTCTGTCCCTGCCTGGTGACACAGGCCAGCAACACATGCCTGTAACAGATGCTGCGGTTGCACACATAGCAATGTCTCAAGGGTGCGCATTGCCCACGGCTGCACACTGACCTGCATATCCTGTGCCAGCAATTGTCATGATGGGAAACTCACACAAGCCGAATGGGCCATGAATAGCACCATGGATTGTGTGGGGTTGCCAGCTCCCACAAGTGGGGATGCTGGTCTAAGTGAGGGATTGGGGTGGTGCTGGGTCTATGCAACTAATGATAATAATCCATCATCCTATGCTCTTTCCAAACCCTACTGTGCAGATGGATGATGGGTTGCTTGATCTGGAGCTGGCCATATTGGTGGCAGCAGGGGCGGAGGAGTAGGAGGAGATGGCAGCGCAGGAGGTGGCAGGTGTGGAGAGACCACCGCAAGAACAGCCACCACCAGACCGTCAAGAAGGAGGGCACAGGTTGACACTGAGGGCTAGGAGGTGGGTGAGCAGTCTCCTGAGAGGGTGCACAGAAGGCCAAGGGTGCTGAGGCCAAGGAGGTACAGGCCCTGCAATTCCTGCGAGGCCCTCTTGGAGGAGATGTGCTATCGCCGGCTGTGCCTGGCCAAGACCATGGCGTGTTATATTTGTGAAGTGTTCTCTCCCCTGGCACCCTGGGGGAGCGGCAGCCACCCACAGCCAGCAGTGTCTTCCACATGCCCCTGACATCCATGGCCATCAAATGCTGTGCCTCCTGGATGCCAGAAACACACATAGTGTCTCCAGCGTGGTCTGGATCCTGTCACCCATGAGGACAGACCCCTGAGCCAGACTTTTTACTGCGGTCACCATCCTTGCAGGCCTTGTTGGCCTGGGTCTCACACTGTGTTAGCACCACCTCCTGTAACAGTAAAACAGCATTCTGTTAAACTCCCCTAAACAGCCTCGCAGTCGCAGCATGGTTGCTGACAGCCCTTCCACAACTCCCCGCATTTCCTGAGGCATCTCCACCAGCCTTGAGAGGAACAAACCCGGGGGCCCAGCAGCTGGCTTGGGGGACGACTGAATCCTGGCCTCCGGCAATGTGTCCGAACCATCGGATGTGCCCACCTTCACCCAATGTGCATCATTGGCTGTGGCGTGCCCACCAGTTCATGACCAGAAACTTCAACACTGATGGTGTCCACCATGGTTCACGTCTCTGTGTTGGTGGATTGTGTGGTACATGCTGGTGCCACTTCAGTGGTGCTGCCCCCTGCAGGATTCCTCAGTGCCACCCTTCGAGGTGTCATCCGTGGGGTTGTGCGCAGTTTGCTCCAGGGCAATGGGGGCTGTGTCAACACCTGAAGGGCCAGGCTCCTCTGGGTCAAGAGCTATAAAAAAGAGCCCACATTAGGGGGAGGGAGGCAAAACATTCCATTCAGCATCACACTCATTTAGAGGAGGACCGAGGTTGAGAGTGTGCTTCAGTCACTTGCACGCTGTATGCCAACCAGGCTGTCGGTGACCATTTGGGATGTCCCACCACCCCCTGCCAGTTCCATAGCACACTCCTCGATGCTGCCGCAGGTCAGGCACACCACCACCGGTATATCATTCCCCATGTGTTGCAGATTTTCTTTTCCTGTGGGAACGTAAGGTGAATAGCAAGCATTAACATACTGCAGTGCATGGTGCACTATGCATGCCTGTGTCTCGGGGTGGTGCTGACTGTTTCGCGGAAGGGTGCTCGTTGAGGGGTGAAGGGAAGGGGTTAGATTCTTTTTCTGGGGAAAGGATAAGTTGTTTCATGGCCTTCAGGTATCTAAGCAGGGTTGGGGATCCATGCCAAGCATTTGCGCGTTTCCAAGAGGGATGTTCACTCACCCTTGCTGATCGCAGAAGGTCATACATTTTTTTGCAGCACTGCCTGCCAGAGCTTGGTATCAGGCTCCTGGCATTCACCACTTCTGCCATCTCCTTCCACAATGCCGTGGCAGATGCACCCCTTGGGTTGGGGCCTGGCCAGGGAACAGATGATCACACCTCTCCTCCACAGCATGTAACTGGTGCTCCTGCTTTGCCTCTGGTAACTGGATTATAAGCAACATCTTTGTGGTGTGACTGGCTGTGTGTCCATTCCTGCAGCTTCTATACAGCTCTGGCTTATTAGGGTTTTTTTTTACTGTGAGTATGTTATTACAAAACAAATACATATATTCAAAGAACGAATATGAAAGATACATTACCAATGGCTAACACCATCCATTTATCAATAAACGACAATTACTACCTTCTATTTAGGCAGGGTTCATTGTCGGTTATAGTTTTCCAGGACATTGCCCTCGAAATACACCTCAATTTACAAATCTACAAACATTAGTACAACACAGCAAACTTACACAACAAAAATAAACATTGAAGCATATCCATTGTCTCCAGGGCACTGCCTCAGGGGATTTTCCTCTGCCAAGGGATGCAACGCTCCAGGTACTTATGTCCGGTTACAGATTACGGATGTTCAGCCGGAGGGGTGGGGGTGGGAGAAAGAGGGGAGACCATCCCAGATCCACTCTGTCTGGACCCTCCCTTCTGGATTTTTGGCTGGGGTGGTGGGGGAGGCTATTGCCACAAATAATGCAAAGGAAAAGGGGGGTGGGGAAAGATAACCAACCAATTAATACTATATGAAACGGTAACAGTCTATTAACAACCATAAAATCTTTGGACATTCCGGAGGCTTCTCCATCCAGAGCTTCGCCTGTCAACATTATACCTTCTGAAGTTTATAAAGTTCATCTATATTCTTCCAAAGTCCACCCCTCTGGGTCAGATCTTCCGAAATTCCGCCTCTGAGGCTGCACTTTTTGGGATTACACTTTCCGGGGCTAAACCTTCCTGAACTACAGTTTCCGAATCACTCTTTCCTGGCTTGGGTCTTCCAGGGTTGCACCTTCCTGGACCACACCTTTCAGGGCACGTGAGTCTCAGCTGGAACATCGTGTCAACAAGTCCCAGCTGGGACAGAAGTTCATATACAAGTCTCAAAAAAATGGAAATGGAAAACAGTCTTTGTCTCTCAAACAGGAATCAAAGGAAGGCTTAAGGGAGGAAATTGACTGAGGCCTAGGGATGCCTTTGACTCTGCTTCACGGAGCATGCAGGCAGAGGAAACAATGGAGATAGGGCTGGAAACACAGAGCTAGAAACATAGGTCCCAGACTTTAGACTCCAGGCCACAGCAACAGCACTCAGCACCAACACTCTTTTTCCTGGTGGAAAATTTGGAAGCGAGCATGGAGGTGTGAGACGTGAAAGTGATGAGATGATTGACTGTTGGAGTGGATGATATCATTCATCCTCTTTCTGCACTGGATGGCTGAGCAGCATTTGCATTGCCCACTACAGCCACTGCCTCCAGAACAGATGTGTGACATTACTACCCCTCCTGCAGCCAAAATGGGAGTAGAGGACATTGTGATGAGTCTCCCAGCTGGTCAAGTGAGGCATCGTTAAACTTGGGAACATAACTGTTCAGTGAAAAACTCTTCACTGGAGCTGTTCTGGTTTGTGAGCATTGAGAACTGTGCGCGTTATGACTGTGTAAGTACGGCGTCCTCAGTGAGGAAGTGGTGAGGTCATGTTGAGGCAGGCAAACCAGAAGATGCCCATCCATGACCCAGCGGGTTTCACATCTTAACATAATTTATGACGTGAGATGGAAACAACAGGATGAAAAAATCCACTATTGTGGCCCATAGGAAGAGCACTGATTTTCACACCCACTACCACACTTCATGGGCATTTCCACCTTATGGATTTAACTATCTACATTATGTTTCTATAACTCCCTTTTTGCAACTTCAGATTCCTCACAACTCTTGCTCCTATTCTTCTCCCTTTCCAAGTCATAATTATGAAGGATTTAATTGCCACAGTATTCTCAGTCCTTAGGGAAGTTATGATGCTCTCCATTTGTGTTCAGGGACATCATTACTCGCAGAATGGGTCAGCAATTTAGAGGCCTTGTTGGGGAAGAGAGTTGTTCAGAGTTCATGATAACTGAACTGCAAGGACAACAAAGACTTCTCAGATAGACTGATGGGCATTGACCTTTGGACTCTGGGACGAGAAGAGAATTCAGGACTCTGAGGAACTTGATGCTTCCTCAAAGCACACAGGAAAATAAGTTCAGGAGAGGAATAATCTTCAACTCCAGGGAAAACATCACAGCCATATCATTGACTGTTGTATCAAAGACTGAAAAGGTATTGAAGATCTGAGATTTCAAAAAACTTAAACAACAAAGAAAAAACACAAAAGATAAACCTTTCAGGAAAAGATGAAGAGATAATTTTCCAATGATATTTCGGCTGGATTGTATACTTTTGTGATAAGAGAACATAAGAACATAAGAAATAGGAGCAGGAATAGGCCATCTAGCCCTTCGAGCCTGCCCCGCCATTCAATAAGATCATGGCTGATCTGTCGTGGCTCAGTTCCACATTCCCGCCCTCTCCCCATAACCCTTAATCCCCTCGCTTATCAAAAACCTATCAACCCGCGTCTTAAAAATATTTAGCGAGGCAGCCTCCACCACTTCAACGGGCAGAGAATTCCAGAGATTCACCACCCTTTGAGTGAAGAAGTTCCTCCTCAACTCTGTTCTAAACCGCCCCCCTCCTTTATCTTGAGGCTGTGCACCCTAGTCCTACTGTCCTTTCTGAGTGGGAAGAGTCTCTCCACCTCTATCCTATCCATCCCATTCATCATCTTATATGTCTCAATGAGATCTCCCCTCATTCTTCTAAACTCTAACGAGTACAAGCCTAGTTTATTTAGCCTCTCCTCATAGCTCAACCCCCTCAACTCTGGTATCAGCCTAGTAAACCTCCTCTGCACTCCCTCCAAGGCCAAAATATCCTTGCGTAAGTGCGGCGACCAAAACTGCACACAGTACTCCAGCTGCGGCCTCACCAATGCCCTATACAGCCACAGCAAGACCTTCCTACTTTTATATTCAATCCCCCTCGCTATGAAGGCCAGCATCCCATTTGCCTTCCTGACCACCTGCTGCACCTGCAAGCTGGGTTTTTGCAACTCATGCACAAGGACCCCGAGGTCCCTCTGCACCGTCGCCTGCTGAAGTTTTTCGCCACGTAAGTAATAGTCCTTCCTACCATTATTCCTACCAAAGTGGACCACCTCGCACTTGCCAACATTAAATTCCATTTGCCAGTTCCTGGCCCATTCGCCCAGCCTAGCTAGATCCTTCTGCAGACTCTCCACACCCTCCGCGCAATTTGCCGTTCCACCAATCTTGGTGTCATCAGCAAATTTCAACACCATACACTCGGTTCCCTCCTCCAGATCATCTATATAAATGGTAAATAGCTGAGGCCCCAGCACCGACCCCTGGGGCACTCCACTAGTCACCAAGAGCCACTTCATTCTGTGTGAGACTCTTCACGATGGACAATAGAAAGAATTGGAGACAAGACAACAATGGGATGAATTTCAATGACAAGATGCAGATGAATTTCTTGTAGAATAATATCTTGGAGCTAAGATTTCTGTACAGAATTCTGCAGTTTGCTTAACAATTTTGTTTAACATTAGAAATGTGAATTTTTAGCAGAGTAACATTAACTGGATAAATGATCCTAATAATGTTTCCTACAATAATGTTTCCAATTCATTCTTCCTGCCTTCTCCATATAAACTGAAAATTCCTTAAGCCATTTTCTTTTATTTGAAATCTCTCCTCTTACTTCATCTTGCCAACCGATTCACTCAATATCCTGTTTGAAATGGCAGCCCAACTGTTAAACACTGCCTCCTGCTCTTAATCCATCTCAGCTTCTACACTCAGCAGAAAGCTATGATGCAATAAGAATGATAAGAATATCACCTTTGCCCTCCTGTCTTTCTAGGAATCTAGCCTGAATATTTGGCCTGTTTGGTATCTCATCAGCCAGCCATTTTTCTCCTCCTGATAAGACTGCAGTTTTTCACAATCAATTGCACTGATTGCTGGGAAAGAGCAAAGATATTTGAACAAATACATCAGAAATTCAGCCAGCCTTCTGATTCAAAATTTCACCTCAGGCTCCAAATATGTACTTGAACATGACAACTGTGGGAAAGGATTTGAGGCTTGAGGTTCAACATTTTTTCCAAGTGAATCAAGTGAGTGACACAATGCAAGACGAGACAGGAATTGTTCAATGAATGAGTCCAACTGGGAAAATCTGACATCTTGCATTCTGATATTATTACATTTGTATACATGGCACAACGTGAGGAAAATTTATTCTTAGGGTTTCAGTTTGGAGAGTCTCTGTTATGTAAAAATGTTATCACATGGGCAATATATAGGAATCACCACTAGTTCTTCTGTGAGACTCATTTGCACATTGATTGAGCCAAAAGTTAATTTAACTTGAGGATTTATGACTGAATTACTTCTTTTCTCTATATTCATTCATGGGATAAGGATGTTGCTGGCACAGTCAGCATTTATTGTCCATTTCTTAATGTCCCTGAACTGAGTGCTTGCTGGGCCATTTCAGAGGGCAGTTGCTGTGGATTTGGTTCATATGTTGGCCAGACATATGAGTCAGAAAAGTTTTCTCATAGTCATCATTACTGAGACTCGCTTTCAATTCCAGATTTTATTAATTGAATTTAAATTCCACCAGCTTCTGTGTCCCCAGAGAATTTAGTTAGGCCTCTGGATTACTACGTCAATAACAAGTATACCACATGTCATTTTATCCACCTGTTCTACTATCTTAAAAGACTGGTGTATATGCACCCCAAGGCCCCTCTGATCCTTGGTGCTTCCCAGGCTCATCATATATTCCCTTATCTTGATTGTCCTGACAAAGTGCATCAGCTCACTTATCCGGATTGAATACATATGCCACTGATCATCCCATCTGATCAGGCAATCTATATCCTTTTGTAATCTATTTACCACCCATCAATTTTCGTATCATCACAAACTTACTGATCAACCCTCCCACATTCAAGTCTAAACCATTTATATAAATCACAAACAGCAAGGGGCCCAACACTGATTCCTGTGGGACCCCAATGGACACAGTCTTCCTGTCTGAAAAACATCCTCAACTATCACCATCTGCTTCCTGCCAGTCAGCCAATTCAGAATCCAGTTTGCAAAATTTTCTTGGATTCCATGGGCCTTCACCTTCTCTATCAGTCTCCCATATGGGACCTTATCATAAGAACATAAGAACATAAGAAATAGGAGCAGGAGTAGTCCAACTAGCCCTTCGAGCCTGCCCCGCCATTCAATAAGATCATGGCTGATCTGTCGTGGCTCAGTTCCACATTCCCGCCCTCTCCCCATAACCCTTAATCCCCTCTCTTATCAAAAACCCATCAACCCGCGTCTTAAAAATATTTAGCGAGGCAGCCTCCACCACTTCAACGGGCAGAGAATTCCAGAGATTCACCACTCTTTGAGTGAAGAAGTTCCTCCCCAACTCTGTTCTAAACCGCCCCCCCTTTATCTTGAGGCTGTGCCCCCTAGTCCTACTATCCTTTCTGAGCGGGAAGAGTCTCTCCACCTCTATCCTATCCATCCCATTCATCATCTTATACGTCTCAATGAGATCTCCCCTCATTCTTCTAAACTCTAACGAGTACAAGCCTAATTTATTCAGCCTCTCCTCATAGCTCAACCCCCTCAACTCCGGCATCAGCCTAGTAAACCTCCTCTGCACTCCCTCCAAGGCCAAAATATCCCTGCGTAAGTACGGTGCCCAAAACTGCACACAGTACTCCAGCTGCGGCCTCACCAATGCCCTATACAGCCGCAGCAAGACCTCCCTACTTTTATATTCAATCCCCCTTGCGATGAAGGCCAGCATCCCATTCGCCTTCCTGACCACCTGCTGCACCTGCAAGCTGGGTTTTTGCAACTCATGCACAAGGTCCCCGAGGTCCCTCTGCACCGTCGCCTGCTGCAGTTTTTCTCCACGTAAGTAATAATCCTTCCTACCATTATTCCTACCAAAGTGGACCACCTCGCACTTGCCAACATTAAATTCCATTTGCCATTTCCTGGCCCATTCGCCCAGCCTATCAAGATCCTTCTGTAGACTCTCCCCACCCTCCGCACAATTTGCCTTTCCACCAATCTTGGTGTCATCAGCAAATTTCGACACCCTACACTCGGTTCCCTCCTCCAGATCATCTATATAAATGGTAAATAGCTGAGGCCCCAGCACCGACCCCTGGGGCATTCCACTAGTCACCATCCGCCAATCCGAATAGCACCCATTGACCCCCACTCTCTGCCTCAAAAGCCTTGTTGAAGTCCAAGAAGAGTACATTAAATGCACTGCCCTCATCTACGCACCTGGTCAATTCTTCAAAAAATTCAATCTAGTTGGTCAGACATGGGACACCCTTAACAAAACCATGCTGCTTGTATTTGATTAATACCTACCTCTCCAAATGCAGATTAATTCTGTTTCTCAGAACTGTTTCCAGTATAGTTTCCCCATGAGTGAAGTTAGACTGACTGGCCGTGTAGTTTCCTGGTTCATCCCTTCCTCCCTTCTTAAATAATGGTGCCACACTCGCCATAGTCCGGCATCCCTTCAGTTCGTGTTATGGGACTTTGTGAAATGCATGGAGCTGCATGGAATTTGTCATGTACAGTCTGCACCTTACCACCCAGACATGAATGGCTTAGTGGAGTGTTTTGTACAATCTTTTAAACAGTCCTCAGAGGCTTCACGGGGAAGTGGTGGGGGGGCGGGGGGTGGGGGGGGTGGTTCATTGATGCGAAGATTAAATAAGGTCGTAAGTATGTACAGGAACACTCATAAGAACATAAGAACATAAGAAATAGGAGCAGGAGTAGGCCATCTAGCCCTTCGAGCCTGCCCCGCCATTCAATAAGATCATGGCTGATCTGTTGTGGCTCAG
The DNA here is from genome assembly GCF_965287045.1 of Carcharhinus amblyrhynchos. Lineage (NCBI taxonomy): Eukaryota > Metazoa > Chordata > Chondrichthyes > Carcharhiniformes > Carcharhinidae > Carcharhinus > Carcharhinus amblyrhynchos. Next base: position 67,434,602 of record NC_137326.1, read on the forward strand.
TTCCACTTTCCCGCCCTCTCCCCATAACCCTTAATCCCCTCTCTTATCAAGAACCCATCAACCCGCTTCTTAAAAATATTTAGTGAGGCAGCCTCCACCACTTCAACGGGCAGAGAATTCCAGAGATTCACCACCCTTTGAGTGAAGAAGTTCCTCCTCAACTCCGTTCTAAACCGCCTCCCCTTTATCTTGAGGCTGTGCCCCCTCTTCATGCAACAATTAAATGCTCCCCACAGCATTGATGTTTGGGAGACAGTTGAGGCCAGATGAGACCAGAAGAGTGGTGGAGAGGACCCAGGAAGCACAGATGGCCCGCTGAGCTGAGCACACCAATACAAAGATGTTTCAGAAGGACGATTGGTACCTGCCAGGAATTACTTTCGAGGGAGAAGTGGGTTCCGGCTGCAATTGTAGTCAAGATAGGGCCGTTGTCCTATACAGTAGAAATATGGGATGAGATCGTCTGCAGCTCAATTGCTGATGTTCCCACATCAGGCAGGGTGGGAGCTTCATTAGCAATTTTGGAGGCATTCCAGGTAGTGGCAGTGGAGCTACTAGGAAAGGGAGATTTGGAATACATAGAACATAGAACATTACAGCGCAGTACAGGCCCTTCGGTCCTCGATGTTGCGCCAACCAGTGGGACCAATCTAATGACCCTCTAACCTAAACTATTCCAATGTTATCCATATGCCTATCCACTGACCATTTGAACACCCTTAAAGTTAGCGAGTCCACAACTGCTGCAGGCAGGGCATTCCACGACCTTACTACCCTCTGAGTAAAGAACACTCCTCTCTAACAACAATCCCCCATAACAGCAACAGTATTTTAATCCATTTACATACCATTAAATTTCTTTTTTACAGAATTTTCTGATACATTGTGATGAACTCGCAGTATTATTTATTATATGATACATTTCTTTCTTTAGTTCCCCATACATCCATACTATATTGACATAATATATTGTCAGGGAGGAAACGGTCCCATGGAGGTTACTTTCTGGGAACAGGAACTGGCCTTTGGTTCATCTTTGGTGGTTGTGGTCTCAGCAAAACCACCATCAGTGAGCTCTCTTCCTTCGCACAGTAGGTGGCCAATGCTGGCCCTGCAGCTTGCTCTGCACAAGAAGGACTTTTGTATTATAACGCCACATTTTGTATTATTATTTGTATTATTACGCCGCATTATAAGAAGGATGTGGAGGCATTGGAAAGGGTGCAGAGGAGGTTTACCAGGATGTTGCCTGGTATGGTGGGAAGGTCTTATGAAGAAAGGCTGAGGGACTTGAGGTTGTTTTCGTTAGAGAAAAGAAGGTTGAGACTCACTCGCTCAGCCTATCCAAATCTCTCTGCAGACTCTCCGCAGCCTCCACACAATTCACTTTCCCACTCATCTTTGTGTCATCTGCAAACTTTGTTACCCTACACTCGGTCCTCTCCTCCAGATCGTCTATGTATATGGTAAAGGCCCCAGCACCGATCCCTGCGGCACACCACTAGTCACCAACTGCCAACCGGAAAAGCACCCATTTATTCCAACTCTCTGCTTCAGCACCCATTTATTCCAACTCTCTGCTTCTGTAACTGAAGTTACAGTTAGCACCCATTTTACCATCTTATCTGCAACTCTCCTGGCTTTCCTGCCCAACTCTGCAAATTTGTTATTGCTATTAAACCATTAGAATGGGTGCCCCACTCACTCACTTTTAAAATCAAACTTCTGATTGGAGATGGTAGCCTTGAATTTCCATAAGTGTAAGCTTGCAGGAAGAACACCCCCTCAGCATCAACCCCACACCCTGCCCCAGCCCCATCTCCATTCCTATCCAAGGCTGAAAACCTCATCAGAAATTCCAGGCACAGAATGATTTGTATAGATGGGTGTACTATTGGCACCATGAAGGACACATTCCCACTAGAACTCTGACCTTAGCCTTTCTAAGGCACATTGGAATCCTCCCAAGGCCAAATGGGCTAAAAGAAAATATTACTTTAATTCTTGGCTCCTGTTGGAAAGTTTCTAACTGAGAAGAAGGTAACTGTAATATTCTTACTGAGGCCACTCTTCCATCACCAACACTCTTTATTTACATATTGAATAAATCACCATTTCTCTGGCTACAGTGCACGGGTCAAGCCTAGGATCCTTTGACTGTCAACCTGAGTAGAGGCGTCTAATTTTAAATTTCTATTGCTCCTTTCCTATTGGATGAGCCCCTTCTCACATAATAGGAGAGCTCGTACTCAACGAGGCCCATGCAGAGATATATTGATGGTTCCCCATGGCCATTATTACAGTAACTAATCCTATATGGCACACCCCTGCTCCTTAATTTCCCACTCTATTGAGGGTTAGGAGCTGTAAGAAGGCCTCAAAGGATTGGACATGAAGTACTCTCTGGCACAAAATGTACTAAACCTCTCAAGGTTTAAAAGGAAAGAGTCTCCCCTGGGAATTCTGGGACATCTGGCATGAGATATTGAGAAAATAGTCCAACCAACTGGAATTTCAGGCTTCAGTGGAAAAATTGTGGCGTCCTACGAATCAAATCCAGCCTTTTTGCTACAGTCTATTGACATAATTATTCCATTATCCTCTACAGGCTAATGTGGCTAACGACTTTACTCACATATGTCTCTCCACATGTGCTTGATTAACTCTGAGTATTCCTAAATCAAATGTTTGAAATTACATCAGAATTCTGGAAATGAACGATCAACGTTTCAGTAACGGACAAGTCAAAATTAAAACATATCCGTTATATCATAGAATCATAGAACCATGCCGCACTGAAGAAGCCCTTCGGCCCATTGAGTCTGCACTAACACTTTAGAACCACTGGAACTCCCACCTAATCCTATCTGCCAGGACTTGGCCCATAACACTGAATGTTATGATGTGCCAAATGCTCATCCAGATACCTGTTAAAGGATGTGAGGCAAGCCATCTCTGCCACCCTCCCAGGCTGTGCACTCCAGACCATCCACATCCTCTGGGTAAAAATGATTTTCCTCACATCCCCTCTAACCTTCCTATCCCTCACCTTGAACCTATGTCCACTTGTGACTGATCCTTCAACTAAGCTGCTACTTATCCACTCTGTCTATATCTCTCATAATCTTGTACACCTCAATCAGGTAGCCTCTTGTCTTCTCTGCTCCAACAAAAACAACCCAAGCTTGTGCAATTTCTCTTCTTAATTTAAATTTTCCAACCCAGACTACATCCTCGTGAATCTCCTCTGCGCCCCCTCCAGTGCAATCACATCCTTCTGATAATGTGGTGACCACAACTGCACAGTATTCCAGCTGTGGCCCCACCAAAGTTCTACACGATTCCAACATGTCTTCCCTGCTTTTGTACTCAATGCCACGAATGATAAAGGTAGGTGTCCCATATGACCTTTTTCACCAGCCCTTCTGGTTTCAAAGATCTGTGGACAAATACGCCAAGGCCCCATTGTTCCACAGAACTTCCTAGTGTCCTACCATTCATTCAGTACTTTCTTGTCAAATTACTTCTTCTAAAGTACATCACCTCACACTTCTCAGTGTTAAATTTCATCTGCCACTTACCTGCCCATTTGACCATTCTGCCTATATCTTCTTGTACACAAAATACTCCACCTCACTGTTCAAGACCTGTCCAATCTTTGTGTCATCCGCAAACTTAACAGTCCTAATCCTTTGTTTTGACCATTGGGTAGTAAAGTGGTGGAAAGAGGGATTGTGAATTAATTTGTTCATTTGTTAGTGTCATCTTGGAGGCATAGGGTGCAGTCTGACTGGCCATTCACACCACGCTCTTGCTGCACTGAGGTCAGAGAATTTGGTGCCCAGCCAAATCTCCGTTCACTGCAGCAGGATGGGAAAATCAATGGTGCTAATATTCCAGTCATTGAGTTTTACAGCACAGAAAGAGGCTCTACAGACAATTACATCTGTGCTAGACATCAAGCACTTTTCTGTTCCAATCTCATTTTCCCACACTTGGTTTGTAACCTTGTAGTGTTTCAAGAGGTCATCTAAATACTTCTGTGGTGTTGAGTTCTGCCTCTACCAGACAGAAGCACACAAAATTCAGGGAAACTTGGTGAGATGGATCAGAAATTGGCTTAATAATAGGACTCAAAAGGTAATGGTAGAAGACGGTGCAGAGGGACCTCGGGGTCCTTGTGCATGAGTCGCAAAAACCCAGCTTGCAGGTGCAGCAGGTGGTCAGGAAGGCGAATGGGATGCTGGCCTTCATCGCGAGGGGGATTGAATATAAAAGTAGGGAGGTCTTGCTGCGGCTGTATAGGGCGTTGGTGAGGCTGCAGCTGGAGTACTGTGTGCAGTTTTGGGCGCCGTACTTACGCAAGGATATTTTGGCCTTGGAGGGAGTGCAGAGGAGGTTTACTAGGCTGATGCCGGAGTTGAGGGGCTTGAGCTATGAGGAGAGGCTGAATAGATTAGGCTTGTACTCGTTAGAGTTTAGAAGAATGAGGGGAGATCTCATTGAGATATATAAGATGATGAGTGGGATGGATAGGATAGAGGTGGAGAGACTCTTCCCGCTCAGAAAGGATAGTAGGACTAGGGGGCATAGCCTCAAGATAAAGGGGGGGGCGGTTTAGAACAGAGTTGAGGAGGAACTTCTTCACTCAAAGGGTGGTGAATCTCTGGAATTCTCTGCCCGTTGAAGTGGTGGAGGCTACCTCGCTAAATATTTTTAAGATGCGGGTTGATGGGTTTTTGATAAGAGAGGGGATTAAGGGTTATGGGGAGAGGGCGGGAATGTGGAACTGAGCCACGACAGATCAGCAATGATCTTATTGAATGGCGGGGCAGGCTCGAAGGGCTAGTTGGACTACTCCTGCTCCTATTTCTTATGTTCTTATGTTAAGACTGTTCGAGTGACTGGAGGCTGGTGTCCAGTGGTGTATCACAAGGATCAGTATTGAGACACTTATTGTTACATACATAAATGACAGAGATGAAAATGTGGAGTGAATGATAAGCAAGTTTGCAGACAACACTAAGATTGGCAGGGTGGTTAATAGTGAAGAAGATGGTTGTAGGTTACAGAACGATATAGATGGGTTGATTACTTGGGCAGAGCAGTGGCAAATGATATTTAATCCTGACAAATGCAAGGTGGTGCACTTTTGAAGAAACAAGATGGGGAAAGTCCTTAATGAATGGCTGGACATTGAAAGTTCAGATGAACAGAGGGTTCTTGGCATTATTATTCACAGATCTCTGAAGCCAGCAGAGCACATGAATAGGATAGTTAAGAAGGCATATGGGACGCTTGCTTTCATCAGTCGTGGCATTAAGTATAAGAGCAAGGAGGTAATATTGGAGTTGTACAGAGCATTTGTTGGGCCACCGCTGGAGTATTGTGTGCAGTTCTAATAATCTCATATTGGAAGGATGTTGTTACATTAGAGAGGGTACAGAGGAGCTTCACTAGAATGCTACTTGGGATAGAGCATTTTAGCTATAAGGAGAGACTGGATAAGCTTTGATTGTTTTCTTTAGAGGAAGAAGGCTAAGCGGGGGGCAGGGTACATGATTGAGGTGTATAAGATTATGAGGGATATGGACACGACGAGAATAGGGAGCAGCTGCTCCCCTTGACTGAGGGGTCAATTACGAGGAGGCATAGTTTTAGAATAAGGAGCAAGAGATTCCGAGATGTTTTGAGAAAAAAGCCTTTTCACTCAGTGGGTGGTGGGAATCTGGAATGTATGGCCTAGAAACGTAGTGGAGGCCGGGAACCTTACAACCTTTAAAAAATATTTGGATGGGCAGTTGAAATATTATAATATTCAAGGATATGGGACAAGTGCAGGAAAATGGGATTTGGGCGCCTTCAGTGCTAGATATTGTCAGTGCAGACTTATGGACCAAAGGGTCTTTTCTACACTGTTTGACTCTATGATTCTTTCAGGTAGTGAGTTCCAGATCCCTTCTAAATCTCCTGTCCTTTACCATAAACCTGTATCCCTAATTCTTGACCTCTCTAGTCCGGGGCAAAGTTCTTTGCTAACCGCCCTATCTATGTCCTACATAATTTTGTACACCTCAGTCTTCTCTGCTCTAAGGCAAAGAGGCCATCCAATTTCGCTTCATAGCTGAAAAGCTCCATCCCAGGCAACATCCTGGTGAATTTCCTATGCACTCTTTCTAGTGCAATCACAACCTTACTGTAATAAAGAGAAAGAATAGAGAGAAAAGGGAAGGCTTATCATAGAATCATAGAATCCTACAGTGCAGAAAGATGCCATTCAGCCCATCGAGCCTGCACCGACCACAATTCCACCCAGGCCCTACCTTACTACCTTAATCCCATGCATTTACCCTAGCTAGTCCCTCTGACACTAAGGGCAATTTAGCATGAACAATTCACCTAATCCACATAGCTTTGGACATTATGGCAGACATTGAGGGCTCAAAACCTGAGAGGAGCATAGAATGTGCCCTACTCCCCACCCCTCAGCTAAAAACAGACATTAGTCAATCTTACAAAACTGTCGAAGAGTAATGGCATCATAAATTGTGCAGCAAGCAGCAGAACAAATCCTTTTGTGTCAGCTCAAGTCTTCAGCTGTACAAACAGAAAACAGAACCACTTATGTTCCTGAGTGATGTAAGGGGAATGACACAGAGTCTATGGGACCACAAAACTATATCTTACTGGGCCTTGGCTGAATATCTCAGATCAATGTGAGTAGAGGTGGCTAATTGGAGATTAATTACATCATTCAGGGCAACACCTCTCATTGAATGGCCTTGTGTACGGGCAGCAGTCTGGTGAGTCAGAAATCTTACAACCATTACAGGAATATTTTGACTCCAGTGTTTGCACTCTACATTCTACACATTACTGCACAGATGAGGTGAGTCAAAAGGATAGTTCATTGAATCATTGACCATGTAGTCTACAGCTGGTACAGTGCATTCTCCAGCATTGACACAGAGAGTAAATTAACATTAAGATAAAAGTAAATTACCATAGATGCTGGAATCTGAAACAAAGCTCTGACGAAGGTCATCCAGATTCCAAACATTAGCTCCATTCTCTCTCCACAGATGTTGTCAGACCTGCTGCAATTTTCCAATATTTCCTGATTTTGTTTGAGTAAATTAACGTTGTCTTGCCAAGATGCTAATCTGAGTTGGATTTATAATTAACAAATCCAGTGTTGCTCATCCGACATCTACGTTTTTTTACTAAGTATTGAGGAATTATAAATCACTCATCTGGATTTGTCTTGTCGAACATGAGGCCTGTCAGTTGTGTATAAGCTGGCTGAATCCTTTTTGACCATTAGATAAAGTGCCAGCTATTTCCGGAGGTAATTTGGATGATTTAACTCTCGCTGCAATGAGCAGGATGAGCAGAGTGGGAATGACACTGAGAAAAAGGATGGTGTATACCAGTGAATTGTTATGGAAGAAGTAAGAGCGAAAGGTGGTGGTTGGGATGATCTTAATTGGCATGAACTAGCACTGGTTGGTATGACTTATGTGGCATGAGGTGGCATGGGCTGAATAGAGACATGAGTTGGAATTCAGTTGAGATGGGGTCATGGAGGTGTCATGGAGGTGGATGCAAGGGGTGAGGGAGTGTGAGGGGTGAGGGCAAAAGTGCCTCAAATATAATCAAATAACTGAAACAAACCCACGTCTGCACTCAGCCAACCCTGTGGCCATCTCGATCTGCATCTGGGGTGGTGGGTCAGGATCCATCCCCCAACAGCCCACCCCACACCCACCTACGCCAGTGCGAAGATCGTGTCATTTGGGGCACTTTCTACCGAGTGGGTCTGAAGTTGGCAAATTTCTCGAATTGAGTTACCCATCTTGGTAGTGAAAATCTGGACCAGAGTGTTCAGGAGATGCTGGTAGATTTATAGCTGTCTCCCTCAGGGGGCTATGAGACTGGGGACAGACTGCAAAACAATGTCCTAGCTCATAGTAACAGCAGTGATCCTGTCCATAGTGTCCTTTATCACTCGGAACAAGGATTTCATCCTATGACATGCATTGCTCACCTGCACAGGCTACGATGCTCCTATTGGCCATTGTTCCTTATTCCAATCCAGTGATATTCCCTCCTGTCTCAGGAAGTTGACTGTAATCACTACTATCATGTTCTGTCACCTCCATCCTTACCTTCACATTTCTCAGTCTTCCATCATAACCTGTTCCTCTTGCTGCTCCTCTCCTATTCACAAAACCCTTTCCCTTAACCCCTCCCACCTCTTCAATTGTCCCTCCCTGAGCAGTTTCCATGTTTCTACTGTCCTTCCCACTCAGTGTTCACTGAACCTCTTCTTTGTACAGTACTTTTGTGGTGTATTTTTGGAGAGGAGGAGAGCATTAGAAAATTCTCAAATGTTTGATGCCCACAGAGAAAGGTGTGTTGGAAATTCCTCTGGTGTGGTAAACAGGAATCAGGATGGCTGAGCTCGGAAGTTTGGGGGGGGCGTTGTCGGTGGATACAGGATGATTGTTGGGGAAGCAGTAAAATCAGACAGGGATAGCATAATGTGAGGATAGAAAGTAAAATCAGTGGAGTTGTAAATAGAGAATTTTCCAATTCCATTGATCTGGGAAGGAACTTTAAAAAACAGTCTGAAGTTCAGGGGAAGGCAGGATCAAGCTATTGTTTAGATAATCATGATCATAATGAATGGCAGAGTATGCTTGAAGGCTGAAGGGCCTTCTCCTTTTCCTATTTTCTATGTTTCTAATCAGCTCCATCTCTGGGAAATAGCTGCTGGGTGGATAGGACCCAGTTTGGCTTGAACATATTTCCTTCATGATCAGGTGTGCACATTGGAAATGGCACCTTGAATGACACAGCGTCACCTGTTCATTCAGCACCTTCAAAGGTGATGTGGAGAAAGTTAACATAAGCAGCATATAGGAAACCTCATATGGTTCCAAAGCCTTGGGACAGCATGGTGATTAACACTATTGCCTCTCAGCACCAGAACCTGAATTCAATTCCCGCAGTGGGTAATTGTGTGGAATCTGCATGTTCTCCCTGTGTCTGTGTGGGTTTCCTCCAGGTGCTTCAGTTTCCTCCCACTGCTCAAAGATCTGCATGTTAGGTTGATTGACCATGCTAAATTGGTGTTGGAGGATTAGGAAGGTAAATATATGGGGTTACGTGGATAGGACCTGGATAGGATTGTTGAAGGCTTGTTGGGCTAAATGGCCTCCTTTTGCACTGTAGATTCTATGATTCAAGCCTAATCACTGCTTCACATCATGTAGTATACATACCAATTTATTATCCCCACGCAGCAAATAGAACACGGTTTTCACTCAGCATGACATAGTCACATCTGGCAAACAGATTCAGCACAAGTAACCTCAGTGATACTAGTGTAACATTTCACAACTTCCATTCTAGTCACTATTGTGGTCTCTCAAGTCAGGCTTAACTTTGGAAAACATTGCTGTTAAAGTCATTGAAGAATTAGAAGCTTTACCAAGAGTAGACATCATCCTCCTTCACATTCAATCCCTGAGCACTGGATTGGGTCCTGATGTCAGAACCAAAAGGTACTCCTGAGCCAAGACTGGCCGACATTGAGAGCAGCTCAATAATATTCCCTGAGGCAACCTCTGAATTGTCCAACTACCAGCTCATGTCTAATAGAAGATGCTGCCAGCCCAATCAGAAGGCCATGGGGCACAGTATTAGGGTGTGGAATGATCATTTAGGATTGAAATGAAGAGGAATTTCTTCAATTACGTTTGAATTTTGTGGTTGGTGGGGTCTCAGTTCCCTCCTACTGAGTTTGAGTACTCCGCTCAAAAGAGAAAATGTTGGAAGATCTCAGTAGGTCTCACAGCATCTGTAAGAAGAGAAAAGAACTGACTTATCGAGCTCAAATGACCCTTTGTTTAGCTTTGACAAATGGTCATCTGTACCCGAAAACCCCCTTGTCGAAAGAGGTCTTGTGATGTGTTAGGCTCCTCCACCATTGAAGGTGGGGATATTTATGGAGCCTCAACCTCCGGTGAGTTGTTTAATTGTCCACAGCATTGATGGTTGGATGTGGCAAGATTACAGAGCTTAGATCTGATCCATTAGTTGTGGAATTGCTTAGTCCTATCATTTGCTGCTTATGCTGTGTGGCACATACTAGTTCTGTGTTGTTGGCACCTCATTCCTCATTACACCTGGTGCTGCTCTTGGATGCTCTCCTACAATCTTCATTGAACCAGGGTTCATCCCCTGGCTTGGTAGAAATGGTAAAGTGGGGGATATGCTGGGATATGAGGTAAAAGATTGTGGTTGAATAAAGTTCTGCTGTTGCTCACAGCCCACAAGTGCCCCTTGGATGTCCAGTCTTAAATTGCCAGATCTGTTCAAAGTCGATCCTATTTAGCAGGGTGGTAGTGCCACAAAACATGAATGAATGTATCTTTAATGTAAAGATGGGATTTTGTCTCCACAACGACTGTAAGAGAGTCACTCCTACCAATGCTATCATAGACAGATGCATCTGCAGCAGGCAGGTTGGTGAGGGTGAGGTCAAGTTTGTTTTTCCCTCTTGTTAGTCCCCTCTTCATCTGTCCCAATCTAACAACTATGTCCTTTAGCGCTCAGCTTGGTCAGCAGTGGTGCTACTGAGCCACTCTTGGTGATGGACGTTGAAGCCCTCCCACCCAGAATACATTCTGGGCCATTGCCACCCTCTGTACTTCCCCCAAGTGTTGTTCAACATAGCGGAGTACTGATTCAGCAGCTGAGGGGAGTTGGTATGTGGTAATCAGCAGCAGATTCCCTTGCCCATGTTTGACCCGACGCCATGAGAATTTAGAGTCGATGTTGAGAACCTTCATGGCAACTCCCTCCTGACTGTATACCACTGTGGCATCACCTTTGCTGGGTCTGTCTTGCTGGTGACACAGGACATACCCAGGAATGGTGATGGTGTCTGGGACATTATCTGTAAGGTACGATTCTATGTCAGACTGTTGCTTGACTAGTCTGTGAGACAGCTCTCCCAATTTTGGCACAAGGTTACAAATATTAGTGAGGAGGGCTTTGCAGGGTCACCAGGACTGGGTTTGCCATTGCCTGGGTCAGTATCTGGTGATCTGTCAGGTTTAATTCCTTTTTATTGGCCTCTTATCAGTTTGAAACAACTTGCTCGGCCATTTAAAAGTCAGTCACGTTGCTTGGATCTGGGGCCAGACCAAGAAAGCACATTTCCAATTTCTCACAGCCATTGACAATGGTTTCATGGTCATCATTCAACTTTTAATTCCAGATTGTTACAGATTTCAAATTTCACCATCTGCCAAGGTTGGATTTGAACCTGGCTTCCCAAAGCATTAACCTGGATCTCTGAATTATTAGTCCAGTTAAAACAATTAACCAATTAAAATAATTCATATTAACTGAGTGACAAATGAAAGGGGCAATCCCTTAACGAGGTCCTGGCTGAAACAAAAACAAATCACAAATGAAGCACAAACTATCAAACCAAAATGAGATCCCTGCAGTGGCACAGTGGTTAGCATGGCTGTCTCAGAGGACCTGGGTTCAATCCCAGCTTTGGGTGACTGTCTGTGTGGAGTTTGCATGTTCTCCTTGTATCTGTATAGGTTTCTTCCCAAAGTCCAAAAATGTGCAGGTTAAGTGGATTGGCCATGGTAAATGCATGAGGTTACGGGGATAGAGTGGGCCTTTTGATGGTCATTTGCAGAGTATACACAGACTTGATGGGCTGAAAGGCCTCTTTCCGCACTGTAAAGATACTGTGGTGTCCACCTCCCTCCCTCTCTGGGGACACCTGGCCATGAAAAATAAATCAGGTGAGCACACTGGAGATTTATTCTAGAATTCTAATTTAACTATCTACCATGGTGGGATTTGAAGCTGGGACCCCAGAATATTACTCTAGGTTTGTGGTTTGCCAATTTAGCAACCTTTCCCATTACCCTATCACTACTGAGTTAACAGGCCTCAGACTGGGATCAGGGATCTTATCACAGGGGATTTAGTCCAATGGGTTCTGGATGCCTTGATACTTCATTGTGTAAAAAACCTTACTCAATGGGCAGGAACTTGAATTAAACAGAAGAAGCCGTGTGGTATGATCATTATACACATTGACCACCTTGTCACATCTTGGGATGATAAGCTGTTCTAATGCTTTTGACATTTGACCCTCATCACTGAGGGCATTCAAACAGGATAAACTTTGTAACTCCAGGCATTGTCTGTTACCCACCTGAACCTATGATGTGATCGGTTAATCTGGAGTTCATATCTCATTAGTCCTTTGATGTGGTTCTTTTTGATCTTGCTTAAACATGCCTCAGTGGATTATAGCGTGCCTTCTGACTCAAAAAATTATGGGTTCAAACTCTATAGCATGCCTTGATTCTGTCATACTGTCAGACTGTGAAATAAAACATCAACAACTGGTATCTATACAACACCTTTATCATAGAGACATCCCAAGGCTCTTTACAGAGGTACAACACTTACGAAGAATGGGCAGCAAACCAATAGAGCAGGTGAATTCAAATGTTCTCAATGAGATGAGGAGAGAAAAAGCAAGGCACTAAGGGACAATGGGACTCACAGTGCCCACAGACCACAGACAATGAAGGCACAGAATGCCCCAGCAACAACAACTACTGGTTGATGGGAGCAGCTATGCTTTTTTTTAATGACTACAGTATATTTTTGCAAAACAAAATCCACAGTATGGGGCCTCAGGCGGTTTGCACACTGAACTCAAAGCCTCAGTTCCCTTTTCTGATTTGTTAAGTGGCTGTTTATGACTCTATAACATTATGCAAAGAGGAACAGAGTGTTTTTCCTGTGTTCAAATCAACAACTTTCCCCTAATAGTGTTATCACCAAAACCTGGTTTGTACATCATAGCTAGTGAGATGTGAATGTTCAAAATGACTATATTCATCAGCATAGCAACAGTGCCTGGTCCTTCCCAATAACTCATTGAATGTAAAGCATTTGATATTTTTTTCTGTAGTATCTGATTAGATGTTCCATAAATGTACATTCTCTGTGATAGTGGTGCTAAACCTTGTCACATAAACTCTGCAGCCATACTTTGCTTCTTTACAGTCTGCCCAGATAACACTTGGTGCTGTTACTGGATCCAAAGACAAAAAGTATTCTAGTCCCTATACTGGGATGGGAGGGCTCAATCACCTCAATGATCTTAGCTCCAGTACAGCTTGAGAATATGGCTCCACAGCTGTTATGAACCCTATACTTGAGCAATTCTAAATGGAAATTAGTCCATATTCCAAGACAACATGTATTTAGATTTTTTAAATATCCATTGACAAGATGTGACTGTCATTGACCAGGCTAGCATTTATATTGATAATGAGTAACTTTCCTTAATTGAGAGCTTTGCTTGATTATTTCAAACAGTAGTTAAGAGTCAACCACATTGCTATGGGTCTGGAGTCACATGCAGGTCAGGTTGGATAAGGACAACAGATTTTCTCCAGTGATGTTAGTAAACCAGATGAATTCTTACGACAATCCAATTATTTCCAGATCATTATTAACGAGACCAACATTTCACTTTAAAACTTATTTAATTAATTAAATTTAATTAAGTTTCCTAGCTACTGTCAGATGTCTGGATTACTAATCCAATAATACACCCACCAACCTACTATTCCTATTAAGTGTCTTTAACATTGCAAACCTTCGCTAGACATGTCACAGCAATGTTTTCAAACAAAATTTCACCCCGAACCATACAGGGAGATATTGAGGTAGGTAACCAAAAGCTTGGTCAAACAGTAGGTCTTAAGGAGCGTCTTTTTAATGGGGATAGAAAGGAATTTCCTGAGTTTAGGGTCCAGGGAACTGAAACTATAGCCATCGTTTGGCAATTTTTTTGAGAACTTTCGATATAACAAGTAGGTTGGATAAAGGGAGACTAGTACATGTAGGCTGGGAATTTTGGCTCCCGTTCACTCTGGATGGAAGTGGCAATGAGAGTGGAAAATTTCACAAGAAGGCCAAAACCAGGGTTGCCAAAGGTGTGCCAGGATTGTTTCCTGGTGTGCACACTGTGCATTGGGGCAGCCTTTGAAAATGGCACCTGGATCACTGATTCTCTGAGATGAGGGTGGGGTGGGTGAATCAGAGGCCTCCCATCAGCTATGCAATGTGGAACCCCAGCCTGCTTTCTTTTTCTTCAAAGTCTTGCACTATATGCCGGAAAAAGCCACCATTTCCATTGATGGCTTCAACATCACTTTTCCCACCCATCATTAGCCTTTGCCAGTTGTTGGAAGAAATCTCACCTATAATGTATTTGGATTTCCGAAAGGCATTTGGTAAGATGTCACACAAAAGATTACTACACAAAATAAAACTTATAACATTGGGCTGATACAGTAACAGAAAATAGATTTCAGATAAGTGGATCATTTTCAGGATGGCTAACTAACTAGTGGAGTGCCACAGTGATTAGTGCTGGGGCCTCAGCTATTTACAATCAATATATTGGATGAAGACAATGATGCAAAGAAAAATAGCAAAATTGTGAGGAGAACACAAATATTCTACAAAGGAATAGATACATTACATAGATGGGCAAAAATTTGGCAAATGGAGTAAAATGTGGGAAAATGTGAGATTGTCCACTTTGATAGGAAAAATAGAAAAGCAGAACATTACTGGTGTGAAAGCAATGGTACAGAGGAAGCTGGGTGTCCTTGTACATGAATCACAAAAAAGTTAAGCATGCAGTTACAGCAAGTGATTAGGAAAGAAAGTAGAATAGAGTCATAGAGGTTTACATCGTGGAAACAGGCCCTTTGGGCCAACTTGTCCGTGCCACACGTTTTTTTAAAAATCCCAAATCGACTCACAATTACCCGCATTTGGCCAATATGCCTCTATATCCATCTTACCATGTAACTATTTAAATGCTTTTTAAAAGACAAAATTGTACCTGCCTCTACTAATACCTCTGGCAGCTTGTTCTAGACACTCACACTGTGTGTGAAAAAATTGCCCCTCTGGGCACTTGTGTATCTCTCCCCTCTCACCTTAAACCTATGCCCCTAGTTTTAGACTCCCCTACCTTTGGGAAAAGATATTGACTATCTAGCTGACCTATGCCCCTCATTATTTTATCAACCTCTGTAACATCACCCCTTAGCCTTTTGCACTCCAGTCTATCCAACCTCTCCTTATAACTCAAAGCATCAAGTCCCGGTCACAACCTAGTAAATCTCTTCTGCACTCTTTCTAGTTTAATAATATCCTTTCTCTAAAAGGGTGACCAGAACTGTACACAGTATTGCAAGTGTGGCCTTAACAATGTTTTGTACAACATCAACAAGACATTCCAACTCCTCAATGTTCTGACCAATAAAACCAAGCATGCTGAATACCTTCTTCACCACTCTGTCCAACTGTGACTTCACTTTCAAGGGATTATGAACATGTACCCCTAGATCCCTTTGTTCTGTAACTCTCCCCAATTCCCTACCATTAATTGAATAAGTCCTGCCCTGGTTCAATCTATCAAAATACATCACCTCGCATTTATCTAAATTAAACTCTATCTGTCATTTGTCAACCCATTGGCCCAATTGATCAAGATCCCGTTGCAATTCGAGATAACTTTCTTCATTGTCTACTCTACCAACACTTTTGGTGTCTTCTGCAAACTTACTAACAATGCCTCCTATATTCTAATCCAAATCATTATTATAAATGACAAATAACAGTGGACTCAGCATCGATCCCTGAGGCACACCGCTGATCACAGGTCTCCAGTTTGAAAAACATCCCTCTACAACTACCCTCTGGCTTTTGTCATCAAGCCAATTTTGTATCTATTTAGCTACCTCACCCTGGATCCCGTGAGATTTAACTTTATGCAACAATCTACCATGTGGTACCTTGTCAAAGGCCTTGCTAAAGTCCACGTAGACAAAATCAACTGCACTGCCCTCATCTACCTTCTTGGTTACTCCTTCAAAAAATTCAATCAAATTTGTGAGACATGATTTTCCACTCACAAAGCAACACTGACTGTCCCTAATCAGTTCTTGTGTCTCTAAATACATGTAGAAATAGGTATAAGCGCAATAGTCAAAGGCATGTGTGCATGTTTCAGCAACAGATAACCTGTGGCAAGGGCAAGGCCAAGTGGGTGTTCTAAAGAGATGAATAAACAGAGAAATTCATCGGTGTGTAACAGGCAGATGTGTAACAGGTGGGTGTGTAACGGGCCATTTGATCCTGAGCTGCCTCCACAAGCAAGTCGCATGAAAGTTGTGTAGCTTTGCGTGCCTGAGATAAACTGACCCTGTCTCACAAGCACACAAGAGAGTGTGCAGAAACCACCTTCACTGCTGTTGAAAGGCTAATTCCTCTTTGCAAGTAGACAGTTTTTCGTAATTTGTCAAAGGCAACACCTGCCTTAATTAATTACTCTGACATTAACTTTGTTGTCAATGTGAGACTCCGGACAAGGTTGTTACTAGCGCAATTAAATCTGTTGACTTTTTCAAACTTTTGACCATTGAGTGTAATACTTTGCTTTCCTGGCCAGGTTGGTAATAATTTCAGCCTTTTTGTGTCGGTGGTATCACACCCCATTGAAAAGTAATCCATGTTATGTTGCATTCTTGTTCTGAGCAGTCAGTTTGGCTCAGCCATTAGTAAAGAAAAGTCATAAACTACAGCTTCATGTATATTAGTGTTAATTTTTAATCTCAAATTGAAGACCGACCATCTGTGTGACATCAAATATAAATGCCATTCCACTGACTTGGAATACTTCACACAAATGCTGGCTTTCTACTATTTAGTCATTTTGAAGAAGTAACTAGGAATGTTGCTGAGGGTAATGCATTTGATGTGGCCTACATTGGCTTTATCAGGGCTTTTGATAAGGTCCCTTAAGGCAGATTGTTTAAGAAAGTAAGGACTCATGGCATCCAAGGCTAAATGGCACATTGGATCAAATTGACTGAGAGGCAGGATACAAAGCTTGATGGTACAGGGATATTTCTGTGATTGGACATCTGTTTCCAATGGCGTTCCACAAGGCTCAATGTTGAGGCCTTTGCTATTTGTGGTGCACATTAATGATTTGGAAATAAATGTAGGGGGTATAATCAAGAAGTTTGCAAATGGCAGGAAAATTGGTAGGGTGGTAATAGTGAGGAGGATAGCCATAGACTGCAGGAGTATATTGATAAACTGATCAGGTGGACAGAGCAGCGGTGAATGGAATTCAACCTGGAAAAATGTGAGGTGATGCAATGGGGAGGACAATCAAGGCAAAGGATTACACTATGAATGGTAGGGCTTGGAAAGTACTGAAGATCAGAGGGACCTATGAGTGCACAGCCACAGATCCCTGAAGGTAGCAGGACTGGTGGTTAAGAAGGCTCGCCTTTACTAACCAAGGCATAGAATGTAAAAGCAGGGAGATCATCTGGTTGAGGCGGCTGAGGTACTTTACTGGTGCATTCTGAGGGAAGTCAGCCTGGCAACATCTACCAAGAAGTGGGAAGCAGAAGATCACTTCCAGAGATAAACAGGAGGTTCCAGCATTTGGTTGAGGCAGCTGAGAGAGTTCACTGGTTTATTCTGGGAGAAGTTGGCCCGGCAACATCTACTAAGAAGTGTGAAGCGGAAGATCTGGTGTCAAGGAGCGGTAAGTCCCTAACACTACATCAGTGTTTCCCTCCCTCCCTCCTCCTCTAACCAAACAAAATGGTCACTGTGAGAAGGTAAAAGTGAAAGTAATAGTTTTATAAAATTTCTTAAATAATTTAATTGGTACCCAAAATGTCATTGGGGTTAAGTGCTACACTTGTGACATGTGGGAGATCCGTGACACTTCCAACGTCTTGGACGACTACATTTGCAGGAGATGCACCCAATTGCAGCTCCTTACAGACAGCATGGATAGGTTGGAGCATTAGTTGGATAAACATAGGAGCATGAAGGTGGGGGAAAATGTCATAGATAGGAGCTCTAGAGACATGGTCACACCTAATGTGCAGCCAGAATGATGGGTGATCGCTAGAAGGGGCAGGCAGTCACTGCAGGAATCCCCTGTGGTCGTTCCCCCTTTCTAAACAAGTATACCGCTTTGGATACTGTTGGGGGGAGATGGCCTAATAGAGGATAACAGCAGCAGCAGCCAGAGCATTGGGAGGGACAAAGAGCACTAGAGCAGATAGGCGTTTCTGTGGACATGAAAGAGACTCCAGGATGGTACGTTGCCTCCCTGGTGCCAGGGTCTAGGATGTCTCTGAATGGGCAGAAAACATTCTGAAGTGACATGGTGAGCAGCCAGAAGTCGTGGCACATATTGGTACTAATGACATAGGCAGGAAGAGTGGTGAGGTCTTGCAGCAGCAGTTTAGGGAGTTAGGTAAAAAGTTAGGGTTGTAATCTCAGGATTACTCCCTGTGCCACGTGCCAGTGAGGCTACAAAGAATAAAGAACAAAACAGCCTGGGAAACAGGCCCTTTGGCCCAATGAGCCCGCGCTGCCATTTTAACATTATGAGTCCCCCCTCCACCCATGACCCTTGTATATGCTTATGGCATTCCACATTGAGGCTAGGAATAGGAAAATTGTGCAGCTCAATACGTGGCTAGACAGCTGGTGTAGGAGGGAGGGTTTCAGAACCACTGGGGTCTCTTCAGGGCAGGTGTGACCTGTACAAGAAGGAAGGGTTGCATCTAAACTGGAAAGGTATAAGTATTCTGGCAGGGAGGTTTGCTAGTGTCACACAGGAAGATTTAAACTAGTTTGGTAGTGGGGGATGGGAACCAAAGTAAAGATGAATTAACTGAAGGGCAACCAGAGAGTAGGGCCATTAAGTCTCAGAGAAAGAGCAGGTAGGGAGTAGTTGCTAGTCAAAGAGGGTCTGGTTGGCTGAAGTGCATTTGTTTCAATGCGAGAAGTGTAGCAGGTAAGGCAGATGAACTTAGATTCTGGATTAGTGCTTGGAACTATGATGTTGTTGCTATTACAGAGACTTGGTTAAGGGAAGGACAGGATTGGCAGCTTAACATTCCAGAATACAGATGTTTCAGGTGGGACAGAGGGGGTGTAAAAGCAGTGGGGGAGTTACACTACTGGTTAAGGAGAATATCATAGCTGGATTGTGGGAGGACACCTCGGAACGTTCATTCAGCAGGGCAATATGGGTAGAGCTCAGGAATAGGAGGGATGTAGTCACAATGTTGAGGGTTTACTATAGGCTGCCCAACAGCCAGCAAGAGATAGAGGAACAGATATGTCGGCAGATTTTGGTAAATTGTAAAAGTAACAGGGTTGTTGTGGTGGGAGATTTTAACTTCTCCGATATTGACTGGGACTCACTTATTGCTTGGGGCATGGATGGGACAGAGTTTGTAAGGAGCATCCAGGAGGGCTTCTTGAAACAGTATGCAGAGTGACCAACTAGGGAAGGGGCCATACTGGACCTGGTATTGGAGAATGAGCCCGTCCAGGTGATCGATGATTCAGTAGGTGAGCAGCTTAGGAACAGTGACCACAATTCAGTAAGCTTTAAGGTACTGACGGATAAGGAAAACTGTAGACCTCTAGGTGCAAAACTGGGGGAAGGCTAATTACAACAATATTAAGCAGGAACTGGAGAATGTAGATTGAGGGCAGATGTTTGAGGGCAAATCAACATCTGGCATGTGGGAGAACTTTCAGCACAACACTGCCCCCACATTATTGTAAAGAGAGCAATAATTGGAACTGGGCTGGGAATATTCAAACAAATAGCTCCAGAATATCATCAACTGACAGACTTGTTGAATGTGTATTGCGCAAAAAATTACAAATTATAACAGGCTGTTCAACCCATTGAATCCATAGAACGTAGAACATAGAACATTACAGCGCAGAACAGGCCCTTCGGCCCACGATGTTGCGCCGACCAGTTAAAAAAAACAATGACCCTTTAACCTAAACCAATCCCTTTCCATCCATAAACCTATCCACGGATCTCTTAAACGCCCCCAAACTAGGCGCATTTACAACTGCAGCAGGCGGGGCATTCCAATCCCTCACCACCCTCTGGGTAAAGAACCTACCCCTGACATCCGTCCTATAACTACCTCCCCTTAATTTAAAGCCATGCCCCCTCGTGCTAGCTTTCTCCATCCGAGGAAAAAGGCTATCACTGTCCACTCTATCTAAACCTCTAATCATCTTATATGTTTCAATAAGATCCCCTCTTAGCCGCCTTCTTTCTAACGAAAACAACCTCAAATCCCTCAGTCTCTCCTCATAGGACCTCCCCTCCATACCAGGCAACATCCTGGTAAACCTCCTCTGCACCCTCTCCAAAGCCTCCACATCCTTCCTATAATGTGGGGACCAGAACTGCACACAATACTCCAAGTGCGGCCGCACCAGAGTTGTGTACAGTTGCAACATGACGCTGCGATTCCTAAATTCAATCCCCCTACCAATAAACGCCAAGACACCGTATGCCTTCCTAGCAACCCTATCTACTTTATTCCCAACTTTCAGGGATCTATGTACACATACACCTAGATCCCTCTGTTCATCCACACTATTCAAAGTCCTCCCGTTAGCCCTATACTCGACACATCTGTTATTCCTGCCAAAGTGAATTACTTCACACTTCTCCGCATTAAACTCCATCCGCCACCTCTCGGCCCAGTTCTGCAACTTGTCTGTCTCCCTGTAAACTATGTAAAATGGTTGGTCCATGCCAGTAGTCTCCTAATCCTGTGTCTTTGTTGATTGCTTTATTCTGGTTTCCCTCAACCATTTGTCTCATTCTTAAATCTTCACATGGAGATGTTTGGGGAAGGGGCGTAATTTATGCTTTCAGATGACAGGCCACAAGGGTCTCCTGCTCCCATACCTAGTGTTCATCTCAAGCCCCAGATGAAAGTTGGAGTTTGAAGCTAATTATATGTTTAAAAAATAAAGAAGTGAACTTTGCTCTTGACTGTTTGAGGTATTGTGCAAACAGAAATATGATAAGCATTTTGATCTGGTGTGGGTATATTTGTTTGGCAACAGGAAGGTATTATTCTCTGAACTGGATCTGTATTATCAAGTAATAGCCAAAACATATTGCTTAAAAATTTCCTTCCTGTCCTCCCACTTCCGCGGATAGATGTGTTGCTTACAGATTTTCTTTTCATTTTGTTCATGTTCTTTATCTCCTCCATAACTGTAACCTTGCAGTAAATGATTGACAGACTCTTCCTAACTGAAGGGTCAGTCCTGTCTCCTTATCTTTGAAATTGGACCTGATGGCTATTCACATTGTTCCACTGTCAGAAGCTAGCTGTTGACCTTTTTAAAGAGCCCCGCTTGTTTGTTCATTTGTATAAATATTTGTGGAATGTTCAGCTCATTAATGTTTCTGCTGAAATAACTGAAAGACAAGCTGCTTTGCATAGATGGCGGTGAGTCAGATAATCTGCAGCAAATTCCACTGCATAGCAATGTTATCTTGTTCCATGGAAAATGGCTAGAAAAGCAAGATGCTTGTCAGCTGGGCTATCCAGAGCACAACAGATATACAGAAGAGGTAAGCGAGGGAATACTGGGCTCTTAGACTTCCCCTTAATGTTTCCGATCTAAGCTTCAATTTCAAATTAAAACTGGTTAAATATTTTAACAAGATTAGAAAGAGAAACAACAGGTATTCCAGTCCAAAGAGTAAATGCTGATGAGTTCAATGTCATCCGCTCAGTGCTACCTGCCAACTATTGATAGCTATTCCCCGAAAGAAGCTGACCACCTCACACAAGTCCGAAATTAAAATGTGACGTTGCAATGAAAATGAATCATAGAATCCCTACAATGCAGAAGAGGCCATTTGGCCTTTTGAGTCTTCACCAACTCAAACAGGGTCTATCCCCATAACCCCACAGATTTACCCTGATAATCTCTCTGATATTAAGGAGCAGTTTAGCATGGTCAATCAACCTAATTCACATATCTTTGGAGTGTGAGAAGAAACTGCAGCACCTGGGGAAACCCACATAGACACAGGGAGAACATGCAAACTCCACAAGACAATGACCTGAGGCTGGAATTGAACCTGGATCCCTGGCACTGTGAGGCAGCAGTGCTAACCATTGTGCCACAGTGCCACCTTGAAGTTAGGCATGACTTTGTAATTTAAACTGCTATAGGCATTACAAACCTCTGTTCACTTGAAATACCAATGTAGCATTTACAATTGAGAAACAGGCCATTCAGACCAACTGCACAATGCCAGTTTTCATACTCCACACCAGCCTCTTGACACGCTGATTACAGCTACAGTGTTTCAAATCCAGCTATCCAGAAAACCAGAAATATCAAGAACAGCTGCCATGTATGAACTTTAATTCTTCTTGGATGAGTGAAATAACTTTCTGGCTTGTTTGGCCATGTGCTGCTTTGGCATAGTGGTGTGCCAGACAGGTTATCAGCTTCATGCATTGGTTTTGTCCCATGCTGCAAGAGGTCTGAGCAACCTTTGATCCCACCCAACCCAACATGGCCTGAATTGCTCCACCCGATCCGACCTGAACCACCTCATCGTAAAACCAGCACAGTCCCAAAGTTTCTGGCCTTGAGATACTGTACCTGCCTAAATATTCTATCCACCCTAATCCTATATTCCCGTCTCCCTCACATATACATCAGGCAAACTCCTAAATATTCTTGTCACAGGAAACTTGGGAAGTTGTTACATCAGGTACAGACAGTACCATGTCTAGCAGAAAAGCATGACCTTCCATCAGGAAACTTGAAGTATCACAGGAAGCAACATGCATTTCTATAGCACTATTAATGTAGCAAAATGATAGGATAATATCAAAGCATAATCTGCCACTGAACCACATAAAGAAATATGAGATAAAACCAGAAAATGCTGGAAAATCTCAGCATGACTGACAGCATCTATGGAGAGAGAATAGAGCCAACCTTTGGAGAAAGAATACTGTGTACAGTTCTATTATAGAAAGGATATTACTAAACTAGAAAGAGTGCAGAAAGGATTTACTAGGATGCAACCGGGACTTAATGGTTTGAGTTATAAGGAGAGGCTGGATTGACTAGAACTTTGTTCTCTGGAGGATAGGAGGCTTAAGGATGATCTTATTGGGGCCTATAAAATGATGAAGGGCACAGCTCAGTCAGATAGTCGATATCTTTTCCCAAAGGTAGGGGAGTCTAAAACTAGAGGGCATAGGTTTAAGATGAGAGGAGAGAGATACAAAAAGGTCCAAAGGGGCAATGTTTTCACACAGACAGTGCCTGGAACAAGCTGCCAGAGGTAGTGGTAGGGGCAGGTACAATTTTGTCTTTTTAAAAGCATTTAAATAGTTACATGCGTACGATGGGTATAGTAGGATATGGGCCAAATGCAGGCAGTTGGGATTCGGCTAAAAAAAGGGGTGGCATGGACAAGTTGGGCTGAAGGATCTGTTTCCATGCTGTAAACCTCGATGACTCGATGACTATGACTCAGGATAATCCTTTGTCCTCTGACGATCCAGCCAGAGAAAGGACAGGGGGCAAGAGGTTTAGGGAAGGAATTCCAGAGTTCAGGATTCTAGCATCTGAATATGTGGCTGCAATGGAAACTGTGGAATTCCAAGAGGCCTGAATTGGGGGAACACAGATCTTAGGGAGTTGCAGGGTGTAGTGAAACCTGCTTTCAGAAAGCAGTTTGAGGGCAAATCAACATCTGGCATGTGGGAGGCTTTCAAGTGTAAGTTGATAGGAATTCAGGATGGGCCCATTCCTGTAAGGATGAAGAATAAGTATGGCAAGTTTTGGGAACCTTTAATAATGAGAGAGATTGCGAGCCTCATCGAGGAGAAAAAGGAAGCATTTTTCAAAGCCACGAGGCTAGGAACACACGACACAAGTGTGGAACACAAGGGAAATAGGAAGAAACTTAAGCAAGGAGTAAGGAGGCTAAAATGGTTCTTGAAAACTCATTGGCCAGCAGGATTAAGGACAATCCCACGATTTGTGTATATATATTATATATATATTAAGAGCAAGAAGGATGCCAGGAGAAGGATTGGTCCACTTAAGGACAGGGGAGTGCCAGAGGAAATGGGTGAGGTATTAAATGAGTACTTTGCATCAGTATTTCAGTATTCACCAAAGAGAAGGATTTGGTGGATGATGAATCTAAGGAAGGGTATATAAATAGTTTGAGTCAGGTCGAGATCAAAAAGGAGAAGATATTGGGGGGCTTGAGAAACATTAAGGTAGACAAATCCCCAGAGCTTGATGGTATATATGCCAGAATACTGAGAGGGGCAAGGGAGGAAATTGAGAGAAATCTTTATATCCTCACTGGCTACAGGGAAGATACAGTAAGAAGTCTCACAACACCAGGTTAAAGTCCAACGGGTTTATTTGATAGTAAATCCACAAGCTTTCGGAATGCTGCACCTTCGTCAGGTAAGTGG
Organism: Carcharhinus amblyrhynchos; assembly: GCF_965287045.1. Classification (NCBI taxonomy): domain Eukaryota; kingdom Metazoa; phylum Chordata; class Chondrichthyes; order Carcharhiniformes; family Carcharhinidae; genus Carcharhinus; species Carcharhinus amblyrhynchos. The sequence goes on from NC_137326.1 coordinate 67,459,096, forward strand.
AGAGTTCTGATCAGAAACAGGGGATATAAAGGCACACACAATTTATAGGATACTGATTAGAATGTGAGTCTTTACAGCTAATCTGCTATTCAAGTCTTAAAGGTGCAGACAATGTGAGTGCAGATAGCATTAAGCATAGGTTAAAGAGATGTGTATTGTCTCCAGACAGGACAGTAAGTGAGATGTTGCAAGTCCACACAAGTCATGGGGGTTACAGATAGTGTGACATGAACCCAAGATCCCGGTTGAGGCTGTCCTCATGTGTGGGGAACTTGGCTATCAGTCTCTGCTCAGCGACTCTGCGCTGGCATGTGTTGTGAAGGCCGCCTTGGAGAACGTTTACCCGATGATCAAAGGTCGAATGCCCGTGACCGCTGAAGTGTTTGCCAACGGGAAGGGAACAGTCTTGCCTGGTGATTGTCGAGCGGTGTTCATTCATCCATTGTCGTAGCGTTTGCACGGTCTTCCCAATGTACCATGCTTCGGGACATCCTTTCCTGCAGTACCCTTCACCGTCCAGTATTTCCCCGGAGTGGAGAAGCTACGACAGCTTCTCCAGAGCCTTCAACACGTCATTGATGAAGACGAACATCATCGCCAGGGCCATCCCCACACCTCCACTTCTTGTCTTCAAACAACCACACAAACTCAAACAGACCATTGTCTACAGCAAACTGCCCAGTCTTCAGGAGAACAGTGACCACAACACCACACAACCCTGCCTCAGCAACCTCTGCAAGACATGCCGGATCATCGACATGGATGACATCATCTCACGTGAGAACACCATCCACCAGGCACACAGCACTGTTGATTGATGAGTCGAGCGCCATATGAACAGGTTAAAGTCCAACAGGTTTATTTGGTTGCAAAAGCCACTAGCTTTTGGAGCACTGCCCCTTCGTCGGGTAAGTGGGAGTTCTGTTCAATAATGGTTAGAGTGCAAGTCTTTACAGGTAATGAAGTCTTAAAAGTACAGACAATGTGAGTGAAGAGAGCATTAGGTTAAAGAGATGTGTATTGTCTCCAGACAGGACAGTTAGTGAGATGTTGCAAGTCCAGGCAAGTCACGGGCATTACAGATAGTGTGACATGAACCCAAGATCCCGGTTGAGGCTGTCCTCAGGTGCGCGAAACTTGGCTATCAGTCTCTGCTCAGCGACTCTGCGTTGTCGTGAAGGCCGCCTTGGAAACGCTTACCCGAAGATCAGAGGCTGAATGCCCGTGACTGCTGAAGTGTTCCCAACAGGAAGAGAACACTCCTGCCTGGTGATTGTCGAGCAGTGTTCATTCATCTGTTGTGTAGCATCTGCATGGTCTCCCCAATGTACCATGCCTCAGGACATCCTTTCCTGCAGCATATCAGGTAGACAACTTTGGCTGAGTCGCAAGAGTATGTACTGTGTACCTGGCGGATGGTGTTCTCACGTAAGATGATGGCATCCGTGTTGATGATCGGGCAGAGGTTGCTGTGGCAGGGTTGTGTGGTGTTGTGGTCACTGTTCTCCTGAAGGCTGGGTAGTTTGCTGCGGACAATGGTCTGTTTGAGGTTGTGCAGTTGTTTGAAGGCAAGAAGTGGGGGTGTGGGGATGGCTTAGGCGAGATATTTGTCTTCATCAGTGACATGTTGAAGGCTCCCGAGAAGATGTTGTAGCTTCTTTGCTCCGGTGAAGTACTGGATGAAGGAGGGTATCCTGTCCACTGTGTCCTGTGTTTGTCTTCTGAGGAGGTTGGTGTGGTTTTCACTGTGGCACGTCGGAACTATTGATCGATGAGTCAAGTGCCATATTCTGTTCTTTTCAGGGCATCTTTCAGTGTCTGGAGGTGTCTGTTGCGATCCTCCTCATCTGAATAGATCCTGTGTATACGGAGGGCTTGTCCATAGGGCATGGCTTCTTTAACATGTTTAGAGTGGAAGCTGGAGAAGTGGAGCATTGTGAGGTTATCTATGGGCTCGCGGTACAGTGAGGTACTGAGGTGATTGTCCTTGATGGAGATGCATGTATCCAAGAAGGCAACCGATTCCGGAGAGTAGCCCATGGTGGATCTGATGAGGATGGCTTCAACTGGGATCTTGGGTTCATCACTATCTGTAACCCCCACCACTTGCCTAGGCTTGCAAAATCTCACTAATTGTCCTGTTTGGAGACAATATACGTCTCTTTAACCTGTGCCTAACCCTCTCTCCACTCACATTGTCTGTACCTTTAAGACTTGATTACTTGTAAAGACTTGCATTCCAGCCATTATTTTGTAAATTGAGTTTGTGTCTTTTTATGCCCTGTTTGTGAACAGAACTCCCACTTACCTGAGGAAGGGGCAGTGCTCACAAAGCTAGTGGCTTTTGCTACCAAATAAACCTTTTGGACTTTAACCGGGTGTTGTGAGACATCTTACTGTGTTTATTCCAATCCAGCGCCAGCATCTCTACATCTATTCTTTTTCCGCAAATGTTGTCAGACCTGCTGAGATTTTCAGCATTTTCTATTTCTGTTTTTTCCAGTTGTGTGTAAATGAAAACCAGATGACCTAAGGTCAAAATATGGACTGTTGAGGTTATTGTCAAGATGAAAAGCAGGAAACATGGCCAGGTATACATCCTGAAATCTTAACCAATCTTGGACTAACAATGAGACCAGTGTGAGTCCATTAGATTAAATAATGGCATGGATCCTTGAGAGAGTAAAAGAGGCATTGTTGACAAAGTTTGAAAACGAGTTCTGGGACTGAAGAAAACTGAGAGAAGATCAATAACATAACACCCCAGTGACCCCGGGAAGCAAGAACCAGGGGTCTGATTTACTTCTACTATTGTTAAGAATGCATTTGTGTTTTAAACAGATCTCAATAAACTCATTTTGATAATAAAACCATCCAATGTCCATACTGTGAGTTTCAGAATCATCTAGATCCTGAAATTCTACAGAAATTTCGCAATGACGCCCATTAGGTGGGACTTAATCATTCCTAAATCAGGGGGTGATTATCACATGACTGCTTAACCATCTAATTGGCCAGGGATAGGGAATAGACTCAAACCTTTCCAATTGTTCTGTTCTTTTTGTGGGTCATGGTTGCCATTCCATTGAGTGATTCAGTCATGGGGAATCTTCAAGATGCTGGGAACTGTCCACTAGATAAAGTGTTCGAGGAGCTCAAACAACAATATTGAAAGTGCCATTATTCGATGAATTACAGAATAGATGAAGAGGTAAAATTGGTAAAAAAAAATGCAGGCACTCTTTGGAAAGATGTTCAGTCCTTTCAGGATAAGGATAACAGCCAATAGGTTAAGTCAGACAAAGCACTAAAACTCATTTCATAAACTGCTCCTTTTGTACAGAGGGCGATGATGAATGGATTCGCTTCAGGAAGGACTTGGTAAAAAGAATTATCTTATAGAAGAACCAAATTCCAAATGCCAACTGTACTGAAAGTGTTGCTGGTCCAGGACCATGAATTGCTCAGTGAGGGCGATAAGTGCACAGGACTTGGTAGGAAGTAGGATATAGACAGTAGAGTTTTGATTGAGCTTCACTCATACGTCAGAGTATAGTGTCCCCATCAAGCAGCCACACTTTCATACCTGGCTGAACCCATACTCTAGAAGGGGGATGGCTGATACATAACCCAAAGCCACTATATCTTGGTGGAACTCTCGATCACACACTGAGCTACAAGATCTCTTCACCAAGCAAGGTGAGAAGGTGAAAAACATAAATAACCTTCTGAGAAACCTTTCATGTTCAACTACCTTACAAACCTTGCACAGCTCAACCTCTAGTGCTTATAAAAGAATATATTGCTCCAATGTGGTTAAACTCTTTCCAAACAAAGCTAGTTAATGTATAATCAAATCAACTGATATCAAATAATCGCCATGAGCATTAGGCTAGTAAATACCATGTGGTTCCCAGGTGTCACACTAGAACAAAGAACCTCTCCAAAGACTCCAATGAAAGCCACAATTACCATATGGGAGGTCTTACCGATGCATCCACAGAAAACCTATCTGGGCTATGTTACCAACCATTTCTAGAATAGATATAGTCCCATCATGGAACTAAATGGGGATACACTGCTCCTTCCATGAGAAATTCCTTCCTCGTCAGCTAACCTCTTGGAACACTGCCTGACTTTAAACTGTCAGACTACCTCTGGTGAAAGCTGAAGGGTTTAGATGTTGTTTGGTAAAGTGTTTGGAAAATGGCAACAGGCTACAAGATGATGGTTGTAAAATCGCCGGCTCCATGCACCCCTCCCTGATGAACTCAATGCATTCTATGGCCGTTTTGAGCAAGAGGGCAGTGAAAGCACACTCTCCACCCTGGGAGCTTGGCCAAACCCATATCTGAGGTCACTATTGCAGATGTCAGAGCAATCTTCTTGAAGGTCAACCCTCGGAAAGTGACTGACCAGAATGGGGTACCCAGATGAGTACTCAGCTCCTGCATGGATCAGGTGGCAGCGGTATTTGCAGACCTATCTGCTTTAAGAAGATGATCATCATCGCGGTACCAAAGAAAAGCCACGGAGCGAATCTTAATGACTATCGTCCAGTGGCTCTGACATTCATCATTATGAAGTGCTTCAAAAGGTTAATCATGGCACAAATCGATTCCAACCTCCTGAATTGCCTGGATCCACTACAGTTTGCCTACCGCTGCAACAAGTCCAGATGCCATCTCCCTGACCCTGCACTTTGGAACACCTAGATAACAAAGACACCTATGTCAGGCTCCTATTTATTGACTACAGCTCAGTCTTCAACATCATTATTTCTATGAAATTCATTTCCAAACTCCGTGGCCTTGGGCTCAGCTCCTCCCCCTGTGACTGGATCCTGAACTTCAAAATCCACAGACCACAATCAGTAAAGATAGGCAGCAACACCTCCTCCACGATCATCCTCAACACTGGTGCCCCAGAAGGCTATGTCCTCAGACCCCTACTATATTCCTTATATACCAATGACCGTGTGGTCAAATTCCCCTCCAACTCGATCTTCAAGTTTGCCGATGACACCACCCTAATAGGTTGGGTTTCAAACATTTGATTTCATTTGATTCATTATTGTCACATGTATTAATATACGGTGAAAAGTACTGTTTATTGCATGCTATACAGACAAAACATACCGTTCATAGAGAAAGAAACAAAAGAGTGCAGAATCTAGTGTTACAGTCATAGCTAGGGTGTAGAGAAAGATCAACTTAATGCAAGGCAAGTCCATTCAAAACTCTGACAGCAGCAGGGAAGAAGCTGTTCTTGAGTCAGTTGGTACGTGACCTCAGACTTTTGTATCTTTTTCCCAATGGAAGGAGATGGAAGAGAAAATGTCCGGGGTGCGTGGGATCCTTAATTATGCTGGCTGCTTTGCCAAGGCAGTGGCAAGTGTAGACAGAGTCAATGGATGAGAGGCTGGTTTGCGTGCTGGATTGGGCTACATTCACGACATTTTGTAGTTCCTCACAAACTTGGGCAGAGCAAGAGCCAAACCAAGCCATGATACAATCAGAAAGGATGCTTTCTCTGATGTGTCTGTAAAAGTTGGTGAGAGTTGTAGCTGACATGCCAAATTTTCTTAGTCTTCCGATAAAATAGAGGCATGGGGGCTTTCTTAACTGTACTGTTGGCACGGGGGGACCAGGACAAGTTGTTGGTGATCTGGACACCTAAAAACTTGAAGCTCTCAACCTTTTTTACTTGAAGCCCAATCTCCTTCATTTTGTTGACATTGAGGAAGAGATTATTGTTGCCGCAGTTCACCAGATTCTCTATCTCATTCCTGTACTCTGTCTCATCATTGTTTGAGATCCGACCCACTACGGTGGTGCTGTCAGCAAACTTGAAAATCAAATTGGAGAGGAATTTGGCCACACAGTCAGAGGAATAAAAGTAGGGGGCTGAGAACACAGCCTTGTGGGGCACTGGTGTTGAGGATGATCGTGGAGGAGGTGTTGTTGCTTATCCTTACTGATTGTGGTCTGTGAGTTAGGAAGTTCAGGATCCAGTCGCAGAGGGAAGTGCCGAGGCCCAGACCATGGAGCTTGGACATGAGCATCGTGGGAATAATGGGTGAAGGCTGAGCTGTAGTCAATAAATAGGTGTCTGACGTTGGTGTCTTTGTTATCTCGGTGTTCCAGGATTGAGTGCAGGGCCAGGGAAATGGCATCTGCTGTGGACCTGTTGCAGCCATAGGCAAACTGTAGTGGATCTGGGAGGCTGGAATTGATTTGTTTCATGACTAACGTTTTAAAGCACTTCCTGATGATAGATGTCAGAGCCACCAGCCGATAGTCATTAAGGCATGCTGCTTGGATTTTCTTAGGTACTGGGATGATGGTCGTCTTCTTGAAGCAGATAGGGACCTCAGATTGTTGTAAAGAGAGGTTGCAGATGTCTGTGAATACCCCCTGCCAGCTGATCCAGGCAAGATCCGAGTGCACGCTCGGGTACCCCATCAGGGCCAATTGCTTCCATGGGTTGACCTTCAAACAAGCTGCTCTGACACCTGCAATGGTGACCCCCAGATATAGGTTCATCCAGGGCTTCCAAGGTGAAGTCATGCTCTCACTGACCTCTTGCTCAAAACAGGCATAGAATGCATTGAGTTCATCAGGGAGAGGTGTGTTGGAGCCAGAAATTTTACATGCCTTCATCTAGTAGCCCGTTATGTCTTAAAGACCTTGCCATTGTCGATGAGGGTCGGTGTGGCTAATATGGGAGTCCAGCTTGATCCAGTACTGTCCTTTGACATCTTTGAGAAGACAGAGTACAGGAATGTGACAGAGAATCTAGTGAACTGGTGCAATGACAATAATATGTCCCTCAATGTCAATAAAATGAAGGAGATAATCATTGACTTCAAGAAGCACAGTGGAGAACATGAGGTGGAGAGGTTCTTCCCGCTCAGAAAGGACAGCAGGACTAGAGGGCACAGCCTCAAGATAAGGGGGGGCAGTTTAGAACAGAGTTGAGGAGGAACTTCTTCACTCAAGGGGTGGTGAACCTCTGGAATTCTCTGCCCGTTGAAGTGGTGGAGGCTGCCTCGCTAAATATATTTAAGACGGGGGTAGATAGGTTTTTGGTAGGCAAGGGGATTAAGGGTTATGGGGAGAAGGCGGAAAAGTGGAGCAGAGCCACTTCAGATCAGCCATGATCTTATTGAATGGCGGGGCAGGCTCGAGGGGCTAGATGGCCTACTCCTGCTCCTATTTCTTATGTTCTTATGTTCTTATGCCCCTGTCCACATCAATGGGGACGAAGTAGAAATTGTCGAGAGCTTCAAGTTTTTAGGTGTCCTGATCACTGACAATCTGTCCTGGTCCCCCCCATGCTGACACGGTAGATAAGAAAGCCCACCAATGCCTCTACTTTTCCAGAAGACTAAGAAAATTTGGCATGTCAGCTACGATCCTCTCTAACTTTTACAGATGCACCATAGAAAGCATTGTTTCTGATATGGCTCCTGCTCTTCCGAAGACGCAAGAAATTGCAAAGGTTCATGCCCAGTCCATCACACAAAGAAGCCTCCCATCTATTGACTCTGTCGACATTTCCCACTGCCTCTGAAAAGCAGCCAGCATAACCATGCACCCTGGACATACGGTCTTCTACCTTTCTCATCAGGAAAAAGACACAAAAGTCTGACATCACATACCAACCAACTCAAGAACAACTTCTTCCCTGCTGCCATCAGACTTTTGAATGAACCTACCTCACACTAAGTTGATCCTTCTCGACACCCCAGCTATGATTGTAGTACTACATTCTGCACTTTTTCCTTTCCTTTTCTGTGAACAGTGTGCTTTGACTGTATAGTGTTCAAGAAACAATACTTTTCACTGTATACTAATACATGTGTCAATAATAAAACAAATCAAAATCAAAAACTTCTCATGAGTCAGGAGCACCTGTGTATTGCTGTGGCGCAGTTATGTTTATTGAATTTACTGTTCATTTCACACCAGACTACCGGGGAGTTCCAGATTGTACAATTCTGAGCCTGAGGCTACTGTGCGGCACAGTGGCACAATGGTTCGCACTGCTGCCTCACAGCACCAGAACTTGGGTTTGATTCCCAGCTTGGGTCACTGTGTGGCGTCTGCACGTTCTCCTTGGGTCACTGTGTGTTTCCTCCAGGAACTCTGGTTTTCTTCCAAAGTTCAAAGATGTGCGGGTTAGGTTGATTGCCCATGCTAAATTGCCCCTGAGTGTCAGGGGGATTTGGTAGGGTATATGCATGGGTTAATGGGGATAGGGCCTGGGTGGGATTGTGGTCAGTGCAGACTGATGAGCTGAATAGCCTCCTTCTGCATTGCAGGATTCTGTGATTCCATGAATGATTATAACTCTTCATAATTTAAATCTGTCTATCCCAGCCTTCAATCTATTCAACTATGCAGATTGTGAATCGTGGAGTGCCACAAGGATCAGTGCTGGAGTCTTAATTCTTTACAATCAATATTAATGACTTAGACAAAGAGTTAGCAAATAACTTATTTGTGTTTTCAGGGTAAGCTGTGAGGAGGATACAGAGAAGCTGCAAAAATATATAGACAGGTTAAGTGAGTGGGCAAAAGATGACAGGTGGAGTATAATGTCAGGAGTGTGACATTGTTAACTTGGCTTGTAAGAATTGAAAAAGCAGAGTATTCATAAGCTGGGAAACTTGTAAGTTCACAACCCTATGGGGTTTCCAAAGATTCCAAAGATTCACAACCCTTTAATTGAAGAAATTTCTCCTCATCAGCCTTAAATGATCAGCCTCTTATCCTGAAATAGTGCCATTTCTAGATTCCTCCACCATAGAGTCATAGAGGTTTACAGTATGGAAACAGGCTCTTCATCCCAACTTGTCCATGCCATCCTTTTTTTTAAACCCTGAAGCTAGTTCCAATTGCTCGCATTTGGCCCAAAACCCTCTAAACCCAGTCAGTAGAAACAGCTTCTCAATGCTCTTCAGAATCTCATTGATTTCAATGAGATTGCTTCTCAGTCCTCAAAATTCGACAAAATATGTACTGGGTGTGGTTTCACCAAAACCTTGTACAATTGTATTAAGACATCTTTATTCCTGTTTTCCAACCCCCTTGCAATAAAAACCAGCATGCTATTTGCCTTCTTGATTGTACCTGCATGTTAACCTTCTGTGTGCCTTGTACGATCACACACAAATCTTTTTGAATATCAACACTTACAAGTTTGTGGAATCATAGTCAGCACATTCACTATCCCTGCATCTCTCTTCAAATCTGAGGATGTGAGCCATCTGCTCCTGGGGATTTGTTAGGTTTTAGTCTCTTGAGCTTCTTCAGTACTTCTTCTTTGCTGATATTAATTTTCTCGCTTTCGTTGGCCCCTCGAGTACATTCTATTTCTGATATGAAACTTGTGTTTTCTAATGTGAAGACAGACACAAAATATTTGTTTAGTGTCTCTGTCATTTCCTCATTCCCCATAACATTCCCTTTGCTATTTCTAAAATACTTCTAATCCTCAGGCTTCCTATTACTTATTGCAATGTTATAAGCCACTTCTTTTAATCTAATACTACCCTTAACTTCCTGAGTGAACATAGAACATAGAACACAGAACACTACAGCACAAACAGGCCCTTCGGCCCACAAGTCGCCCAATCACTTGAACCAGAAAAGCATCTTTCTTGCCACATCATTGTTTTTCAATGGAATGCATTTTTGTTGATCATTTCGAATGCTTGTTTTAGTGTTCCCCGATGTTTATTAACTACCATCATACCTTTTAATTTTCTTACCCAAAGCACCCTTAGCCAGCTCTCCCCTCATAACTACGAACTGACTTCATTTAATGTTAAAATATCTGGGTGTTTAGATCACTAGTTTCCAAAGGATCTCTTACTGTGAGCTTACTAATTAACTCTGCTTTATTACACAATATTAGTTCCAGATTTCATTGATGTGATGATGGGTTTGAAAATGGAACATAGGACTATGAGTAGGACATTCAGCCCCTCAGCCTGTCCTATCATTGATCATGCTTTATTTGTACCTGAATTATATCATTCACATTCATGCCATATTCTCAATATAATTTTCCAAGATAAATCTATCGCAACATTGAAAGTTCTAGTTGTCCCCCAGCATCTATAGTTGTTAAGGGGGAGGGGGTTTGGGGCAGGTGGGGGGCAGAGTTTTCCAGCTTCTTTCACCCACAGTTTGAAAGCTTCTTCTTAACACCATTCCTGAATAACTAGCTCATTTGTGTCCAGCTTGTTCTGGATTTCACCACCAGAGAAAATATTTTCATTCTAACGATCCTAGCAAATCACTTTAGCATTTTAAACACTTCAGCTGGATCACCTCTCAGTCTTTCCAAATTTATACACAGGAATGAGTTCATTTCAAGCTTTAGGAGAAAAGTGTTGTTGCTATGTCAACCATTGTAAAATATTCAATACACATCATGAATCATGTTACACACTTGGATGGGAGAGATTAATTTGCCAGAATTCCAGGATAAAGTTGCTTTTAAATTCAGGGCTCCTGATTTGCATATTGTTGCCAGATTTACACTGAAAATAAATCGGTTGGGATTGAGCCAAAATAAAGATTCTGGCACTGGGAATAATATCTCCAAAGTAAACAGCAATCTAGAGCACCCACTGTCAGTCTTTCCCACTCCAATCAGTGAGAATTCGAGATTCATTTTCACAGCAATACTGGACAATTGATGACAGGAATGGCAGTCCAAAGATGTGTAAGTTAGGTGGAGTAGCCATGGTAAATGTGCAGGGTAACGGGGATAGGGCGGGCGTTATTCAGGCCTGGGTAAGATGCTCTTTCAGAGAGTTGGTGCAAACTCGATAGGCAGAATAGCCTCCTTTTGCACTGTAGAGATTCTAAGAATGCAGAAACCTGTCACGGGAAGATCACTGAAGGCAAATATTCCTGTTCTCTCAGCTCAAAACTAGAGTCCTGACTGGAGGGTGGAAATCAGAGCTCTCCAACAGACGTAGGAAGTGCAACAGTCAATTTGCTCACAATAACGTCCCACAAACACCAATGCAATGAAGAACCAGACCACCTGTTTTATGGTTGAGGCATAAACATTGATCGAAACATTGATTTCTGGGGAGGACTCCTCAGCTCTTTTTCAAATGGGATTGTTTACATCCATTTAAGATATAGATTAAGACTGGAATTCTTCAGCCTTACGTGCTCAGTCACCTCTGCCAGTGGGAACTGAGAATTTGGCACTCAGCCAGATCTTCATTCACAGCAGTGGAATCTCAGCCTCATGCAAGGTCAGAGAATTCCAGCCTATGTGTCGATCTTTGCATGTATACATGCACATGACTCACCCAATCAAGTACGCTAAAACACAAAATTAAACGCATTGATCTGTTGAACCATAGAATCATGGACAAGTTATGATGCAGAAAGAAGCCATTCAGCCCATTGTGTCTGCATTGTCTGAAAAAGAGAAAACATAAAATAGCATCTTATCTTAATCCCACTTTCCAACACCTGGTCCACTAAATTGAGCATCTTAGCCTCAACTACCAACTCAGGTGGTGAATTCCATACACTCACTATCCTCTGGGTGAAAAGAATTTTTCTCATGTCCCTTCTAATCATTCTACCAATTATCTTAAATCTGTGCCCCCTGGTAATTGATCTGTCTAATGAGGGAAAGAGGGCTTTCCTGTCTAGGCCCCTCATAATTTTATACAGTTCCATTAAGCCACCCCTCTGCCTCTTCCATTCTAAGGAAAACGACCCTAACCTATTGGTCTCTTACAGCTGCAATTTTCAACACACTTGTAAATTGCATTTGCAATTGTTTCCTTTCTGTAAAGTGATGACTGAAACTGTACATATAATTCCAGTTTTGACCGAACCAGAATGTTGTACAGTTCCAGCATTACATCCCTGATTTTGTACTCAGTACCTCACCCAATAAAGGAAAGCATTCCATTGCTTTCTTTGCCACCTTATCCGACAGCCCTGCCAGTGACAGACTGGGTCTTGGTGCTACACTCGGATTTTTAAACATCTTCATGCCATTCTGGGATGACCAGAATATGGTTACAGGCCGCTCTAAGCGATGGTTCCCCCTCTACGTTGGCAGCCTGCCATCTGTTGCTTCTTTCTCTTCTTCTATTCTTAAGAAATCTTCAAAGCTTGCCTCAACATGGAGTGTCTCCTACATTCACTGGCATCTTTCACTTGGACAATAAGGGTTTTCTATTGGCCCTCCAGCCACCTTCTTCGGCGGGAACTCACCGGCGTCGAGCGGAGCGCGCGGATTTGTGAATAACGGTAAGGAATTAACGGCCCAGAAAAAGTTTCAACTTTCGGCTTCAGGATTAAAATGGTGATTTACTGTGTAAATACAGCGTGTCTCTGTATAATATTAACAGAGCCGGGGGGGGATGGTCAGTTACACTGTGAGGCGACACGGTGGGGGCTCAGTGGTTGGTGCTGCGCTCTCACAGCGTCAGGGAGGCCCCGGCTTCAATTGGTGGCCTTGGGCTCAGTGTCTGTGTGGAGTCTGTACATTGTCCCCGTGTCTGCGGGGGGAGCCTTTCCTCACACTCTCCAAACATCAGCAGCATAGGGACACTGGGCAGGATCAGTTACTGCTCAGGGTCAGGGGGAGGGTAAACACTGGGATAGGATCTGTCTGGATGGACTGAATGGCCTCCTCCTGCCCTGCAGGAACTGGATATTTCATAGAAAGATCTGTTATTACAATCTAGTCCTTGTTTGTGTAAACACTGTGCTGCACCATCTCAGTGACTACAATCAAGCACTTGTATGAATAAACACAGCACCAGATTTTTCCCCATTATTTCAGTCTGGGCCCTGCTCCGGTTTCTTCCCGCAGTCCAAAGATGTGTGGGTTAGGTTCACTGACCATGTTAAAGATCGCCCCTTGGTGTCCTGGGATGTGTGGGTTGGAGGGATTGGTGGGTAAATGTGTAGGGATGGGGGGGTGGGGCCTGGGTGGGATTGCAGTCGGTGCAGACTCGATGGGCCGAATGGCCTCTTTCTGTGCTGTAGGGTTTCGATGATTCACCTGCTACTTCTAATTTGATATGCGTGCAATTTTTGGCCATGGATTAGTTGGGCATGGAAATATTGTTTTGAGGATCTACAGTGCAGGATCAGGGACTGGAGGGTGCTCTGACATCAAGTTCCAAGCCTAGAAGGAAAATCCAGTCCCTGGACTCCAAGAGTTAAACTATGGGAGGAATTGTTTTCCCTGGAATGTAGAAGGTTTGGGGGTGATTTGATCAAAGGTTGAGTGCTGTCAATCTCCATGGCAAAAAGCACAGGCAGGTCAGAAAAGTGGAGTGGATCAAATAAAACCTAACAGAGCAAAAAGCAATGTGGTTAGGGGAGTGGCTGATTTTACCAATCATTTAGCTTCACCCTTACATTGTGCCATTTCATCAGGCACTTTGCATTCCTGCAGCTGCCTTCAGACCTGGCCTCCTTTTCCCTCCCTGCTTGAGCAGCCAGCAATAGTCATTAAGGAGTTACACCAGTTGCTCTTTCACAAGCTTAACATTTTTGTGAGGTTTCTTGTTCCAAGCAAGTTGGCTGCCCCACTAACAACTTCTTCAGTTTGTTGGTGTCTGCACAGCTGGTATCCATGGAAACAGAATTCCTCCACTTTACTTGGGCGAGTGCCTGGCCAAACTAAATACAACTAAAACTTTGCTGCAGCATTTAAAGTCAAAATCATCTTAAGATTTTCTTTAAATTTCTCACTGCTCGTCAAATTTGAAACTACAGTCACCAGTACAATTGCCCTTTCACAAGGGAAATACCTCATGACATTGCTAACTGGTCTCAATTTCCGAATTAGGAGCTATACAACAAATGGCACATGGTTTGCATTAATGAGCTTGGTGTTTGAAAATCCCAGGATACAGCACGCTGCTATTTTTTTTATTGCCGTTTATTCTTTTCTTGCTATTTTTATATTTTACATAAGGCCTACAGGGCAAAAGAATGTTTTTTTCTGATTATAGATTTGATTACACTTTGGAAGGGGCTGTGTAATGATAATAGATTAATCGGCCTGAGTGTTCCTCAGAATTACTGACCATTTTTGGGACTGCGCAGAGTAGCACAAATGCTTTGCTTAATCCCAAAACACTGAATATGCTTGATGCTCAGTGCTCCTCACCCCCAATCAAACCTACTCTTTCTCTACTGAAGAGTCTCATGTTGAACTGACAAGTGTATAGTGGTGATGCCAGTGGACTGATAATTTAGCGGATAGGGTGAATGTTTCAGGGACATGAGTTGAAATCTCACAATGGCCTTTGAGAAAAGTTATTATTCAACTGGTTAGTAAAAATAGAATGGAAAGAAGGATGAGAATGATGATGATGAGGAGGAGGAGAAGGAAGATGAGGAGGAGGAGTAAGGATTATGATAAGGAGGAGGAGCAGGATAACAAGGAGATTGAGGATGAGGAGGAGGAGGAAGATGAGGTGGAGGAGGAGGATGAGGAGGAGAAGGAGGAGGAAGATGATGAGGAGGATGATGAGGATGAGAAGGATGATGATGATGAGCAGGAAGAGATGATATGATGAGGAGGAGGAAGATAGGAGGAGGAAAATAAGGAGGAGGAGTAAGGATCATGATGATGAGGAGGAGGAAGTTGAGGAGGAGGAGGAGGATGATGATGATGAGGAGGTGGATGATGAGGATGAGGAAGATGAGGAGGAGGAAGAGTATGGATTACGATGAGGATGAGGGAGATGATCAGGATGAGGAGGATGAGGATGAGAATGAGGAGGAAGAGGACAACGATGAGGAGGAGGAGGATGCGGGTGCTGAGGAGGAGGTGGAGGATGCTGAATAGGAGGAGGAGGATGTTGAGGAGGAGGAGGAGGAGGATGCTATGGAGGAGGAGGATGCAGAGGAGGACGAGGAGAATACTGAGGAGGAGGAGGAGGAAGCTGTGGAGGAGGAGGAAGTGGGTGCCGAGGAGGAGGAGGATGCTGAGGAAGAAGGAGGAGGATGCTGAGGAGGAGGAGGAGAGGAGGTGGAGGAGGAGGAGGAGGCAGAGAAGGAGGAGGAGGCGGAGCAGGAAGAGGCTGTGGAGGGGAGGCTGTGGAGGAGGAGGACGCTGCATAGAAAGAGGCGGAAGTGGAGGAGGAGGCTACTGAAACGAGGATGAGATGGAGGAAGACGGGGAGGAGGCTGCAGAGGAGATGGAGGCTGCGGAAGAGGAGGAGGAGGCTGTGGTGGAGGAGCAGGAGTCTGCAGAGGCTGTGTAGAAGGAGGAGGATAAGGCCGAGGAGGACGAGGCTATGGAGAAGGAGGAGGAGATTGCGGAGGCTATGGAGGAGGAGGAGGCTGCCGTAGAGATGGTGGAGAAGGAGGAGGAGGAGAAGGAGGCTGCAGAGACTGTGGAGGCTGTGGAGGTGGAGGAGGCTGCAGGGGAGGAGGCCGTTGTGGAGGCTGCAGAGGAGGAGGAGGAGGTGTAGGCTGCAGAGGAGGAGGAGGAGGTTGCAGAGGCTGCAGAAGAGGATGAGGCTGCAGAGGAGGAGCGGAGAAGGAGGAGGAGGAGGTGGAGGAGACTGCGGAGGCTGCACAGGTAGTGGAGGAGGAGAAGGAGGAGGGGACGGCTGCAGAGGCAGAGGAGAAGGTGGAGGCAGCTGTGGAGCAGGAGGAGGCTGCAGAGGAGGGGGAGGAGGATAAGCCTGTAGTGGAGGAGGAGGAGGAGGAGGAGGCTGTGGAGGAGGAGGAGGCTGCGGAGGAGGGGGAGGAGGATAAGCTTGTAGTGGGGGAGGAGGAGGAGGAGGAGGCTGTGGAGGAGGAGGAGGCTGCGGAGGAGGGGGAGGAGGATAAGCTTGTAGTGGAGGAGGAGGAGGAGGAGGAGGCTGTGGAGGAGGAGGAGGCTGCGGAGGAGGGGGAGGAGGATAAGCTTGTAGTGGAGGAGGAAGAGCTGCGGAGAAGGAGGAGAAGGATGATGAGGGTGATGATGATAAGTCCTGATGGAGAGATAGGGAGTGTGTGAGCAGTGGGAATGGATGTGAGTACAAGCCTACAATGGCTGGCAGTTGTTCTCTGGAGACACAAAAGCCCTTCCCCAGTTGGCTTCCAATGGTCCCTCATAATTTTTTTGGGATAGTTCAAGACTCAGAAATATTGAGCATCACAAACTCCAATTGGTTGAATGAAATGTAAGAATTGTCTGAAAGGGGACTGGGCCTTCATTTCAATGTTAGGATCATTTTGGTAAGAAGTCTTATAACACCAGGTTAAAGTCCAACAGTTTATTTGGTTGCAAAAGCCACTAGCTTTCAGAGTGCTGCTCCTTCATCAGGTAAATGGGAGTTCTGTTCACAAACAGGGTATATAAAGACACAAGCTCAATTTACAAAATAATAGTTGGAATGCGAGTCTTTACAGGTAATCAAGTCTTAAAGGTACAGACAATGTGAGTGGAGAGAGGGTTAAGCACAGGTTAAAGAGATGTCTTCAGGCAGGACAGTTAGTGAGATTTTGCAAGTCCACACAAGTCATGGGGGTTATAGATAGTGTGACATGAACCCAAGATCCTGGTTGAAGCTGTCCTCATGTGTGCGGAACTTGGCTATCAGTTTCTGCTCAGCGACGCTGCATTGTCATGTATCGTGAAGGCTGCCTTGGAGAATGTTTACCCGAAGATCAGAGGCCGAATGCCCATGACCGCTGAAGTGTTCACCAACAGGAACAGTCTTGCCTGGTGATTGTCGAGCGGTGTTCATTCATCTGTTGTGTAGCATCTGCATAGTCTCCCCAATGTACCGTGCTTCAGGACATCCTTTCCTGCAGCGTATCAGGTAGACAACGTTGCAAGAGTATGTGCCGTGTACCTGGCGGATGGTGTTATCATGTGAGATGATAGCATCCGTGTCAATGATCCGGCTTGTCTTGCAGAGGTTGCTGTGGTAGGGTTGTGTGGTGTCGTGGTCACTGTTCTCCTGAAGGCTGGGTAGTTTGCTGTGGACAATGGTCTGTTTAGATCGTGCAGTTAAGAATCATAGAAACCCGACAGTACAGAAAGAGGTCATTCGGCACATCGAGTCTCCACCCAGGCCCTGTCCCGATATCCTTACATATTTATCCACTAATCCCTCAAACCTATGCAATTCAGGACTCTAATGGGCAATTTTAACATGGCCAATCAACTTAACCCGCACATCTTTGGACTGTGGAAGGAAACCAGAGCACCCGGAGGAAACCCACACAGACATGAAGAAAATGTGCAAACTCCACACAGACAGTGACCCAAGCTGGGATTTGAACCCAGGTCCCTGGAGCTGTGAAGCAGCAGTGCTAACCACTGTGCTACCGTACCACTCTACATCACACATCACATCCCTATATTACCTGTAAAGACTCACATTCCAACCATTATTTTGTAAATTGAGTTTGTGTCATTATATGCCCTGTTTGAAGGCAAGAAGTGGGGGTGTGGGGTTGGCCTTGGCGAGATGTTCATCTTCATTAATGACATGTTGAAAGCTCCGGAGCAGATGTTGTAGCTTCTCCGCTTCGGGGAAGTACTGGACGATGAAGGGTACTCTGTCTGCCGTGTCCCGTGTTTGTCTTCTGAGGAGGTTGGTGTGGTTTTTCGCTGTGGTGTGTTGGGACTGTCAATCGATGAGTCCAGCACCATATCCTGTTCTTATGACGGCATCTTTCAGCATCTGGAGGTGTCTGTTGCGATCCTCCTCATCTGAGCAGGATCTTGTGTAACAGGAGGAGGAAACCAGAGCACTTGGAGAAATCTCACGCAGACACAAGGGAGAATGCCTTGCTATGATCAACACACTGAAATTACACCTTCTTGTTTCTGTAATCATTTTGTGGCAAACTTGCTGCCATGAGGCTTCATCTTCAAAATCCTGTAGGTACTTAATGCAGACAAGTGTGAGGTATTGCACTTTGGAAGGACAAACCGAGGTAGAACATATGTGGTAAATGGTAGGACACTGAAGAGATCAGTAGAACAGAGGGATCTGGGAATACAGATACATAATTCCCTAAAAGTGGTGTCACAGGTAGATAGGGTCGTAAAGAGTGCTTTTTGGAACATTGGCCTTTATAAATCAAAGTGCTGAGTATAAGAGTTGGAATATTATGGTGAGGTTGTATAAGACATTGGTGAGGCCAATTTAGAGTATTGTGTGCAGTTTTGGTCACCTAATTACAGGAAGGATATTAATAAAGTTGAAAGAGTGCGGGGAAGGTTTACAAGGATGTTGCCGGGACTTGAGAAACTGAGTTACAGAGAAAGGTTAAATAAGTTAGGACTTTATTCCCTGGAGCGTAGAAGAATGAGGGGAGATTTGATAGATGTGTATAAAATTATGATGGGTATAGATAGAGTGAAAGCAAGCAGGCTTTTTCCACTGAGGCTAGGGGAGAAAAAAACTAGAGGACATGGGTTAAGGGTGAAAAGTTGAAAGGGAATATTAGTGGGGCGGTTTCTTCTCACAGAGAGTGGTGGGAGTGTGGAATGAGTTGCCAGATGAAGCGATGAATGCGGGCTCACTTTTACACACATTTAAGAAAAACTTGGACAGGTACATGGATGAGAGGGGTGTGGAGGGATATGGTCCAGGTGCAGGTCAGTGGGACTAGGCAGAAAATGGTTCGGCACAGCCAAGAAGGGCCAAAAGGCCTGTTTCTGTGCTGTAGTGTTCTATGATTCTATCGTGTGTGTGTGATGTAGACAGAGGACTGTGTACACAGGATCTGCTCAGATGAGAAGGATCGCAACAGACACCTCCAGGGTACAGGGGTTCAAATCCCATTATGGTGGAATTTAAATGCAATTAATAGTTCTGGAATATAGCACTTGTGAGCATAAAAACCCATTTGATTCATTTATGTCCTTTAGGGAAGGAAATCTTCCATCCTTACCTAGACTAGCCTATGTGACTCCAGACCCATAACAATATGGTTGACTCTTAACTGCCTTCTGAAATGGCTGAGTGACACATTCAGTTCAAAGGTAATTGCTGGCACACCCCAGACCCCTAAAGAACAATTTAAAAGAAAAGAACAGGCAAGTTCTTCTTAGTGTCCGGGACAATAATACTCCCTCAGTAAAACACATTTACAACAGCATAAAACTGATTACACTTCTAACTCTCTCCAGTTCTAAAGATTCATATAGACTCAATATATTAACAATTTCTCTCTTCACAGATGCTTCCAGACCTGCTAAGCTTTTCCAGCATTTCCTGCCTTACCAGAGTGTTAACAAACAAAATATGATACAATCCACGTAATAAGATAGACCAGTTGAAGAAAGCTTGGTTAAGGAGGTGGATCTTGAGGAGTGTCTTAAAGGAGGAAACAGAAGTAGGGAGACAGAGAGGTGCAGGGAACTTATTCCAGAATTTAGGGCCTAGGAACATGAAGGCATGCTCACCAATGGTGGAGCAACTAAAATTGGGGAAGATCACAGAGATCTGAGTGGATTGTGAGGCTAGAGAAGACAGATAAATGTAATGTTTATTTATTAGTCACAAGTAGGCTCACATTAACACTGCAATGAAGTTACTGTGAAAACCTCCTAGTTGTTTTCAGTCCGGCACCTGAATGGATACACTAAGGGAGAATTTAGCATGGCCAGTGCACAAAACCAGCATGTCTTTTGGACTGTGGGAGGAAACCGGAACACCAATGGAGAGAGACGGGGACAATGTGCAGACTCCGCACAGATAGTGACCCAAGACAGGAATCAAACTTGGATCCTGTGGTTAGCGGCTGTGCTAACCACTGTGCCACCATGCCACCCATAATATGAAGGAATTTGAAAACAAAGATGAGAATTTAAAATTAAGGTGTTTCCAAACTTGGAGCCAACGTGAGTTAGTGAGCACAAGCGTGATGTGTGAACAGGGCTTGATGTGAAATTGGTTGGGGGCAGCAGCATCTGTTTATGTATTGTGGAAGCAAGTCTAGAGAAAGCAAAGGCCTCGATAAGGGTTTCAGCAACAGTTAATCTGAAGCAATGATGAAGTTCAGATGTGGAAAAAACTGTCTTGATAATAGGCCAGATACATGGACAGAGTTCTTTGCAGGGGTACTTCACTAGGATGTCCTGGGTCATGAACAGCCCTTATAAATGTAAATCCTTCTATGTTTACATCAAGATCAAGGCTCGGTTATTTTGGTATTCTTTGCGCAGCGTTGCATTTTATTTATTTAGATCTGTAAAGTCTAAACAGGACTGAACAATATCTAATCTCAGAATGATCGGTCGTTTTATAAATAGAACTGAAATAGTTTCTGGGAAAAACAAAAATCTCCATTGCTATGGAGCTCTGTTTAAAGCAAAACATTTTTCAATTTTTTTCAAGTTCTTATGGAATTTAAGCACTTTCAAAAATCTTGGCAATCGACACTGTAAAGGAAAGCTTGCACTTGAATTACATTTATGGAATGTTATTATCTTGAAGTTATCTCCATTTTGTGTGAAAGTTCAAGGTATTTTAAATATATGTGGTCTCAGAAGACTGATGCACCACCAGCAAGTAATTTTTCCTGAATTCATTTCATTTTTTCCTCCAGAATTTCTTTCAGGTGGCTGCACCAGTGAGTGAGCCAAAGACCACCAGAGAGTTTGGATACAGTGTGCCAATTCTCTGCTCAGTTCACAGTAGAATTTTTCACTGCAGTCTGCTTTCAAAACTTGTGGACTAAAGACAAGGGCTGTATGCTCCCTATGAATGCCTGGTTAAATCCTGCATTTGTATAGCATCTTTCACAAGCTCAGTGCGTTTGTATAGCCACTGATATATTTTTGATACGTAGTCACTGCTGTAATATAAAAACAGTAAGAAGTCTCACAACACCAGGTTAAAGTCCAACAGGTTATTTGGTAGCACGAGCTTTCGGAGCACTGCCCCTTCATCAGGTGAGTGTAGGATTTGTTTCACAAACAAGGCATCTATAGACACAAACTCAATTACAAGATAATGGTCCAACCAATGGTCATCAATGGGATCTTCCTGTCTTATCAAAGTCAATGGCTATTTGCCTTGTTTGCTGTCCACACTATCTGGGAACCCGCCGTGGGGGGATCATCTTCAACAGGACTGAATGATCCCGCTGATGGAAAGCGAAGGAAAATGTTGCTATATGTTATCACAGGTTCCATTAGCAGCATTGGAGAGATGTCGATCGAAGGATAAATATTGAATGTAATCTGGGGAAGAACTCTCTCTCTTCTTCGGATAATGGCCACATGATCTTTTATTTCCACCTGAGAGAGCAGCTGGGGACTTGGTTTCATACTTCATACAAAAGAGAGGAGAGACGGGGTGGAGGGGGAGGGGAGAAGGTGGGGAGGAGATGTGGGAGGGGATGAGGGAGGGAAGGGGCAGTGGATGGGGAACAGGGACAGAGGGGAGGGAAGGGGGAAGGAAAGAAAGGGAGGAAGGGAGGGGAGGAGGGAAGGGAGGGGGGATGGAGGGAGAGGAGGGCAGATGAAGAATGAAAGAATTTGTAGTCTTGGAAATAAACCTGTCTTAAGGTGGAAACTGGTGTCAATTCTTTCCTCAATATACAGTTCATAGAATTAACATTGGAGATTAATCTCCAGCCTCTTTTTTTGTTACTTCAGTTTCTCTTTCCTTCTGTTTATCTGATGTGACATTCTTAATTGGATTTTCTTCAGTTCATGTGTTGTGGTAATCATTCCCCAATCCTTCAAGAAAAGCAAAATACTGCAGATGCCGGAAATCTGAAACGAAAACAGAAAAAAGAGTTAATGTTTCAGAGTTAATTTTCTATAGAAGTAACAGTTGGATCTGAAATATTGGGGGCAATTCTCCCATTTCGACCTGCAAATTTTCTAGTGGGTCTGGTTGGGAGAATCGCGTGTTGGCCATTTTGTGGCATTCGCATATGGATAGGATGTATGAGCACTTAGAGCATTGTGATCTGGTTAGGGATATGCAGCATGGCTTTGTAAAGGGGAAGTCTTGCCTTACGAATCTGGTAGAATTTTTTGAGGAGGTGACAAAAACGGTCGACGAAGGACGAGCCGTTGATGTCGTCTATATGGATTTCAGTAAGGCGTTTCACAAAGTCCCTCATGGTAGGTTGGTTGAAAAGATTAAGGCTCATGGGATACAAGGCCAGGTATCTAGATGGGTGGAGAACTGGCTTGCTAAGAGGAGACAGAAAGTAGTAGTGGAAGGGTCCTTTTCTAGCTGGAGGTCTGTCACTAGTGGTGTGCACACAGTAAAAAGTCTGACAACACCAGGTTTTAGTCCAACCAATTTGTTTGATAATACTCACAAGCTTTCGAGGGGACTGCCTCTTCGTCAGGTGAATGGCATATATGAAGAGGCAGTCCCCTCGAAAGCTTGTATTATCAAACAAATCGGTTGGACTAAAACCTGGTGTTGTCAGACTTTTTACTGTGTTTACGCCAGTCCAACGCCGGCATTCCCACATCATGACTAGTGGTGTGCCGCAGGGCTCAGTACTGGGACCTCTTCCTTTTGTAGTATATATAAATGACTTGGAAGAGGGAGTAAGTGGTGTGAACAGCAAATTTGCAGATGACACTACGATGGCTGGATTGGCGGGCAGTGAGGAGCAATGTCTGGCATTACAACGATATAGATAGGCTGGTATATTGGGCACATATATGGCAAATGGAGTTTAATCCCGATAAATGTGAGGTGATGCATTTTGGCTGGAATAATGTAGGGGGGAGTTATATGATAAAGGGTAAACCTATAAGGAGTATAGAAACGCAGCGGGACCTGGGGGTGCAAGTGCACAAGTCTTTGAAGGTGGCAGTACAAGTGGAGAAGGTTGTGAAGAAAGCTTATGGTATGTTAGCCTTTATAGGAAGGGGTATAGAGTATAAGAGCTGGAGTCTAATGTTGCAGTTGTATAGAACGTTGGTTAGGCTGCATTTGGAGTACAGCGTCCAGTTCTGGTTGCCTTACTACCGGAAGGACGTGGAGACTCTGGAGAGAGTGCAGAGGAGGTTTACAGGATGTTGCCTGGTATGGAAGGACTGGGTTATGAGGAAAGATTGAGCAAATTGGGGCTGTTTTCCCTTGAAAGATGGCGACTGAGGGGGGGATCTAATAAAGATATGCAAGATTATGACAGGTATAGATAGAGTAAACAGTGGTAAGCTATTTCCTATGTTAGAGACACACAGTACGAAGGGCCACAGGCTTCGGGTGAGGGGGGAGAGGTATAACACGGATATTAGAGGGAGGTTTTTCACACAGAGGGTAGTGGGGGTATGGAACTCTCTGCCAAGCAAGGTGGTGGTGGCAGGCACGCTAGAGTTGTTTAAGAGTAACTTAGACAGGCACATGAGTGGGTTGGAGATGGGTGGATATCGGAGATTGTTTTAAATAAGGTTCATTAGCATTGGGATTAGATTGTGAGGAAGGGTGTCGAAGTTTGCAGGGTGACTTGGACAGGTTGCAGAGCTGGGCTGCGAGGTGGCGGATGGAGTTTAATGCGGAGAAGTGTGAGGTAATCCATTTCGGTAGGAATAACAGATGTGTTGAGTATAGGGCTAACGGGAGGACTTTGAATAGAGTGGAGGAGCAGAGGGATCTAGGTGTATGTGTACATAGATCCCTGAAAGTTGGGAATCAAGTAGATAAGGTTGTTAAGAAGGCGTACGGTGTCTTGGCGTTTATTGGTAGGGGGATTGAATTTAGGAGTCGCAGCGTCATGTTGCAACTGTACACAACTCTGGTGCGGCCGCACTTGGAGTACTGTGTGCAGTTCTGGTCCCCACATTACAGGAAGGATGTGGAGGCTTTGGAGAGGGTGCAGAGGAGGTTTACCAGGATGTTGCCTGGTATGCAGGGGAGGTCCTATGAGGAGAGACTGAGGGATTTGGGGTTGTTTTCACTGGAAAGAAGGCGGCTAAGAGGGGATCTTATAGAAACATATAAGATGATTAGAGGTTTAGATAGGGTGGATGGTGATAGCCTGTTTCCTCGGATGGAGAAATCTAGCATGAGGGGGCATGGCTTTAAGTTAAGGGGGGGTAGTTATAGGACGGATGTCAGGGGCAGGTTCTTTACCCAGAGGGTGGTGAGGGACTGGAATGCCCTGCCTGCTGCAGTTGTAAATGCGCCTAGTTTGGGGGCGTTTAAGAGATTGGTGGATAGGTTTATGGACAAAAAGGGATTGGTTTAGATTAGTGGGTCAATGTTTTTTTTTAAAAATAAGACTGGTCGGCGCAACATTGTGGGCCGAAGGGCCTGTTCCGCGCTGTAATGTTCTATGGATGTCCCTGGTGATGTATAAGATTGTGGAATGATACTAATGTTTTTCTCTTTTAATTTACAGGTTTTAAGTCGGTCCACCTTGTTGTCCAACGAGGGGCATACACGCAATGGGTCATACTAGGGCTGTTCTTGGATGGTCGAGAATAGCCTAGTACTTCATGTCGTTAGTGGGCGCTTAAACTGGACCAGATGCTGGGAAACACGACAGCTCAGTGACTATCACGGTTTGCTGTGCAGACACATGGATTTGGGCCAGTGTCTGTAGGAGTTTGCGCATTCTCCCCGTGCTTGCGTGGGTTTCCTCCCACACCCCAAAGATGTGCTATTAGGCTGATTGGAGGTAATAAATTGTCCCTAAATTAGTTTCCCTCAATGTGTAATGCCATAAGCATAGACAAGGGTCATGGGTGGAGGGGGGACTGGAAATGATAAAATGGCGGCGCGGGCTCGTTGGGCTGAAGGGCCTGTTTGCCGGGCTGTTTTTGTTCTTTTGTTCCTGACACTTGCGCATCTCCCAGAGACAGGAAATAGGCACACTTGGGACTGCACTGGAAACCGGCAGTAAGAGAGGTAAGTGATTTTTAATCTGTTTTAAATATATTTAAAATATAGTTTACATGTCATTACTGGGCCCGACACGGAACTTACTGGGCCTGACACCATTCCCACCCTGTACTTCATTGTGGTGAGATTTACAGTAGCTTCCCAATTCGGGGAACTAGCGGGAGATCCTGCTGGAGTGAAGGGGGGACAATCAGGGCCCCCGAGTGGGTCAGGCGGCGGGGGATTTGTGCCCCCTGGACATGGGCACCCTGGAAGTGCCAGCCTGTGCCCCCAGCACTGCCTAAAGGGTAAAGTGCCCATGCCAAGCATAGGGCAGTGCTAAGGAGGCAGGGCCTATAGTGGGAGGGGCCTAGGAGATGATTGGTGCGGATGGGGGGATCCCTCTGCTGCTTTGCATGGGGATTGGTCTGGAATGGAGAGAGACCAGCAATTGGGGGGGCTGCCTCTGGGCCGGGGGGGGGGTGGGGGGTTAGTCTGCTGGGGGGGTGGTTTAAGTTGGGGGGAGTGGTCTGAGGTGGTGGGCGGAGGTGAGAGGATTGCTACTGCTGGGGGGTGTGGGAGTGGGCTGGACATCGGGGCACTCCAGGACCGGGGGGAGGATGTCGGGGCTGACCAGGAAATTGTCGTGGAGGCTGCGATCATGCTGTGAGGAGGTGGTGGGGGGGAGGTGGGCTGGAGGGGCAGCACTGTGGTGGAGCCGGGCTGGCCAGCAAACGGCGAGACTGACAGTTCGGGGCCACTGAACATATGCAGAGTTCCAGAGCTGTCAGCCTCCAGAGCGAACGGGCTCCGCCTCCCCAGGTTTTTAATGATATTCACGATTGTAACTTCTGCTTTGTGCAGAGTGCAGAGATTCGGGTCTGAACTTGCACTGAAAAAACAGTCGTGATCTAGAAAAATTTTCTCACCAATTCAGCATTTTTGGGAGGATCACACCCTTTAACTCTCCTGCTGAGTTTATCTGGCATTTTCTGCTTTTTTATCCCAATCCTTGTTAAGGAAATGTTGAGATACTTATTTTTTAATTCTGTTCCAAGATAATTTGTAGAGGATGCCACACCATTTCTTTTTCTCTCCTTGTAACACGTAACACAAGCTACAATGGAGGCAAAAGGACCAAGACCATGGCACTGTTTATTGATTATTGTGGGACCATTGGGTCACCCACATGTGCGCATACATACATACACACAAGCTATTGTCCAAAGCAAAATGTGAACCATTAAATGGCTTTATTCTGTTTTCTTCTTAAGCAGTCCCTCAGGATTGAGGAGGATTTGCTTTCACTCTGGTTCAATGAGTTCTGAGATGTCTATTTAGTTGTGTGTGTGAGCTGCAGACACACCCATATGCAGTTGCAGTGTTTCAGGGGTTAGTTAGATTGGTTGTTTGAAGGTGTGTGCACTCTCCCTGATCAGAGAATTATAGGGCGGAATTTTCCCACACCCCTCTCCCCTGCCATAGAAATTGGAGGAGGTTGGGGAGGACCTGACCTTGGGGAATTTTCTGATTTTGGGGTGAGCGAAGCCAAAAAGTCCCATCCATAGAACCCTCACAGTGCAGAAGGGAGCTATTCAGCCCATTGTTTCTGCACGGTTTCTCTGACAGAGCATCTTACCAAAGTCCACATACCACCCAATCTCCCTAACCCAACACATTAACCTTACTAATTCCCATAATCTACATATCTTGGGATACTAAGAGGCAACTTGGCATGACCAATCTACCATACCTGCACATCTTTAACTGTGGGAGGAAACCCACGCAGACATGGGGAGAAAGTGCAAACTCCACACATGTGGAGTACCTCAACTTCACATCTGTACCTTCCTGCCAAAGTCTTTTGATGTATTTTGTGCCTTACCCATTTTGGTTGGTCACAAGCCAGGCTCTCCATATGAGTTAGCAGTGATGTTTGATCT
Organism: Carcharhinus amblyrhynchos; assembly: GCF_965287045.1. Taxonomy (NCBI): domain Eukaryota; kingdom Metazoa; phylum Chordata; class Chondrichthyes; order Carcharhiniformes; family Carcharhinidae; genus Carcharhinus; species Carcharhinus amblyrhynchos. The sequence goes on from NC_137326.1 coordinate 67,485,880, forward strand.
TTTCAGTGATGCTTTGACATTAAGGGGCGATTTAGCATGGCCAATCAACCTAACGAGCACATCTTTGGTGATCCTACACTAATCAGTGATGGACTCAAGCTAACCATTGAAAAATTCATACTAACCAGTGGTAAACCCACATTTACCATTAATATCCTCTACAACACTACATCTTCATAACATTCAAAGGTATGGGACAAGTGTTGAAAAATGGGATTAGCACAACTTTAGTCATTGGTAGTTGGTGCAGATTTGATGGGTTGAAGGGCCTTCACTGTGCTATATGACTCTATGACTGGTTTGTGATCCACCCATTGACTTATTCTAGATAGCCTTGACGTGTGCTCCTCTCCCATTCTCTCCTTCAAGCACTTCAGCAACTGTAACTTTGCCTAAAGTTTGCTGGAATTGCTGTTCATGTTAGTGGGTTTTCCGGAGATTTAAGTAAAAGTAGCTCCAAGGAAACAGATGGATTGGGTCTTCTGAGCAGTGGTAATGATTGGCAAATTCCCCTGACACAATGCTGCTTCTCATTTCATTCAAAGCCTTCCAAGCCCAGCTTCTAGTGTAGCATCCTTCAGGGAATTCCGTTGGAGCAGTGTAGAGTTAGGGAAAGACAGTTCACATCCTTTCATTTTTAATTTTATTTCTTTCTTTATTAATTTGTAGGACATGGGCCAGCATTTATTGTCCATCCCTAGCTGCCCTTGGAGGGCAGTTGAGAGTCAACTACATTGCTGTGGCTCTGGAATCACATGTAGGCCAGACCAGAGAAGAACGTCAGATTTCCTTCCCTCAAGGACATTAGTGAGTCAGATGGGTTTTTCCGACAAGCAATAATGGTTTTATGATCATCAGTAATTACCCAGTGTTACCTAGAGGTGGCATTGTGGCACATTGGTTAGCACTGCTGCCTCAGCGCCAGGGACCCAGGTTCAATTCCAACTTCAGATGACTATCAGATGAGATGTTTGTACATTCTCCCTGTCTGTATGGGTTTACTCTGGGTGCTCCAGTTTCTTCCCACAGTTCAAAGATATGTGCGTTAGGTTGATTGGCCATGCTAGATTGCCCCTTAGTGTCCCAAGATGTGTAGTTTAGGGGGACAAGCAGGGTAAATACAGGGTTACAGGGATAGGGGCTGGATGGGGTTGTTGTCAGTGCAGGCTCAATGTGCTGAATGGCCTCCTTCTGCACAGTAGGGATTCTATGATTTTAGTAGATTCTTAATTCCAGATTCTTTTTTATTGAATTCAAATTCCACTATCTGCCATGGTGGGATTCAAATTTGGGATGCCTAGAACATTAGTTGGGTTTCTGGGTTAATAGTCTAGTGCTAATAGCACTAGACCATCGCCTCCCCTTGATATAGTAATTGGGGGTTGTCGGATGGTTGGGGAGTCGTCAGGTGAACTGGTGGTAGTCAGATTGGGTAGGGAATGTAGTGGAGTTGGGGTGGTCGAGCGGTTGGTGGTGGTTGGAGGGTCACAGGAGGTGATTGTTGGGGTCGTCAATGCTATAATTACCCAGGTATTAGCTTAGGTTTTAAGGTGCATAACAATTCCTGGTTAACTATTCAGCCAAGTACAGTGGAACTTCCGACTCTTAACTCAGGGTTGGAGATATTCATGGAGAGTCCCAGGGAGCAGGAAAATTGACCATTGCAAATGAAACATCCAACAATCTGGAGACCGGAATATTTAGCCCATTATTGACAAACCAGGCTGACAAAGCACTATCAGAGGCACCACCTTTAGGATGAGATGTTAAACTTGTTTTTTAAAGTTTACTTATTAGTAGGCTTACTTTAGCATTGCAATGAAGTTACTGTGAAAATCCCCTTGTTGTCACACTCTGGTGCCTGTTCAGGTACAGTGAGGAAGAGTTTAGCATGGTTCAGGTTGTTGTTTTAGGTTGATGTAAAAGCACTATTGTATTAATCAACAACAACTTATATTTATATTGCGCACTTCATATAATAAACCATTCCATGTTTCACAGAATTCGAAAAACAATTACACCAAATCACTTACAAAGATATTAGATCAGATAAGCAAAGGTTTGACAAAGAGGTAGGATATAAGGAGTGTATGAAAAGAGGAGCTTGAAACAACTGAAAGCAAAACCAGCAGTAATGGCGCAATTAAAATCAAGACTTCACACAAGGCCAGAATTGTTGGAGAGTAGATGCCTTGGAGAGTTGTGAGGCTGGAACATATTGCACAGGAAGGGAGGGTCGATGCATTGAGAGATTTGAAACAAGGATGAGGATTTTAAAATCAAGTTGTTGCTTGATCATGAGCCAGTGGAGGTCAGCGAGCACAACTGGTGAGAAGGGAATGGGACTTTTGTGAGTTCGTGCACAGGCAGCTGAGTTTTGGATGAGCTCAAGTTTTCCTGAGGGTAGAATGTGACAGATCAGCCAGGAGTGTATTGGAGTAGAGGTGTCTATCATTTATAGATTGTATCTATAATAGAGAATAGAGATTGCAATCGAGGCTAGCGGTATTAAAGACACAAAGGAGATTTTCACCAATTAGTCAGCTGAGGTGAGGTGAAGTCAGACAATGCAAGACTTCTTGAGAAAGTGAGAGGGCATGGGATCCAAGGGGCTTTGGCCTTGTGGATCCAGAACTGGCTTGCCTGCAGAAGTGGTTGTGGATGGGTCTTCTTCTGCATGGAGGTCAGTCACCAGTGGAGTGCCCCAGGGATCTGTTCTAGGACCCTTGCTGTTTGTCATTTTCATAAATGACCTGGATGAGGAAGTGGAGGGATGGGTTAGTAAGTTCGGCGACGACACGAAGGTTGGTGGTGTTGTGGATAGTCTGGAGGGATGTCAGAAGTTGCAGCATGACATAGATAGGATGCAAGACAGGACGGAGAAGTGGCAGATGGACTTCAACGCGGATAAACGTGTAGTGGTCCATTTTGGCAGGTCCAATGGGATGAAGGAGTACAATATCAAGGGGAGGACTCTTAGCAGTGTTGAGGAGCAGAAGGACCTTGGGGTTTGGGTCCATAGGACTCTTAAATCAGTCTCGCAGGTGGACGATGTGGTCAAGAAGGTGTATGGTGTGCTAGCCTTCATTAATCGAGGAGCTGAGTTTAGGAGTCGGGAGGTAATGCTGCAACTTTATAAGACCCTTGTCAGACCCCACTTGGAGTACTGTGCGCAGTTCTGGTCGCCTCACTACAAGAAGGATGTGGAAGCTATTGAGAGGGTGTAGAGGAGATTTACAAGGATGTTGCCTGAATTGGGAGGCATGCCTTATGAAGATAGGTTGAGGGAGCTAAGTATCGTCTCTCTGGAGAGACGAAGATTGAGAGGAGACCTAATAGAGGTTTATAAAATGTTGAGAGGGATAGGGTGGATTCTCGGAGGCTATTTCTCAGGGCTGAAATGGTCACTACGAGAGAACACAGGTTTAAGGTGCTGGGGAGCAGGTACAGAGGAAATGTCAGGTATAAGTTTTTCACTCAGAGGGTGGTGAATGAGTGGAATCGGCTGCCGTTGGTGGCAGTAGAGGCGAACTCGCTGGGGTCTTTTAAGAGACTTCTGGATGAGTACATGGGATTTAATGGGATTGAGAGTTATAGATAGTTCTATGGCCTGGTAGGTATGGATATGATCGACACAACTTGTGGGCCGAAGGGCCTGTTTGTGCTGTAGTGTTCTATGTTCTATGTTGATGTTACAGGGATGAAAATAGACGCGCTTAGTGATGACTTCAGTACAAACTCATCTCAGGATCAAATGTGATGCAAAGATTGCAACCAAACTGCCTTATTCCCAGACTGTTCCCAGGGAGTGGGACAGAGTTGGTAAGTAGGGAATGTAGTTTGAAGTCAAGAGAGTTTGAGGAAATTTCAGCTTATCCAGTACTGGATGTTGGATAAGCAGTCGAAACCTTACAGAGAGTGCAGAGTGGAGAATGTGGGGGTGAAATACAGCTGAGTGTCATCAGTATCCATGTGAAAACTAACGCTGTGCGTTCAGATTATGTAACTGAGGGGCAGCAGGTAGAAATGAATGGCTGCAGATTGATCCTTGGGGGACACCAAAGATAACAGTGCAGGAGCAGAAAATGGCATCATTGCAGATGATTCTCGGACTATGATTAAATAGATAAGAATGGAAGCAGGTGAGAGCAGTCACACCCAGCTAGATGCCATTGGAGAGGTGTCGGGGGAGGACAGTGTGGTCACTTTGTCCAAGGAGGATGGTGTGGTCAGTGCATCTGAGGAAGACAGTGTAGTCACTGTGTTGGAGGATGGTGTGGTCACTGTCAGAAGAGGATGGTGTGGTCACTGTGTCGGAGGAGGAAGGTGTGGTCGGTGTCCGGGGAGGACAGTGTGGTCACTGTGTCTGAGGAGGACAGTGTGGTCACTGTGTGGGGGGGAGGATGGTGTGATCACTGTGTCCAAGGAGGACGGCGCAATCACTGTGTCCGAGGAGGATGGTGTGGTCACTATGTCCAAAGAGGATGGAGTGGTCACCGTGTCCAAGGACAATGGAGCGATCACTGTGTCCGAGGATGATAGGGTGGTCACTCTGTCTGAGGAGGATGGCATGGTCACTGTGGGAGCAGAGCAGTGTGGTCACCGTATGGGAGGAGGATGTTGTGGCCACTGTACCTGAGGAGGATGGTGTGGTCACTTTGTCCGAGGAGGATGGCTCGTTTGCTGTGACCAAGGAGGATGGAGTAGTCACTGTGTCCAAGGAGGATGGAATGGTCACTACGTCCAAGGAGGATAGTGCGGTCACTGTGTTTGAGAAGGATGGCGTGGCCACTGTGTTGGAGGAGCACGGTATGGTCACCGTGTCCGAGGAGGAAGGTGTGGTCAGTGTCTGGGGAGGACAGTGTGGTCACTGTGTGGGAGGAGGACAGTGTGATTACTGAGTGTGTGTCGGAGGATGGTGTGGTCACTGTGTTGGAAGAGGATGGTGCGGTCACAATGTTGGAGGAGGATGGTGTGGTCACTGTATTGGAGGAGCACAATGTGGTCACTGTGTCCGGGGAGGAAGGTATGGTCACTGTGTCTAAGGAGGATGATATGGCCACTGTGTGGGGGGAGGACGGTGTGATCATTGTGTCCAAGGAGGACCGTGCTGTCACTGTGTCAGAGGAGGATGGAGTTGTCATTGTGTTCAAGAAGGATGGTATGGTCCTGGGTCCGAGGAAGACAGTATGGTCAGTGTGTTTAGGGAGGATGATGTGGTCACTGTGTGAAGGAGGACAGTGTGGTCACTGTGGGAGGAGGATGGTGTGCTCACTGTGTCCAAGGAGGTTGGCGTAGTCACTGTATCCGAGGAGGACTGCATGGTCACTGTATCTGAGGAGGACTGCATGGTCACTGTGTCCGAGGAGGATGGTGTGGTCACTGTGTCAAAGGCGGAGGAGGGAAAATTGACCTTTTCACAGTCAAGAGGATTTCATTTGTGACTGCCATGTGTTCTGGTTCCACGGCAAGAGTGGAAACCTATTTGGAGAGATTTAAACATGATGTTGTGGGAAAGGTGCAAGTGGGTTTAGAGAGGGGACAACACCTGAAGGAGATGAAAGGGATGTTGGAGATGAAGCTGTACTTTGCAAGGATTGTGGGGTCAAGGATTGGCTTTTTTGAGGAGAAGGTAATGATGACAGATTTAAAGGAGAGAGGGATAACACCTGAAGATAGAAATATTTCCAATAACAGCTGACATGGGGCCAGGAGAGGAAATTGGATGGCCAGTTTCATTCGAATAGGGTCGAGCAGATTGGCCTCACAGGCAAGATGTAGGGAAAAATGACGGCAGATAGATGAGAAAGGTGCAAATTCAATGCTATGACAGAGGGACCGTTGGAGGAAGATGGTTCTGGAGAGCTAGACAAAGGAAGAGAAGGAGCAGTTGGGATGGTTTTGATCATCGTGAGAGAAATTCATGAACTCCTCATAACTGTTGGAGGTGAGGGTGGAGGGGAGAGTGGGCTTAAGAGGGCTTGCTTGGAGAAGCCAGGGTTACTTTTGCATTCCAGAATGATTTAAACAAGAGCAGTGTTTGCCTCTGAATGGCCTGGCCATTTGAATGTCACAAATAATCAGATCAAACTAAAATTAACCTGGAATTTCTCTGCTGTTTGTGAGAGCTTGCTATACACAAATTATCTGCCATGTTTATCAATGAAACAATACTTACTTTCAGAAGTAACTCAGAGACTGAAGCACGTGGGCAGCCTGAGGATGTGAAAAGTCAAAACTAAATGCAAGTCCTTTCATCTCCATTCATCTATGTTTGTGTGTGTGTATAGCTCCATTCAAGTTTGTGGGTGTGTGTGTTTGGGGGGGGGGGTGGAGGTGGAGCTCTGTTCATGTATATGTGAGGGGGTGGAGCACCTTTCATAATATATTGGGGGGGTGGCTTAGAGCGCCATTCATGTATGTGTGCATGCATGGTTTGGGGGGGTGGGGGGGTGGGGGTGGGAGGGGTTGGGGTGCCGTTCATGTATGTGGGTGAGGGTTTGAGGTGGGGTTATCTTCATGGAGTTCTACTTGACAAGCAAAATAAAGTATATTTATTAGTCACAAGTAAGGCTTGCATTAACACTGCAATGAAGATCCCCCAGTCGCCATAGTCTGGCACCCTTTTCAGGTCAATGTGTCTAATTGGTACATCTTTTAAAATGTGGGAGGAAACTGGAGCACCTGGAGAAAAACCACGCAGACAAGGGGAGAACTTGCAAACTCCACTCGGACAGTGACCCAAGCCGGGAATCGAACCCAGGTCTCTGGCACTGTGAAGCTACTGTGCTACCCATATCTCTCAAACCTCACTCATTTCAATCTAAAAATGGAGCACAATTTTGTGTTATTCACTGCTACCCTTCCATGTTTATCTTGTGCATTGTTTATCAGACATTAATTATATATAAATTAACTGTCATCACTGCCTGCATAAGTGAAAGTCATTTAAAAACAGTGGTAGCTACGAAGGGCTGTCACACATTTGTGACCAGTTCCTTAGTCCCAGTGTCGAAATTGATAAATCCCATGACTTCCCCAATGTAATCTGGTTGCCCATGCAGTTATTTTCGATAACTGGCCCTACACCTGCTCAGGTGTTGAAGTATATGTAAAGATAGTCACAGCATCCGCAAGTAAAGGCATTCAGCACCATCATGTGGTACTTTGAAATAATGCACCTAAATATAATTTTCCTAGATTCACTGGAGGTTATTATTTACATTGATATCAAAGTGAAAGCAATGTCAAGCTATTACTCATATTGAAAGAATGCAAACCCGACAAGGCAACTGCCCACCCTGCCAGTTGAACACCATTAATTGACCACCTAAAGACCTCAATTGGCAGCAGTTTGGGAACGCTGTGCATGATCCTTCCTGCCCAAGACTTAGGTTAGAGGCTGGAAGGCGTAGGATTCCTACTCCACACCCTCCAACTTGAAGAAATTCCTCTCCTGCCACTGAGCATGCCTCATAGACAGGTATTTAACTTCATTGTTGGGAAGAAAGAAGATTGCAATTTCTAAAGATGCACCATAGAAAACAATCTTTCTGGTTGTATCACAGGTTGGTACGGCTCCTGCTCTGCCCAAGACTGCAAGAAACTACAAAGGGTCGTGAATGAAGCCCAGTCTTTCACTCAAACCAGCCTCCCATCAGCGACTCCGTCTCCAGTTCCCACTGCCTCAGAAAAGCAGCCAGCGTAATCAAGGACCCCACACACCCCGGACATACTCTCTTCCATCTTCTTCCGTCTGAGATCACATATTAACCGACTCAAGAACAGTTTCTTTCCTGCTGCCTGGACTTATCTTGCATTAAGTTGATCTTTCTCTAAACCCTAGCTATGACTGTCACACTATATTCTGCACTCTCTCCTTTCCTTCCCTTTCTTTTCCCTGTATACTGATACATGTGACAATAATAAATCAAATTAAAATCAAAATTGACAATGGTGAAGTTTAATACCCATCTATCAGGCATGTTCGGTTACGGGAGAGGAATTTAATCAAGTTAGGAGGTGTAGGGCAGGAATCCCACACCTTCCCACTTCTAAACTGATTAAGTCTAGGGCAGGTAGCCTCATGCATAGCTTTCCCAAACTGCTGCCAATTGAGGTCCTTAAGTGGATAATTCACGGTGTTCAACTGGCAGGGCAGGCAGTCACCTTATCGGGTTTGCTTGCTGGTTCCCAGAATAGAGTTACCAACTTGTGATGAAATGTACTCCGGGCAGTTTCATCACATGACTCGCCTCCACATTCCAGGCATTAGTCAGCCAACACATTCTTCCTTGTTACATACTACCTTCTTACTCCAATCGGAAAATAAAAAGATTCTATCAAAAAGACCACTGTTCGCTGTCAACCAAATAGTCTTTTGCAATATTTTTGCAACTGGTAGAGATAAATGAGCAATAGAGGTTTTACAGCATGCAAACAAGCTCTTCAGCCCAACTTGTCCATGCCGCCTTTTTTTTAACAACTAAGTTAGTCCCAGTTGCCCGCGTTTGGCCCATATCCTTCTATACCCATCTTACTCATATAATTGACTAAATGCTTTTCAAAAAAAAAAGTCGTATCCACCTTTACTACTATCTCTGGGAATTTGTTCCAGATACTCAATACCCTCTGTATGAAAAAATTGCCCCTCTGGACCCTTTTGTATCTCTCCCATCTCACCTTAAACCTATGCCCTCTAGTTTTAGACTCCCCTACTTTTGGGAAAAGTTGTTGACAATCTAGCTGACCTATGCCCCTCATTATTTTATAGACCTCAATAAGATCAACCCTAAGCCTCCTACGCTCCAGGGGAAAAAGTCCCAGTCTGTCCAGCCTCTCCTTATAACTCAAGTCATCAAGTCCTGTAGCATTCTAGTAAATCTTTCCTGCACTCCTTCTTGTTGAACACTGTCCTTTCTATTGTTCATGGCAATATTGCTATTATAGCTGAAATTATTAATTTAATATTACAGTTATTAGTGACATTGCTCATAGTAATCTTACTGTTATTAATCAATATTAACATTGTTACTGATATTGCACATGGTAATACTACTGTTATTACTGATATTGCGAACATAGTATTACCATCATTATTGATAGTGCTCATGGTAATGTTAACACTATTACTGATATTGCTAATGTATTACTACTGCTATTCCTAATATTGCTCATGGTAATAGTACCTTTATTTCTAATATTGTTAATGTAATACTACATTTAATCATAGAATCCCTACAGTACAGAATGAGGCCATTTGGCCCATCGAGTCTGAACTGACCACAGGCCCCCACATTTACCCTGCTAATCCCCATGACACTAGAGTCAATTTAACATGGCCATTCAGCCTAACCCGCACATCTTTGGATTGTGGGAACAAACCGAAGCACACGGACGAAACCCACACAGACACGGGAAGAACATGCAAACTCCACAGTGACCCGAGGTGGGAATTGAACCTAGGACCCTGCCGCTGTGAGGCAGCAGTGCTAACCACTGTACCACTCAAATTATTATTACTATTACATATATTGCTCATGATAATATTACCATTATTACCGATATTGCTAATGTACTGTTACTGTTGTAACTGATGCATGTGAAAATGGTACAGCAAGTATCATGGGGGATTTTAATCTACATATCAATTGGTCAAACTAGGTTGGTCAAGGCAGCCTTGAGGAGGAGTTCATAGAATGTATAGCTTACTTGAACAGTATGTAATGGAACCAACAAGGAAACAAGCTATCCTAAATATGATCCTGTGTAGTGAGACAGAATAATTAATGATTACGCAGATAGAGATCTTCTTGGAAGGAGCGATCACAGTATGATGGAATTTAAAATACAGATGGAGCTTGAGAAGGTAAATTCCAATACCAGTGTCTTGTGCTTACGTAAAGGAGACTATAAAGGGATGATGGAGGAGTTGGCTGAAGTAGACTGGGAGCAAAAACTTTATGGTGGCACAATTAAGAAACAGTGGAGGACTTTCAAAGTGATGTTTCACAGTGTTCAACAAAAGTATATACCAGTGATAAGGAAGGACTGTAGAAAAAGAGATAATCAGCCATGGATATCTAAGAAAATAAAGGAGAGTATCAAATTGAAAGAAAATGCATACAAAGTGGCAAAGATTAGTGAGAACCTAGAGGATTGGGAAATCTTTGAAGGCCAGCAGAAAGCCACAAAGAAAGCTTAAAGAAAGGTAAAATGGATTATGAGAGTAAACTAGCTCAGAATATAAAAACAGATAGTAAAAGTTTCTACAAATATATAAAATGAAAAAGTGTGGCGAAAGTAAACATTGGTCCTTTAGAGGATGAGGAGGATGTAATAACTGGAAATGAGAAAATGGCTGAGGCATTGAACAGGTATTTTGTATCGGGCTTCACAGTGCAAGACACAAATAAAATGCCAAAAATTGATGACAGGATGGCTATGACAGGTGAGGACCTAGAAACTATATTTATCACAAAAGATGTAGTGTTGGGCAAGTTAAAGGGGCTATAAAGGCAGACAAGTCTCCTGGTCCTGATGGAATGCATCCCAGGCCACTCAAAGAGATGGCGGGAGAACTCTGGGGTGGTTCCTGCAGATTGGAAAACTGCAAGTGTGACGCCACTGTTTAAAAAAGGAAGTAGACAAAAAGCAGGTAACCAAAGGGCGGTTAGCTTAACTTCTGTAGTAGGGAAAATGCTTGAATCTATCATCAAGGAAGAAATAACGAATCATCTGGATATAAATTGTCCCTTTGGTAAGACACAGCATGGGTTCATGAAGGGCAGGTCATGTTTGACTAATTTGGTGGAATTCTTTGAGAACATTTCATGTGCAATGGACAATGGGGAACCTGTGGATGTAGTGTATTTGGATTTCCAGAAGGCATTTAACAAGGTGCCACACCAAAGACTGCTACATAAGATAAAGGTGTTACAGGTAATATATTAGCATGGACAGAAGATTGGTTAACTAACAGAAAGCAAAGACTGGGGGTAAATGGTTTTTCTGATTGGCGATCAGTGACTAGTGGTGTGCCTCAGGGATCAATGTTGGGCCCGCAATTTATGATTTACATAGATGATTTGGAGTTGGGGACCAAATGTAGTATGTCAAAGTTCGCAGATGACACTAAGATGGGTGGAAGAGCAAAGTGTGCAGAGGACGCTGAAAGTGAGTGGGCGAGGGTCTGGCAGATGGAGTACAATGTTGGTAGATATGAAGTCATCCATGTTGGTAGGGATAACAGCAAAATGGACTATTATTTACATGGTAAAAAATTGCACACGCTCTGTGCAAAGGGACCTGGGTGTCCTTGTGCAGGGATCTCAAGGAATTGGTTTGCAGGTGCAGCAGGTAATTAAGGAGGCAAATGGAATTTTGTCCTTCATTGCCAGAGGGATGGAGTTTAAAAACAGTGAGATTATTTTGCAGCTGTATGAGGTGCTGGTGAGGCTACACCTGGAGTATTATGTACAGTTTTGGTCTTCTTACTTGGGAAAGGATATAGTGGCACTGGAGGGGATGCAAAGGAGATTCACTAGGTTGATTCCGGAGTTGAGAGGGTTGGCTTATGAGGAAAGACTGAGTAGGCTGGGGCTATACTCATTATAATTCAGAAGAATGAGGGGAGATCTTATAGAAACATATAAGATTATGAAGGGAGCAGATAAGATAGAAGCAGGGAAGTTGTTTCCACTGGCGGGTGAAACTAGAGCTAGGGGGCATAGCCTCAAAATAAGGGGGAGCAGATTTAGGAGTGAGATGAGGAGGAACTTCACACAAAGGATTGTGAATCTGTGGAATTCCCTGCCCAGTGAAGCAGTTGAGGCGACCTCATTGAATGTTTTTAAGGCAAGGGTCGATAAATTTTTGAACAGTAAAGGAATTGAGGGTTATGGTGAGCAGGTGGGTAAGTGGAGCTGAGTCCACAAAAAGATCAGCCATGATCTTATTGAATGGCAGAGCAGGCTCAAAGGACCGGATGGCCTACTCCTGCGCCTGGTTCTTATGTTCTTATATTGCTCATGGTAATTTCATCATTATTACTGACATTAGTACTGTAATACCTTTATTATTTATGTTGTTCATGGTAAGATTGTTATTACTGAGACTGCTCATGGTAATTTTGCTATTATTACTCATATTACTCGTGGTAAAATTACCATTATTGCTAATATTGCTAATGATATTACATTTATTACTGATATTGCTCATGGTAATATTACTGTTGTTACTGACGTTTTGGTTTTCAGACAATCATTGCATAAACAACAACAACTTACATTTATATAGCAGCTTTAATGTAGTAATGACTCCAAGATGCTTCACAGGAGGGTTACCAGACAGAATTTGACTCTCAGCTACAGTTTAGGACAGATGGCAAAAATATTTTTTGAAATGGAAACTTTAAGCTACACCATATAAATGGAAAGAGAACAAATGAGTGTATTATCAATGGGTTATTTAATCTCTGTTTGATTATGTTTATTTTAAATGAATTGAGGGTCTCTGCCCCCGCTAAACCTTCAGGCAGTGAGTTTAAGATCTCCAAAACCCTCTGAGCAGAAACATTTTTCCTCATCTCCCTTGAATCTTTCACCAATCGTTTTAAATCTATGCCCACTGGTCACTGACCACTCTGCTAAAATAACTATGCCTTTCCCATCTACTCTATCTAAGCCCCTCACAATTTTGTATGACTCATTTATGGGTGGCACAGAGGCAGAATAGTTAACACTGCCTCACTGAGCAAGGGACTGAGTTCAATTCTGGTCTTGGATGACTGCCTGTGTGGAGTTTGCACATTATACCGTGGGCGTCATGGTAACACAGTGATTAGCACTGCTGCTTCACAGCTCCAGGGACTTGGGTTTGATTCCTGGCTCGGGTCTATGTCTGTGTGGAGTTTGCACGTTCTTCTCGTGTCTGTGTGGGTTTCCTCGTGCTCCGGTTTCCTCCCATACTCCAAAGATGCGCAGGTTAGATGTGAAGGCTGAGCAGCTGAGGGTTGCTGGGGAGGAGTCCGCCCAGCAGGAGCAGGAGGAGGAAGAAGAGGAGGAAGAAGAGAAGGACAACGCTGAGCAACACCACTGAGGCACCGGAGGGCTGGCAGCAAGGATCAGGCGTGCGACAGCGGTGAGAGAGGCTCTGATCACCAGCAGCTTTACTCACTAGGGTCCTGTGTTTCTGCACCTGGGTTCCACTCCACCCCCTCCCCCCAAAGTCCTACTATCGCCTGCAACCTTGTAACACAAGAGTTGTGGGCCTGGGTACACTGTGTTAGCGAGTTCCTTTGGCAGGCAGGAGGGTGATGATAACTTGCAAAGCACTATTATGATGATGCCTTGGTGCAAATTAGTCTGACTCCTACCTGAGCTTCACATGTAAGCTGGACCTGGGCCCATGTCTGTGTACTGGATAAAAGGGATCTGTAAACTACCCTACTGGGCCCCGGGGTGGGTGGGAAATCGCTAGTGAGTTCTGGGGAACCAACGGCTTCATTTTCTCAGTGACACAGCGTTAAGGGACCTCCTCAGCTGGCATCAACATGAAGGATCCCTCAGGGTAACAGCATTCCTGTTCCAGGCAAATCTGAGACAAATTAGTCACTGGTGGATGATGAAAAAACACTTATTGTTTACAATAAAAGTGCTAAGTGCTAACATAAAAACATGTGGACAGGAGACCTTAAGGTACTTAAAAATCTATCTAACCAGTGCAGCCCTTTACCTGTGCCATCTTAGTGCAACCACAACTTCCTAACCTTATGCAGCCTAGCACTACGTCCTGGTGTCTTCCCAGAATATACATCAGAGGTGGAGGGGGCCAGCTGCCCACCTCACTCCAAGGCCTGTGATGCGCTTGGCCAGCGTCCTCTGGAGGACTTGGACCTTGAGGACCCTGGCTGTCTTCCAGGTGTCTGGGACATATCGATCACACCCTTTTCATCCAACTGAGATGCCCTGGTGTCAGGAAGGGGATGATCAGGAGGTGTAGTCACTGCCACAATCTCCTGGCTGGAAGGCCCCAGCATGGGCTTGAGCCCTTCCTCCCATGGGGTTCCTGTGGGCTCCTGGGTCACTCTATGATACAGCAGTGCTTCAGCAGTGAGCTCCAGAAGTTCTAGCGTCATCAGCCCTGATGTTGACAACCTGGTGTTGTCAGACTTTTACTGTCATCAGCCCTGCCAGTCCTGGAGGACCATTTGCGTCCTACCCATGATGGTCAAGCCCTCTGTGGGCTGATTCAGATCACCACCTGAGTCATTGGCTGCCTGTCAATGGCAGCAGCAAGTGCCATCTGAGAGTGGACCACGCTCTGCAGCCGCTCAGCCATAACCCTTGATGACTGCTGTGGCCAGCTATGTCTTAGCACTGCACCACTGGGTCTCATGCAAACTCTTGAGCCTCTCAGCTATGGGTCACAGAATCTCAAGAAGTCTGTTCAGTCCCTCAGCTGTGGCCTGCTGCGACTCAGCCATGGCCCACTGGGACTCAGTTGTGGTCTGCTGGACCTTGCCACTCACGCCGAGGAATTTCTGCCCCATGCTTTCCACTGCGAACACCACCTTTGCAGTGTTGGTCTGGTAACCATTCAAGACAAGCAATAACTAGCCTGCCTGAAAGCTTTGCAACTCCTCCCAACAGCCTCATAGCCCAGTGTGGCCATCAGCCCCTCCTGCATACCCTGGCTCTGTTGCAGAATCTCAAGCAGCTGAGGGAGAAGTGATCTCGGAGGCCCAGCATGTAGTCTGGGGCCAGCAGAGACCTTACTTCTGGCAGGCCCCCCCTCTGCCAGAGGGCTCTACCCGATGTACATTATCAGATGTGTTGTGCTCACCAGAGAGTGACCCAGAAGCCTCACCAGTAACTGGACCCACCGATGTGAGAGTATCTGGGATGCTGAGTTGTGAGGTGGAAGCTGGCACCAAGGTACCACCCTCGGAGGTCCCTTCATCCGCTTCCTCTGAGGAATCTTCGGAGCCGTCAGTCTCAAGGTGGACGGGGGCTACATAGGGACCTTAATTCCAGATGGCCCTGCTGTGTTCAGATCTGCTCCTGCAACACAGGACACAAGGTTAAGTGCAAGGGAAGGAGAGGAATCTGGGATGCCAGAAAGTTGCTTGACAACTTTTGAATATAGGATCCTATTGAATACAGGAGTTGGGATGTCTTGTTGAAGTTATACAAGACATTGGTGAGGCCACAATTGGAATACTGTGTATAGTTCTGGTCACCCTTTTATAGAAAGGATATTATTAAATTTGAAAGAGTGCATAGAACATAACAGCGCAGAACAGGCCCTTCGGCCCACGATGTTGCACCGACCAGTTAAAAAACAATGACCCTCTAACCTAAACCAATCCCTTTTCATCCATAAACCTATCCACGGATCTCTTAAACGTCCCCAAACTAGGCGCATTTACAACTGCAGCAGGCAGGGCATTCCAATCCCTCACCACCCTCTGGGTAAAGAACTTACCCCTGACATCCGTCCTATAACTACCCCCCCTTAATTTAAAGCCATGCCCCCTCGTGCTAGCTTTCTCCATCCGAGGAAAAAGGCTATCACCATCCACCCTATCTAAACCTCTAATCATCTTATATGTTTCGATAAGATTCCCTCTTAGCCGCCTTCTTTCTAGCGAAAACAACCCCAAATCCCTCAGTCTCTCCTCATAGGACCTCCCCTCCATACCAGGCAACATCCTGGTAAACCTCCTCTGCACCCTCTCCAAAGCCTCCACATCCTTCCTGTAATGTGGGGACCAGAACTGCACACAATACTCCAAGTGCGGCCGCACCAGAGTTGTGTACAATTGCAACATGACGCTGCGACTCCTAAATTCAATCCCCCTACCAATAAACGCCAAGACACCGTATGCCTTCTTAACAACCTTATCTACTTGATTCCCTACTTTCAGGGGTCTATGTACACATACACCTAGATCCCTCTGTTCATCCACACTATTCAGAGTCCTCCCGTTAGCCCTACACTCGACACATCTGTTATTCCTACCAAAGTGAATTACCTCACACTTCTCCGCATTAAACTCCATCCGCCACCTCTCGGCCCAGCTCTGCAACCTATCTAAGTCACCTTGCAAACTACGACACCCTTCCTCATAATCTACCACACCTCCGACTTTGGTGTCATCAGCAAATTTACTAATCCACCCAACTATACCCTCATCCAGATCATTAATAAAAATTACAAACAGCAGTGGCCCCAAAACAGATCCCTGAGGCACACCACTCGTAACTGAACTCCATGACGAATATTTACCATCAACCACCACCCTCTGTCCCCTATCTGCTAGCCAATTCCTGATCCAATTTCCTAGATTACCCTCAATCCCATGCATCTGCATTTTCTGCAGAAGCCTACCATGGTGAACCTTATCAAACGCCTTACTAAAATCCATATATACCACGTCAGCTGCCTTTCCCCCATCCAGTTCTTTGGTCACTTTCTCAAAAAACTCAATAAGGTTAGTAAGGCACGACCTATCTGCTACAAAACCATGCTGACTGTCTCCAATCAATTCATTACTCTCCAAATAACTATAAATCCTATCCCTCATAATTTTTTCTAAAACCTTGCCCACAACAGAAGTAAGACTCACCAGTCTATAATTCCCGCGGTAGTCTCTGTTCCCCTTCTTAAACAATGGGACAACATTCGCTATCCTCCAATCTTCCGGTACTATACCTGAGACCAACGACGACCTGAAGATCAGAGCCAGAGGCTCTGCAATCACCTCTCTTGCCTCCCAGAGAATCCTAGGGTAAATCCCATCTGGACCAGGGGACTTATCTATTTTCAAACCCTCAAGAATATCCAGCACATCCCCCTTATCAACTGCAATACTGTCTAGTTTACACCCCTGCAACCCAGTGTTCTCCTCAGCTACATTCACGTCCCCCTGCGTGAACACCGAAGAGAAATATGGGTTCAATGCCTCACCAATCTCTTCCGGTTCCACACACAACTTCCCTCTGCTGTCTGTAACTGGCCCTAATCTTGCCCGAACCAACCCTCTGTTCTTAACATACCTATAGAACGCCTTATCAGCCAAAGTCTTCTCATGTCCTCTTTTAGCCCTTCTTAATTCACTCTTCAACTCCCTCCTAGCCAATCTAAAGCTTTCTAGTGCACTACCTGAGCCCTCAAGTCTCATCCGGACATAAGCCTCCTTTTTCTTTTTAACCAACGAGAAAAGATTTACTAGGATGCAACCGGGACTTGATGGTTTGAGTTATAAGGAAAGGTGGGATAGATTGGCACTTTTTCCTCTGGAGCATAGGAGGCAGAAGGGTGATTTGTAGAGGTCTATAAAATAATGAGCGGCACAGATCAGCTAGATAGTCAATATCTTTTCCCAAAGATGGGGGAGTCTAAAACTAGAGGGCATAGGTTAAAGGTGAGAGAGGAGCGATGCAAAAGTGTCCAGAGGGTCAGTTACTTCACACAGGGGGTGGTAAGTGTCTGGAACAAGCTGCCAAAGGCAGAAGTAGAAGTGGTACAATTTTGTCTTTTTAAAAAAAATTTAGATAGTTATATGGGTAAGACGTGTACAGAGGGACATGGGCTACATGCAGGCAATTGGGATTAGCTTAGGGGTTTAAAAAAAGGGCGGCATGGACATGTTGTTTCCATGCTGCAAACCTCTATGATCTATTTCTCCATTGAGCATAAAACAAAGCACAAAGAAAATTACATCACAGGAACAGGCCCTTCAGCCCTCCAATGACCATGCTGCTCCTCTGAATTGTAAACCCCTACCCTTCCGGGGACCATATCCCTCTATTCCCGTCCCATTCATGGATTCGTCAAGACACCCCTTAAAATTCACTATTGTATCTGCTTCCACGACCTCCCTGGGCAGCGACTTCCAGGCACCCACCACCCTCTGTATAAATAAGCATGCCTCATACATCTCCTTTAAATCTTGCACCTTAAACCTCTGCCCCCTAATAATTGGCTCAAACTGAATGGAGGATTGACAGATGCTCACTTCTCAACTCCAACCCGACCATGCTATTGCTGACAGCTCGGATGTCCCCTTCTCTGGGCAACTCCAGCGCCCGGTCCTCCAAGGAATGAGGAACTTGATGTCAGAATCACCACCCCCTGTTTTCACCCTCTCTCAACTGTAACGGGTATTCTTCTCCAGTGGGGACAGGAGTCGATAGTAGTCATGATGTGGAGATGCTGGCGTCGGACTGGGGTAAACACAGTAAGAGGTCTGACTTCTGGTGTTGTCAGGCTTCTTACTGGGACAGAAGCCATGAAAGAAATGATGGCGTGACTCCTGCAAAGCATAGGGGGGTGGCCCTTAGAGGGCAAGCACAGTGATATTCTTTGGTGGGTGAGGGGTGGGTGGGAGAAAGGAGGTGCTTGGGCAGGGGCTGGAAGCATGCAGGGTGCTGGGGGTGGTGACATCTGGGGGTGATTTGGGGGAAGATGCTAGATGGGGTTAAGCACTCTTCCTTGCTGCCCAGATGAGGTCATTGACCTCTTTTGCGACTGATTCGCTGTTCGAGCAGCCAGTGCCGTGGCACCAACCAAAGTGGCAACTGCCTCCCAGGCTGCTTTGCCGTCACCTCCCCTGGGTCTGCGTCCTGCTGGGGAAGAAGGGGATGCCTAGCCTTGCCTCTACAGCATCCAACAATCTGCTGATGTCGCCCTCTGTGAATCTGGGCGCTGACCTCTTTGTCATTTTTTCCTGCACTGCCTGCCTGCCCATTCTTGGGGTTTTTATGGAGCTGCCCCTTGTTAGGGCAGATCAGCTGCAGGCAGCTTGGGACAGCATTCCAGCAAATTAAATGCAGTTTGCTTGTTAGCATTGAGGGAAGGTAAGAGAGCACTTGCAGGTGTGCTGACAGAGGGTGTCTGTGCCTCTCTGATGATGGAGGGCAAAGAAGAGGGAAGTGTCAGACAGTCATTGGAGTCAGGGGAGATAGGGGTCATGTGCAAGGGGGTCTGGAGTTGGGGTGGGTGCTGCTATCACTCTGCCTGCGATCAGTGGGGGTTGGGGGGGGCGATTGGTCTAGGTGGCAGGGAGAGGTGGAGGGGATAAAGGGGTCAATAATGTTGAGGGTGGGTCCAATGTCCGTGAGAACCAGAGGGAGGCATTATTCAGCCCAGGAGGGATCTAGCAGGGGAGCTGCATTTTTTTTCCAAATGCCATGTTGGGGCTCCGATCAGAGATTCAGGGTTTTGAGCATGTTAAGCCCTGCCCACAGACTACTGCAGCAAGAATCAGACTTGCTCAAAATTTTGTAGGTAGCATGCATATGGGGGAGGGAGGGGGAGGCAGTGCTGGAGGTGGGGGGGGGGGGGGGGTGGCTAAAAATATGCCCAAAAGACAGATTCGAAACTCTTCGACAAAAAATGGTAAAATACCACCCAAAGTGTCATGGTAGAATGCTATTCCAAATAACTGGAGGCCAGTGTTCAGTGGCATACCATAAGGTTCAGTGCTGTATCTTTTATTGTTTGTTATATTGATGATAACTTGGGGTAATAATAAGCAAGTTTGCAAATGACAGCTAGGGCCCAGACTGGAAACTCCAAGGTATATAATGAAGTTAGTCTAGACTCTAATTTTAATATTTGATTGTAGCATTAGGGTGAGCGTAAGGTGTTTCACTCCAGGTATGATTCAAATAATCCAGTAGGAGGCTTTTATCAAAGTAAACTTTCTGTAGCAAAAAGAATCAATGGAACTTTTACCAATTAAAATACACCAAGTATGACAAAGTATAATTCTTAACAACTCTATGGTTGCAATTTATAGCTTTTTTCAGAATTAAGTCATCACAAAAAAAACTAAGTATGTTCATGTGGTGCTAGATTTCCAGCCTTTTAACACTTCTGGACAGAGATCCAGACAGAGGTTTCCAGAGGATAGATATCTTTAAAAAGCAACTCTAAGAAACAAACGCTGTCAAACAGCAGAATCTCAGAGACAGAGACTTATCTCCTCGCAGATTCCAATCTCCAACTTCAAAGGGGAAAAAGAGAGACACTGCTCTTTCTCAACTCCAAACAGCATCTAACAAGCAACTAACTTTAACTTCTCTGTGTAAATCGAACTTTACCCATGGTCACTATTAACCTAGGTACTGAGCTAGTCCATAGCCAGTATTAACCCAGTTACTGAGCCAGTCCATGGTCAGTATTAACTCGGCTACTGAACTAATCCATGGTCAATATTAATATTAACCCAGATATTGAGTAGTTTATAATCAGTATTAATCCAGTTATTCTGCTTGTCCATGTCCAATATTAACCAATTAATGAGGTAGTCCAAGGTCATTATTAACCCAGTTACTCAGCTAGTTCATGCTCAATAACTCAGTTACCGGACCAGTCCATGGTCAGTATTAATCCAGCTATGTGCTAGTCAATGATCATTATGAATGCAGTTACTGAGCTAGTCCATGGCCACTATTAACACAGTCACTAAGTTAGTCCATAGTCAGTATTATCTCAGTTACCGAGCTAATCCATGGTCACTATTAGCCACATACTGAGCTATTCCATGGTTACTGTTAACCCTGTTACTAAGCTAATCCATGGTCAGTATTAACTCAGATACTGAGCTTGTCCATATTTAGCATTAACCCAGTTACTGACCTAGTCCAAACTCATTATGAACCCAATTACTGAGCTAGTCCACGGCCAGTATTAAGCCAGTTACTGAGCTTGTCCATGCTCGTTATTAACACAATTACTGAGCTAGTCCATGGTCAGTATTAGTTAGTGACCCAGTCCATAGTCAGTTTTAACCCAGTAAGAAATCTCACAACACCAGGCTAAAATCCAACAGGGTTATTTGGTAGCACAAACTTTTGGAGTACTGCTCCTTCATCAGGTAAGTAAGTAATCTGAAGGAGCAGCGCTTTGAAAGCTCGTGCTACCAAATAAACCTGTTGGACTTTAAGCTGGTGTTGTGAGACTTCTTACTGTACCTACCTCAGGCCAATGCCGGTATTTCCACATCAGTATTAATCCAGATATTGAGCTAGTCCATGGTCAGTATTAACCCAGTTACTGGGCTAGTCTATGGTTAGTATTAACCCAGTTACTGGGCTAGTCTATGGTCAGTATTAACCCAGTTACTGAGCTCGTCTATAGTCAGTATTAACCCAGATACTGAGCTAGTCTATGGTCAGTATTAACTCAGTTACTGAGCTAGTCTGTGGTCAGTATTAGAACATAACATAAGAACATAAGAAATAGGAGCAGGAGTAGGCCATCTAGCCCTTCGAGCCTGCCCCACCATTCAATAAGATCATGGCTGATCTGTCGTGGCTCAGTTCCACATTCCCGCCCTCTCCCCATAACCCTTAATCCCCTCTCTTATCAAAAACCCATCAACCCACGTCTTAAAAATATTTAGCGAGGTAGCCTCCACCACTTCAACGGGCAGAGAATTCCAGAGATTCACCACCCTTTGAGTGAAGAAGTTCTTCCTCAACTCCGTTCTAAACCGCCCCCCCTTTATCTTGAGGCTGTGCCCCCTAGTCCTACTGTCCTTTCTGAGCGGGAAGAGTCTCTCCACCTCTATCCTATCCATCCCATTCATCATCTTATATGTCTCAATGAGATCTCCCCTCATTCTTCTAAACTCCAACGAGTACAAGCCTAGTTTATTCAGCCTCTCCTCATAGCTCAACCCCTTCAACTCCGGCATCAGCCTAGTAAACCTCCTCTGCACTCCCTCCAAGGCCAAAATATCCTTGCGTAAGTACGGCGCCCAAAACTGCACACAAGTTACTGAGCTAGTCTATGGTCATTAACCTAGTTACTAAGCTAGTCTATAGTCAGTATTAACCCAGTTACTGGGATAGTCTTTGGTCAGTATTAACCCAGATACTGAGCTAGTCTACAGTCAGTATTATCCCAGTTATTGAGCTAGTCCATGATCATAATGAATCCACTTACTGAGCTAGTCCATGGTCATTATTAACCCTGTTACTGAGCTACTCCATAGTAAGTATTAACCCAATTACAGAGCTAGTCCATGGTCAGTATTAACCCAGTTACTGAGCTAGTCCCTGGTCAGTATTAACCCAGTTACTGAGCTAGTCCATGGTCACTATTAACCGAGTTACTGAGCTAGTCCATGGTCATTATTAATCCAATTACTGAGCTTGTCCATGGTCAGTATTAACCCAGATACTGAGCTAGTCAATGCTCGTTATTATCCCAGTTACCGAGCTAGTCCATGGTCACTATTAGCCACATACTGAGCTATTCCATGGTTACTGTTAACCCCGTTACTGAGCTAATCCATGGTCAGTATTAACTCAGATACTGAGCTTGTCCATATTTAACATTAACCCAGTTACTGACCTAGTCCAAACTCATTATGAACCCAGTTACTGAGCTAGTCCACGGCCAGTATTAAGCCAGTTACTGAGCTTGTCCATGCTCGTTATTAACACAATTACTGAGCTAGTCCATGGTCAGTATTAGTTAGTGACCCAGTCCATAGTCAGTTTTAACCCAGTAAGAAATCTCACAACACCAGGCTAAAATCCAACAGGGTTATTTGGTAGCACAAACTTTTGGAGTACTGCTCCTTCATCAGGTAAGTAAGTAATCTGAAGGAGCAGCGCTTTGAAAGCTCGTGCTACCAAATAAACCTGTTGGACTTTAAGCTGGTGTTGTGAGACTTCTTACTGTACCTACCTCAGGCCAATGCCGGTATTTCCACATCAGTATTAACCCAGATATTGAGCTAGTCCATAGTCAGTATTAACCCAGTTACTGGGCTAGTCCATGGTCAGTATTAACCCAGTTACTGGGCTAGTCTATGGTCAGTATTAACCCAGATACTGAGCTAGTTAATGGTCAGTATTAACCCAATTACTGAGCTTGTCTATGGTCAATATTAACCCAGTTACTGAGCTAGTCCATGGTCAGTATTAACCCAGTTACTGAGCTAGTCTATGGTCAATATTAACCCAGTTACTGAGCTAGTCCATGGTCAGTATTAACTCAGTTACTGAGCTAGTCTATGGTCAGTATTAACTCAGTTACTGAGCTTGTCCTTGCTTGCTACTAACACAGTTACTGACCTTGTCCATGGTCAGTATTAACCCAGTAAGAAATCTCACAACACCAGGTTAAAGTCCAACAGGGTTATTTGGTAGCACAAGCTTTTGGAGCGCTGAAGGAGCAGCGCTCCTAAAGCTCGTGCTACCAAATAAACCCATTGGACTTTAAGCCAATGCCAGCATCTCTTCTTCAGCATTAACACAGATACTGAGCTAGTCCATGCTATTATTAACCTCACAACACCAGGTTAAAGTCCAACAGGTTTATCTGGTAGCACGAGTTTACAGAGCACTGCTCCTTCATCAGGTGAGTGCAAGATTTGTTTCACAAACAGGGTATATATAGACACAAACTCAATTTCAAGATAATGGTTGTAATGCGAGTCTTAACAGGTAATCAAGTCTTTACAGGTACAGACAATGCTGGTGGAGAGAGGGTTAAGCATAGATTAAAGAGATGTGAATTGTCTCTAGCCAGGACAGTTAGTGAGATTTTGCAAGCCCACGCAAGTCGTAGAGTTACAGATAATGTGACATGAACCCAAGATCCTGGTTGAGGCCGTCCTCATGCGTATGGAACTTGGTTATCAGTTTTTGCACGGTGATTCTGCGTTGTCGTGTGTCTTGAAGGCCGCTTTGGAGAATGCTTACCCAAAGATCAGAGGCTGAATGGCCACGACCGCTGAAATGTTCTTCAACAGGAAGGGAACGCTCCTGTCTGGTGACCATCGAGCAGTGTCCATTCATCTTTTGTCGTAGCGTTCTGCATGGTCTCTGCAATGTATTATGCTTCAGGACATCCTTTCCTGCAGCGTATTGACTCATCAATCAACAGTTCTGACGTGCCACAGTGAAAAACCACACTGACCTCCTCAGAAAAAAAACACAGGACACAGCAGACAGTATATCCTTTGTTGTCCAGTACTTCCCTGGACTGCAACATCTTCTCCTGAGCCTTTAACATGTCATCGATGAAGCCAAACATATCGCCACGGCCATCCCCACTACTTGCCTTCAGACAATTGCACAACCTCAAACAGACCACTGAATGCAGCAAACTACCCAGCCTTCAGGAGAACAGTGACCACGACACTACACAACCCTGCCACAGAAAGCTCCGCAAGATGTGCCCGATCATCAACACATGAGAAACCACCCACCAGATACACAGTATATACTCTTGCCACTCGGCCAACATTGTCTCACCTGCTCACCTGATGAAGGAGCAGCGCTCCAAAAGCTCGTGCAATTCAGATAAACCTGTTCGACTTTAACCTGGTGTTGTAAAGCTACATATTGTGCCTACCCCATTCCAACGGCGGCAACTCCACATCATTATTAACCTAAGTACAGAGCAAGTCCATGCTCATTATTAACCCAGATACTGAGCTAATCCATGGTCTAGATTTAGTTTTCCCTCCCTGGCATTAGGACTACTGCAGAAGAACCGATTTTGCTCCACATCGTCACATCTGGCTAGCGCTGGTTGTAACCACAGTAAAAAGTCTGACAACACCAGGTTTTAGTCCAACCTATTTATTTGATAATATACTCACAAGCTTTCGGGGTTAGTCCCTTCGTCAGTTGACAGACTTTTTACTGTGTTTACGCCAGTCCAACGCCAGCATACCCACATCATTAGCGCTGGTTGCGCACTTCGCGCCTGCCGTAACCGCGGCTGCGCAGTGAAGCTGCGGCCTCTGTGCGGCTGCGCAGTCTTGACCTGCCGTCACTGATGCGGCCCATGGCGTGGCTGTGTTGATCTGGCGCGGGGCGGAAGGGGACTACAACTCCCAGGAGGCAGTGCAGTGTGATGTGCGCGGGCGCAGTGAAGCCTGGCGCCGATGGTGGTGATTCTGAGGTAACCGGGAGCGCGATTGTTGGGGATTGCATTACAACCCGCCATAAATGTAGGATTCCGTTATTTGCTCGTTTGATGTCTGGGAGTCAGTGGGAAAACAGTGTTTGTTGCCCAAGTTGAGCTGGTGATGGTTAGGCATCTTCAATGAGAAGAGGCCGTTCGGCCCTGGAGCCTCTTCTGTCATTCAATAAGGTCATTCCTCTCTGGCTGTGACCCCAGATGCACATTTCCACCTGTCCCCCAAAACCCTGCACTTCTTGCTGGTCTATAGTCTCACACCCTTGCATATATTCAGTGACGCAGTACGCCATCCACCATAGTTTGCCAACCTGAAAATTACTCATTTACCCGGATTTGGTTTCCTGTTCGTTAGCTGGTTCTCTTACCTATGCCATTATATCACCTCCACAATCATGAGCTCCTATGTTTTAATTTTTAGGAGGAACCCTTTCATAATTTATTTTGCCTGCATTTGGCCCATATCCCTCTAAGCCTTTTTCATCTATGTACCTGTCCAAAAATGTTTTGAATGTTGTAACTCTACCACCTCTTGCAGCTCATTCACACACCACTCTCTGTGTGAAAATGATGCCTGTCATATTCCTTTTAAATCTTTACCCTCTCACCTTAAATCAGTGCCCTCTAGTTTTTGGACTTCCCTACTCTGGGGAAAAGACCTTGGCTATTCACCGTATCAATGCCTGTCATGATTTTATAAACTGCTATAAGGTCACCCTCATGCTCCTACAATCCATGGAAGAAAGTCCCAAACTATCCAACTTCTCCTTATAATTCAACCCTTTCAGTCCTGGTAACATCCTTGTAAATCTTTTTTGCACCCTTTCCAGTTTCATATTCTTCCTCTTGCAGGTCGACCAGAGTTGTAGTCCAAATGGTCCTGTGACAATCCCTTTGGGATAGAGACACAGAGTCATAGAGGTTTACAGCATGGAAACAGGTCCTTTGGCCCAACTTGAGCATGCCACCCTTATTTTTTTTAAACCTCTGAACCAGTTGCCCACATTTGGCCCATATCCCTCTATACCCATGTAACTATGTAAATGCTTTTTAAAAGATAAAATTGTACCTGCTTCTACTACTGCCTCTGGCAGCTTGTTCTAGACACTCACCACCCTCTGTGTGAAAAAATTGCCCCTCTGGACACTCTTGTATCTCTCCCCCCCTCACCTTAACCTATGCCTTCTAGTTTTAGACTCCCCTACCTTTGGGAAAAGATATTGACTATCAACCCTGTCTATGCCCATCATTATTTTATAGACCTCTATAAGGTCACCCCTCAACCTCCTATGCTCCAGAAAAAAAAGTCCCAGTCTATTCAGCCTCTCCTTATATCTCAATCCATCAAGTCCCATTAGCATCCTAGTAAATCTCTTCTGCACTCTTTCTAGTTTAATAATATTCTTTCTATAACAGGGTGACCAGAACTGCACATAGTATTCCAAGTGTGGCCTTACCAGTGTCTTGTACAACTTCAACAAGATATCCCAACTCCTGTATTCAGTGTTCTGACTGATGAAACCAAGCATGCTGAATGCCGCCTTCGCCACTCTGTCCACCTGTAACTCCACTTTCAAGAAGCTATGAACATGTACCACCGGATCTCTTCATTCTGTAACTCTCCCTAAGGCCCTACCATTAACTTAATAAGTTCTGAATAAGTTCAATCTACCAAAATGCATTACCTCACATTGGACAATTAAACTCCATCTGCCATTTGTCAGCCCACTAGCCCAGTTCCCTTAAAAGTGGATCAAGATCCTGCTGCAATTGGAGATAACCTTCCTCACTGTCCACGATGTCACCAACCTTGGTGTCATCTGCAAACTTACTAACTATGCCCCCTATATCCTCATCCAAATCTTTAATATAAATGACAAATAACAGTGGACCCAGCATTGATCCCTGAGTCACATCGCTGGTCACAGGCCTCCAGTTTGAAAAACAACTCTCTACAACCACTCTGACAGAAGCCAATTTTGTATCCATTTAGATATCTCACCTTGGATTTTGTGACATTTAACTTTGTGCAACAACCTACCATGCAGTACTTTGTCAAAGGCCTTATTAAAGTCCATGTAGAAGCTCTTTGGATTCTCCTTTGCTTTATCTGCCAAGACAATTTTGTGTCCCCTTTTTGCCCTCCTGATTTCTCTCTTAACTCTACTCCTACACCCCCCATACTCTTCAAGAGATTCACTTGATCCCAGCTGCCTATGCAAGTCATGTGCTTCTTTCTTCTTCTTGACCAGGGCCTCAATATCCCAAATCATCCAGGGTTCCTGACTTCTGTCAGCCTTGCCTTTCACGCTAAGAGGAATGTGTTTACCCCGAACCCTGGTTAACATACTTTTGAAAGCACGCCACTTACCAGACGTCCCTTTTCCTTCCCACAGACTCCCCTAATTAGTTTCTGAAAGTTCCTGCTTGATACCATCAAAATTGGCCTTGTCCCAATTTAGAATATTAACTTTTGGGACAGACCTATCATTCTCCATTGCTATCGTAAAACTAATAGAATTATAGTCACTGGTCCCAAAGTGATCCCTCACGAACACTTCTGTCACCTGCCCATCCTTATTTCCCAAGTTTTGTCCCCTCTCTAGTTGGGCCATCCGAATATTGAATGAGAAATTCCTCCTGAATACACTCAACAAATTTCTCTCCTTCCAGCCCTCTAATATATGGCTGTCCCAGTCAATGTTGGGAAAATTAAAACCTCTGACCAGTACCAGCCTATTTTCCCTGGAGCTGTCTGTAATCTTACATGTTTGCTGCTGAATTTCCCACTGACTATTTGGGGGCCTACAGTACAACCCTTTCAAAGTGATTTTCCCCCTTCTTATTTCTCAGTTCTACCCAACCGAACCCTCGGATATATACCCTCTCAGTACAGCCGTGCTGCTTTCCCTAATCAAAAGTGCAATTCCCCCTCCTCAATGTTGTCCCATTGTTTAAGAAGGGGAACAGAGACTTCCCTGGGAATTATAGACCAGTGAGTTTTACTTCCGTAGTGGGCAAGGTTTTAGAAAGAATTATTAGGGATAGGATTTATAGTTATTTGGAGAGTAATGAATTGATTAGAGATAGTCAGCATGGTTTTGTAGCGGGAAGGTCGTGCCTTACTAACCTTATTGAGTTCTTTGAGAAGGTGACCAAAGAGGTGGATGGGGGTAAGGCAGTAGACGTGGTATATATGGATTTTAGTAAGGCGTTTGATAAGGTTCACCATGGTATGCTTCTGCAGAAAATGCAGATGTATGGGATTGGTGGTAATTTAGGTACTTGGATCAGGAATTGGTTAGCAGATAGGAGACAGAGGGTGGTGGTTGATGGTAATTATTCATCATGGAGTTCGGTTACAAGTGGTGTGCCTCAGGGATCTGTTTTGGGGCCACTGCTGTTTGTAATCTTTATTAATGATCTGGATGAGGGTATAGTTGGGTGGATTAGTAAGTTTGCTGATGACACCAAAGTCGGAGGTGTGGTAGATTGTGAGGAAGGGTGTCGAAGTTTGCAGGGTGACTTGGACAGGTTGCAGAGCTGGGCCGCGAGGTGGCGGATGGAGTTTAGTGCGGAGAAGTGTGAGGTAATCCATTTCGGTAGGAATAACAGATGTGTTGAGTATAGGGCTAACGGGAGGACTTTGAACAGAGTGGAGGAGCAGAGGGATCTAGGTGTATGTGTACATAGATCCCTGAAAGTTGGGAATCAAGTAGGTAAGGTTGTTAAGAAGGCGTACGGTGTCTTGGCGTTTATTGGTAGGGGGATTGAATTTAGGAGTCGCAGTGTCATGTTGCAACTGTACACAACTCTGGTGCGGCCGCACTTGGAGTACTGTGTGCAGTTCTGGTCCCCACATTACAGGAAGGATGTGGAGGCTTTGGAGAGGGTGCAGAGGAGGTTTACCAGGATGTTGCCTGGTATGCAGGGGAGGTCCTATGAGGAGAGACTGAGGGATTTGGGGTTGTTTTCACTGGAAAGAAGGCGGCTAAGAGGGGATCTAATAGAAACATATAAGATGATTAGAGGTTTAGATAGGGTGGATGGTGATAGCCTGTTTCCTCGGATGGAGAAAGCTAGCACGAGGGGGCATGGCTTTAAATTAAGGGGGGGTAGTTATAGGACGGATGTCAGGGGCAGGTTCTTTACCCAGAGGGTGGTGAGGGACTGGAATACCCTGCCTGCTGCAGTTGTAAATGCGCCTAGTTTGGGGGCGTTTAAGAGATTGGTGGATAGGTTTATGGACAAAAAGGGATTGGTTTAGATTAGTGGGTCAATGTTTTTTTTAAAAAAATAAGACTGGTCGGCGCAACATTGTGGGCCGAAGGGCCTGTTCCGCGCTGTAATGTTCTATGTTCTTTTACCTCCTGTTCTATCTTTCCTATTGCAACTGTACTCCGGAACTTCAAGTTGCCAGTCTTGCCCCTCCCTTAGCCATGTTTCAGTAATTGTTATAATATATACTATATCGCTATAAATATAAGAATAATATATAAGTAATAATATGTAATAATGATATAAATAATATAATATATTGCTATAAATATATATTTAAGTATAAATTGTTGAATGTCAAATGGGGATGGTTAGTTTCTGTCTTATTGGGGATGATCATTGTCTGGCCCTTGTGTGGCATGTATGTTCCTTGCCATTTATCAGACTAAGCATGAATGTCACTCGTGGATACTGATCTGAGGAGTCATAAACAGTTTTCAACACTGTGCAATCATCAATGAACATAATCATTGCTTGGAGCAGCAGTCTGGTCTTATGACACTACCCTGAGGAGCTTCTGCAATGAATCATAGAATGATAGAATCTCCACAGTGCAGAAAGAAGCCATTCAGCCTATCAAGTCTGCATTAACTTTGACCGAGCATCTCACCCAGGCCCACATCCTCCACCAAATCAACACATCTTGGGACACTAAGGGGCAATTTCGCATGACTAATTTGCATAACCTGCAGAACTTTGGACTGTGGTAGGAAACTGGAGGAATGTGCAGACTCCACACACAGTTACCTGAGACTGGAATTGATTCTGGGTCCATGGTGCTGTGAGGCACGATGTGGAGATGCCGGCGTTGGATTGGGGTAAGCACAGTAAGAAGCCTCATAACACCAGGCTGTGAGACAGCAGTGCTAACCATTGTGTCACCCTGTTCTGCGACTGAGATCATTGACCTTTTAACAAACACTACCATGTTCCTTTGTGACTTCAACCAGTGAAGAATTTTCCCTGAGATTCCTATTAACATCAATTTTATCTGGGCTCCCTTACAGTATGCTTGATTAAATAGAGACTGGCATTGTTTTAATGCTATTGGACTAATAATCTAGATGGCAAGACTTCTGATGTGGGAACATGGGTTCAAATCCCACCATGGCAGCTGGTGGAATTTCAATTCAATTCAAATTCAAATGTGGAATATAAGGCTAGTCTCAGTAATGGTAACTATGACACTAAATATTGATTGTTGCAAACCCCCATCTGGTTCACTAATGTCCTTTTGAAAATAAATCTGTGATCTTTATCTGGTCTGGCCTACATGTGACTCTAGACCTAGAACAATGTGGTTGACTTTAACTGCTCTCTGAAATTGCCAAACAAGCCACTCAGTTCAAAGTTACATTAGGGATGGGCAATATAGCTGGTTTTGGTAGTGATGCCCAAATCCCATCAAACAATAAAGGAAATATAAAATGGAAGTCATTCCCATCACTGCTTCTGAATTCAGCTCTTTTGACCATGTTTGAAATAAGGCTGTAATAATATTTAGAGCTAAGAGGCTCTGACAGATTCAACTGGGCATGTCTTGCTGCGTAAGTGCCGCTTGATAGCACTATAAATGGCGCCTTCCATCACTTTGATGGTGATAAAAGTAGAATGATGGGATATGATTGACTCGATTGAATTTGTCTTGCTTTTTATGTACAGGACATACCTGGGCAATTTTCCACATTGCCAATTAGATGCCAGTGTAGTACCTGTAGTGGGACAACTTGGCTAGAGGCACAGTTAATCTTGGAGCACAAGTGTTCAGTATTATTGCCAGAATGTCATCAGGACCCGTAGCTTTTGCAGTAAGTGCCTTCAGCCATTTCTTGAAATGGAGTGAATCAGATTGGCTGGTGCTTGGTATCTGCAATGCCGGGAACTTTGGGAGGAGGTTGAGATGGTACTTTTGGCTGAATTTGACCTCAACAATATCTTTTCCACTGATGTGCTAAGCTCCCCCATTATTGAGACTTGTGATATTTTTACAGCTTTGTCCCCTGTTTAGCTGCCCACCATCATTCACAATTAGATATGGCAGAATTGCAGAGCAATGAACTGATTCATGGGAGTGGGATTCCTCAACTCTGTCTGTCACTTGTTGCTTATGCTGTTTAACAGGTATGTAGACCTGTGTTGTAACCTCATCAGGTTGACACAACATTTTTTAGGTATGCCGGGTGCTGCTCCTTTTGCACTCTTCATTGAACCAGGGTTGATATTAATGATAGAGTGAGGAAAATGCATGGAGGTTACAGATTGTGGTTGTGTACAATTCTGCTGCTGTCAATGGCCTAGAGGGCCTCATGGATGCTAGCCAGCATCAGAGACTGCAAGCTGCAAACTGAGATCATGGGGAGTTTGGGGGGGCGGGGGTGCAGTGGATGGTTAAACTGGAATCTGAAATTCACGGATATGGTGGGAGTTTGGGTGTTTGTTAAACTGGACTCTGAGAATGGGGGAGTGTGGGGGAAGGAGTTAAACTCCACTTAGAGTGAGGTGTGTAGCCTGCAGCAAGTTTGCTTTTTTTGCCTGCCCTACTATTCTGTTTATTTCCTTCCTGTTCTAATGAATCCTTCTGATGGTGATTCTTGTTATTCTCTGGGATCCCTGCAAATCATTAATTTGCACATTTTTAGGAGTTGAAGTTATAAAATAAAGCTCGAATTTTCTTCTGCCTTCAGTTCAGTGCACTGAAGGTGTGAGGGTGGAGTGATGTCGTTGAAATTGAAACAAAGCTGATTGTGACCATCGACCTGAAAGTATAACTTCACTTTTCAAACAATTTATCGCAAATGATTTTTTTCATTATTTTTGTGACTTTCCTTTGCTTTCTATCTTTCTTTTTACTCTGTGCTTGTATCCTGTGTGTGATATTGCTTTATCCTTTGTTTCGTTCTGTATCTCACCGTTTGCACCCTGGAATGGTTGAATGATCTGTTTAGTACGTATTGAGGTAACAAACGACAGATGTTTAAGCAAACCAATAGAGATGAAAAGCATGTGAATTACCATTGCCCTTACATGGCGCTGGATCGCTGTAATTTCATCGAATGTGTTTATTTTGTGATTTGTTTACTTGTGGGCATTTTAAAATATAACCAACGTTTGCCCTCCTTCACCATAATGCACCAATTGCATTCAAGTGATAGAAGTATTGCAGTTTGTAATTGGTCCAAATGCTGGTGGCAGAAACAGAGACAGTGATTACCAAAAGACACCAGTAGCTTGTGAATCCGCTGGAGTTAACTTTGAGACTTATGAACAGTTTTAGAGAAATGTTGGTAGTAATTTTTTTGCTTATTCATAAAAGGAATCCTATTATAGGTGAATTCTAAGTGACTAGCAGCATTAATGTAGGCGCGTTAATGTAGTGTGTCTCAGAGAAGCTAATTTGAAGGATTACAGCTGATTGTGATGGTCCCACCATGCAAGAAAATTTGGAAGTTGAAATGAATAATAGTGACATTAAGTGAATCAGAACATAGTGATTATTTTTTCTATTTGCTCTTGGGGTGTGTCTACTCCAGTATGTGTTATGCAGTGCTGATTGCCCTTGAAAAGGTGGTGGTGAACCACCTTCCTGAACTGCTGCAGTCCATGTGGTGTAGGTACATCCACAGTGTTGTTAGGGGAGGGAGTTCCAGGATTTTGACTAAGAAGTGGTAGTGAAGGAACGGTGATATATTTCCAGGTCAGGATGGGCGTGAGTTTGAAGGAAATTTGCAGACCGTTGTGTTCCCATGCATTTACAGACCTTGACCTTCTAGATGATAGAGGCCCCAAGTTTGGCAAATATCAGTGATAAAGCCTTGGTGAACTATTACGCTGATTATATGTGATTATTATTATTATTATTACTACTACTACTGTTATTATTACAACACATGTGTCAGTAGTAGAGGGAGTGAATGTTTAATGTGGTAGTGGATGGGTTGCCAGTCAAGTGGGCTACTTTGTTCTGGATGGTGTCAAGCATCTTGAGTGTTGTTGGAGATACCCTCATCCAGGCAAATTCTATTCCAGCAAACTCCTGACTTGCACCTTGTAGATGGTGAACAGGTTTTTGGAGTCAGGAGATGAGCTACACGTGCAGAATTTCTAGCCTTTGTCCAGCTCTCGTGGACACAGTACATTTATATGGATGGTCCAATTCAATTTCTGGTCAATTGTAACTCCAGTGATGTTGTTAGTGGGGGATTTAATAATGGTGATTCCATGGAATGTCAAGGGGTAGTTGCTAAATTTTCTCTTGTTGAGATAGTCAATGCCTGGCACTTGTGTAGCACGAATGTTACTTGCCACTTTGCAGCCCAAGCCTGGATATTGTCCAGGTTTTGTTGCATTTGGCATGGACTGCTTCAATATCTGAGAAATCACGAATGGTGCTGAACATTGTGCAGTCATCAGTGAACGTACCCACTTCTGACCCTATGATGGAGGGAAGGTCATTGATGAAGCAGCTGGAGATAAATAGGCCTAGGGCACTATCCTGAGGAACTCCCTCAATGATCATAGAATCCTACAGTGAAGAAGGAGGCCATTCGGCCTGTAGTCTGCACCGACAACAATTCCACCAGGCCCTATCCCCATAACCCCACGCATTTACCCTAGCTAGTACCTCTGACACTAAGGGGCAATTTAGCATGGCCAATCCACCTACCTGCCATCTTTGGACTGTGGGAGGATACCAAAGGAAACAAACCACCCCCCCCCCCCCCCAATCCAACGTCCTGGAACTGAGATGACTGACCACCAACAACCACAACCATCCTTTGCTAAGTATGACTCCAAAACAGCGGAAGATTTTCTCCTGATTCCCATCATATCATGTTTTGCTAGGGCTCCTTGATGCTATACTTGCTGTTTTGATGTCAAGAACAGTCATTCTTGCCTCACCTCTGCTATTCAGCTCTTTTCGTAGAAATCATAGAATCCCTACAGTGAAGAAAGACGCCATTCGGCCCATCAAGCCTGCACTGACCACAATCTCACCCAGGCGCTATTATCATAATCCACATATTTACCCTGCTAATTCCCTTGGCATTAAGGGACAACTTACCACAGCCAATCCACCTAACCTGCACATCTTTGGACTGTGGAAAGAAACTGGAGCACCTGGAGGAAACCCACATAGACACAGGAAGAACATGCAAACTCCACACAGACAGTCACCCAAGGCCGGAATTGAACCTGTGTCCCTGGCGCTGTGAGGCAGCAGTGGTAACCACTGTGCCACCATGCCATCTATTTTGTCTGTGTTTGAACCAAAGCTGTAATGAGGTCAGGAGCTGAATGACCCTGGCTTAATCTAAACTTAAACTGTCAACAGGTTCTGGCTGAATAAGTGCTGATTGATAGCGCCCTTCACGGCACCTCTTGTAACTTTACTGATGATCAAAAATAGACTGGATTGATAGTTTGTCAGATTGAGTTAATCTTTTTTATAGATGGGGAACATACTGGGGCATGGCCAGTACTGGAGCACAAGTTTTCAGCACTATTGCTGGAATATTGTCAGGGCCTGTGGCCTTTGCAATATCCAGTGCCTTCAGCCATTTATCACATGGAGTGAATTTGCCACTGGCTGAACACTGGCATGTGTGATGTTTGGGACCTCAGGAGGAGGCAGCACTGAAAGCTGAATGAAATGGAACTGGCTTACAGACCGTAAACCTGAGTGCTGAATTTGGAACAAGGTTTGTAGCAAAAACTGAAATAGATGGCTTTAACTTCCCATTAGGAAAGTTCTCCTTATTTAGTAGTGGATTTTGGGAAAAACAGCTGGACAAGAATCCTTTGGTCCCATTCTATTTCTCATCTACACATTGTCCTTTAGCGACATCAGTGTCAATGTGATACAATATCAGGATTGGCATATTACTGGTCACAGACAGCTTATCACACCAGTACCTCTCTGGATCTCTTTTCATAGAACCATAAAATCTCTATAGTGCAGAAGGAGGCCATTCAGCCTATCGAGTCTGTACTGACCATAAACCCACCCAGGCCCTTTTCCTGCAACCCCACATACTTACCCTGCTGCACTAGTGGCAATTTAGCATGGCCAATAAATCTAATCCGCACATCTTTGGACGGTGGGAAGAAACCCGAGCACCCAGAGGAAATCCATGCACACACGGGGAGAATGTGCAAACTCTGCACAGACAGTGACCTGAGGTCAGGATTGAACCTGGGTCCCTGGAGCTGTGAGGCAGCAGTGCTAACCACTGTGCCACCATGCTGCTCCATTATTTTCTTTCTACTGACTCCATCCTTCTCCTCCATGCCCACTGTCTGAAGCTGGACTAGATCATTTGAAATCTTGATGTTCTATTTTATCTTGAGATGAGTTTCTGACTACACACCTGCTCTATTAGCTGACTTCATCCTTGTCTCATTATATCGTCTGTAATCATCATCCATTCCGTTGTAAAATTTGACTATTCCATTGTTGTCCTTTATAGTTACTGTTTCTCACCCTACATAAAAGTGACCTCTTCCAAACCTTTGTTGCCAGTATTCTAAGTCATACCTGATCCTGTTTACTCACCACCTCTATCACCGAACAATGTTGGGTCCTGGTGTGGCAATATCTCAAATTTAATTTTTTTCATTCTTGTGTTCAAATCCTTCATGGCCTCCCTCTTCTCTTTCTCTACTAGCTCCTCCAGCCCTACGATTCTCATTTCTGTACTCCTCCAGTTATGGCATCTTGAGCATCCCTGATTTTCATTGCTGCAATATTAAAGGCTGTGCTTTCAGCTGCATGGACCTTCTGGAATTTCCAGTCCATTTCTCCATACCCCCTTTTGGATGTTGCTTAAAATTTACCAGTGATTAAACTTTTGATCATCTCCTCTAATATCTTATTGCAGAATCAATCCCATTTGGCTCATTGTGTCTTCACTAGCTCTCCAAATGAGCATTATGACTTAGTGCCATTCCCCGTTATCCTGCACATTGTTTCTATTCAAATAATCATCCAATGCCCTCTTGAATGCCTTGGTTGAGCCTGTCTCCACTACTCTTCCAGCCAGTGTATTTCAGATCCAAACTACATGTGTGAAGAAGCTTTTTCTCACATCACATTTGCTTCTTTTACAGACCATTTTATCTGACATTTTATTCAATTTAATGTAATAGCATTCCTGCAAAGTGCCTCGAGATTTTTTACTACCTTGTTGGTTCTACATAAATGCAAGTTGTTGCTGTCAAGTAAGATGGGACTGAATTGCAGGGAAGGAACTTCATGGTACTGAACGAAAGATAATTAATCTGGATCATAGAGAATAAACCTCAGTGCTGAACGAGAGGGAATGAGACTGGATTACAATTTGAGTTCTGTTGCAAGTTATCCTGTGGTTGTGAGATATGGGATGCTGGTCAGAAGTGTCTGGAATTTGGAGCTGGGCAGTTGGGGTATGGGGTGTCATTCATGATTTTCCTTCAGAAAGGGGCTTTGCATTAGTGCTAAATCAATTTGCAAGGACAGGCAGAATTAATTAATTTGCTAATAAGTGAATCAATAATTATAGTTATATCCATTTCATCTTAAAAAATATCAGACACCCTGTCTTCTTTGAGATTTATCAAACAAAGCAGAGTGATTTAATTTGAATCAAGTAATTAAGGGTTATTGTGACTGGCTGGGTCAGTGGAGTTGAGTCCACAAAAACGATCAGCCATGATCTTCTTGAATGACATAGCACGCTAAGGGGTTAGAGGGCTTACTCCTGCTCCTAGTTCTCATGTTCTTATGAATCAGGAAATTGTTACAGTCAGAGAGTCCACTGTGTCTACATTGGTTCCCTGTAGAGCAATCTAACTCGTGACACTTCTCCATCTTCTCCCCCTGCATCAACCCATTGTTTCTTTTTGAATAACTACTCAGAGGCCAGTGACCCTTTATCAAATTCCCTTTAAAAGTCTGTTCCATCCCTAGAGTACTTCAAGTACAAAGTCAGAATCAGCAGTGCCAGTGTACCTGACACTACATATTTATGTACAGGTGATGTTCCGTGATTGGGCAGAAAATTATGACCACAATCAGGGAGCTCATACTTCAAGAGGCCAACCTCATGGGCCTCATTGAAGTCATTACACTTTTTGCTAATAATCCAATTCCCTTTTGAATACTGCAGTCGGCCTCCAGCACACACTTGGACAGCGTATTTTAGAACCTAGCCCTCGTTGCGTGGAAAGATTTTTCTTCATGTAACTATTGTTTCCTTTGCCAATTACCTTAAATCTCTGCCCTCTTGTTCTTAATCCTTCTGCATCAAAGGAAGCAGCTTCTCCCTATCTAGTCTATTCAGACCTATCAGATTGTGAACAGTTCTATCAAGTCTCTTCTCAATCGTCTCTTCCGCAGTCAATTTATGTAATTGCAATTCCTCATCTTGGAGTCTAATGAAATGAGAGAATGATTTCCAGTTACTGAGTAATGTAACACCACTATGCTAGTTATGCATATGCTGATTGTTTGAAAGATCTTTCATTACTCTCACTCCATACCTTTTATCCAGCCTCTCGCGCCTAAACCAGATGATTTGAAAGAGCTAAGGTAAGTGATAGGATAGTAGAGTGAATTGAACACATGCTCATTAGGAATAGGAGTGTTTTGTAGAAATTAGCAAGGATGAAGACTCAAAGAACAAAATAAATTACAGCACAGGAGCAGGCTCTTCGGCTCCCCTAAGCCTGCACCAACCATGCTGCTTGTCTGAACTAAAAGCCACTACTTTTCTGGGGACTGTATCCATCTATTTCCATCCTATTCATGTATTTGTCAAGATGCCCTTTCAAAAGTCACTACCGTATCTGCTTCCACTACCTACCCCAGCAGTGGGTTCCGGGCACCCACCACCTTCTGTATAAAAAAACTTGCCTCGTACAATCTACTTTAAACCTTGCCCCTCACACCTTAAACCTATGGTCCCAAGCAATTGACTCTTCCACCCTGGTTAAAAACCTTCTGACTACCAACTCTGTCTGTGCCCCTCATAATCTTGCAGACTTCTATCAGATCGCCTCTCAACCTCCATTGTTCCATTGAGAACAGACCAAGTTTCTCCAAATCTCCTTACAATTAATGCCCTCCATTCCAGGCAGCATCCTGGTAAATCTTTTCTGTACCCTCTCCAAAGCCTCCACATCCTTCTGATAGTGTGGTGGTCAGAATTGAATGCTATATTCCAAGTGCGGCTTAACTAAGGTTCTATAAACCTGCAACATGACTTGCCAATTTTTAAACTCAATGCTCCAGCTGATGAAGGAAGGCCTCCTTGACTACCTTCTCCATCTGCATTGCTACTTTCAGTGACCTGTGTACCTGTACAACCAGATCCCTCTGACTTGTGTATTGATATACTCTTAGGGGTTCTGCCATTTACATATATATTTCTCATCTGTATTAGATCTTCTAAAATGCATTACCTCACATTTCTCCAGATTAAACTCCAAGTCTCCAACCGATCTTTATCCTGCTGTATCTCCTGAAGATCCTCATTGCAATCCACAATTCCACCAATCTTTGTGTCTGTGCAAACTTACTAATCAAACCCGTTACATTTTCCTCCAAATCACTTATGTACATTACAAACAGAAAGGGTCCCAGCACTGATCCGAGGAATGCCATTTGTCACACTCCTCCGTTCAGAATTGCACCATTCCACTGCTATCCTCTGTCTTCTATAACCGAGCCAGTTCTGTATCCATCTTGCCAGCTCACCTCTGATCCTATGCGATTTCACCTTCAGTTACAGTATGTCATGAGGGACCTTGTCAAAGGCCTTACTCCAGGCCAGGTAGACAACATTCACTGTCCTACTTTCATTAATCATCGATGTCACTTCCTCGAAAAGCCTGATCAAATTAGTGAGACAAGACCTCCCCTTTACAAAACCATGTTTCCTTTCACTAATACACCCACTTATTTCCAAATGAGAGTAAATCCTGTCTCGAAGAAGCCCCTCCAATAATTTCCCTACCAGATGTGAGGCTCACTGGCCTGTAGTTACCCTTGCTGCCCTTCTTAAACAAAGGAACAATGTTGTCTGTGCTCCAATTCTCTGGGACACACACACACCCTGCCACAGTGAGGATACAAATATTATAATTTCATTGCGAAAGAAAAGGATGAGATTACTCCAAATTTGAGAAGTGCGATTAAAATGGAGCAGCAAATTTAATTGATGGGAGATTGTGACAGATATATATTTGCAACATTTCTTTTCAGTTAAATTTACCAGCTTCTCCTATCATTGTCCATCCAAAGGTGGGAGGATAGAAGAAATGGAGGCTTTACTGGAAGCGGTGCAAAACTTTGGCCAAGACGGGTGAGTAGAGTATCTCATTCTAATGGGTAGAGTGTTATTGTGCTTTGAAAATCTGATGTTTAGGGGCTTAATCATAATAGAACCGTAGAACCATAGAACACTACAGCACAGAAACAGGCCTTTTGGCTCTTTTTGGCTGTGCCAGACCATTTTTCTGCCTAGTCCCACTGACTTGCACCTGGACCATATCCCACCACACCCCTCTCATCCATGTACCTGTCTAAGTTTTTCTTAAATGTTAAAAGTGAGCCGGCATTTACCACTTCATCTGGCAGCTCATTCCACACTCCCATTCCCTTTAAATTTTTACCCCTTCACCCTTAACCCATGTCCTCTAGTTTTTTTCTCCCCTAGTCTCAGTGGAAAAAGCCTGCTTGCATTCACTCTATCTATACCCATCATAATTTTATACACTCTCTCATAATTTTATCATCTCTCTCTTGTTTTTCCTACTGTGGTGGGCAGCTTCTAAATTGTAATATAATCGTATTTCAGATTTCTCCTAAACCTCGTTTAACTCCATGATAGATTTTTCTTTCCCTGATTTTATTGGCTTTGGACGAATTAAGTTGCAGCAGTGCCCTGACCACCTGTGAGGCTGAATTACAAGAACTGATGAAGCAGATCGATATTATGGTGGCTCAGAAAAAATCTGAATGGGAGGCTGAACTCCAGTCAGTGGAAACCAGGCTGAAAGTTCGAGAAGAGGAGCTCAGTGCCTTTCGATTATTGCTTGATCAGAAACACACAGAGGTAAGAGCAAAACTTTCCCCAATACCACAACTGAAAGTGGTCTTGCAGATTTTGAAGTTACCTGCCTGTTACTAATTCAGTGTAAGTGGAGGATATAACAATTTCTGTGCGACTGTGGTTAAAAATTGACTGGAGAGGCGAGTACATATGGGGTTATTTTGAAATAGGCAATAACGCAGGGAGTATGCGGATCTGCCCATTGAAGTGGTGGAGGCTACCTCGTTGAATATGTTTAAGTCACAGGTAGATAGATTTCTGATAGATAAGGGAATTAAGGGTTATGGGGAGCAGGTGGGAAAGTGGAACTGATCCTCTTCAGATCAGCCATGATGTTATTGAAAGGCGGGGTAGGCTCGAAGGTCTAGATGGCCTACTCCTGCTTCTATTTCTTATGTTCTTATGTGGTGGCTAACCGATCTTCGGGTAAGTGGGAGGGAGGGTGGCAGGGAGAGATTAGTTGGCAATCTAGTTGTGAGAGAACCCTTGGGGATGAGTAACCGTAATATGATAGAATTCTCTGTCAAAGTGGATAATGAGGTAGTTGATTCTGAGACCGGTGTCTGACCTGAATCTGAATAAAGGTAACAATGATGGTGTGAGGCATGAATTGGCATTAATGTAAGGCTCACTGGCCTGTAATTACCTGGATTGTTCTTGCTACTAAACTAAATACTAACAACTGATATGCTAGTTAGTCTCACTTACCGGCCCAGGTTTCTGCCCTGAGCTTGGAGCTGGAGCCATTTATGGAGGGCCCCAGGCAGTAGGGAGTCAGTCTTTTGGAAGTTAAAATTCTCAGGCAGTTACTATGTATGTGTGTCAGGTAATTTGTGGGATCTTGATGTGCATTTCCCAATGTACATCCCAAATCTGGCAATCCAGAGATCCATGTTTCAGTGACAACTAAAAATTCATACCTCCAGATGTCAGCTTGTGCCCTTATTATTCATGATACTCCTTGTAATTAGGTGCATGCCATTAAGCACAACCAGATTCTTTGTCTATTTTCCAATTTTTGATCCCTCTACTTTTCCAACTTCCTTGCAATTTTTTTGTCTTCCATTTTCAGCTCTGCCTTTCTCCCTTCTTAATCTCTCCTCAACTTCCCTTCCCTTGCCTAGCTAATTTGAATTTTCCAAAACAGCACAAGCAAAGCAAAGTGCAGTCCTTAACTCTGAAGTTCAATCCTGGCAGGTTTTCTTTCCCTATAGACCATGCAGCAGAAGGTTGGTTTATGTCTCCTGGCTTATTGCACTTACATGTGCCTGTAGGAGGCATTAGTGCTTTATATTGTAATTGATTCTTCACTGCAAAGATTTACAAACTGCTGGTCAGATTGCAGTTCGAATGCTCAAATTGCATTCAAGTCAGGACGTATAATGAGGATTAAAAATACAACATGCTGAAAATACTCCAACAGGTTCATAGATGAGTGGGTTCGGTTGATTGGCCATGCTAAATTCTTCCTTAAATCAGGGGGATTAGCTGGGTAAAGATGTAGGGTTACAGGAATAAGGCCTGGGTGAAATAGTGGTCGGTGCTGACCCAATGGGCTAAATAGCCTCCTTCTGCACTGTAGGGATTCGATGATTCTATGGCGGTCAGACAACATCTGCGGATAGAGGTTCAGAGTTAACACGTTATGTTGATGACCTTTTCTTGGGACTTCTCATTTGACAAAAGCTGAGCCTGAAAAGCTAATACCCATTCTCTCTCTCCAGCGTTACTGCCTGACTTGCTGTGTATTTTCAGTATTTTCTGTTTTTTGTTTCCAATTTTCAGCATCCAAGTATTAATGGTCCAAATCTTCAGGTCAGCAATTTAGATGGTGTTCATGCCGCCTATCCCTTCCCACGCTCCAACTTGCATTTTTTATGCAAGGCAGTGCTCGTTTCAATCTATGACCCCTAGTTCTGGGCTCAGCCACCATCAGAAAACTCTTTCTGAATCTACCCTGTCTAATCCTGCTAGAATTTTTTAAGGTTCTATGAGATCCCCTCTCACTTTCCAAAACACCAGTGAATATAATTGCAACCAACTGACATGACAGACCTGCCGTCCAGGAATAAGCTTGGTAAATCTTCGCTGTACTCCCTTTATAACAAGGGCACCCTTTTGCAGATAAGGACACCAAAACTGCACACAATACTCCAGGTGTGACCTCACCAATGTCCTGTAGAATTGCAGTAAAACATCCCTATACCTATATTCAAATCCTCTTGTTAACAAACCATTTGCCGCCTTTACTGCCTGCTGTACCTGCACATTTACTTTCAGCAACTGGTGTACGAAGACATCAAAATCTCGCTGAGTGTCCAGCTGTCTCAATTTACTTGCATTCAAATAATAATCTGACTTCCTATTTTTGTTACCAAAGTGGATAATCTCACATTTGTCCACTTTATACTGCAACTGCCATGCACTCAGCCTGTCTAAATTACACTGAAGCATTTCTGCATTCTCCTGACAACTCACCCTCCTACCCAACTTCGTATCATCTGAAAATTGAGATGATAAATTTAGTTCCCTCTTTCAAATCATTAATATATAATATGAACATTTGGGGTCCTAGCACAGATCTCTGCAGAACCCTGTCAGCCACAGCCTGCCAGTCAGATAAAGACCCATTTATACCAACCCTTCGCTTCCTATCTGCTGACCAGCTTTATATCCATCTCAAGATGTGGGTGGCACAGTAGCGTGGTGGTTAGCACTGTTGCCTCACTGTGCCAGGGACTCGGGCTCAATTTTGGCCTCAAGTCACTGTCTGTGAGGAGTTGGCACATTCCCCTGTGTCTGCATGGGTTTCCTTCAGGTGCTGCAGTTTTCTCCCATACTCCAAACATGTGCAGGTTAGGTTGATTGGCCATGTTAAATTGACTCTTAGTGTCTGGCGAACTAGCAGGGTAAATATGTGAGGTTACAGGGATATAGCCTGTGTGGGATTGTTGTTGGTGCTGATTCGATAGGCTGAATGGCATCCTTCTGCATTGTAGGAAGTCTATGAAGACATTACCTGCAATCCCATGTGCTTTAGCCTTACATAGCAGTCTGCTACGTGAGACCTTGCCAAAAGCCTTCTGAAAATCTAAATAAACAGCATCCACCATTCTCCTTGGTCAACTCCACTAGTTACATCCTATAAGAATTCCAACAGATTCGCCGAGCATGATTCTCCCTTTGTAAATCCGCATTGACTTTGTATGACTATACCACTGCTTTTCAAATGCTGAGCTAT
Organism: Carcharhinus amblyrhynchos; assembly: GCF_965287045.1. Taxonomy (NCBI): domain Eukaryota; kingdom Metazoa; phylum Chordata; class Chondrichthyes; order Carcharhiniformes; family Carcharhinidae; genus Carcharhinus; species Carcharhinus amblyrhynchos. Next base: position 67,529,446 of record NC_137326.1, read on the forward strand.
GAAATCCTTGATAATGCACTCTAGCAATTTTCCCAGTACTGACATTAGACTCACTGGTCTACAGTAGTGTGTTTTCTCATTACCTCCCTTTTTGAATAGCAATTACATTAGTGACCCATCAATCTGTAGGAACCAGTTCAGAGTCCAAAGAAATTCTCTTCTCTTTTCATTCACAGGTTTTAAGTTGGTCCACCTTGTGCCCAACGAAGGGCTTACACGCGATGGGTCGTACTGGGGCAGCTGTTGGTTGTTCGAGATTGGCCTATTGCTTCATGTCGTTAGTGTGTGCCTAAGCTGGACCAGATACTGGGCAAGATGACAGCTCAGTGACTATCACTGATTGCTGTGCAGACACATGGATTTGGGCCGGTGTCTGTGGGAGTTTGCGCATTCTCCCCGTACTTGCGTGGGTTTTCTCCGGGTGCTCCGGTTTCCTCCCACACCCCAAAGATGTGGTGTTAGGCTGATTGGCAGGAATAAATTGTCCCTAAATCAGATTCCCTTAATCTGGATGGCCATAAAACATTAGACAGGGGTCGTGGGTGGAGAGGGGGACTGGTGGTGTTGAGATGGCGGCGCGGGCTCGTTGGGCTGAAGGGCCTGTTTCCCGGGCTGATTTTGTTCTTTGTTCTTAAATTTAGAAAATGACCACCAATTGATCCACTATTTCCAGGGCCGCTTCCTTAAATACTCTGAGATGCAGATTATCAGGCCTGGAGATTCATTCCCCTTCACTCCCATTAATTTCCCCAAAACCATTTTTCTACTAAAGAACAAAGAATGATAAAGCACAGGAACAGGCCATTTGGCCCTCCAAGCCTGCACCGACCGCGTGTTCCCAATTAAACCATCCATTTGTGTCCCTCTAATCCCAGTCTGTTCATGTGGCTATCTAGATAAGTCTTAAATGATTCTAGCTTGTCTGCCTCAACCACCTTGCTAGGTAGTACATTCCAGGCCCCCACCACCCTCTGTGTAAAATATGTCCCCCGTATATCCGTATTGAACCTTGCCCCACTTACTTTGAACTTGTGACCCCTTGTTTGTCATTTCTGACCTGGGAAAAAGCTTCCAACTGGTCACCCTATCTATGCCCTTCATAATTTTATAAACTTCTATTAGGTTGCCTCTCAATAATGTACTAATGCTTATTTCCTTCAGTTCCTCACTAAAACTTGTTTACCTCAGAACTTCTGGTACATTATTCATGTCTTCATAGAAAGCCTACAATGCAGAAAGAGGCCATTAGTCCATCGAGTCTGCACTGACCACAATCCCACTCCAGGCACTACCCCCCTATCCTACATATTTACCTCCTAATCCCTCTAACATATGCATCTCAGGACACTAAGGGGCAATTTTACATGGCCAGTCAATCTAACCCGCACATTTTTGGACTGTGGGAGGAAACCGGAGCACCCAGAGGAAACCCCCACACAGGCATAAAGAGAGTGTGCAAACTCCACATAGACAGTGACCCAAGCTGGGAATCGAGCCCAGGCTTCTGGCACTGTGAAGCAGCAGTGCTAACCACTGTGCTACCGTGCCACCCACGGTTCCTTTGTGAAGAACAGAAACAAAATATGACTTTCGTTCTTCAGCCATTTCTTTGTTGCCTGTTATAAATTCTCCTACTTCTGACTGTAAGGAGCTAATGTTTGTTTTTGTAAATCCTTTTCCTTTTACATATCTACAGAAACTTTTACAGTCAGTTTTTATATTCCCTGCTGTCTTACTTTCATATTCTATTTTCTCTTCTTAACCAATCCCTTGGTCCACCATGCTGAGTTTTAAACTGCTTCCAGTCCTCAGATCTATTGCCTTTTCTTGCCGATTTGTATGCTTCTTCTTTGAATCTAATGCTATCTCTAATTTCCCTTGTAATTCATTGTTTGGCCGCAGTTTTTTCACCACGCGCACCAGCCGGAATAAACAATTTCTGGAGTTCGGCTGTTTGTTCTGTAAACGCCTGCCATTCCCTGTCCATTGCCCTTCATTTCAGTAATGTTCCCCAGTCCATCATTGCCAATTCATGCCTCACACCATCATTGTTACCTTTATTCAGATTCTGGTCAGACACCGGTCTCAGAATCAACTACCTCATTATCCACTTTGACAGAGAATTATATCATATTACGGTTACTCATCCCCAAGGGTTCTCTCACAACTAGATTGCCAACTAATCTCTTCTCATTGCACAATACCCAGTCCAGGATGGCCAGTTGCCTTGTTGGTTCCTCATCGTATTGGTACAGAAAACTGTCCAATATACTCTCCAGAAATTCCCCCTCTATTGTACTGTGACTAATCTGTCTCTCCCAATCTGTATGCAGATTAAAGTTATCCATAATCACAGGTATTCCTTTAACACATGCATCTGTGATTTCCTGTCAAATGCTATTCTCAACATTACCATGACAGTTTGGTGGTCTGTGAATCATCACCATACATGTTTTTTGTCACTTGGTGTTTCTTAACTCGACCCATACAGATTCCACATCATCTGTGTTAGTGTCTTTCCTCAATATTGTATCAATATCTTTTTTAATCAGCAATTTAACTCCATTACCTTTACCTTTCTTTCTGTCCTTCCTAAACACTGAATTGCCCTCCATGTTTAGATCACCTTTTAGTCGTGTCTCTATAATGTCAGTTGTATCATACCCTTTCACATCTATCTGCGCAAACTGTAGCGTACCCCCTTACATCTATCTGTGCATCTATTTCATCCATTTTTTCAAATGCTCCGATTATTCAGGTATAAAACCTTAAGGTGAACCCTTTTAACGTTTCTTGTCCTGTTTCTACTTTTGTTTTTAACTGTGTCCTTATCTGACTCTGGTTCTTGATTTCTCTGCTTGTCATTTTCCTTATTCTCCTTGCTGTCTTCTCCTCTTGATTTTCCCTGCTCTGAATCCTTACATAGGTTCACAATTTACTGCCATACTAGTTAAATCCTCCCAACCATTCGAGTAAATCCCATCACCACACCCCTCTCCCCAACCCCAGCCAAATACATCAGTCCTGGTGTCTCAGGAATCTGAAACTCTCCCCCTCACACCATCTTTTCAGCCACACATTCATCCCATATATCCTGCTGTCTCTACTCTGACCAGCACATGGCACAGGTAGTAATCCTGAGATACCTACCTTTGAGATCCTACTTTTCAGCTTGCATTCTAACTGCCTACATGCTGCTTTCAGGACCTCGTCTTTTTTTTACCTATGTCATTTGTACAAATACAGTTGTTCACCCTCCCCTTTCATAATGTCCTGCACCCGCTCTGAGACATCCAGCACCAGAGAGACAACATACCATCTTGGAGTCACAGAAACGCTCGTCTGCCCCCCTTACAATTGAATCCCCTATAACTATTGTGTTCTCTCACTTTTTACTCCTCCCCTCTGCAGCAGAACTAACCATGATTCAACAAATATGGCTGTTGTGCTTTCCTGTGAGAGTAAGAAGCCTCGCAACACCAGGTTAAAGTCCAACAGGTTTATTTGTTAGCACAAGCCACTAGCTTTCGGAGCATTGCTCCTTCATCAGGTAAGTGGGAGTCCTGTTCACAAACGGGGCATATAAAGACACAAACTCAGTTTACAAAATAATGGTTGGAATGCGAGTCTTTACAGATAATCAAGTCTTAAAGATACAGACAATGTGAGTGGAGAGAGGGTCAGGTAAGTGGGAGTTATGTTCACAAACAGGGCATATAAAGACACTAACTCAATAAAGAAGCAGTGCTCCGAAAGCTTGTGCTACCAAATAAACCTGTTAGACTTTAACCTGGTGTTCTGAAACTTCTTACTGTGTTTACCTCAGTCCAACGCCGGCATCTCCACATGGTGACTTCCTCTGAGAGATTATTCCACTCAGCAGTATCCAAAATGGTGTATCTGTTTTGCAGGGGAATAACCACACAAGATTCCTGCACTGCCTGCTTAGCCCTCTTGCTCTGTCTGGTGATCACCCATTTCTTTCCTGCTGCAGAGTCTAAGCCTGTGGTGTGACCGCCTCTATATGCGCTATGCACGATACTCTGCACCTTGAGGATGTTCCACAGTGAGGGACAAGAGGGACTGAGAGCAACAATGAAGTAGAGTGGGTAAATTCAATTTGGGTTATGCTTTGGTCTTACTTTTAAACTGTTAATAAGATAACAATTAAGGCAGGAGACTTTTTTTTTAACTTGTTCATGGGCAATAAATGCTATCTGGGCCTTCATTTATTGCCCATCCCTAATTGCCCCTGAACTGAGCCATTTCAGAATGAACGTGTGAATCTGAACTGTGGATTTTATATACAAAGAAGGGAATAAAGAAAATACAGCACAGGAACAGGCCACACAACTCTCCAAGACTGCACCAACCATGCAGCCCGACTGAACTAAATCTCTCTACTCTTTCTGGGACCATGGCCCTCTATTCCCATCCTATCCATGAGTCATAGAGATTTACAGCATGGAAACAGGCCTTTTGGCCCAACTTGTCAATGCCGCCCATTTTTACAAAACCCCTAAGCTAATCCCAATTGCCCGCATTTGGCCCATATCCCTCTATACCCATCATAGAACATTACAGCGCAGTACAGGCCCTTCGGCCCTCGATGGTTCCACTGATCAGTGCAACAATCTAATGACCCGCTAACCTAAACTATTCTAACATTATCCATATGTCTATCCAATGACTATTTGAATGCCCTTAAAGTTGGCAAGTCCATTACTGCTGCAGGCGGGGCATTCCATGCCCTTACTACCCTCAGAGTAAACAGCCTACATCTGTCCTATACTTATCGCCCCTCAATTTAAAGCTATGTCCCCTCTGGTTAGCCATCACCGTCCAGGAAAAAGGGTCTCACTGTCCGCCCTATCTAATCCTTTGATCATCTTGTATGCCTCAATTAAGTCACCTCTCACCTTCTCGCTAACGAAACATCATTCCCAGGCAACTATGTTTTAAAAGACAAAATTGTACCCACCTCTACTGCTACATCTGGCAGCTTGTTCCAGACACTCACCACCCTCTGTGTGAAAAAAACTGCCCCCTGGACAGTTTTGCATCTCTCCCCTCTCACCTTTAACCTTAAACTCCCCAACTTTGGGAGAAGATACTGATTATCTAGCTGATCTAATAATGAGAGGCTGACCTGTGCCCCTCATTATTTGTACACCTTTATAAGATCACCCCTCTGCCTCCTACGCTGCAGAGAAAAAGGTGCCAGGCTATCCAGCCTCTCCTTATAACCCAATTCATTAAGTCCTGGTAGTATCCTAGTAAATATTTTGTGCACTCTTTCTAGTTTAATAATATCCTTTCTATAATAGGGTGACCAGAACTGCACGCAGTATTCCAAGTGTGGCCTTACTAATGTCTTGTACAACTTCAACAAGACATTCCAACACCTGTATTCAGTGTTCTGACCAATGAAACCAAGCATGCCGAATGCCTTCTTCACCACTCTGTCCACCTGTGACTCCATTTTCAAGAAGCTATGAACATGTACCCCTAGATCTCTTTGTTCTGTAACTCTCCCCAGTGCCCTACCATTAACTGACTAAGTCCTGCCCTGGTTCAATCTACCAAAATGCATCACCTTGCATTTGTCTAAATTAAACTCCATCTGCCAGTCATCAGCCTACTGGCCCAATTGAGCAAGATCCCGTTGCTGTTGGAGATAACTTTCTTCACTGTATACTATGCTACCAATCTTAGTATCATCTGCAAATTTACTTACTATGCCCCCTGTATTCTCATCCAAATCTTTAATATAAATGACAAATAATGGTGGGCCCAGCACTGATCCCTGAGGCACACCACTGGTCACAGGCATCCAGTTTGAAAAACAACTCTTGACAACCACCCTCTGGTTTCTGTCAAGAAGCCAATTTTGTATCCATTTAGATATCTCACCCTGGATCCTGTGAAATTTAACCTTATGCAACAACTTACTACGTGGTACCTTGTCAAAGGCCTTGCTAAAGTCCATGTAGCCAACATCAACTGCACTGCCTTCATTTACCTTCTTGGTTACCCCTTCAAAAAAAACTCAATCAAATTTGTGAGACATGATTTTCCACTCTCAGCCATGCTGACTGTCCATGTATTTGTAAAGACACCATTTAAAAGTCACTATTGTATCCGCTTCCACTACCTCTGGCAGTGAGTTTCAGGCATCCACCACCCTCTATGTAAAAAAAAAACTTACCATGTACATCTCCTTTAAAACTTGCCCTTCACACCTTAAACCTATGCCCTCTAGTAATTGACTCTTCCATCCTGGAAAAAGGTTTCTGACAATTCACTCTGTCCATGCCTCTCAGTCTTGTAGACTTCTATCAGATCCGCTCAACCTTCGTCGTCCCAGTGAGAATAAAGTTTCTCCAACCTCCCCTCATAGTTAATGCCCTCCATACCAGGCAACGTCCTGGTAAATCTTTTCTGTACCTTTTTCTGGTAGTGTGGTGACCAGAATTGAACACTATATTCCGTGTGCAGCCTAACTAAGGTTCAATAAAGCTGCAACATAACTTGCCAATTTTTAAACTCAATACCTAGCCAATGAAGGCAAACATGCCATATGCCTTCTTGATTATCTTCTCCACCTGCATTGTCACTTTCAGTGATCTGTGTATCTGAGATCCCTCTGCCTATCAGTACTGTTAAGGGTTCTGCCATTTACTGTATATTTCCTATCTGTATTCAACCTTCCAAAATGTATTACCTGACATTTGTCCGAATTAAACTCCATTTGCTCTCTTCGCCCAAGTCTCCAATCGATCTATATCCTGCTATATCCTCTGATATCGCAATTCCATCAATCTTTATGTCATCTGCAAACTTAGTAATCAAACCAGTTACATTTTTCTCCAAGTCATATAAAAAGGTCACAGCACTGATCCCTGAGGAATACCACTTATCACAGCCCTCCATTCAGAAATGCACTCTTCCACTATGATCCTGTGTCTTTATGACCAAGCCAGTTCTGTATCCATCTTGCCAGCTCACTTGTGATCCTGTGCAACTTCACCTTCTGTACCAGTCTGCCATGAGGGACTAATGACAATATGTTAATGAGCCTACCAATACTGCAAACAATTGTTTATGGCAATCTAGTAAGAATGGGTTTAGAACAGAAATAGATTTGAATTGGTTGTTAGGATTCAGAGGATAAGATACGCAAATGTGCAAGTAGGGTATCGTAGAGAAGATTGATTAAAAGAGTTCATGTTTGTTTTAAACGGATGAAGTTAACCAATTCTGGGAACGAGCTGTTCTAAAGAACAACACAGCACAGGAAACAGGCCCTTTGGCCCAACAAGCCCATGCCGCCATGAAATATAAAAGCACTGTGTGGTAGAAGTTACTGGATCTTAAAATCTATATGGTTTTATGAAACAGATGAGGGAGAGTTAGCTCAGCAGAGAGTTAAATTAAGATTGTTTGGATCTCTTTAAAGTATTGATACTTTTTAAAGCAATTGTCTTATTTAAATGTGCTTCTACTTTAATTTAGTGTTTTTTTTGTTTGTAATAAACATTTACTTGGTGTTTCGATTATCACAATTATTCGGGGACATCATTTCTGGCTTTCACACCTCCCGTTATATAAATTGCAAATACAGATGAGACTGTTGTTTCAAGTTTCCCTTCTGGGATTTGAACAATGTGGCATTTAGCATCAGCAATGCCCTTAACACCTACTTTTAATCCATATTTGAATAGTTAATTTACTAACGTGTAGTGACAAACACACTCTGTGGGTAATAACTGAACTGCACGCTTTGGATTGTATATCAACATTGCCTTGTTCTTGAATGTGATTTCTCTCACAAATAACAAAGGAATGATTTTTTTTCTATTTTTCAGGTGGGAATATTGCGGCAGCAGTTACAGGACAATGAGAAGGTTCAACATGATATGGTGGTGCAATATGAAGCGCAACTGAACGTATTTAGGGAAGAGGTAAGAGATGGTATCAAAACATCACACGCAATTTCTTTTTGAAAGAAAAACTGTGTAAGTTGTACAACAAAATAATTATTTTATTGACAGCCAGTCCCCCCATTCTCCTTTTTCCCGAGTTTGTCAAAGTACTGTTGCAGGGTTGCAGATCTATAGGCACCTCGTTCACACAGCTAGCCTTCCTACATGTATGTGATCCTGAACTCTCGCTGCTGGGGGGAACTTCAAAACCAAGTCCCAATCCTGTCCTCTTCCTGGTGCCCACACTTTAATGCTGCCATATTGATTTCCTGCACAGCATGAGGAGACTGAACTGATATTTCCTTTCTTCACCTCACTCTAAATCTGGCTGAAATGCAGTTGCTATCTATACCCACCATTCTGTCAGCTGAGATTGAAGCATTTTATAAGTTACCTTTCCGTGGGAAGGAGTTTCACATTAAAGTATCGTGTCTGGACTTAGTCTGGAAATTCTCATGGCTCAGTAGCTTGTTGTACTATTCACCAGAGCAATTAACCGCCAATTGCAGGCTCCAAAAGTGGGAAATGTAGGTTTGCAATGCGAAAGTACAATCACTTTTTTAGCTTCCAATCAAACTTTCATACTTTCAGACTCTTTATTTCATATTTTCAGATTGGGAAACTGAAAAAAAGCTACGAGAAGTTGCAGAGACGACAGTTGAAGGATAGGAGGGATGATGTGAAGGACAGACAAGAGAAGAGTTTTTCTGAACTTAGCAGGCTGAATAAGAAGGTTGAGGTAAATAACCTCATGTGAAATTTAATTTGTTTTGGACATTCAGATTGTTCCATATTTCTCAGAGTTACTTTTTAGCTGCTAGATTCACGGAGTTTTGTTTTGTTCTTGCCTGACTTTTCTCCTGCAAAGATGGAATTCAGGGTTTAACAGCATGGGTTATTGAGAAGCGACACAAGTGTGGCATATAGCATGAGGTAAATACATAGAATTCTGTACCGTTTTATCCACATTCAACCCAGTCATTCTGAACCAGTGCTCCACACTCACCTTTATCTCTGCTGTTTCAGTATGTTCTCCTCCTTATCTCCCTCATATGTTTATCGAGCTTCCCTTTAAATGTATGAATATGATTCCTGAGCTACTCTCTCTCTTATAGTGAGCTCCACATTCTTACCACCCTCAAGATAAATACATTTCTTCTGACTTCCTTATTGGACTTATCAATGTATATTTAGTATCTAACATTGGATTTCCTGTAAATGGAAATATGTTGTCTAAATGTACCCCATTGAACCGTGTTATAAAGCCTGCTATGAAGTTGCCTTTGGTCTTCTAAGCCCCACTCTATTCAGCCTTTCCTGATAGTTATTGCCTCTCCGTTCTAGTGTTATCCTTTGTAATCCCTGAACTATTCTCCCCTGAATCTGGTTTCTAATACACACGGGTCTAGGTAGGTGTAGGAAAATGCTTTGTTAAGATGGCGGCGCGGGCTCGTTGGGCCGAAGGGCCTGTTTCCCGTGCTGGGTTGTTCTTTGTTCTTTGTAATCCTTTTTTTCACTTTCTCCAGTGCTTCATTTTACAATATGGAGATCAGAATTTCTCACTGTACTCTGAGTAGTGTGAACATTGTAAGGCCATGAAGTAGCAGATGTTTCAACTGCCATTAGAAGTAACTCTTTGAAGGTGAATTTCCTCCCCATGTATAGGCATTTGGCCTGCCTCAGGTTCTATATACAGAGGAGTACAATTTATATTCTGCCAAAATTAAATTTGCTGGGTTTAGAGTTGTGTCGGCTTCCAAAACTGTCAGCACATTGCCTTGGCAACCTTAAAATGGTCACCTGGCTAACAACTTAATATCTGGTATTTATGTGACCTCAGTTTATGTGATATTTATATGACTATATCAGTTGAGTAGTTGTTAACAGCAGGTTGGCATTTGTCTCCTAAGTCTGGAACGCCTGAATAAATTAATGTGAGGAAATGCTGACTACAGTTCTTTGAAAGATATTGGAAAGGGTTTCTGGTGTCATGCTGCAGCACAGGCTGATGATTCAGCAATAGATGCAAATGGATAAAAAATCTGTTTCTTAGATTTTCAATTGCTGGACAATATGGATGTGATGCTATGACTTAGCCCAATATTTTAATATGTTTTCTTTCAATTGCTATATCATATGATGCTTATATTGGAGGTTTTGTGGCATAGCAGGTAGTATTTCTGCCTCCAAGCTCGAAGCTCTGGATTCAAGTCCCACAGTAAGAAGTCTCACAACATTAGGTTAAAGTCCAACAGGTTTATTTTGTAGTAAATGCTACTAGCTTTTACAGCGTTGTTTCTTCGTCAGGTGAGTGGGTAGCAATTAAACCTGTAAGACTTTAACCTGGTGTTGTGAGACTTCTTACTGTGTTTACCCCAATCCAACGCTGGTATCTCCACTTCAAGTCCCACTCCAGGACTTGATGACCAATGAAGATGTTTTCATAATGTGGCCAAATAGGATGATTATTGTTATGGGACAAAATTAGCTGTCCTGCTGCTTTCTAAATTCGTCCCCTTTAAGTCACCAGATGAAGAATTTTGGAGTTTTAAAATCAGCCTTTGTTTTTGTGCCGTAGCAAGGGATCGTCAGCTGGTGGCTCATTGGAGAGCCTGAATTTTCAGGTTTGGTTACAAGTGGTTAGCATGTTCTAATCAAAGGTTTGCATTTTCTCAGAAATCACTATAGCCACTAACAGGCTATAAAGGTATAGTTGTCCAATTACAACTTGTGCACGTCTACCTAATTAAAATATCACCAAGCACCTATTTCTTTCTATTTATCTATTACCTTCTGTACACAATTAGTGATAACTTTTTTTCTAACCAGCGGTATTTCAACTACTTATGTCCTCCTATGTTCGTTGTCCTTTGTTAGAACAGATATTAACAAGCTGCAGTTGTGCATATTCAATGGAGGTCTTGTATGTAGGTTGTGTGACTGAGACCTCCCTTGTAACACTTATCTGGATCTGTTTAGAATCAAAGTCTCTGGTTTTCCAGTGTGATTGAGTTTAACAGCAGTTTATGTGATTTTAAATTGGTGTCATTATTAACCCTTTTAATTATCAAGTTCTGAACCCTTTCAATATCCAGGAAGACTAAGAGTGGGAAAGATTCCTGGTCACTCATGCAATGTAAAGAAATTTGTCAGCTAATACTATCCACAGCTGTAGGCTACAACATGCTTGTAAAGTCATCTGTTGCAAATGCAACCTGAACTCCTTGGGGAGCTGGTTGGCTCAGTTGGTTGGACGGTCAGTGTGGATCAGATTCGTGCTAACAGCATGGGCTTTGACCAGGGTGTTTTCCTGCCTCCCTTTGTGTGATTGAAATACTTTTGAAACATTATAAAGTTCTGCTATAAATAAACTGTTGCAACATAGGAAATTCAGCAACTGATTTACATACAGGAAGATCCCACAAATAGCAATGTGGTGATGGTCATAAAATTATGTTTTTATGATACTGGTCAAAGCATATCAGTGAAAACCCCTTCAGATAATGCCAAGGGATTTATTGTTTCCTTTTGAGACATGGGTCCTTGATTTAACATCATTCTAAAGATGGCACCTCCAGGAGTGTCAAAATTGAACATTTCAAGCTTTAACAACTATTTAGCAATGCTTCAAAAATGCTGAAGAAATAATATTTTCAGGGTCTAGTATATTGTTTTGGGCAACATTTTTCTGTTTCAAAAAGGTCACCCTGATCTAACAGAATAAAAAGTAAAATAAAACATCTCTCCCGCAGACACCACCTCCCTCCATCCCCACCCCATTGTTTCTGTGGGTTCTTTACATTCTGGGATTCTTTTTCTTATTTACTGGATCTCACTAAAGCTATTTATGATTTTAGGAGTTTCGAGAAAAATCACTGGACTGGGAGAAACAGAGGCTCTATTATCAACAGCATGTGGCATCGCTGGATGCAGAGAGAAAGCTGTTGGCAGAGCAGTGTAAAGCCATTCAGGTACATCACTTGATCAGGAAATGGCTCGAAGCATCCAATACATCTTATACACATGCAATGTAAATTTGGACATTATATATTCTGTTTGCTGGATTTGCTGCTCATTTGTTGGTGGTGGCTATCGCAGGATTGGTAACCATTGAGGTGCCCTACAACACTGCGCAATAATACGCAGATTGAGGGACTGTTACAAATTTTTGGTCAGCATGAGATACACTCTTGAGTTCATTGTCATGGACCTTTCCAATAATTGGACCCTATTATCTCTTTTGATTGTGAGTTATGTTTACTCCTGACTGTCAAGTGATATGATAGTGCATCTTAGGGCTTGAAACACTTGTCATAAAAGGTGAGTACGTTAACCTATGTGTGTCTTCTCTGATGTTCTGGAAAGTGGTCAATTTAATACTTTAACACAGAAACATAAAAGATAGGAAAAGGCCATTTGGTGCTTCGAGCTTGCTGTGCTAGTCAGCATTACCTTGACTAATTCTCTATCTCATTGCCATACTCTCGCACTTTCCTCATATCCCTTGACACCTTTGGAGTTGAGTTCCTTCTTAAATGTATTCAGTGTCTTGGCCTCCACAACCTTCTGCAGTAGAGAATTCCACAGGTTCACTGCTTGTTCACCCAGCCAGAGGAAACGCCATCCTTGCCTTGTCAGAACTATATATGTTTCTACGATATGTCCTCTCATTCTTTTAAACTCCAGTGAATACAGTCCTAGTCAAACCAATCTCTCCACATACAATAATCCTGTTGTTCTAGTTACCAGTCTTTGTTGTACTTCCTCGATGGCAAGCATGTCCTTTCTTGGATAAGGAGATCAAAACTGAAACACGTACTCCAGGTGTGATCTCACCATGGCCCAGTACAACTTGCTTCTGTACTCAAGTCCTCTTGCAATAAATGCCAACATAGCATTGGTCTTCGTAACTGTTTGTTGCACCTGCATGCTTGCTTTCAGTGATTGGTGTGTAAGGACACCCAGGTTTCTTTTGTATGTAAACATTTCCTGATTAAATAATACTCTTGCCATTCTGTTTTTCCTATTGAAGTGGGTAACTTCATATTTGTCTGTATTACTGCATCTGCCACTCAACTTGTTTAAATTGCCTTGAAGTGCCTTAATATCTTCCTCACCACTCTCATTTCCACCAAGTTTTGAATCAGTGGCAAATTTGAAAATATTACATCTGGTTTCTTCACTCAAATCATTGATGTATATTGTGAATAGTTGGGGCCCAAGCACTCATCCTTATGGTACTCTGCTAGTCACCCACTGCCTGTGACTCTGAAAAAGGCCCATTTATTCCTACTTCCTATTTCCTGTTTGCTAACCAATTCTCAGTCCATGCCAATATATTACCCCTAATCCCGCGTACTTTAATTTTGCACACTAACCTCTAATATTGTTCTTTATCAAAACCTTTCTGAAAATCCACATACATAGAACATAAACCAGTCAGCACAGGAATAGGCCCTTTGGCCCACGATAATGTGCTGAACATGGCGCCAAATTAAATTAATCCCTTCTGCCTGCTCTTTGTCCAGATCCCTGTATTCTTTGCATATTCTTGTGCACATCTAAAAGCCCCTTATACGCACCTACCGTATTCATCCGCACCACCAGCCCTGGCAGCGTGTTCCTGACACCTACCAATCTGTGTAAAAAAAAAATTGTCTGTCACATCTCCTTTGAACATTTCTCCCTCTCGTCTCAAGTGCATTCCCCCTAATATTCAACCTTTGAACTCCAGGAAATATATTTTGACTGACAATGCTATCTATGTGTCTCATAATTTTATAGACCTATATCAGGTATCTCTAATCAGGCAGGATCCTGGTAAACCCCTTCTGCACCCTTTCCAACACCTCCATATTCTTCCTAGAATGTGGCAACCAGAATTGAATGCAACATTCCAAGTATGGCCAAACCAAAATTTTATAAACTGCGACATGAAATTCTGACTCTTGTACTCCGTACCCGGACCAACAAAGACAAGTATATCATATTCGTTCTTTACCACGCTATCTACTTGTGTGGCCACTTTCTGAGAGCTATGGACTTGAATCTCAGGATCCCTCTGTATATCAGTGCTGTTCAGGATTAATTGTATATTTACCCTTAATATTTAATCTCCAAAAATGCAGCACCTCACACTTGCCCGGATTAAACTCCACCTGCCAGTTCTTTGCCCATATCTGCAACTATTCTTTATCCTGCTGTATCTTTTGACAATCTTTTACTCTATTCACAATTCCATCTATCTTTGTGTTGCGAAGTTGAGTAGAGTAGATTGATGTTTGTAAAATTGTAAAATGTTAGGGAAAAGCATTACACGATCCTTTTAAAAGGTGGTACTTTTTTTGTGTTTAGAAAGTTAAAAAAAAAATGCAAGTATGTGAAGAGTGCTCAAAATGAAGCACTTGCATCGGAACGCCAAGTAGCAACGTTACCAAGGCAATAGGCTTTCAAGCTTTTGAATTATTTGAATTCAGGCTATCAATTTTAATTAGGCACTTAGATACCAAGAATCTATTAAGCTTAAATCCAATGGTTTTGGCAACCTACGACCGATCCTATTGGGGGAAATATTGATATATCATCACGGGTGTAAAAGGGGGCAGTGCGACAGCTGGGAACAGCAACTGCCACCTATCACAGCTCATAGCTTTTAACTCAAAGCCTCATTTAGAAAAGCAAAGAAGAGTCAACAGAGAAGGCCCAGAATATTCTGGAAGACACAAAACCTGGTTGAAAGCCTTACTAAAATCTACGTAGACCACATCCACTGCTCTACTCTCATTGATCACCTTCATCACCACCTTGAAAAAAATCAATCGAGTTAGTAAGGCATGACATGCCCTGTACAAAGCCATGCTGACTTCTCTTAATTAGACCATGCTTTTCTAAATGTGTGTAAATCTTATTCCTAAGAATCCTCTCCAATAGCTTCCAAACCACCAATGTGAGACTCAGAATGTGAGTCTATAATTTCCTGGATTATCCTTTTTTACTTTTTTGCACAGAGGAATAACATTAGCTACTTGCCTCTGGGACCTCTCCAGTGGCTAGCAAGGCTACAAAGTTCTTTGTCAGGGCCCCAGCAATCTCCTCTCTTGCCTTTCTCAATAACCTGGGGTAAATTCCATTGGACCCTGGGGACTTATCCACCTTAATGATGTTCAAGAGACCCAACACTACTACTTTCTTGAACTCAAAATGTTTCAGCATATTAACATGCTCCACACTAATTTCACTCTCTTCCTTGTCCTTCTTGGTGAATACTGACGCAAAGTATTCTTTTAGGATCTCGCCCACATCTTTTGCCTTCAAGCACAAGTTCCCTCCTTTAGCGTTGAGTAGCCCTATCCCCTCCCTAGTTATCCTCTTGCTTTTAATGTATGTATAAAATGCCTTGGGATTCTCCTTAACCCTACTTGCCAAGGTCATTTCATGGTCCCTGCTTGCTTTCCTAATTTCCTGCTTGAGTTCTTTCCTGCTTTCTTTATATTCTTCACGGACCCTGTCCGATTTTTAGCTTCCTACACCTGACATACGCTTCTTTTTCTCCTTTTGACTAAATCTACAACCTCCCTTGTTATCCAAGGATTCCATACGTAAAGATCCATGTCCTTCCATCTTACTGGAACATGCCAGTCTTGGACACTGACCAATAGGTCTTTATACAACTTCCATTTGTCAAGTGTGGAGTTAGAACCTTAGAACGTAAGAATTAGGAGCAGGAGTAGGCCATCTGGCCCCTTGAGCCTGCTCTGCCATTCAATAAGATCGTGGCTGATCTTTTTGTGGACTCAGCTCCACTTACCTGCCCACTCATCATAACCCTTAATTCCTTTACTGTTCAAAAATTTATCTATCCTTGCCTTAACAACATTCAATGAGGTAGCCTCAACTGCTTCAATGGACAGGGAATTCCACAGATTCACAACCCTTCTGTGTAGAAGTTCCTTCTCAACTCAGTCCTAAATCTGCTTTCCCATATTTTGAGGCTATGCCCTGTAGCTTTTGTTTCACCTGCCAGTGGAAACAACTTCCCTGCTTTTATCTTATCTATTCCCTTCATAATCTTATGTTTCTGTAAGATCTCCCCTCATTCATCTGAATTCCAGTGAGTATAGCCCCAGTCTGCTCAGCCTCTCCTCATAAACCAGCCCTCTCAACTCCGGAATCAACCTAGTCAAGGATACCAAGGTCTCTCTGCACAGCAGCATGCTGCTATTTTTTACCATTTAAATAATAGTCCATTTTGCTGCTGTTCCTACCAAAATGGATGACCTCACATTTACTAACATTGTACTCCATGTACCAGACCTCGCCCACTCACTTGGACTTTCTATATCCCTTTGCAAATTTTCAGCATCCTCTACACGCTTTGCTGTGTCGCTGATTTTAGTGTCATTTGTGAATTTTGACATACTACACTTGGTCCCCAACTCCAAATCAGCTATGTAAATTGTAAACAGTTGTGGTCCCAACACTGATCCCTGAGGCACACCACTAGTCACTGATCGCCAACCAGAAAACCACCCATTTACCCCCACCCCTTGCTTTCTGTTCGTAAACGAATCCTCTATCCATGTCAATACATTACCTGTAACACTTGTACCTTTATCTTATGTAGCAGTCTTTAGTGCAACACCTTGTCAAATGCCTTCTGGAAATCGAGATACGCCACATCTACAGATTCCCCATGGTCCAGTGCACGTGTAATGTTCTCAAAGAATTCCACTGGATTAGTCAAACATGACCTTCCCTTCGTGAACCCGTGCTGCGTCTTACCAATGGGACAACTTACATCCAGATGCTTCACTATTTCTTCCTTGATGATAGATTCAAGCATTTTCCCTACTATAGAAGTTAAGCTAACTTACCTATAGTTGCCTGCCTTTTGTCTATCTCCTTTTTTAAACAATTGCCCAATATCAGCTGCTCCCAATTAACTCTCCCTAGCTCCCAGCTACTGTCATAGTTTGCCCTCCTCCAATTTAGAACCTTCTCGCACAGTCCTGACTTATCCTTATTAGTAGTATGTTAAAACTTAAGGAGTTGTGATCAGTGTTTACAAAATGCTGTCGCAATGAAAGGTCAGTCACCTGGCTAGTCTCATTTGCCAATACAAGGTTCAGTATTTTGGTTAGACTATCCACATTTTGTTTCAAGAAACCCTTTTGTATGCACCTGACAAATTCTACCCAGTCTAAGCCTCTTGCTCTAATATACTGAATCTGGTTTTCCCTTATCTATTCTGCTACTTGCATCCTCAAACACTCCAGTAAGTTTTTCAAACATGACTTCCTGTCCATAAACCTGCGTTGAATTTGTCTCATTCCTTTGATATTTTCTAAATGTTCTGTTAGCGCATCCTTCATAATAGACTCTAGCATTTTCCCTACTACTAATATTAGGCTAACCGGTCTGTAATTCTATTTTCTCCTTCCCTTTTTTAAATAGCGGATCACATTTGCCGTTGTCCAGACTGCTGGGACTGTTCCAGAATCTACAGAACTTTGGAAAATGACAACCAATGCATCTATTATTTACATACTTAGAATATAGATTATCAGGCCCTGGAGATTTATCGGCTTTCAGTCCATTAGTTTCTCCAGCAGTATTTTTCTAGCAATACTGATTTTCTTCCTCACTAGACTCATGACTCCTCAGCATTTCTGAGAAGTTAATCGTGTCTTCTTCAGTGAAGGTAGAACTAAAATAGTTCTGCTACTTCCTTGTCCTCGATTATAAATTCTTCTGTTTTGAACTATAAGGGATATAGCTGTGGATAACGAAGGAAATAAAGGAAAGTATTAAATTAAAAACTGATGCGTACAGAGCAAGAATATTGGGAAAGATTTAAACAACAACAAAGAATGATAAAGGAAAGATAGAGTATGAAACTAAATTAGCTCTAAATATAAAAAATGATAGTAAAAGTTTTTACAAATATATAAAGAGGAAGAGAGTGGCTAGAGTGAATGTTGGACCCTTGGAGAACGAGATGGGGGGATTTAATGGTGGGAAACGAGGAAATGGCTGAGACTTTAAATAAGTTTTTTGTGTTGGTCTTCATGGTGGAGGGCACAAATAGCTTACTGAATATTAAAGATAGAGGGTTGGTAGGAGATGAGGTCCTTAATACAATTACTGCTACTCGAGAGGTAGGCTAATGGGACTAAAGGTAGACAAGTCCCCGGGACCAGATGGAATTCATCCCAGGGTACTGAAAGAAATGGCAGAAGTAATAGCAGATGTGTTAGTAGTTATTTATCAAAATTCACTGGACTCTGGGGAAGTGCCGGCTGATTGGAAAACAGCTACTGTTACGCCGCTGTTTAAAAAAGGTAGTAGACAAAAGGCGGGTACCTACAGGCCAGTGAGCTTAACAATGTAGTTGGGAAAATGCTAGAATCCATCATTAAAGAAGAAACAGCAGGACACCTGGAAAAGAACGGTTCGATCAAGCAGACGCAGCATGGGTTTATGAAGAGAAAGTTGTGTTTGACGAACTTACTGGATTTTTATGAAGATGTGACTAGCGCGGTAGACAGAGGGGAACTGGTGGATATGGTGTTTTTAGATTTCCAGAAGGCGTTCGATAAGGTCCTCACAGAAGGTTGCTGCAGAAGGTTAGAGTACATGGAGTTGGGGGTAAAGTGTTAGCGTGGATTGAGGATTGGCTAACAGGAAACAGAGAGTTGGAATAAATGGGTGTTTTTCTGGTTGGCAGTTGGTGACTAGTGGCGAGCCGCAGAGATCGGTGCTGGGGCCTCAACTATTTACCATATACATAGATGATCTGGAGGAGGGGGCTGAGTGTAGGGCAACAAACTTTGCTGATGACACGAAGATGAGTGGAAAAGTGAATTGCGTGGAGGACGCGGAAAGTCTGCAGAGAGATTTGGATAGGCTGAGTGAGTGGGTGAGGACCTGGCAGTTGGATCCACTTCAAATCAGCCATGATTTTATTGAATGGCAGGGCAGGCTCAAGGGGCGAGATGGCCTACTCCTGCTCCTATTTCTTATGTTCTTATATATTTGTGACTAGTGGAGTGCCCCAGGGGTCGGTGCTGGGGCCTCAGCTTTTTACCATTTATATAGATGATCTGGAGGAGGGAACCGAGTGTAGGGTGTCGAAATTTGCTGATGACACCAAGATTGGGGGAACGGCAAATTGTGCGGAGGGTGTGGAGAGTCTGCAGAAGGATCTAGATAGGCTGGGCGAATGGGCCAGGAAATGGCAAATGGAATTTAATGTTGGCAAGTGTGAGGTGGTCCACTTTGGTAGGAATAATGGTAGGAAGGACTATTACTTACGTGGCGAAAAACTGCAGCAGGCGACGGTGCAGAGGGACCTCGGGGTCCTTGTGCATGAGTCGCAAAACCCCAGCTTGCAGGTGCAGCAGGTGGTCAGGAAGGCGAATGGGATGCTGGCCTTCATAGCGAGGGGGATTGAATATAAAAGTAGGGAGGTCTTGCTGCAGCTGTATAGGGCATTGGTGAGGCCGCAGCTGGAGTACTGTGTGCAGTTTTGGGCACCGCACCTGCGCAAAGATATTTTGGCCTTGGAGGGAGTGCAGAGGAGGTTTACTAGGCTGATACCAGAGTTGAGGGGGTTGAGCTATGAGGAGAGACTGAATAAACTAGGCTTGTACTCGTTAGAGTTTAGAAGAATGAGGGGAGATCTCATTAAGATGTATAAGATGATGAATGGGATGGATAGGATAGAGATGGAGAGACTCTTCCCGCTCAAAAAAGACAGTAGGACTAGGGGGCACAGCCTCAAGATAAAGGGGGGGCGGTTTAGAACGGAGTTGAGGAGGAACTTCTTCACTCAAAGGGTGGTGAATCTCTGGAATTCTCTGCCCGTTGAAGTGGTGGAGGCTGCCTCGCTAAATATTTTTAAGACGCGGGTTGATGGGTTTTTGATAAGAGAGGGGATTAAGGGTTATGGGGAGAGGGCGGGAAAGTGGAACTGAGCCACGACAGATCAGCCATGATCTTACTGAATGGCGGGGCAGGCTCGAAGGGCTAGATGGCCTACTCCTGCTCCTATTTCTTATGTCCTTATGTTCTTATATTTGTCTTAACTAATTTTTTTCCATACCTATAGATGATTTTACTCTCCGTTTTTATATTTCTTGCAACATCATGCTCATACTCTATTTTTCCCTTCTTAATCAATATCTTGATCTTCCTTTGAATCCTAAACTGCTCCCAATCTTCAGGCATAGCACTTTTTCTAGGAACTTATATGACTCCTCTTTGGATGTAATTCTTTTTGTTAGTCATGGTTGGTCCATTTTATACTTTGTGTTTTTGTGCCAGAAACGAATGCATAACTGTTGCATTGCGGACATTGGATCCTTAAATGCTTATTTATTGAGATCCATTGCTTATCTACCGTGATGGATCTTAATGAAGTTTCCCAATCTATCTTAACCAACTCTTTCCTCATACCTTTGTAGTTTCCTTTATTTAGATTCAGGTTCCTAGTTTCGGATTGCACGACTTCACTTTACATCCTAATGAAGAATTCTGTCATGTTATTGTCACTCTTTTGTAAGATTATTAATGAACCCCTTCTCATTATGCAATTCCAAATCTAGGATAGCATGTTCCCTAGATGGTTTCTTCATATACTGGTCTAAAAATCATCAAATCTTAAGAGTCTATAGCTCAGAAAAGGTTCTTCGGCCCGTTGAGTTTACACTAACAAAAACTGCCACTAAAGTCGTGCTAATCCCATTTCCCAGCACTTGTTCCATATCTTTGAATGTTATAATATTTGAAGTGCTCATCCAAATATTTTGTAAAGGCTGCAAGGTTTCCCGCCTTCACCATTTTCCCAGGCAGTGCAACTTGGATTCTCACCACCCTCTAAGTGAAAAAACTTTTTCTCAAATCCTCCCCTGAATCTCCTGCCCCTCACTCTAAAGCTATGCCCCCTTTTGATTGATCTCTCAGTCAAGGAGAACAGCTGCTTCTTATATACATCTATATCTCTCATAATCCTATACACCTCAATCATGTACCCTCTCTGTTTTCTCTAGAGCAGAGAAGACTATCTGAGCTTGTCCTGCCTCTCCTCATAGCTCAAAAGCTCCACTGCAGGCGACATTTGGTGAATCTCCTTTGTGACCCCTCTCATGCAATCAAATCCTTCCTGTAGTTAGGTAATGGGATTTTAAATCAATTGGGCCAGTGTGCTGACGAATGGCAGATGGTGGGGGAGTCATTTGCAGGTGGGGTCCAGTGTGAGTGAAGACCACGGGGGATCCATATGTAGTGAAGGGCTAGGTCTGACATGGCATTGTAAACTTATAACTGACATTGTAAATTTGAAACAATATCAATTTTTAAACATTGCCTGTACAGACTGAGGAGCAGAGAGGTACAAAACTGAGGGTCTACATTGTCACCACTGACAGTTTGATTTACAATTCGATTCATTAGTGTCATTGAATCATACAGTAAGAAGGAGACCATTCTTTGAGACAGCTAGTCAATTCGTCCCACTCGCTGATTTTTAAAAAATTATTTCCCCACTTCCCTGCAACCCTTCAAGTGACTATATCCAATTCCCTTCTGAAAATTACTATTGAATCTGTTGCCGCCACCATTTCAAGTAGTGCATCCCAGATCATTGTGGGGAAAAAGACCTCATCTCACTTCTGAACAAAGAACAAAAACAGCCCGGGAAACAGGCCCTTCGGCCCAACGAGCCCGCGCCGCCATTCTAACATTACCAGTCCCCCTTCCACCCATGACCCTCATCTATGCTTATGGCATTCCACATTGAGGGAAACTAGTTTAGGGACAATTTATTCCTGCCAATCAGCCTAATAGCACATCTTTGGGGTGTGGGAGAAAACTGGAGCACCCGGAGAAAACCCACGCAAGCACGGGGAGAATGCGCAAACTCCCACAGACGCTGGCCCAAATCCATGTGTCTGCACAGCAAACAGTGATAGTCACTGAGCTGTCATGTTGCCCAGCATCTGGTCCAGTTTAAGCGCACACTAACAACATGAAGCACTAGGCTATTCTCGAACATCCTAGAGCAGCCCTAGTACGACCCATCGCATGTATGCTCCTCGCTGGACAACAAGGCGGACTGACTTAAAACCTGTGAATTAAAAGAGAAAAACATTATCATTCCACATCCTTATACATTACCAGGGACGTCCCAATGCTAATGAACCTTATTTACAACAATCTCCTAAAACAACTCCAGCGTGCCTGCCTCCACCACCTTGCTTGGCAGAGCATTCCATACCCCCACTACCCTCTGTGTGAAAAACCTCCCTCTAATATCTGTTTATACCTCTCCCCCTCACCCTAAGCCCGTGGCCCCTCGTACTGTGTGTCTCTAACATAGGAAATAGCTTACCACTGTTTACTCTATCTATACCCTTCATAATCTTATATACCTCTATTAGATCTTCCCTCAGTTGCCGTCTTTCAAGGGAAAATAGCCCCAATTTGCTCAATCTTTCTCATAATCCATACCAGGCAACATTCTGGTAAACCACCCCTGCACTCTCTCCAGAGTCTCCACATCCTTCCGGTAGTAAGGCGACCAGAACTGGACGCAGTACTCCAAATGCGGCCTAACCAACGTTCTATATAACTGCAACATTAGACTCCAGCTCTTATACTCTATACCCCTTCCTATAAAGGCTAACATACCATCAGCTTTCTTCACAGCCTTCTCCCCTTGTACTGCAACCTTCAAAGACTTGTGCACTTGCACCCCCAGGTCCCGCTGCGTTTCTGATTCTTTGGCCAATCAATTTTAACCTGGCCACCAGTCAGCTCGGAAAATATTTCTCCCTGCTTATTAAACAGTTCAATGGAGATTCAAGCCTTGGATGGCAGCAGGAGATTAGGGAGACATGGGAACTGGTGGTGGACTTGGCTAAGGATTAGGGTGGCAAATTACCGACAAAGGGAAAAATGAAGACTGGCATGACTAGATGAGAAGAATGAGGTTAGGGGAGAAGGATTTGAACAGGACCAAGAGGGAAAAAACGGACGTAACTGGTATTGTATGTGAAATGAAAAATGCAATGCATCAAAATGTAGCCACATAAAACATTAAGCCAGATGATCAGAAGAGGTAAGTTTTAAGGAGCGCCTTAATGGAGGAAAGAGAGGCACCAAGGCAGAGAATTCCAAAGCTTTAGAGCCCAGGCTCATGGGAGTGAATAAAACTGAGGATGCTCAAGGTCAGAGGTGGAGGAACATGGATGTTTTGAAGAGTTATAGACTGGTGCAACAGGGCCATGTGAAGAAGTGGAGGCATTTGAAAGCAAAGATAAGAGTTTTAAAATCGAGGCTTGTCTTCGTGAACGTGGGTGCAGTTGAAGAAGCTGGTCTCAGGAGAATCTGTAAGGAGATGAATCAGCAGTAACAGCTGGAACTTAAGTAGCTTATTCAATCCAGAAATATGATAGAGGGTGAATGGAGTAAGCAAGCAGTCACAGGAGGCAGAAAGCAGCAGTACAGAAAAAAATCAATTCAGGGAGCAGAATCGAGAACAGATCTAACTCGAGTGAAAAGTTCCCTGCACAAAAGCAGGTCAGATATTGGAATAGAAGCAGGGAGTAGAAAGCAATAGCGCAGGTGTATATCACAGTGAAATTCAGAAGCAAATGGAAAAATTAACTTCCTGGGGAAAAAAAACCCAGACTTCTTTCCAGGACAAAACACTGCGCCTGAGTACAACTGAGAAGCCAGCCCTGCTGTTAATTAGCAAGTAACAGCATTAGGAAATCGACTGGACACTAGACTGCAACAGATTACCTTAAATAGCAATGAATTAAGTGCAGAGAATTTCCGCAGCCAAGGTATGAATTGTAGTGCAGCAGAAAGTACGGTCCAAATGACAAGATGAGTCCAATGATGAAAGTGAGCAGAGTTCCATACAATGAAAAAAGCAAAGATTAGGAGCTTAAAGTTGTTGGCGGAGTATAAGCATGCAAGGATGTTTCTTGTGCTCAGCCCTACAGACTACTTAGGTCACCAACACTTTATTCCCATCTGTCAATGTAGGAATCTTGGAAAGTCAAATGAAAATCTGTGTTATATTAAGCTGTCTAGTTATTCTATGGAACCTCTTCCGATCGAAACAAGCAGTACCACTACTTGTATTTGCACCAATTTTGTGAGGGACAGTTATAAATGATCAATATTGCTTTATTTAAATTAAATCTAGTAGTTAATACTGCTGCTTCACAGTGCCAGGGACCCAGGTTCAATTCCAGCCTCGAGTCACTGTCTGTGTGTAGTTTGCACGTTCTGCCTGTATCTGCATGGATTTCCTCCCAGTGCTCCAGTTTCCTCCCACGGTCCAAAGATGTGCAGGGTAGGGGGATTGGCCATGTTAAATTGCCCCTTAGTGTCAGGGGGATTAGCAGGATAGATGTGTAGGGTTATGGGGATGGGAATTCTGAGTTCTGAGTAAATGCCAGGGAGGCCATTTGCCAAAGAACGCTCGAGTTTTTTGTGCTTATCAAAAAGGTACAAGTTCACTTAACACTGAAACCTGGAAACTGGTGTGCTATGACCAGGATCAGACTGACATCTGCTAACAAAGAGCTATGAACATGAACAGATGTTCAAACATCTGCATTGCTGCTCACTGTTCAATTAGTTTCATGTATTTTTAATTTTAACATTTGGTTGCGCAAAAAAGGACATGATTTCCTTCTTTTTTGGAGATAGATTCTCAGCTCATTATTCCCAGTTTTGTTTAATGGATTCTCGCTGCGCGACTTTTCCAGGATGAACATTCTAAATGAAGTGGGCTGGCTGACTGTATGGAACACTGTGTGATTTGATCTGAATGTAGTAATTATTTTAATTACCCAGCTGGTTTAGTTTCAGTCCCATATGCACATTTGGTCTTGCCTGTGTTTTTTTCTGAAGATTCGTTGTTTCTGTGTTTGTGCTTTTGTTTGTGTCCGTCATCAGCAACAGACTGTAAAATATCAGATTCAGCTCAGTGGTCGGGAACAGCTCATTGAACAGACTGAGCTAATCAACCAATCAGAAATACAGCATCTGAGGAGCCAGTTGGAGAGAGCCAATGACACAATCTGTGCAAATGACATGACCATGGAGCGGCTGAACATGACAGTGGATGAACTAAAAGGTGCTAAAGAGGAACAACGATTCTTGCAGGAAGAACTGCAGCAATTGCAGCAACTCATACAGGTTGGAGGATTAAGCTTTAATAGGGGAAAAGGCTATTTCCCCTTGTGGAAAATTGGTGTTTTAAATACTTAACTGCAACTTGACACAGGTCTCCCTCTGTGCGGAAATCTTTGTGTGTTTCTGTATGGGTTTAGGACAGGCAGAGCATCTTGAAGCAGGGCTCAATGGATAGAATGGAATAAACGGCCATTTTTTTCTATTGCAAAAATGCCCATTGTGTAGCATTAGGATGTGTATCTAGGAATCGCAGTGATATATGGCAATGATCCAAACAGATTGAAGGTTTGAGTCCATGCAATTGCTATAGGACACTGCAGTTTCAGTACTAGATGCAATAATACAGGGAATTGGTTTTCTTTCTGGTTTGACAGGTTAAGAATAGGCTACATCTGCAATGTTATTGTACTGGTGCTGCTAAGGAAGCTCCATCAAAAATTGTCTGTTACGATGTGTACAAAAGCTAAGAAAAAGTATGTTCCAAATCTTTGGAGTTGTAGGAGAACCATGAATGTGGACAATCTTTTCAGTTGAATTTAGAGGATGGGATTATTACTAAAGGTAACTTGATGTAATGACAGTTTGAACAGTAACTGTTATGATTCCCATAGAGACTAATAACCTTTAAACGGAAAGGAATCTGCACAAAGCCAATGGGAAGAATACTGATCAACAAGATTTCACTTTTAAAAACTTTTACTGTAATAAACCAACTAAAATCATCAGGATTAAAATGTTAATTAAAAGGTTTAGAATATTTCAAATAAAAAAGTAAATTTCACTCAGAAGTCAAACAACAAAGGTATGCCTCATGTAGTTACAAACACTTGCAACTCAGTTCTTTCCAACTCTGCCTCTGTTAGAAGAATCACAGAATGTTTACAGTACAGAAGAAGACCAGTTCTCTTCAAGGGCAGCAGAGCTAATTTCACCACCCCTCCCTTTCTCCATGGCATTGCAGATCTTTTCAGATAATTATCCAATTTCTTTTCAGAACCGCAATTAAATCAGCCTCCTCTATGTTGTCAGAGAATGCATTCCAGACCGTAACTACTGATTGTATATAAAAGACTTATCCTCGTGTAGGCTTTTGCTACTCCAAATCTGTGTTTTCATGGTTCCCAATTCTTCCAT
Source organism: Carcharhinus amblyrhynchos (assembly GCF_965287045.1). Taxonomy (NCBI): domain Eukaryota; kingdom Metazoa; phylum Chordata; class Chondrichthyes; order Carcharhiniformes; family Carcharhinidae; genus Carcharhinus; species Carcharhinus amblyrhynchos. The sequence goes on from NC_137326.1 coordinate 67,555,779, forward strand.
AATGGAAATGATTTTTTTCCTTATACTGTCAGTGGACCCTGCAGGATTTTGAACATCTCAATTAAATATTCTGTCAACCATGTCTAATGAGAATAACCTTAGCATCTCTAATGTATTCATATAGCGGAAAGCTTTCCACAGTGGTTAGCACTGCTGTCTCACAGCCAGGGACCCAGGTTTGATATTCAAGCTTTGGGTGACTGTGTGGAGCTTGCACATTGTCCCTGTGTCTGAGTGGGTTTCCTCTGGGTGCTCCGGTTTCGTCCCACAGTCCAAGGATAGGCTGGTTAGGTGGATTGGCCATGCTAAATTTCCCCTTAGTGTCCAAAGGTATGTTGATTAGGGGAAGTAGCCATGGTAAAATGCTCGGGGTACGCGAATGGGGCAGAGGGGAGGGCCCCAATGGGATGCTCCTTTGGAAAGTTGGTACAGAATTGATGGGCTGGATGGCCTTTTTATGCATTTTACAGATCCTATGATTCTACCCCTGAAATCATTCTCATGGATCCTTTCAGCACCCATTCTAAAGCCTCCACATCCTAAAATGTAGTGACTAGAATTGGAGGTGGCAGTCCAGTTGAGGGTGAACTACATTTTTATAAAGAGAGGTTCACCATAACATGCTTGCTTTTGTTTTCTATGCCTCCATTTATAAAGTAGAAAATCCTGTCTTCCTTTCTAACAACCTTGTCAACCTGCTGTGCCACCTTCAGTGATTTTGCAAACGTACCCCAAGGGTTGTCTGTTCCTGCACCCTCCTACCCTTTGTATCCATCTGCAAATTTTGAAATTGTGGAATACACATCCAAGTGGAGAGGAAGTGGTGGCTTAATGGTTTTGTCACAGGATTAATCACCCAAAGACCCCAGGCAAGATCTGGGGACCCAGGTTCAAATCACAGCAGATGATGATATTTGAATTCAATAAAAATCTCGAATTAAAAGTCCAATGATGGCCATGAAATTATTGTTGATGGTCGTAAAAAGCCATCTCACTGATGTCCTTTAGGTAAGGAAATCTGCCGTTGTTACCTGGTCTGGTCTACGTGTGACTCCAGATCCACACAGGGCGGTTGACTCAAATGCTCCCTGAAATGGGCAATAAATGCTGGGGCAGCCAGCAGCACCCATATCCTGTAAATTATTTAAAAAAAAATCTAAGTCATTAATACGAAGGAAAGGAGTGGTCCCAGACTCTGACTTGACTGGAGAACTACAACTCAGAACTACACTCTGTTTCCCGTACTTCAGCCAACTTTGTATCCATTTTGCGACATTTCCTTATATTCTACGAGTGGTAACTTTGCTGACAAGCCTGTCTGGCATTTAATAAAATGCCTTTAGAATCTATATGGACCATATCAACCCACTTTGTTAACTCATCAATAAATTCTGTTAAGTTAATTAATCACAATTTACCTTTAATAAGTTGATTTTGACTTTGTTTAATTCTTCGCTTATGCAAAATCCCAAATCTGTATAGGATTATCTACAGCCAGTACCTCTGCAATTTCCACCCTTGCTTTCCTCAACATAGTCAGATGCATCGTATTTGGTCTTGGTGACTTAAACACAACCAATCTTTCTAATACTTTTTCTTTATCAAATTTTAGCCCATTCCATGTCTCAGCTACCTCACCTTTCAGAATATCTTCGCAGTAGCTTTGTCTTTGGTAAAGACAGATTCAGAGTAGCTTGAATGATATTTACTTTCTCCTCTCTCTCAGCTTGGGTTACCTGGATGAATGTACTCATATAGGTGCATTGATTATAACTATAGAATCATAGAAAGGTTATAGCACAGAAGACCCATCTTGTCTGTGCCAGCCCAAGGACACCCAGGCGTTTTTTTTTAATCCCACCTTCCTGCACACAGTCCATAGCCCTACAGCTGATAACACTTAAGGTACAGATCCAGGTAGTTTTTAAAAGAATTTAGGGTCTCTGCCTTTATCACAAACTCAGGCAGCAAATTCCAGTTACCTACTGCTCTCTGTGTAAAAAAAAAACTTCCTTGTGTCCCCTCAACATCTTCTGGGATCTTTTGTATTTATGTGACTCAGCTACTGTCTGGAACCTTGTTTTTCTGATCTTTACAATAAATTGGTATTGTGAACCTGTTTTCTCTCCACATTAAGAAGTCTCACAACACCAGGTTAAAGTCCAACAGGTTTATTTGGCACTAGCTTTCGGAGTCTCAGGTTCCTTCGTCAGGTGCGTGAGGATTTGTGTTCACAAAGAGAGCCTATACAGACACAAACTCAATTTAAAAGATAATGGTTGGAATGCATGTCTTTACAGATAATCAAGTCTTAAAAGTACAGACAATGTGGGTGAACAGAGGGCCAAGCACAGGTTAAAAAGGTGTGTATTATCTCCAGGCAGGACAGTTAGTGAGATTTTGCAAGCCCAGGAAATTTGTGCGGGTTACAGATAGTGTGATGTGAACCCAAGATCCTGGTTGAGGCCTTCCTCGTGTGCGGAATTTGGCTATCAGTTTCTGCTCAGTGATTCTGCGTTGTCGGGTGTCGTGAAGGTCACCTTGGAGAACGCTTGCCCGAAAATCAGAGTCTGAATAGGATGCAAGGCTGGGCGGAAAAGTGGCAGATGGACTTCAACCCGGATAAATGTGTAGTGGTCCATTTTGGCAGGTCAGATGGGATGAAGGAGTATAATATCAAGGGTAAGACTCATGGCAGTGCAGAGGATCAGAAGGACCTTGGGGTCCGGGCCCATAGGACCCTTAAATCGGCCTCGCAGTTAGAGGATGTGGTTAAGAAGACATATGGTGTACTGGCCTTCATCAGTTGAGGGATTGAGTTTAGGAGTCGGGAGATAATGTTGCAGCTTTATAAGACCCTAGTCAAACCTCTCTTGGAATACTGTGCTCAGTTCTGGTCGCCACATTACAGGAAGGATGTGGAAGCTAGTGAAAGGGTGCAGAGGAGATTTACAAGGATGTTGCCTGGATTGGGAGACATGCCTTATGAGGATAGGTTGAGGGAGCTCTGTCTTTTCTCCTTTGAGAAATGAAGGATGAGAGGTGATCTGATAGAAGTGTATAAGATGTTGAGAAGTATAGATTGGGTGGATTCTCAGAAGCTTTTTCCAAGGGCTGGAGTGGTTGCTACAAGACGGCACAGGTTTAAGGTGCTGGGGAGTAGGTACAGAGGAGATATCAGGGGTAAGTTTTTCACTCGGGGTGGTGGCTGCCGTCAGTGGTGGTGGAGGCAAATTCGATAGGGTCTTTCAAGAGACTTCTGGATGAGTGCATGGAACTTAATAAAATTGAGGGTTATAGGTAAAGCCTAATAGGTATGGATATCATCGGCCTGTTTGTGCTGTAGTTTTTCTATGTTCTGTGAATGTCCATGACTGCTGAAGTATTCCCCGACTGGAAAGGAACACTTCTGCCTGGTAATTGTTGAGTGGTACTCATTCATCCATTGTTGTATGTCTGAATGATCTCCCCAGTGTACCATGCCTTTGGACGCCCTTTCCTGCAGTGTATCAGGTGGACAATGTGGGTCGAGTCACAAGAATATGTACCACGTACCTGATGGATGGTGTTCTCATGTGAGATGATGGCATCCGTGTCAATGATTCTTGCAGAGATTGCTGTGGTGGGGTTGTGTGGTGTCATATTCCCCTGAAGGCTGGGTAGTTTGCTGTGGACAGTGGTCTGTGTGAGGTTGTACAGTTGTTTGAAGACAAAGTGGGGGTGTGGGGATGGCTTTGGCAAGGTGTTCATCTTCATGACGACATGTTGAAGGCTCCGGAGATGATGTCATAGCTTCTCCGCTCTGAGGAAGTACTGACGATGAAGGGTACTCTGTCTGTAGTGTCCCATGTTTGTCTTCTGTGGAGGTCGGTGCGGTTTTTCGCTGTGGCACGTCGGAACTGTCGATCGATGAGTCGAGTGCCATATCCTGTCCTTATGAGGGTGTCTTTCAGTGTCTGTAGATGTCTGTTGCGATCCTCCTCATCTGAGCAGATCCTGTATATATGGAAGGCTTGTCTGTAGGGGACGGCTTCTTTAACGTGTTTAGGGTGGAAGCTGGAGAAGTGGAGCATTGTGAGGTTATCTGTAGGCTTGTGGTACATTCTCTCCCCGATACCATCCCTATCACCCTGAACATTAATTACCTATTTCTACCCATTCAATTGATTCAACCTTCTGTAGAACGCAAATGTAACATTGGTTTTAGTGCCCTGCACAGTTGAATCGGTACTTATTCATATGAAATATCATTAGGTTCTGCTGCCATTGGAGGTGTAACTCAATAAGAGCCACGCAATCGAGAGAGAATTTTTTTAAAAGTGTTCATTGTATTTAGCTTCAGGAATCTTATTGCACTGATGTGCCAGCCTTACCACCCAATTGCACTCCAGAGACTTAAACACAAAGTCCAGCCTGATGTGCTTCGTACATTTATTGAGGGAGTGCAGTATCATCTTTAGGATGTGACATTTAACTAATGCCCCACCTGCTGTTATAGATGGATGCTAAAGATCTCATGGCACTATTTTGAAGAGCGGTGGAGTTATCCCAGGTGTCTTAGCACATATGTAATAGGTGATCACGTTGTTATTTGCGGCAACTTGCTGGCTGTAAATTAGCAGCATTGTCTCAATGTTACAACAGTGAGTATACTTTATTATCTTATAGAATGCTTTGAGATGATCTGAGAGTGTGAAAGTCAAATGTAGCATGTTCAGTTAAATTTTAAAAGATACAAACTTGAAATGTTTTGCGAGTGTACCTCCTTAAGAGTTTCAAAATCTCCTTGTTTCATCGAAGTATGTGTCTGTAATTCCTGATCAGGCAGCCTCTGTCACTTTCTGGTACTCATGATGTAGAGATGCCGGCGTTGGACTGGGGTAAACACAGTAAGAAGTCTCATAACACCAAGTTAAAGTCCAATCAGTTTATTTGAAGGTTCCACATACCTGACGAAGGAACACCGTTTCCGAAAGCTTGAGGGATTACTATCAAATAAGCTGGTTAGACTTTAACCTGGTGTTGTGAGACTTCTTACTTTCTGGTGCAGCAGAGTTGTGATATCCACAATATTTGTGTATTTTTTTCCTTTTATAGTACTGACTTTGTAGCATGTTCTGCAGTATGGTTAGGTCTGAATTATTTTTATTAGAACAGCCTTCATTATAATAAGTCATAAGTACCTAAAATCTTCAGAGCACAATTCAAGATTCATGATCCAAGGCTTTTTCAACGGTGCCGGGGTTATGCATGTTGGTCGCGTGTGGTTTCAATATCTTGTTAAAATATTCAACTGAAATTTCATGATGTTATAGATTGTTTGTTTTTTTTTCATTCTTTTCTTTCCTGATTTTCTTCTTTCTTCTCTTGACAAGTTTCTGACTCAAAATATTGGGGTAGCTGGAGGTGAGCTGAAAATTTCAAAACTGAGTCGTTGACTTTTCTGCAGGATTGTGGAACTATGAGCAAAGGGCAAAGAAAATTACAGCACGGACCGTGCTGCCCGACTTAACTAAAATCCCCTACCCTTCCGGGGACCATATCCCTCTATTCCCATCCTATTTGTGTATTTGTCAAGACGCCCCTTAAAAGTCACTACCGTTTCCGCTTCCACTACCTCCTCCAGCAACGATATCCAGGCACCCACTATGTGTAAAATATCTGCCTCACACATTTCTTTTAAACCTTGCCCATCGCACCTTAAACCTATGCCCCCTAGTAATTGACTCATTAACTCTGGGAGAAAGCTTCTAACTATCCACGCTGTCCATACCTCTCATAATCTTGTAGACTTCTACCAGGTCGCCCCTCAATCTCTTTTGTTCCAGTGAGAACAAACCAAGTTTCTCCAACCTCGCCTCATGGCTATTGCCCTCTGTACCAGGCAACAACCTGGTAAATCTTTTCTGTACCCTCTCCAAAGCCTCCACATCCTTCTAGTAGTGTGGTGACCAGAATTGAACACTATATTCCAAGTGCGACCTAACTAAGGTTCTATAAAGCTGCAACATGACTTGCCAATTTTTAAAGTCAATACCCTGGCCGATGAAGACAAGCATGCCATATGCCTCCTTGACTACCTTCTCCACCTGCATTGCCACTTTCAGTGACCTGTGTTCCAATATACCCAGATCCCTTTGCGTATCAATATTCTTTAGGGTTCTGCCATTTACTGTTTATTTCCTGTCTGTATTAAACCTCCCAAAATGCATTACCTCACATTTGACCGGACTGCACTCCATCTGCCATCTCTCCGCCCAAGTCTGCAACTATAAGGTGATCATAATTCTATCTCCTTCACAATTGCATTGGAACGAGATAGGATCAGGCAGGCTAGGAAGGTGTTTGTCTGGAGTAAGGGGAAATACGAAGACGTCAGGAAGTTACTTGGACAAATAAACTGGAAGGAGGCGTTCTTAGGGAAAAGTACCGAAGGAAGGTGGCGGATATTCAAGGAATGTTTGTCTGGAGCTCTGCATGACAACGTTCCGATGAGACAAGGAGGTTTTGGTAGGTCGCGGGAACCGTGGTGCACGAAGGCTGTGGTGAACCTAGTCAGGAGGAAAAGGAAGGTGTACAAAAGGTTCAGGGAGCTAGGAGATGTTAAGGATCTTGAGGAGTATAAGGATTGTAGAAAGGAGCTTAAAAGGGAAATTAGGAGAGCCAGAAGGGGTCATGAGAAGACCTTGGTGGGTAAGATTAAGGAGAATCCCAAGGCCTTCTATAAATATGTGAAAAGTAAAAGGATGAGAAGAGAAGGGATAGGACCTATAAAAGGTGAAGGGGGAAAGGTCTGTGTGGAACCAGAAGAAATGGCAGAGGTGCTTAATGAGTACTTTGCCTCAGTATTCACAGTGGAAACTGATCTGGGAGATTTTGCTACGGATTTGCAGCAGATGGAAAAGATTGAGTATGTGGATATTAAGGAAGAGGATGTGTTAGAACTCTTGAATTCTATCAAGATAGATAAGTTGCTGGGACCAGATGGGATGTACCCCAGGATACTGTGGGAGGCGAGGGAAGTGATTGCAGAGCCCCTGGCGATGATCTTTGTGTCGTCAATGGAGACAGGAGAGGTTCCGGAAGATTGGAGGATTGCGGATGTAGTTCCTATTTTCAAGAAAGGGAACAGGGACAGCCCGGGAAATTACCGACCGGTGAGTCTGACCTCAGTGGTTGGTAAGCTGATGGAGAGGCTTCTGAGGGACAAGATTTACGAGCATTTGGAGAGGTTTGACATAATCAGAAATAGTCAGCATGGTTTTGTCAAGGGCAGGTCGTGCCTTTCGAGCCTAGTTGAGTTCTTCGAAAATGTGACTGAACACATTGACGAAGGAAGTGCAGTGGACGTGGTGTACATGGACTTCAGCAAGGCGTTTGATAAGGTCCCCCATCCAAGACTTCTTGAGAAGGTGAGAGGGCATGGGATCCAAGGGGCTTTGGCCTTGTGGATCCAGAACTGGCTTGCCTGCAGAAGGCAGAGAGTGGTTGTGGATGGGTCTTTTTCTGCATGGAGGTCAGTCACCAGTGGAATGCCCCAGGGATCTGTTCTAGGACCCTTGCTGTTTGTCATTTTCATAAATGACCTAGATGAGGAAGTGGAGGGATGGGTTAGTAAGTTCGCTGATGACACCAAGGTCGGTGGTGTTGTGGATGGCCTGGAACGATGTCAGAAGTTGCAGCAGGACATAAATAGGATGCAGGACTGGGCGGAGAAGTGGCAGATGGACTTCAACGCGGATAAATGTGTAGTCGTCCATTTTGGCAGGACCAACGGGATGAACGAGTACACTATCAAGGGCAGGAGTCTTAGTAGTGTTGAAGAGCAGAAGGATCTTGGGGTCCGGGTCCACAGGACTCTTAAATCGGCCTCGCAGGTGGAGGATGTGGTCAAGAAGGCGTATGGTGTACTGGAGTTCATTAATCGAGGGATTGAGTTTAGGAATCGGGAGGTAATGCTGCAACTTTATAAGACCCTTGTCAGGCCTCACTTGGAGTACTGTGCGCAGTTCTGGTCGCCTCACTGTAGGAAGGACGTAGAAGCTATTGAAAGGGTACAGAGGAGATTTACAAGGATGTTGCCTGGACTGGGAGGCATGCCTTATGAAGTTAGGTTGAGGGAGCTGGGACTCTTCTCCCTGGAGAGACGAAGGTTGAGAGGCGACCTGATAGAAGTTTATAAAATGTTGAGAGGAATAGATAGGGTGGATTCTCAGAGGCCATTTCCCTGGGTTGAAATGGTCGTTACGAGAGGACACAGATTTAAGGTGCAGGGAGGGAAGTACAGAAGTGATGTTAGGGGTAAGTTTTTCACTCAGAGGGTGGTGAGTGAATGGAATCGGCTGCCATCAGTGGTGGTGGAGGCGAACTCGCTGGGGTCTTTTAAAAGACTTCTGGATGAGTATATGGGATTTAATGGGATTGGGAGTTATAGATAGGTCTATGGATTGGTAGGTGTTGATGTGATCGGCGCAACTTGTGGGCCGAAGGGCCTGTTTGTGCTGTAGTGTTCTATGTTCTATATCCTACTGCATCCTCTGATGGTCCTCATCAGTATCTGCAAATCCACCAACCTTTGTGTCGTCCGCAAACTTACTAATCAAACCAGTTACATTTTCCTCCAGATCATACACGAACAGTAAAAGGTTCCAGCACTGATTCCTGAGGAACACCATTTGTCACAACCCTCCATTCAGACACCATTAAGGTGTGATCTAATTGAATTGCAGAACTGTTTCAAGAGATTGAATGGTCTATTTCAACTTTTTCCTTCCTATGAACAGACAAAAATACAAATCAGGAGCAAGATTAGGCCACCAAGCCCCTCGAGCCTCAATAAGATCATGGCTGATCTGATTGTAAGTTTAACCCCACATTCCTCCTGATTACCAATAACCTTTCACCCCCTTGTTAGTCAATCAGGAATCCATCAAGCTCAGTCTTAAAGATATTTAAAGACTCTGTTTCCACTGCTTTTTGATGAAGCAAGTTCCAAAGACTTGTAATTCTCTGAGAAGAGAATTCTCCTTGCCTCTGTCTTAAATGAACAACCCCTTACTTTTAATCAGTGAACCCTAGTTCTAGATTCTTTGACAGGAGGAAACATCCTCTCTGCATCCACCCTGTCAATACCTCTCAGGATCTGAGAGATTTGCCTTAAGTCACCTGTTACTCTTCTAAACTCTAGTGGATATAAATCTAATCTCTCCAACCTTTCCTTATTAGATAACCTGCCCGTTTCTGGTATTAATCTAATAAACCTTCTCTGAACTGCTTCTAATACATTTGCGTCTTTCCTTACATAAGGAGATCAATAGAGTCGTAAAGATATGCAGCACAGAAACAGGCCCTTCAGCCTAACTCATCCATACTGACCAGGTTTCCTAAAATACTGTACGCAATACTCCAGAGTGGCCTCACCAATGCAACCCACATTAACTCCATTTGCCAGACATTCGCCCATTCACATGACCTGTGTGTCCCTTTGTATAGCCTCCTTATGTCCTCATCACAATTTACTTTCCTACCTATCTTTGTTTCATCAGCAAATTTAGCAACCATACAGTCAGTCCCTCCATCCACATCGTTTATATACATTGTTGAAGCTCCAGCATTGATGTCTGTAGGGCATCACTCATGTCAACCAGCAAAAGATCCATTTATGCCAGCTCTGTTTCCTGTTAGCCAGTCAATCTTCTGTCCACATTAATATGTTACTCACATGATGAGCTTTTTATTTTACACAATATAATGCATGCTTGGTACAACACAACTGCTAGCTGTCCCTCACCACTGCCCGTTTATATCTTACCTGACAAATTTCTCAAGTGTGTCAGTAGGAGGGATTGTTGTAATCATTGGCAGATTGTGTCCCCACACAAGTATTTCCCAGGAATAAAATCCACAGATTTTAACACCCAAAAAGCAAAGATTTATAATGTAAGTTACTGGGAAAGGCCATTAAGTAAACAGTGAAATGGTGTTTGGGAGGTAAATTTGTTTCTGTGGAGCTGTTTATAGTCCAGGAAGTAGTTTAATTTCTGCTGATGAAAGTGTTGCTATTTTTGTTAATTCTATCATTAACAACAATAACCAAGTGTTCTTAAGTCATGATGAAGATAACTATATGTTTTCGTATTTCATTACAGAAGTAAAGGGAAACTATGGGAATAATTAATAGGACTGATAGCAGCTAAATTCCCTAGCTCTGATGACCCACACCCCAGGGTTTTAAAATAGGTGGCGACAAAGGTGGTGAACACCCTGATATTGATCTTCCAATTTTGGAATGATGCCAGTAGATTAAGAGGTAGCAAGTTTAAAACTGATATTGAAGCAGTGAGAAGCAAAACAAAATTATAGATTTATCGGTAAAATTCTGGAATCAATTATTCATGATTTGATTTGATTTGATTTATTATTGTCACATGTATTAGTATACGGTGAAAAGTATTCTTGCACGCTACATAGAAAAAGCATACCATTCATAGAGAAGGAATGGAGAGATTGCAGAATGTAGTGTCACAGTCATAGCTAGAGTGCAGAGAAGGATCAACTTAATGTGAGGTAGGTCCATTCAAAAGTCTGATGGCAGTGGGGAAGAAGCTGTTCTCAAGTCAGCTGGTACATGACATCAGAGTTAAATAACATTTTCCTGACAAGAAGATGGAAGAGAATATGTCCGGGTGCATGGGGTCCTTGATTATGCTGGCTGCTTTGCCAAGGCAGCTGGAAATGTAGACACTGTCAGTGGATGGAAGGCTGATTTGTGTGATGGATTGAGCTACATTGATGACCTTCTGTAGTTTCTTGCGGTCTTGGGCAGAGCAGCAGCCATACCAAATTGTGATACAATGAGAAAGAATGCTTGCTATGGTGCATCTAGTTGGTACAAGTTGGTGAGGGTCGTAGCTGACATGCTTTTTTTCCTTAGTCTTCTGAGAAAGTAGAGGCTTTGGTCGACTTTCTTAACTATAGTGTCAGCATGGAGGACCAGGACAGGTTGTTGATGGTCTGGACACCTAAAATCTTGAAGCTCTCGACCTTTTCTACTTCATCCCATTGATGTAAACAGGAGAGAACTGATGTGATAACAAGACACTTAGCCACAATATGACGAGGCATGGCCAACGTGGTTTTATGAAAGTTAAGTTTGATAATCCATAATTTTTTTAAAAAGATATGACTAGCACTGTATATTTGAAATAGTATCGGATTTTCAAAAGGCATTCAATAGGGTACCGCATAAAAGATTGCACAAGATAAGGGCTCAGGCAGTTGAAGGGAATATCTGAATGTAAAGCATGGTGGCACAGTGGTTTGCACTGCTACCTCACAGCACCAGGAACCTGGGTTCAATTCCAGCCTGGGTTGACTGTCTATGTGCAGTTTCCTTCCACAGTCTGAAGATGTGCAGGTCAGGTGGATTGGCCATGCTAAATTGCTCCTTAATGTCCAAAGATATCTTACGGTCTTTTGTATTAGACCTTCCAAAATGATTATCTCACATTTGTCTGGATTAAACTCCATCTGCCATCTCTCCACCCAAGTCTCCAACCAATCTGTATCCTCCTGTATTCTCTGTTGGTCTTCACTACTATCTGCAAATCCACCAACCTTTGTATCGTCTGCAAACTTACTAATCAAACCAATTATATTTTCCTCTAAGTCATTCATATATATTACTAACAGCAAAGTCCCAGCACTGATCCCTGAGGAACGCCGTTTGTCACAGCCTTCCATTCAGAAATGCACCCTTCCGTTGCTACGCTCTGTCTTCTATGATCGAGCCAGTTCTATATCCATTTTGCCAGCTCACCTCAGATCCCATGCAACTTCACCTTCTGTACTAGTCTGCCTTGAGGGACCTTGTCAAAGGCTTTACTGAAATCCATGTACACGATATCCACTGCCCTATTCTCATCTTTGTCATTTCCTCAAAAAACTCGATCAAGTTCGTGATGCACAACCTCCCTTTCACAAAACTTTTTTGTCTCTAGCGAATACGTCCACTTATTTTCAAGTGGGAGTAAGTCCTATCTCGAAGAACCCTCTCCCTACCACTGATGTAAGGCTCACCAGCCTGTAATTACTTGGATTATCCTTACTACCCTTCTTAAACTAAAGAACAACATTGGCTATTTTCCAGTCTTCTGGTACCCGCCCTGTAGCCAAGTGAGGATACAAATATTTCACTCAAGACCCCATCAATTACCTCCCTTGCCTCTCTCAGTATTCTGTGGTATGTCCCATCTGGCCCTGGGGCCCTGTCTACCTTAATGTTTCTCAAGACCCTTAATACCACCTTTTTGATCTCACCACCACTCAAACTATTTACGCACCCATTACGAGACTCATCATCCACTATGTCCTCTTTGGTGAATATTGGTGCAAAGTACTCATTTAATACCTCGCCCATTTCCTCTGGCTCCATGCATAGATTCCCTCCCCTTCCTTGAGTAGGTCAACCTTTTCCCTGGCTACCCTCTTGCTCTTTTTATATATGTATAAAAAGCTTTGGGGTTTTCCTTAATCCTGTTGGCCAGTGACTTTTTGTGACCCCTTTTAGCCCTCCTTACCCCTTGTTTCAGTTTCTTTCTACTTGCCTTCTATTCTACACTTGCTTCGTGTGTTCTCAGCCTCCTTGACAAATGCATCCTTGTTCTCTTTGGCTAGGCTCACAATATCTCTCGTTATCCAAGGTTCCCTAAACTTTCCGTGCTTATCCTTCATCCTTACAAGAATGTGCTGGTCTTTGATTCCTATGAACTTGTGCTTGAATGCTTCGCACGTGCCAGATGTTGATTTGCCCTTAAACATCTGCCCCCAATCTACATTCTTCAGCTCCTGCCTAATATTGTTGTAATTAGCCTTCCCCCAATTTAGCATCTTCCCTTGAAGACCACACTTATCTTTATCCATCAGTACCTTAAAGCTTACTGAATTGTGGTCACTGTTCCCGAACTGCTCCCTTACTGAAATGTCAACCACCTGGCCAGGCCCATTCCCCAATACCAGGTCCAGTACGATCCCTTCCCTAGTTGGGACTATCTATATACTCCTTTAAGAAACCCTGCTGAATGTTCCTTACAAACTACCCCATTCATGCCCCTAGCACTGAGTGTGCCCCAGTCAATATAAGGAAAGTTAAAATTTCCCACCACAACAGCCCTGTTACTTTTACACCTTGCCAAAATCTGCCTACATACCTGTTCCTGTATCTCCAGCTGGTAGTTGCGCGGTCCATATTAAACCCCCAACATCGTGACTATTCCTGAGCTCTACCCATATTGTCTCGCTATATGAGATTTCCGAGGTTTCCTCCCACAGTGCAGCTGTGATATTCTCCTTAACCAGTCATGCAACTCCCCTGTTCCTTTTACATCCCCCTTTACCTTGTCTGAAACATTTGTATCCTGGAACGTTAAGCTGCCAATCCTGTTCTTCCCTTAACAAATCTCTGTAATAGTAACATAATTTTCCAAGTACTAATCCAATCTTTAAGTTTATTTCCCTTACCTGTTAGGCTTCTTGTATTGAAACAAATGCACTTCAGTTCATCAGACCCTCTTTGATTAGCAACCACACTCTCGTTGCTCTTTCTCGAAGTCTTACTGTCAAGTTCCCCTTCAGTTAATTCACCTTTGCTTTGGTTCCCACCCCCGTCCCGGCCAGAATATTTATGCCCTTCCAGTTTACACGCAACCTATCCTTGTACAGATCCCACCTGCCCCAGATATCTGAAACCCTCCCTCCTACACCAGCTGTTTAGCCATGTGTTGAACTGCCCTATCTGTTTAAATTAAGTCCTGCTTAAATTGTGCAGAATGTTAATAAGCCTACAGCTGAAATATTGGGAATAGTTTTCTTCCCATACCCAAAAAAGAATATGCCTGCTTTGGAGTGGGTAGATTGACTTGTATGAGGAAAACATTTTTCACTTTAAGGATTGTGCATCTTTAAAATTCTCTACTGCAGAAGGCTGCAAATGTTCAGTCATGTCAAGAATGAGATTCTTCAATTCTAAAGGAATTGGGGAATATGCGAATCAGACAGGAAGTGGAGCTTAGGTCAAGCATCAGATTTGATTTTATTTCATGATCGAACACGCTGAAGGAACCAGATCTCCTATTTTGGCTCCTATTTCTCAGACTCTTATCTGGAAACGCAGTGGCATTTTAAGTGTGAAATCCAACTTTCAGGCAATATTTCTGTCTTTTCATGTCATTTCTAATTTGGTAAAGGGTTCAGTTCTGATTTTATTTGAACTTTGCAATTTCTTTACTCCTAGAAATCAGTGGAGGAAAATGAGGATCTGAAGAGTAAGCTCCAAGCACAAGAGGATATCATTCAAAGTAAAGATCTTCAGCAAAAACAACTGTGCAAGGAATTAGCCTGGTGTAATGAATTACTGCAGGCCAGGGAGAAAACTACCAGGTAAACCAGCCCTTACTTTCAATGGTAACATTGTCAAATAAAGTGAATTTGACAGTGTGATAATACGAACATAATAAGAATAATTGACAAAAGACCTATTGCTTTGTCTAGCGTGTCCCAAATATTGTAACTCGTGTATATTCGAAGACAGATACTCCTTACCTTTACCTGGTAGTCTTGTGATCCCCTGGAAAAGGGGTAAAACAGACTGAAAATGCAGACTGATTATGGGATAAAAAAATTCCTCTCCAATCTCCTTATGTGATTACAGCCAGCCATGTAGATCATGCTGGCCCTGGTAATTCCTTGCAACTCATACCTCTTATACAAGTTGATGTAACTCAACCAGAGATAAGCCCTGTTGTCGCTGGAAGGAGCTCAGCGAATTGGCAATGAGCAGCAGACATGTATCTGGATAAAGGGATCAAAAATATCTGATAGCGAACCTGGATCTGTCCATGCAAATCTTGAAATTGTGTCTGTGGTCCTACAAGCCTGTTTAGTTGATGCAAATTTTCTATCCTAACCCCATCTATTGTTATCAACATCTTGTAAACCTCAATTCCATAAAGTGCAGAGTTCCAGCTCTTTGACTCTATCTTTAAGATGCTTTGAATTGTGAATCAATTTTTTTTTAATTTTATGGGATGTGGATGTCACTGGTTAGGCTAGCATTAATTGCCATCCCTAGTTGGCCTTGAGAGGGTGGTGGTGAGCCACCTTCTTGAATCGCGCAGTCCCTGAGGCATATGTACACAGTAAGACGTCTCACAACACCAGGTTAGAGTCCAGGATATGTACACCCCAGTGCTATTATGGAGGGAGTTCCAGGATTTTGATCCAGTGACAGTTAAGGAATGACAATATATTTCTAAGTCAGGATAGTGAATGACTTGGAGGGGAACCTGTAGGTGGTGGTGTTCCCACGTATCTGCTGCCCTTGTCTTTTTAGTTGGTGAGTATGAAAGGAATCTTGGTGAATTCCTGCAGTGCATCTTATAGATGGCACATATGGCTGCCACTGTGTGTTGGGGTGGGATTGTATGTTTGTAGATCCAATAGTAATCAAGCGGGTGGCTTTGTCCTGGATGTTGTAGAGCTTCTTGAGTGTTGTTAGAGCTGCACTCACGCAGGCAAGTGGAGAGTATTCCATCACAATCCTGACTTGCTTTGGTGGACAAGCTTAGGGGAATCATGAGGTGAGTAACTCGTTATAGAATTCCCAGCCTCTGCCCTGCTCTCATAGCCACAGTATTTATATAGCTAGTCCAGTTCAGCTTCTTGTCGATGGTAACTTCCAGGATGTTGATAAGTGAGGAAATCAGCGATGGTAATGCCATTGAATATTATGGGGTAGTGTTTAGTTCTTCTCCCATTGGAGATGGTCACTGTCTGGCATTTGTGTGGTACTCTTTCCAAAGCCTCAATATCATTCACCATGTGAGCAGATGAAAACTGCAATTTAGCATGACCGATCCTCCTAACTTGCACATCTTTGGACTGTACAAGGAAACCAGAGCACCTGGAGGAAACCCACAGAATATTATGTCAAGATCACAACTATAGTTTTTCCCAAAGACAAAATACTATGTTTTATTTTGTAATGAATTGTTCTATGAATGCATCCTATTCATCCTAACTCTTCTCTCAACATTGGTCATCAAGCTTTAGAGATGTATGTATTAGTTGGTTTTTTGCTGTCCCAGTCATTACAGTGTAACTGAATAGACTAAGGTGACGTTTCCTGGGGAAACTAACATAGCCACAACGAGCTCACAGAGTTTATTACTATTGGAATTGCTTTGTCCACTTGCCAGTCATGGATCAGTGGCAGCACTTTCATATCTGAGTCAGAGGTTGTGGGTGCAAGCTCCATACCAGAGACTTGAAAGCAAAACCTAGGAGCTAAGAATGCTGTATTATTGGCGGTGTCCTCCTTTGGGTGAAACCTTAAACCAAGATCTTGAATCACTATTTCAAAGAAGGGGAGTAATGTTCTCCCTTATGTCCTGGCCAATGTGTTGCCCTCAACCGGCATCACTAAAATGAATTAATTGGGCATGATCACATTGCTATTATGGGATCTTGCTGTGCATAAATTGATTACTGTATTTTCTACATTCATACTTCAGAAACAACTGTGTAAAGTTCTGAGATCTCGACGCGCTCAATATAAATGCAACTCTTCCTACTATTTCTTTATTAAAGTGAAATCATTTGGGTGACCAAAAGAATCACAAAATACTGGAATGGACCTTGTAAGCATAGTCTTAAAATCGTTAATGGCGAGGATACTCAAAATGCAGCCTGTGCCCAATGTGTAGGTTTCCATTCACACATTGCATTTTGAGTATCCTTGCCATTGAGATTCAGCACTAACCATTTTAACACCACATTTTCAAGCTCCGTTCCAATATTCTCACCTCAATCAGGCTGGTAGTTCAGTGCAATGGAGAAAGATCCCTTTCATTATTTGAATGAATTTTTTTTCCTTAGCAGTTCAACATTGGTAGGATTTTCCAAACTTTATGCTGCAATCCTTTCCTGGTCTGACTATTTTTATGGAATCTCTACAGTGCAGAAGGAGGCCATTTGACCCATTGAGTCTACATAGGCTCTCTGAAAGAGCATCTTATCCAGACCCACTTCCCCAATCTATTCCCATAATCCAGGTTTCAGATGCTTCAGGAAGGACAGGGAGGATGGCAGAAGAGGTGGTGGAGTGGCACTGTTGATCAGGGACAGTGTCATGGCTGCAGAGAAAGAGGATGCCGTGGAAGGACTATCTACAGAGTCTCTGTGGGTGGAAGTTACGAACAGCAAAGGGTCGAAAACTTTGCTGGGTGTATTCTATAGGCCGCCCAATAGTGACAGGGAAGTTGAAGTGCAGATAGGGAAACAGATTCTGGAGAGATGTATTAGTAACAGAGTTGTCGTGATGGGAGACTTCAATTTCCCAAACATCGACTGGAATATCCCTAGGGTAAGGGGTTTGGATGGGGAGGAGTTTGTTAGGTGTGTTCAGGAAGGTTTCCTGACACAGTATGTGGATAAGCCTACGAGGGGAGAGGCTGTACCTGACCTGGTACTGGCGAATGAACCAGGGCAGGTGATGGATCTCTTGGTAGGAGAGCATCTTGGGAATGGTGACCATAATTCTATCTCCTTCACAATTGCATTGGAACGAGATAGGATCAGGCAGGCTAGGAAGGTGTTTGTCTGGAGTAAGGGGAGATACGAAGAAGTCAGGAAGTTACTTGGACAAATAAACTGGAAGGAGGCGTTCTTAGGGAAAAGTACCGAAGGAAGGTGGCAGATATTCAAGGAATGTTTGTCTGGAGCTATGCATGACAACGTTCCGATGAGACAAGGGGGTTTTGGTAGGTCGCGAGAACCGTGGTGCACGAAGGCTGTGTTGAACCTAGTCAGGAGGAAAGGGAAGGTGTACAAAAGGTTCAGGGAACTAGGAGAGGTTAAGGATCTTGAGGAGTATAAGGACTGTAGAAAGGAGCTTAAAAGGGAAATTAGGAGAGCCAGAAGGGGTCATGAGAAGACCTTGGTGGGTAAGATTAAGGAGAATCCCAAGGCCTTCTATAAATATGTGAAAAGTAAAAGGATGAGAAGAGAAGGGATAGGACCTATAAAAGGTGAAGGGGGAAAGGTCTGTGTGGAACCAGAAGAAATGGCAGAGGTGCTTGATGAGTACTTTGCCTCAGTATTCACGGTGGAAGCTGATCTGGGAGATTTTGCTACGGATTTGCAGCAGATGGAAAAGATTGAGTTTGTGGATATTAAGGTGGAGGATGTGTTAGAACTTTTGAATTCTATCAAGATAGATAAGTCGCCGGGACCAGATGGGATATACCCCAGGATACTGTGGGAGGCGAGGGAAGTGATTGCAGAACCCCTGGCGATGATCTTTGCGTCGTCAATGGAGACGGGATAGGTTCCAGAAGATTGGAGGATTGCAGATGTAGTCCCTATTTTCATGAAAGGGAACAGAGATAGCCCGGGAAATTACCGACCGGTGAGTCTGACCTCAGTGGTTGGTAAGCTGATGGAGAGGCTTCTGAGGGACAAGATTTACGAGCATTTGGAGAGGTTTGACATGATCAGGAATAGTCAGCATGGATTTGTCAAGGGCAGGTCGTGCCTTACAAGCCTAGTTGAGTTCTTCGATAATGTGACTGAACACATTGACGAAGGAAGTGCCGTGGACGTGGTGTACATGGACTTCAGCAAGGGTTTGATAAGGTCCCCCATGCAAGACTTCTTGAGAAGATGAGAGGGCATGGGATCCAAGGGGCTTTGGCCTTGTGGATCCAGAACTGGCTTGCCTGCAGAAGGCAGAGAGTGGTTGTGGATCGGTCTTTTTCTGAATGGAGGTCAGTCACCAGTGGAGTGCCCCAGGGATCTGTTCTAGGACCCTTGCTGTTTGTCATTTTCATAAATGACCTAGATGAGGAAGTGGAGGGATGGGTTAGTAAGTTCGTTGATGACACCAAGGTCGGTGGTGTTGTGGATGGTCTGGAAGGATGTCAAAAGTTGCAGCAGGACATAAATAAGATGCAGGACTGGGCGGAGAAGTGGCAGATGGACTTCAACGCGGATAAATGCGTAGTCGTCCATTTTGGCAGAACCAACGGGATGAACGAGTACACTATCAAGGGCAGGAGTTTTAGTAGTGTTGAAGAGCAGAAGGATCTTGGGGTCCGGGTCCACAGGACTCTTAAATCGGCCTCGCAGGTGGAAGAGGTGGTCAAGAAGGCGTATGGTGTACTGGCGTTCATTAATCGAGGGATTGAGTTTAGGAGTCGGGAGGTAATGCTGCAACTTTATAAGACCCTTGTCAGGCCTCATTTGGAGTACTGTGCGCAGTTCTGGTCGCCTCACTATAGGAAGGACGTAGAAGCTATTGAAAGGGTACAGAGGAGATTTACAAGGATGTTGCCTGGACTGGGAGGCATGCCTTATGAAGTTAGGTTGAGGGAGCTGGGTCTCTTTTCCCTGGAGAGACGAAGGTTGAGAGGCGACCTGATAGAAGTTTATAAAATGTTGAGAGGAATGGATAGGGTGGATTCTCAGAGGCTATTTCCCTGGGTTGAAATGGTCGCTACGAGAGGACACAGATTTAAGGTGCAGGGAGGGAAGTACAGAAGTGATGTTAGGGGTAAGTTTTTCACTCAGAGGGTGGTGAGTGAGTGGAATCGGTTGCCGTCAGTGGTGGTGGAGGCGAACTCGCTGGGGTCTTTTAAAAGACTTCTGGATGAGTATATGGGGTTTTATGGGATTGGGGGTTATAGATAGGTGTTGATGTGATCGGCGCAACTTGTGGGCCGAAGGGCCTGTTTGTGCTGTAGTGTTCTATGTTCTAATCCCACGCATTTCAGAGAATCCTACAGTGCAGAAGAAGGCCACTTGGCCCATCAAGTCTGCACTGACCACAATCAAACCCAGGCCCCATCCCCACAACCCCATGCATTTACCCAAGCTAGACCCCCCTGACATTAAGAGGCAATTTTTAGCATGGCCAATCTACCTAACCCACCCATCTTTGGACTGTGGGAGGAAGCCAGAGCACCCGGAGGAAACCCATGGGGAGAATGTGCAAATTCTGCACAGACGGTGACCCAAGCTGGGAATTGAACCCTGGCGCTGTGAGGCAGCAGTGCTAACCACTGTGCCACCCATGTGCTTTCACCCAGGTCCATATTTCATTGTCATGGCTGCACAATTTCAAACATCAAATTTCTTTCAAGAATAACTCATAAGAACATAAGAAATAGGAGCAGGAGTAGGCCATCTAGCCCTTCGAGCCTGCCCCGCCATTCAATAAGATCATGGCTGATCTGTCGTGGCTCAGTTCCACATTCCCGCCCTCTCCCCATAACCCTTAATCCCCTCTCTTATCAAAAATAAAAACTC
The DNA here is from genome assembly GCF_965287045.1 of Carcharhinus amblyrhynchos. Classification (NCBI taxonomy): domain Eukaryota; kingdom Metazoa; phylum Chordata; class Chondrichthyes; order Carcharhiniformes; family Carcharhinidae; genus Carcharhinus; species Carcharhinus amblyrhynchos. Next base: position 67,576,140 of record NC_137326.1, read on the forward strand.
ATTATTTGAAAACTTATTAGGAGAAAAATCAATTGAACTGGGAGTTCTTTCTTGATGAAAAGTTTTTAAAAAGTCATAAAAATTATGAATCACTGCAAATCGGTGAGATTTGCCAAGCCATTTCAACATACGTTTGTCTTTCCATTGTGGTCACGCCAAGAAGAAAGATGAGTGCATTAAATAGAACTAAAGATGCTTAACCGTTAAATCAAAAATTGTAAGTAGAAATCTTTGCCCAGGAGAGAATGCACCATCTAAATTGACACATAATTCTTCAATAATATTTCATTGGATATTAAAAGAAATTAAGAAATAGATTAGTCAGCATTTGTTGACCATCTTGAACTGAGTGTCTCACTAGGCTATTTCAGAGGGCAGTTAACTGTCACATTGTCATGGATCTGGAATCATATTTAGACCAGACCAGATAAGGACAGTAGATTTCCTTCTCTAAAGGACATTAGTGCACCTGATGGGTTTTTAACAATAATGGTCAATGGTTTCATGGTCATCATTAGATTTTTAATTCCACATTTTTATTGAAATCAAATTCTGATTCAAACCTGGGTCCGCAGAGCATTATCTTGGGTTTCAGGTTCGAGTCCATTGGCAATACCACTACCTCAGGTAGTTACAAGTTCATTGTGGGAAGAGTGAGGTGATAAACTTTGGATTAACAAAGACAAGCTGGAATATTGTCTTACTGGGTGCAGATTAAAATCTGTGGAGGAACAAAGGGGCCTGCTACTCCATTGCACAGATCACTGATGAACAGATATAACAAGATTAATGGAATATTGATCTTCACCTTAAAGTCAGTATAACGTCAAGAGACCGAAGTGATGGGAGAATGCGATTAACTGGATTGCTCGACAGAGAGCCAGCGTGGACTCTGGAATGGCCTCCTTTTGACCAATAATGACTCGGACTTTGGCTTATACCGTATGCTTTCATATTCAGGCATCATACCTTCATTGGAAGAATGTTTTGGCCTTGGAAAGTTACAGGAAGGTACAGATTCATCAGAATGATAGCAGGGCATGTATTCCCTTAAATTAGATGGTTTACATCTCCAAGCTGGTAAAGAGATTTGATAGAGTGGGTGCTGAGAGACTGTTCCCCCTGATGGATTGCAGAACAAGAAGTCCTAAACTTAAAATTACTGCAAGACCAATAAGGAATTAAATCAGTTTTACCTTAGGAAGGGATTGTGGGATCTGAAACTCAGAAGGTCAACTGAAATTTTCAAGATTGAAATTGATAGATTTTTGTTAAGTAAGGGTATAATGAGGGTTATGGAGAAAAGGTGAATAAATGGCACTGCGGTATACAGTCCTCTAATTGAATGTCCTACTTATGTAAAAGGTGATACAATACAGTTTAAATGCTAAACTGAGGCCCTGTCTACTTGTTCAGGTAGAAATTTGCAAATCTATGACACAACTTAAACAAGATCTCCTGATATCATGTCCAGCATTTACTGTTTTGCCGGCAAATCAGAACAGTTTAACTAGCCTTTCATGTCTGCTACTTCTGGAATCTTGCTGTTCACAAAGCTTTCCTTTTGAACTCCACTATTTCATTACAATATATTTGGAAAATTACATTCCATTCTAGCAACGGATATTAAACTTAAATGGGTGCTAGTTATTTGATGTTTTCCTTAATCCTGCAATCAGAAATTATGGAGTGTTGTGTACAGTTTTGGTCTCTTTATCTAAGGAAATATGTATATTTGCCACAGAGGGAGTACAATAGAGGTTCACCAGCCTATTCCCAAGGATGGTTAGATTATCCTATGAAGAGAGATTGAGAAACTGTGCTTGCATTCTCTTGGGTTTCAAAGAATTAGAGGTGATCTCATTGAAACTTACAAAGTTCTTACAAGGCTTAATAGGGTAAATATAGAAGGTATATTCGGTGTGATTCTTCGGCTGTTCATGTCAGCTGGATTCTCTAGTCCTGCTACAGTGAACAGAAATTTGGCTGAGTGCCAATGGCTGGCAGCAGCGGTAGGGCATAAATGGCTGGAGAATTTTGGCTATTAGACTCCAACAATTTGCTATTTTTGGCATTAATGTGAGGAAAAGGTGTTTCGTTCTAGTTGTGCTTTTATTGACACTAGGAAGCTTTTTATCAAAACAAGCTTTATTTAACAATACAGTTTAACTATTAAAAAATGAATTAGCTTAACAATTACCAATTGAAGAATACTTAAACATAACAAGGTACAGTTTTTAACTATTAATTTACCTCTGTTATCCAATTCAAGCAATATTCCTCTTAGAATTTAAAGAAATTGAGCCAAGTAAAGATATGTAATGACAAAAAGTAGAGATTTGTTGTTGTAATATAAATAAAGGATGGAAGAATCTGCACAAAAGCTGGCTTTGTTCATATGATAATGAATGTTGTTGTGCCTGCCGCACAGTCTGTTTTAACCCTTGCACGGTGGACAAATAACTACGAGTAGACATCTTATTAGTACAACCAATATTTATTTAAGGCACACAATCAATAATCACCCACTCAACCAACAATAAGTTATCTTTACAGAAAATACTAGAGTTCAAGTCCATTACAAGACTTGATTTAACTTTGCGTGACTGACAAGTACCCAGGCAGATATTGGCCTTTATCTGTGCCATTGCTGTTGGTCTCACTCTTCGTAGTTTGGCCCTTTGGTCTGGTCTGGCACTCTGTCTCTGATCTTTCTTCGTTCTCAGGTGTAGTGGCTCTCCTCGTGCTGGTCGTCGCTGGTGACATTGTTGTAGCTCGTTCATGGAGTAAGAGAGAGAGAGATTCTTGGTTGTGCAGCACCCTTTATACCCTGTTCGGTTTCGTGCCCCCTTTGGTCATTGCCAATCAATTGATCAGGACTTGATCATCCTGATCATCAAAATCCAATCAGGTGTTGCTGCACCAATCTCTGGCTGTGTCCCCAGTTGCCATGTCTGTAGGTGCTGGGGGCATGTAGACTACACATCTCCCTCCCAAGTAAGGGGTTACGAAGCCCCTATGTCTAATAAACAACCCAGTTTGACCAGAAAGTTCCTTTTGTCTTGGAGATGACCCATGTCCTGTGTATTCACTCGTCTGGGTTGCAGCCTGTTTTATCTCTGTCTTTTAGGCTGTTGCCCATCGTTTTAGTTCTTGCTCAATTGTTCCAGAGTGCTTTACAATCTTAGCGGCCCGTTTGGCAACAGTCCTCCCTTTGATCCTGAACGCGAAGCGTGTTGGATCACAAAGTCAGGATCAGTATCTGTCAGGAATTCCACAGTCAATCAACAGTCAAGTAAGGCCCAGGCAATGCCATGCACAGTAATAATACATTCCTACAACATATTGACATTCCAGAAGCTACAGATAACAACATTCCACAAATACCAACAACCACATATTCTAAACTCCATTATTGCAATAAGCTAATTATAAACCAACATTCAAACAAACATTGCAATAAAGTATTCGCAGATCTGAAGCACATTTTGGTAGTAGGATTTCCAACGGCTCATTAGTACAAATCGCAAAATGGCAGGCTTCCTGTAAACATTGCTTTACTGAATTAGAGGGGACCATGGTTCAAGAGCGGACCCGACATTCTGCCCCCGGATGATCCTCTTCCATTGACTGAATTGGACTGTGAGGATCATTAGGTATACCAAGGTGAACAAAATCAGTAATACTGCCAGGTGCCACGTTATGCAAACAAATGGATGGATTTGGATGTTTGAGCCCAGTTCCAAAGGTCACCCCACCAAGATGTGATTTTAATTTCTTTAATTCTCCTTTTCACTTCTTGGGTCTGCTGTACTACTTTTGTGAAGGTTCTGTGAGATGTAGCCAATTTTGCCCAAATCAGGTTCAAATCCTCAGGTAGTTTTAGGCTTGTGTCATATTTCTCATGGTACTTCCCTAGAGTCTGTTGAAGTCGATCAATGGCATTCAAATCTACCTTCTCCCTCTTATGGATGTCTATTAGTTGAATGAGGCCCATCCTGGCTGGTATGTCTGGTTTGATGCAGAATTTAGTGTTAGTAATGTTACAATGTGTCGTGCCATTCTGATATTGTTTCAGGGAGATGGTGACACAGCATCTCCCTGCTCCCTTGTAAGGTGTCCGAGTTATGCCTGTGTCCAGGCTACGAGCTTCGACTGAGCAATGTAGGCTAGCATTTGTTCTGAAGCCACACAGTGCATGATCATTTAAGTAAACTGGGCATGGGCGTGTGATTGCTGACAGTTTGCTGACATCTGTCCAGAGCAATGCTTATGAGCCTCCCTTCTTTCTCCGTTGTGTATGGTAAAGTGCCGTTGTGCCCTATCCAGCTATCCTCATGGATAGTCCCTATATTCCCCAAAGACCCTCAGTCCGACCCGGTCATCAGTGATTATGGGGAGCCATGAGCTCATTCTCAGGGCTTTCCTGGAGTCCCTTTACAATCATCATTGAACCAGAATTTGGTTAACAGTCGCATCAGCTAGCCAGATAACTCGGGGTGTTTCTTACCCATAAATAGGTGTTTCATCTGTTCGTCACTAATCCAAGACAGAACCTGTCCACTGCGTACCTGCTGTAGGTTTTCCCTTAGCTGTTCTATCTTCCACTGTCCATGTGTACTACATAAAATCTGGTTCTGTTGTTGGTCATTATCCTCTAATTTTTCCCTGATAATTTGATTGATTATCTTGGCATCTCCTTGTAATACAGCTATCATTTGGCTGCTGGCTGTGTTCCCAGTCAGTTCCCCTTCAGCATCTTGCTGATTTTCCTCATTGATAGAACTCAGTGTCTGTTTAACCTGTTGATAGAACTCAGTGTCTGTTTAACCCGTTGGGTCAGAACCCTAAGTTTATTGTCCAGGTTGGCTAAATCAAAGGCATTGATGGTTGCTGCCCCTGTCCCGTATGCTGTGACTATGTCATTGACTAACTCCCTCTTGGATCTTCCCTATCTTTCATCCATTCCTATCTTCCGTCCTAATAGTCTGCGAGTTAAGCGGAAGTATAGTCTCAAGTTCATAGAATCACCATAGAACCCTACAGTGCAGAAAGAGGCCCTTCGGCCCAGTTGGGGAGAGCACCACTCTGGCAGTTGGGTCCCAGCTATATCCACCACCTCAGGTAACAATTTGTGGTGGATGTTGTCCACAAGCTTTTCCGTGCGTGTTTTAGTACCAATCCATTCTGTAGTCCTGGGGTGGCTTCAGGACAAATTGAGTGGGATGGGTCTGGGGTTGGCTTCGGCCCAGTTCTTATTTCATACAACGCAAAGTTCCCCTCCGAGTGCCCAGGGGCACTGCTGCCCGAGCTCTAATCCTTTTTATGGTTTGTTGGCCAGATATCCAATTTCAGGGCACCCATTATTTGAAAATCCCCACCAATCCCCTTCTATGGTGACACTCAGATAAAATTCAATTGAAGTGCCGTTTGGTTTTTTTTGTATATCAGCTGCTGGTTGTTACACTCAGACATTATACTCTTCTCGGGGTGCACCCATAACACACCCTCCTCATATTCCCCCTGCGTTGCGTGGGGCAAACCATAAATAACCAGGATACCATAAGTTCAAATTGCTTGGAATGTCGTGTGTGCTTATCATGATGATGAGTCCAATGAGGTAGATTGTAGGTTGCATCTCTGTTGTCGTTGTCCCTCGCTGTCCTGAGGAGATCAAAGTAATTTCTGCTGTTGTTGCATTTAATATTTGATGTATATACATGTATTTAAAGTGTCCATGCATCCCCTTTTTTTTTGAACACTTATTTGACAGTGGTGTGGTCAGGAGGACCTGGGTATACCAAGTAGTTTTTTTATTCTAATTGTGGAGCACAACGGAGCAATTTTTGTTCAGATTGATGAACAGACGAGTTGTGGGGTTGTCAGAAAAGAGCTTACTTTAACTGGCCAGCAAAATCAAGGCAGCCGTTTTAGTCTAGCAGTAGTCACCGTTAACTATAAGGATTTGAACAGCACTGGAGTCGGTCTGTAATGACCTGAAGAGATGTCTGTTCTATAAGTGTGTTGGAGTTTGAAGCCTGTAAAATTTAGCACAAGTGCCTCTCAGAGTTGAAATGTGTCCCTTTAACGTTAGGGGTAAAGAAATGGCCCTTTTTTTCTTGGGCCCCTAACCCTATAAATTAGTGTAGAGAGGATACCCGATCCTCTACACTGGTAGAGAATCCCACCCTCCCACCTCCTCTAACCTAATTATAAGAGTGGGGGAAGTTTGTTGTTTGTTTTTTTTTAATTTATTTTTCTGCTGGTAATTGCTTCAGGGATGGCAGTTCAGGCAGTAAGCTGCATCTCCTGTGGGATGTATGTGGTGAGGGAATCTAGTAGTGTTTCAGGGGAGTTTACTTGTAGGAAGTGTGTTAGATTGCAGCTTCTGGAGGAGCGTGTAAAGGAGCTGGAGCTGGAGGTAGAGTTAGAGGAACTCCGCATAATTCGGGAGGCAGAGGTGGAAATCGATAGGAGTTATAAGGAAATAGTCACTCCTAAAAATGAGTCTTGGGTCACTGCCAGGAAGAGGGGAAAGAAGCAATCGGGGGGACAATCCCCTGGAGCGGTTCCCCTCCAAAATAGGTTTTCGGTCCTGGAGGCTACAGTTGAGGAGGAAACAACTGGGGATAGTCAAAGGGACCAGGTCACTGGGGGTGAGCCTAGTGTGAAAGCTCAGGTGGTTAGGGGCTGTAAACGATTGGGCCTCGTGATTGGGGACTCCACGGTTAAGGGGACAGATAGGAGGGTCGGAAGTAAAGGTAGGGACTCAGGGCTGGTGTGTTGCCTACCAGGGGCTGGGGTCCGGGATGTATCTGAAAAGGTATTCAGGACTCTTAGAGGAGAGGGAGATCAACCCCAAGTTATTGTTCATGTGGGGACACATGACATGGGGAGGTTAAGGGAAGGGGATATTAAGCAGAGATTTATGGAGTTGGGGTGGAAACTAAAGGCCAAGACTGATAGAGTGGTTATCTCCGGACTCTTGCCTGTGCCACGAGATAGTTTAGAGAGGAATAGAGAAAGGGAAAGTTTGAACTTGTGGCTGAGAGGATGGTGCAGGAGGGAGGGGTTCAGGTACTTAAGCAATTGGGGCTCGTTCTGGGGAAGGTGGGACCTCTATAAGAGGGATGGTCTACACCTGAATCAGAAGGGGACCAATATCCTGGGGGGTAAGTTTGCTAGGGCTATGCAGGGAAGTTTAAACTGATTCGGAGGGGGGGGAGGGATCCTGAGTAGAGGGGTTGAAAGTGAGGGGTGCATGGATGGGGACTGCAATGCATGGCATCGCAGGGGTGGGGTGGAGCAGGGTTTGAAATGTGTATACTTCAATGCGAGGAGTATTCGCAATAAAGTGGGTGAACTTGCAGCGTGGATCAGTACCTGGGACTTCGATGTTGTGGCCATTTCAGAGACATGGATAGAGCAGGGGCAGGAATGGATGCTGCAGGTCCCGGGGTTTAAATGTTTTAGTTGAAGTAGAGAAGGAGGTAGAAGGGGGGGAGGGGTAGCATTATTGGTCAGGGATTGTATCACAGTGTCAGAGAGGAGGTTTGACGAGGACTTGTCTGTTGAGGTAGTATGGGCGGAGATTAGAAATAGGAGAGGAGAGGTCACCCTGTTGGGAGTCTTTTATAGACCTCCTAAAAGTCCTAGAGAGGTTGAGGAAAGGATTGCGGAGACGATCCTGGTTAGGAGTGAAAGTAATAGGGTAATTGTTATGGGGGATTTTAACTTTACTAATATTGATTGGAATTGTTATAGCTCTAGCTCGTTAGAGGGGTCAGTTTTTGTGCAAAGTGTGCAGGAAGGTTTTTTGACTCAGTATGTAGATAGGCCAACTAGAGGTGAGGCTATATTGGATTTGGTGCTGGGAAATGAGCCAGATCAGGTGTTGGATTTGGAAGTTGGTGTGCATTTTGGTGATAGTGACCACAATTCGGTTACGTTCACCTTAGTGATGGAAAGGGATAGGCATGAACCTCGGGCCAGTGGTTTTAGCTGGGGGAAGGGTAATTATGAGGCTATTAGGAGAGAATTAGGAATCATAGGTTGGACTAGGAGATTACAGGGATTGGGAACGTCCGAAATGTGGAGTTTTTTCAAGGAGCAGCTACTGCGAGTCTGTGATAGGTATGTCCCTGTCAGGCAAGGTGGAATTGGTAAGGCTAGGGAACTGCGGTGCACCAAAAAAGTTGATTCGTTGGTTAAAAAGAAAAAGGAGGCTTATGTTCGGATGAGACGTGAGCACTCGGATAGTGCACTAGAGAGCTTTAGATTGGCTAGAAGGGAGTTGAAGAGCGAGCTAAGAAGGGCTAAAAGAGGACATGAGAAGACTTTGGCTGATAGGGTTAAGGAGAATCCTAAGGCGTTCTATAGGTATGTCAAGAACAGAAGGTTGGTTAGGGCAAGGTTAGGGCCAGTTATAGACGGCAGAGGGAAGTTATGTGTGGAACCGGAGGAGATTGGTGAAGCATTGAACCAATATTTCTCTTCGGTGTTCACGCAGGGGGACATGGATATAGCTGAGGAGGACACTGGGTTGCAGGGGAGTAGAATTGACAGTGTTACAGTTGATGAGGAGGATGTGCTGGATATTCTGGAGGGTCTGAAAATAGATAAGTCCCCTGGTCCGGATGGGATTTACCCCAGGATTCTCTGGGAGGCAAGAGAAGTGATTGCAGAGCCTCTGGCTCTGATCTTCAGGTCGTCGTTGGCCTCTGGTATAGTACCAGATGATTGGAGGTTAGCGAATGTTGTCCCATTGTTTAAGAAGGGGAACAGAGACTTCCCCGGGAATTATAGACCGGTGAGTCTCACTTCTGTTGTGGGCAAGGTTTTGGAAAAAATTATTAGGGATAGGATTTATAGTTATTTGGAGAGTAATGAGTTGATTGGAGATAGTCAGCATGGTTTTGTGGCGGGTAGGTCGTGCCTTACTAACCTTATTGAGTTTTTTGAGAAAGTGACCAAAGAGGTGGATGGGGGTAAGGCAGTGGACGTGGTGTATATGGATTTTAGTAAGGCGTTTGATAAGGTTCACCATGGTAGGCTTCTGCACAAAATGCAGATGTATGGGATTGGGGGTGATCTAGGGAACTGGATTAGGAATTGGCTAGCGGATAGGAGACAGAGGGTAGTGGTTGACGGTAAATATTCATCATGGAGTTCGGTTACAAGTGGTGTGCCTCAGGGATCTGTGTTGGGGCCACTGCTGTTTGTGATTTTTATTAATGATCTGGATGAGGGTATAGTTGGGTGGATCAGTAAATTTGCTGATGACACCAAAGTCGGAGGTGTGGTAGATAGTGAGGAAGGGTGTCATAGTTTGCAGGAAGACTTAGACAGGTTGCAGAGCTGGGCCGAGAGGTGGCGGATGGAGTTTAATGCAGAGAAATGTGAGGTAATTCACTTTGGTAGGAATAACAGATGTGTTGAGTATAGGGCTAACGGGAAGACTTTGAATAGTGTGGAGGAGCAGAGGGATCTAGGTGTATGTGTACATAGATCCCTGAAAGTTGGGAATCAAGTAGATAAGGTTGTTAAGAAGGCATACAGTGTCTTGGCGTTTATTGGTAGGGGGATTGAATTTAGGAGTCGTAGCGTTATGTTGCAACTGTACACAACTCTGGTGCGGCCGCACTTGGAGTATTGTGTGCAGTTCTGGTCCCCACATTACAGGAAGGATGTGGAGGCTTTGGAGAGGGTGCAGAGGAGGTTTACCAGGATGTTGCCTGGTATGGAGGGGAGGTCCTATGAGGAGAGGCTGAGGTTTTTGGGGTTGTTTTCGCTGGAAAGAAGGCGGCTAAGAGGGGATCTTATTGAAACATATAAGATGATTAGAGGTTTAGATAGGGTGGATAGTGATAGCCTTTTTCCTCTGATGGAAAAATCTAGCACGAGGGGGCATGGCTTTAAACTAAGGGGGGGTAGTTATAGGACAGATGTCAGGGGTAGGTTCTTTACCCAGAGGGTGGTGAGGGATTGGAATGCCCTGCCTGCTGCAGTTGTAAATGCGCCTAGTTTGGGGGCGTTTAAGAGGTCTGTGGACAGGTTTATGGACGAAAAGGGATTGGTTTAGGTTAGTGGGTCATTGTTGTTGTTTTTTTTTAACTGGTCGGCGCAACATCGTGGGCCGAAGGGCCTGTTCTGCGCTGTAATGTTCTATGTTCTATGTTCTATCATTAGAACACTGGAAATAAAATTCTCAGTGTCACTTGGAACATTAAGGAGCTGGGGTAAGAGAGCTGCGTATTGTACCAGGCTTTTGCACTGTAAGAGTTTTGTTTATTTCATTTCCTGGTGAAAAGTAGCCCAGTCACCTTGAAGATTTTAAAATTTAGCACAGCTGCCTTAAAGGTTTGTATAGTTGGCTTATTGCTGTCTTAATTAGAGAAAAGTGGTGTTGGATTGTATAAATAACCTGCTTAATCATGCTAGCAATATACAACAGCTTGTAAGTGGGTGCTTCAATCAGAGATTCTTGTACCTTGCATTAGTCTGTGCTGTAGGCTGAATTCCATCATTTGGAGAACCTTAGATTCCTTCATTCAGCATTTTCATTCACCAGTTGCCCAACAGAGACTCATCTTCTGAATCATTTGTCTCATGAGGCTCCATCATTATCTCCTTACCTGGTTTCTATATCTTGCCTGTTTGTTGGACTGCACTGTGGGGTCTGCATTTGCATCAGGGTTCAGGGGGCCTTCATCCTTGTGTCCCAGTCTAGTTAATCTATGTGTCTGGTACCTTATCCATGTGGGGGATGCAGCATCGGGTGTCCCCATCACCCGGTGTCATTTAGTCAGGGCCTCACTGTTGGGTCTGGGGCCATTAAGGTTTATGTTTATGGGAGAATCCATAATGCTGCGAGGGCCGATATCTAGTGAGTCATGCCAGTCCTCTAGGGTGCGCAAGTCTCCTGTTATGTCTGGGTTGATTAGTACTCCTAGGGGCACTTCAGGTGTGGACGAGGCTCTGGACTGTTATGTGGTAGGGGTAAGGGTCTGGTCTGAACCTGAAAGTGGATGAGAAGGTGTCCAGGGAAATACGTTTCCTGGGTGAGGCCATTCCAGTTGCCTAATGCCATCCTCCCCTATCTCTGATGTGAGATGGTGGATGTGACTATTCTGAGTTCCGTAAGTTTTCAGTTGATTGAGGTGGAACCAGCTGATTTTCCCGTTGGCGATCAGAACATTATACACTGAAGGGCTTATTTTGTCAGTGACGGTGTGCGGACCTGCATATCTCGGGGGCAAGAAAGTACTGGAGTTGTCGAGGGAAATCATTACCTGCTGCCCAACTGTATATTCTACCGGGTGTACCCTTTTATCGAAATATGCTTTGCTCTGTTTCTTTTAACTCCTAATGGAACAGCTGTGGCAAACTGGGCTGTTTTAATGTTTTTGGTTATCTGCTGGACAGCTTTCTCGTGGGTGAGCACTGTGATAACAAGCTCAGTTAAGGCAAACCCCAATAAATATTCAGCTCCCTTCATAGGTCAGCCAGTCATTAATGTGTGGGGGGTGAATCCAGTAGAACTGGAAACATTGTTACGTACCGTCATGAGGGCAAAGGGAAGTACTATATTCCATGTTGTGTTGTTTTGCTGCACCATCTTTCTAATGATCCCTTTTAGCGTTTGGTTCATGCGTTCTATGATTCCACTGGATTGTGGATGGCAGGCGATATGGAATCTCCTCTTGATGCCGAACATAGCCATAACGTTCTGAATCACCCGCTCGGTGAAATGTGTCCCTTGGTTGGACTCTATGCTGTGGGGAAGACCCCATTGTGTAAACACCTGCTGGGCTAATATCTTTGCAGTGGCCTTAGCTGTGTTGGATCTAATGGGGAAAGCCTCGATTCATTTGGTGAAAGTGTATTATTACCAGGATGTATTTGAATCCATTCCTACGTGGCGGTAGTGGGCTGATATAATCAATTTGGAGATTTGTCCAGGGGCCTTCTACTGTCTGTGTGTGTCTTAGCTCCACTTTTCTGGCAAACATACTGGGATTGTTCTGGGAACAAATTAAAAAATTGTTGATATAATGGGCGATGTCATCATGCAGTTCGGGCCACCAACATAATTCTTTTAATCACTCAATTGGTGTCTCCATGCCCTGATGGCCATGTCTGTCATGGTACTGGTAGATGAGCTGATTTCTGTCCTGGGTAGGGATTGTGCATGTGCCTGCCTTTAATATCAAACCATTCTGAATCTGTATTTTGTCTTCCAGCTCATATGGGGCTGGGTAGACTCTGTCTAATATTTGTTTTAGAGAACTGTCAGTGCGCTGTGCCTGGACCAGGTTGGTTATATTAGTTTGGCAAATGGTCACAGTGTTTACTTGCTTTCCTAAGGTGGCTGCCAAAACTATCCTGTATGAGCACCGGCCTTGGCTAGTGCATCAGCCTTACAGTTACCAAGTGGGGAGGTCCTGTGGTGGCTTTTAACCTTAATAGTCACACATGTGCACCCTTCGGTGGCCTGCAGAACATATTTTAATAAGGGGGCTAATGATAGGGGCTTTCCATCCGCAGATACAAAGCCTCTGGCTTCCCATAACGGTAGGAACTTAGGCTGTTGCACGTGTATATAGTATCGGAGTGTATGTTGACAGGGGTTGGAAATAGGTCTGGGTGACTCACTATGTATGTGACTGCTGCTAGTTGGACAGCTTGAGCACTCAAATGGCTGGATAGTTTGATGGCGAGCTCTATTAGTGGCTGTCCCTGTTGATTTCCCACATAAATGCCACATCCTGTGATTCTGGTCCCATCCTCTATGGTGGATGAACCGTCTACATGAATTCTCATGGCTGAGTCTGTCTGTTGGGGGCTGTCTGTTTTTTTCCCTGACCGTGTCTCCTGTTTTTTTCAGGATAAACGGACCTGTGGGGTCCTTTGTGGCTATAACCTGACGCTTGTGCAGATCTCCCCCCATAATTAAATTATTTGCCAGGAACGTGGGCACTTTAGTTTGCTTTACAGTGATGTCCCTACCCTGCAGAAGTAGTGTCCAGTGGGCAGTGCAGACCTGGCTTACTGAGCCATCTTTAAGACAGCCACCCAGCAGAAGCTGGGTTGGGGTGTGTTCAGTGAGAACGGTTATTGGGTTCAATCCAGTGATACAGACAAAATGCTGCACGGCCCAAAATATCGCGAGCAGGTGTTGTTCACACCCGGAGAAGCCCTGTTCGACTGGTTCTAATACCTGTGAGGCATAGTCTATTGGGCTTGGTCTACCTTGTCTTTCTTGTAATAATACTGCTCAAAGTATGTGGTCGGTGGCTGCAACTTCTAAGGCGTATGGTAGATCTGGATCAGGGACAAGTAAGGCTGGCGCTGTGGGGAGGGCGTGCTTTAAATCAGTTACTACAGCTATGTGCTGCACAGTCCACTTCCAGGTCGCGTTTTTCTTTAGCAGTTCGGAAAGTGGGGCTGCCTTGGTGGCGAAGCCGTCTATATGTTTCCGACAGTACCCTATTAGACCTAGGAAAAATCGGAGGGCGCTCACATCTTGGGGCAGTGAAAGGTGGACTATGGAGTCTATCCTTTTCTATTCAATCTCCCTCTTCCTGTGGGTAATCACTGTACCTAGGTATATAACCCTGGGTTGCAAAATCTGGGTCTTTTTCGGGTTGACTTTGCAGCCTAATGAGTGGAGCAGTGCAAGTATTTCATCCAACAATGTTATATGCTCCTCGTTGGTATTAGTCTGTAACAATAAATCATCTACATATTGGAGCAAGCACTTGGGTCGGGAAAAGTTTTCTAGCCCAGTAGCTAGTCAGCTGTGAAAGATGGACAGGGAATTATGGAAACCCTGTGGTAGGCAAGTCCAAGTGTATTGCTGTCCTTGGTAGGTAAAGACAAACTTGTACTGGCAAGACCAATTTAAAGGGATGGACCAGAAGTTAATATCTTGTACCGTGAAAAACTTTGCCTGGGCTACCTTTCTCATCATGGTGACGGGGTTTGTGGCTACTGTGGTGGCTGGGAGTGGGGTAACCTTATTTAATTTGACCCTTAACCTCCATGATCCATCTACCTCCTTCACAGGCCATATCGGCAATTATTTGTGGATGCCACTCGTCTCAACACCCCCTGCTGCAATAGACTATCAATTACTTTGGCTACCTTTTCCTTCGTTCTGTCTGGGGAAACTGTATTGTCTCTGTGGTTTCAGATCCAGCCCTTCAATTAACACCTCCACAGGTATCTGGCCACAATCATGTTTATGCCGCGGCAACACCCTGAAGTGTCTCCCTGATGGCTGAATCACTGCTAATTGTTAAGGGATCAAACCAGAATTCCCCTATTGTGCTAATCCTATTAGCATATGTCTCAGTGGAATGATTGATGGCGCTCTGCTAATCGTAGCCATTTGCCAAATGCATTGATTAGCTGGATTGAATGAAAGATTACATTTATTCATATAATTGAACCCCAGGATGTGTTCAGTGCTTGGGGGAAGGTCAACTAACTCCGCCGGATGGTCACATACCATATTACCTAGGTGGACCGGTACAGGGGCTGTAATGCGTCCCTCCTGCATGTATCCTGTGAATCCACTGAGTGTAATTGAGCCTGTAGTTGGCCAAGGAATGTCTGTTTTTAATTTTGATACATTCAGAGTAGTTCGGGAGCCTCCGGTATCCCAAAGGAAGTCTATGAGGTAGCCTCTTACCTTGCCATTAACTAGAGGTCTCCCTACACTATCCCACCTGGTGCTTCAGATGCAGGTTGGGGAGCCCAGGCATCGTCAATCTAGGGTTCCATAGGCAGGGACATTTGGATACATTGATGGGCTCATGCATTCCTCCATTTGTTTAACCCATCTACAGGATCCCCTTGATTAAACCCTACCACAGTCAATATCACTTCCTTAATTTCATTTAAGGTTCTTTCCTGGACATTTTGAGGGGCTGACAGGGCAGACTATACAGATTTGCTTAAGCACATGACTATCAGTTTCACTTCTTCCCTTTCATCTAGCCCATGCATTATCTTGTGCTGCCTAACATCCTCAAAGAAACTGTGTGGATCAGCCGATGGCTCAAAGATTGTGATTTTATTTGTGATTTCAGTCAATTGTGCTACCGTAAATTGGGTTGTATACGTAACAGTTGGGCACTAAGACACTCCTACCTGATGTTCAGTTGTCACCGGGTGCATCAGTACTGGAGGTGAATCGGGGGCGTGGTGGCTATGACTCCTCCTGGGAAAGATGGTGATGGACCCCAAACCTCGGATTGCGCAACATAAAATCTAGCATTCTCCTTTAACTCTCCCTAATCTGCATTCTCTATCTCCTCTTCCTCTACTGTCCCAAAAGTACACACAAATCCGTTTTGAACCAATAATAGGGATTCCAGCCGTGAAATTTCTGGCTGGCATTTGGAGTGGTCAGCAGTGGCCTGTCTCTGTTCTTTACTGGCTTGATGTAGCCCTTTTATTGCAGATCAGTGCACTTGGCTTCCAGTTGTGCTATTGCCTGCTCGGCTTCAACTTTAGCCAACACAGTGCGCTTGGCGTCTTGGTAGGCTCTCTCATACTAGGTTTGAAAATTGTCCAAATGTAATAAATTTGCCTGGTTGGTTCCCCTTAATTCATCTACCTATTTCTCCTTTTTGGCTCTTATCTGCTCTATCCTACTGCTGTTTTTCTTTTAGTTTCTTACTCTCCTTCTCCTTTTCCTTCTGTGTCTGCTTCGATTCCTCCAGTAGCTTACGAACTGCGTTTAATTCTTTTTGTGATCCTAGCAGATGTCCTAAGCGGCTGACAGTGGCAATTTCTTTCTCACATTTGTCTGCCCGTTTTTCTTGAACTTTCCTTAGATCATCCCAGTACTTCTGCCTAGGGATCCCAGTCCTGTCTCAGTATTGGCACAAGATTCTGCCTGTAGGGGCCACCCTTTCTTCTTAATAAACTCCCTGATTTTTGTTTCCCATATGGGAAACTTCTCTCTCTGTTCCGTTTCCTGCCATTCTATGTTCAACGACAAGGAGTAGAGCACTGATTGGACTGCGGGTATGGCTTTGGGCTATGTTCCGGTCTTAATCCCTCTGGATTCTAATACAAACCTTGTTGTTAGTAACAATGCATGCACAATAAACAATTTCCCAAAAGCAGTTATTTGTTTATACCTGTGGGCTCTGAGTTTTAAGTAATCGTTCAATATAGATTCTGTAGGATTCGATATCGGAGCAACAAAGTTACTTCTTGTTGATGTCTGGGTAGAGTCACCAATTGTTGTGCCTGCTGCACAGTTTGTTTGAACCCTTATATAGTAGACAAATAACTGCGGGTAGACATCTTGTTAGTACAACAATATTTATTTAAGACACACAATCAATAATCAACCACCCAACCAACAATAAGTTATCTTACGGAAAATACTAGAGTTCAAGTCCAATACAAGACCTTGCCTTAACTTTGCGTGACTGGCAAGTACCCAAGCAGATATTGGCCTTTATCTGTGTGTTGGTCTTGGTCATCCTCTGCGTAATCTGGTCCTTTGGTCTGATCTGGCACTCTGGCTGTGGTCTTCCTTCCTTCTCGGGTGTGGTGGCTCTCCTCGTGCTGATCGTCACTGGCGACAGTCACTGTTATTGTAGCACGTTTGTGGGGTGAGAGAGGGAGATTCTTGGTTGCGCAGCACCCTTTATACCCCTTTGGGTTTCGTGCTCCTTTTGGCCATTGCCAATCAATCGATCAGAACTTGATACCCTGATCAATAAAGTCCAGTCGGGTGCTGTCACACTAATCTCTGGGTGTGTCCCCAACAGCCATGTCTGTAGGTGCTGGGGGCACGTAGAATATACACCTTCCTCCCAGAAAGGAGTTGACACCCCTTTGGTAAACAACGCAGGTGACCAGAAAGTTCCTTTTGTCCTGGAGATGACCCAAATCCTGTGTATTTACCTGTCTGGTTGGCAGCCTGTTTATTTCTGACTTCCAGGCTGCAGCTTGTCATTTTAGTTCTTGCCTAACTGTCCCAGAATGCTTTACAAATCTCAGGCAGCCCGTTTGGCCTCAATGTATGTAATGTGCTCAGTAATGATATATTCAGATGAGTTTGTGATCTCAGTTACAGCTGGTTATAGCAGCTGAGTTGCGTCAGTCTCATATGTATTGCATTGAACATTTTATATCTTAAAGAAATTCAAAGTCCTACATTTCAGAATTTTATATTTTTGATAACTATTTCTACTAAGCTTTTCGTGGATTGTCACCTTGCTCCCTCATCATGTAATCCCTCATTCACCAGCTGAAAGAATGAAGTTATTACAAATTCAAATAAATATGTGAAGTCAGATATTTGTTTAACCTACAAGTGAATTGCGTACTTTTGTGTCAGATCCCTTTTGAAAACAATTCTTTGTTACTCTGAATTCTAGCAGATCACGAGAAGAGAGCTTGCTGGAGCAGCCGTGTAGTGACATTTCCCACAGGCAGCCTGAGCTACAGCAAAAACCTGTGGAATTCCAAACAAACCTGCAAGGTGAAATGGGTCTTAAGGAAGATGTCATACTCCTTCAGCACAGGTAAGCACCAAGAGATTTGTAAAGAAAGTAATGGCATAAACACAGGTTATCAGTGAAATGTTACTCTTTGTTTTTTGCTACAGTTAAGATTCTTTCAGTATATCAATCAATCATAAATCACAAACAGAGTCATTTGACCCATCATGTCTATTCTGACCCTTTGAAAGAATTCAATTTATCCCACGTTGCTGCTATTTTTCCATACCCTTGTAAATTTTTGCTTTTTAAGTATATTGTGTTTTGATATTGAACTGTTTAATCTCTTTGTTTGGAGGAAGCACTGTTACTGAGTTATATGTGCGTAAATGGATACTTGACATCATGAGTTGAGATAGGGGCCAGCATGACTCAGTTAATTGAATTCCTTCATTCAACTGTCAAATAACCATTCCTCATCCTTTAATAGCCCAGTTCATTCAAAATAAGTGCTTTTTAAAATGTGATTCAAATGTGTACAGTAAAAATCCTTTTTTTTTGATAAATTGCATAAGGTGATCCAATGAAAAAAACTCAGAAATGCTCCTGATGAGATGGTTTGAAGAAGACTTTGCTATTGAGCTACCTCTCAGCTAAATGATTTTAAACTAATCCAATTCCATATTCTCCACATCTCGCACCGGAAACACAACAGTTGTTTCACAACCTTGTGCATCCCATACCAAAGCAAGATTGAGGTGAAAATGCCATAAGCCATATTGTTATTGAGGCTTTTGGGGTCAAGCACCTAACCATCCACTCCCTCCATAACCACTTGGAATCTGTGGGACATTACAAATGGTCGGCCCAGAATTCATTAGTTTGATTTGATTAGATCTAGTATTGTCGCATGTATTAGTATGCAGCGAAAAGTATTGTTTCTTGCACGCTATACAGACAAGGCATACCATTCATAGAGACGGAAAGGAGAGAGTGCAGAATGTATCCATAACCAAAGCATAGAACAAGATTAAATTAGTGCGAGGTAGGTCCATTCAAAAATCTGTTGGCAACAGAGGAGAAACTTCTTGAGTCGGTTGATACGTGACCTCAGACTTTTGTATCATTTTTATGATGGAAGAAGGTGGAAGAGGGTATGTCCAAGGTGCATGGGGTCCTTGATTATGTTGGCTGCTTTTCTGAGGCTGCAGGAAGTGTAGACAGTCAATGGCAGGATGGCTGGTTTGCATGATGGAATAGGTTACATTCATGACCTTTTATAGTTTCTTGCAAAGCAGGAGCCATACCACGCTGTGAAACAACCAGTAAGAATGCTTTCTATGGTACATCTGTAAATGTTGGTGAGAGCTGTAGCTGACATGCCAAATTTGCTTAGTCTTCTGAGAAAGTAGAGACGTTGGTGGGCTTTTTTAACTATAGTATTGGCATTGGGGGACCAGAGCAGATTATTGGTGATCTGGACACCCTAAAAACTTGAAACTCTCGACCCTTTCTACTTCATCCCCATTGATGTAAACAGGAGCATCTTCTCCCCTACACTTACTGAATTCTATGACAATCTCCTTTGTTTTGTTGGCATTGAGGGGGCGATTATTGTTGTCGCATCAGTTCACCAGATTTTCTATCTCACTCCTGTACTTCCTGCCTCGTCATTGTTTGAGATCCGACCCACTACGGTGGTGTCATCAGCAAACTTGAAAATCAAGTTGATGGGAAATTTGGCCACATAGTCATAGGTGTATAAGGAGAAGACAAAGGGGCTGAGGACACAGCCTAGTGGGGCACCAGTGTTGAGGATGGTCCTGGAGGAGGATCGTGTTGCCTACTTTCACTGATTACAGTTTGTGGGTTAGAAAGTTCTGACTTAGGAAGTGGGGTGGCAAGATGGCACAATTGGTTAGCACTGCTGCCTCACAGCACCATGGACCTGAGTTTGATTCCTGGCTTAGGTCATTGTCTGTGTGGAGTTTGCACGATCTCTCTGTGTCTGCTTGGGTTTCCTCCCACAGTGCAAAGGTGTGCAGGTTAGGTGAATTAGCCATGATAAATTGACCCTTAGTGTCATTGGGATTAGCTAGGGTAAATGGGGATAGGACCTGGATGGGATTATGATCGGTGCAGACTCGGGCTGAATGGTCCTCTTCTGCAATGTAGAAATCTATTCTATGATTCTAATTTCAGGATTCAGTTGCAGAGGGAGAAGCTGAGGCCCAATATACGGAGTTTGGAGATGAGTTTCATAGGAATAATGGTGTTGAAGGCTGAGCTGTAGTCAATAAATAGGATTCTGACATAGGGTCTTTGCTAACTAGGTGTTCCAGGGTTGAGTGCAGGGCAAGGGAGATGGCATCTGCTGTGGACTTGTTGCGGCAGTAGGCGATCTGTGTAGTGGATCCAGGCAATCTGGGAGACTGGAATTGATTTGTGCTACAACTGATCTTTCAAAGTACTTCATAATGATGGATGTCAGAGCCACCAGACGATAGTCATTAAGGCACACTGCTTGGCATTTCTTTCGTACCAGGATGATCGTCCTTGTCTTGAAGTAAATAGGGACCTCAGATTGTTGTAAAGAGACATTGAAAATGCCTGTGAATACTCCTGCCAGTTGGTCCGTGAAGGATCTGAGTGTTCGTCCGAGTACTTAATCCAGGCCAATCGCTTTCCGTGAGTTGACTTTCGAGAAGGCTGCTTTGACATGTGCAATGGTGACCTCAGATACAGGTTCATCTGGGGCTTCCAGGGTGGAGGGCATGCTCTCGCTGACCACTTGCTCAAAACGGACATAGAATGCTTTGAGCTCACAAGGGAGGGGCGTGTTAGTGCTGGCGATTTTACATGCCTTCATCTTGTAGCCTGTTATGTCTTGCAGACCTCGCCATAGTTGGCGGGGTCTGTGTGGCTAGCCTGGGACTCTAGCTTTGTCACCCATAATGCCACTTTCCACCAGTTTGTCTGAGCCCTCCTCCCAGGTCTTGGTGCCTCAGAATTAGAAAAGGCCATTATTAATACTTCTGTTATCATGGGGCTAATTGAAAGTAGTCCTGTGGAAGCTGTTCAGGGTCCACAGTCAGAGATTTGGTCTCTTTCTAAGGTGGTGTTTGAGAACCATATGGCTCTTTATTTCTTATTAGCGGCGGAAGGGGGGGTTTGTGCAGGTGTCGATGAGACATGCTGTTTTCATGTTAATAAGGATCATAGGATTGAGACAAATATGCACACCGTCCAGGAGCAGGTACATCTCCTGCACTCAGGTGCTCAGGAAAAGCCTTTTGACTGGTGGGGTTCACTTCCAAACATTGGCAGGTGCTTTGGAGACTTTTTCAAAACTCATCTCAAATATCTTGTTGTGGGCCTTGCTTGCTCATTGTCCAGTATGTTGTTATCCAACTTTCCTTTGCTGCATCTTCTCTATTTGCCACCCTCGTGGTTCTACTTACAGCCAAACTCCCCCATCTCCTCCCGGTCTACGAATTAGTCGAGGAAGAAGTTGAAGAACTAATACGCATTGAGCCCATGGAGGGGCCACTGGATTGTCTTTAAATGGCAAAAGGGGGAAAGTGTGGGAGCTAGAGTCAGTCGTTAGCAGATGAAAGGTGTGGATTTGCTTAATCACAGTAAGAAGTCTCACAACACCAGGTTAAAGTCCAAAAGGTTTATTTGGTAGCACAAGCCACTAGCTTTTGGAGCGCTGCTCCTTCATCAGGTACATGAGAGGTCCGTTCACAAACAGGGCATATAAAGACACAAACTCAATTTACAAAATAATGGTTGGAATGCGAGTCCTTACAGATAATCAAGTCTTAAAGGTACAGACAGTGTGAGTGGAGAGAAGGTTAGCACAGGTTAAAGAGATGTGTATTGTCTCCAGCCAGGACAGTTAGTGAGACTTTGCAAGCCCAGGCAAGTCGTGGGGGTTACAGATAGTGTATATGTGCGGAATTTGGCTATCAATCTCTGCTCAGCGACTCTGCATTATTGTGTGTTGTGAAGGCCATCTTGGAGAATACTTACCCAAAGATCAGAGGCCAAACGCCTGTGACCACTGAAGTGTTCCCCAATAGAAAGAGAACACTCTTGCCTGGTGACTGTTGAGCAACGCTCATTCATCCATTGTCATAGCGTCTGCATGGCCTCTCCAATGTGAGACTTCTTGCTGTGTCTCCCCCAGACTAACGCTGGCATCGCCTCATCATCTGCTTAATCAAGCATAAGTAAGTATTGGGACCCCTTCTGGGTGCGTTTGTGGTCAGGGAAGATACGGATGTTTATTGAACATCTTATGCTAAAATGTCAAGGACTTTTTACATCTGTGTGTATAGTAATAAACACACAAACTACGGATTGAAAAGATGCTGAATTGTGTTGGTTGAAAGTGCACACCAAACTGTAATGCTATTGGTATTTTAACTGGCGTGTGTGGCTACAGAATACAACAATTGAAACTGTTTTACAGAATCTGGTCAGAACATCATAGTGAGACCACTGTGTTTGTTCTTCATGTGCACAAGAAATAAAGGCCTAGTTTTTGAGTACTCACCATACATTGGTTAATTCTCAACATTTCAGTGATTTGGTACAAATAAATTGGTTCCCAGTCTTGATGGTAATGGAAGATAAACAAAGGGGAAACTAATGTTTCCATCCACTTGGAAGTTTAATGATTGCACACATTTGAAATGGCATGGAAGTATTTACATTTCACTAAAAATCATAAATCTCTCAATTCTTTGTCACCAAAAAAGGTTCAGACCCTTTTGCCTTTGACCACTCTCACTCCTGAATTCAAAGTGCTTACAGTATGGCACAAGAAAATTGGATATGTGATGATCTACCCCATCATCAAAGTCGTTAATAAATTAGCGAAAAGTTGAACACAAACACAAATCCTCACTGGGCTTCCCGCCAATTAGAGTCATTGCCTATTGTCCATAGTCTCCATCGAACCAGGTCATTATTTGGATTCAATTCCATAAATGTCAGCTTTAGCCTTCTGGAAATCTGTAAAATAATATCCACAAACATTTTCATGTCCATTAGTTAGTCACGCCTTCGAAATAATTTAACTAGGTTCATAACGGAAGACCTGCAGCTTACCGGTTCTCTCTGATTACCTGAAAATTTTCAAATTGTTCAGTCCCTACTTGCTAGTTTTAAGTCGATGTGATCACCTGACTTATCAGAGTTGGAACGCTGATTTCAATACTAGCTTCCACTCCGCCCCCCACCCCCAACCATCCCCAGTCTACTTATCCCGACACCAATTTGCACATGAATCAGGCAATGAGGTCCTGATCTTTAAATTAACGCCTAGTGCCTGGTACTAGGCTGATAAGTTCTTTCTCCTCCAATGCTGTTTGTGCTACTGAGATTTTACAGCATTTTCTGTTTTAGTTTCCAGCATCCACAGTATTTTGCTTTTAGCAATTTGCTCCAAGTGAGTTGTACCAATCCAGTTGTTTCTGTAAATTTAACTGACTAAAAGTGAACAATTTATGATTCAAACAAAAGTTCGCCCCATCCAGCATTAATTACCTCACTTCGCCAACAGTGTGGTTGAAAAAGAGTAACGTGTATATCTGCAATTCAGTCCAAATCAAAAAGAAGCTTTGCTGTTATACCTCCAGGTCCCACTGTTTCAATGTATGTTGTAAGATACTGAACTTCCATAAGAAACAGACTGCTTAAGGGAGAAAGTGACATCACTGAACCTAAGCCCAAAAACCTGTCACAGCTGCAAATTTGTAACCATAATTCTGTGAACTATGGATTCTAGTAGTGGTCTATCTGACTAGATGAAGTTTAAGAAGAAAGTCAGTTTGATTATTATTCTCAGTGCAGATGGATTTTTGATATCTATTTAAAAAAGGATACTTTTATTAGTTTAGATTCATCGAATGATCACTGTACATTTCTGACTGAGGAAATTTTCAGAAGAGAGGAGGAGATGAGACAGAAGGACGAGGAACACAATAAATGCAAAGCAGATGTTAAAAAGGTACAGAATTAATACTGGACATAGCAGTATCTTCCATCCTCTACAATTACGTTAAACTGTCTTTTTTTTTGCCTTTGTATTGCATTCCCCCATTCCTATTTCTCACTTTGTCAAGAACAATTACCTAATCACCATTCCTCCTGTCATTGCTATCATTTCACGGTTGAACCTGTCCTCGACTCTGAGACTACATTCTGTCGAAAACTTGCATATTTTATCATGGCAATGCTTTGAAAATACTTAATGCAAGTTTTTTTTGTAATTATATAATGTTTAAATAATAATTAAATAAAAAATAATGTGATTTCTTAATAGAGTTGTTAATTAATTGATTTGATATCCAAATTCCAAGTTCTCCTCCTCTGTAAGAACACCCACTCGCACATAACCACCTCCTCCCCCCATTTCACAATTTTTATTTCTTACACTTCTGAAGGCTTTCACAGTTGGCTTTGGCATGAATAGAACCAATTAGCCTCTGGTATCGTCCTGAATGACCTTGAGCATAGGATTCAACAATCTAATTTTATTGGGATGGGGGTTTAACAGTTTGTCCAGTCAAATGCAGGTTCCAGCAGAATTCACTGTATTAACCCTGTGTGTTAAATTTCCCCACTTCAGCTCTGAGCGTGGAATCTAATCATTCAGCCACCCCGCTGAGTTCAACTAACAGCTTAAAGCAGAAATTGACCCTGGATTGACCCTATTGCGTCATTCTATACCCAGAAGTGTGACAAGCTGTCTGCTTTACATAATTGGTTTTGACATTATTTAACTATCTCCTCACAGGTGCATGAGGTGAGATCGGCTTAACTTCACTTCTGTGAAAAAACAACCAGCCTTCATATTTGAGTCTGCACGTGCTGCTCTGAATCAGGCACTTGCTATATGCAGAGTCACTATCTTTACAGTACATTTTATTTGGCACACTGGTATTGTAGCAGTATTTTGATACCATGTACAAGATAGCATTGGCAGTACATAAGAGGAAGAGTTTCAACTTCGGGCGCAGTTGGTGATCTGGCACAAATTGTACCCAGTTGAGACATTTTTGTTGTATTCTTTTCTCACCTTCTGACATAAACTCATTTACATATTGCCAAACAAAATTTGATAACTTTTTAGTTAATTTAAAAAATGCTTCAAACAACATTCCATGACACATTTGTGTGATAACCTGGGTAATTTCATTAATGATAATTGAGTTTAACACAAAAACAGAAACATTTTTATTTCACTGTATTCCTGCCACCACATAGGAAGAAGATTCCCTCCGTCCCTTCCCCCCCCGCCCCCACAATGTTGTTTTTGTATGTCTTTTGAACACACACTGCCCACATTCATTCATCCTCCCACTTGCCACTTCACTCACTGCTCCTCTCCAGGCTCTCAGGCCTCTTCACTTTGTTGATAGCTTTTTACTCCAAATGCATATAATTGATTTCTCATCTGTCGTGTGTTTTTTTTTAATACCCGTTTCTGAATCATCAGTCCAGATTGCTGGATTACTAACACAACCGTCATACAGGGTGTAATTGATAGAAATTAGGCCTGGTGATTAATTCAGTCTGGAGGCAAGGCCACTTTGTGAGCAGGGCTTGTTCCTTGGACACTGTTTATTAAACTAGTGCAAAAGGTTTTGAAATTTAAATTGTGGTAATCTTAGGCACTGGTTTGACTGATTTTAGGTGAGTTGCACTGAAAAAAATGGTACAGTGAAAACTTCAGGGTGTTAACTGAAGCTACTGTACCTGAAAATTCATTTCTTTTCCCATAGTTATTAAATTCTAGATGCCTCAGCAGGTTAGAAATGGGGGTTCACTCAATTTGCATTAATCTCCATGCAAGTGTTCAGTGTATCTGTGAAAATCACAGCACTAAAATGGTTAGTTTGTGGTAAAACCCATTGTGCAGTGTCCTATTATTTATGGTTACATCCATAATGGAGGACAGACATGGCTAAATTGTGAGTCTGCTGGGAGAATATCTATTCCAGTACACTGGAACAAGCTAATGAAGGAACTCCTTAATGAATACTCTTCTTTTTGTAACAGCTGAGAGACCAGTTACATTCCCTTGAGCAACAACATCACTCTGAATTGAAGGGAATGAAATTGGAGATTGCACAGCTAACCACAGAACTGCATCAGCGTGATTTAACGATTGCGACTATGAGTGCAGCCACCTCCAACATGGAACGACAGCTTCGAAGTGAATTGGATAAAACTAATAGGAAAGCAAAAGAAGTTAAGGTATTTAAACAGACTGTTAATTTGTTGCTTTGTCCTCATAGCATAATACTTAGAAATTTGAAGAGTAGTTTCTGCATATTAAAGTAACAGATACCAGTGCTGGAGAGTGTGATATGAATGATGGATGGGTTTTCCCCACCCCTGCAATCTTCTAAGATTTCTGTGTTGCTATATTTCTGGCCTCTTATGCATCATCTTTTGATTTGATTTATTATTGTCACATGTATTAACATATAGTGAAAAGTATTGTTTCTTGCACGCTATACAGACAAAATATATTGTTCATAGAGAAGGGAAGGAGAGAGTGCAAGAATGTAGCGTTACAGTCAAAGCTAGAGTGTAGAGAAAGATCAACTTAATGCAAGGTACGTTCATTCAGAAGTCTGAAGGCAGCAGGGAAAAAGCAGTTCTTGAGTTGGTTGGTACGTAACCTCAGACTTTTGTGTCTCTGTTGGTTTGTGTGATGGATTGGGCTACAATCACGACCTTTTGTAGTGCTTTGCGGTCTTGGGCAGAGCAGGAACCATACCAAGCTGTCTTACAACCAGAAATAATGCTTTCTATGGTGCATCTGTAAAAGTTGGTGAGAGTTGTAACTGACATGCCAAATTTCCTGAGGAAGTAGAGGCGTTGGTGGGCTTTCTTAACAGTGGTGTCGGCATGGGGGGACATCAACAGGTTGTTGGTGATCTGGACACCTTACAACTTGAAGGTCTTGAAACATTCTACTTCATCCCCATTGATGTAGACAGGGGCATGTTCTCCTTTTTGCTTCCTAATGAATGTCTCCTTCGTTTTGTTGACATTAAGGGAGAGATTATTGTTGCCGCACTAGTTCACTAGATTCTCTCTCATTCTTGTACTCTGTCTCGTTATTGTTTGAGATCCAACCCACTATGATCATGTTGTCAGCAAACTTGAAAATCGAATTGGTGGGGAATTTGGCCGCACAGTCATAGGTGTATAAAGAGTATAGTAGGGGGCTGAGAGTACAGCTTGGTGGGACACAGGCATTGAGGATGATCGTGGAGGAGGTGTTGTTGTCTATCCTTGTTGTGGTCTGTGAGTTAAGAAGTTCAGGATCCGGTCACAGAAGGAGGTGCCGAGGCCTAGGCCACAGAGTTTGGAAATGAGTTTCGTGGGAATAATAGTGTTGAAGGTTGAGCTGTAATCAATAAATAGAAGTCTGACATAGATGTCCTTGTTATCTAGGTGTTCCAGGGTTGAATGCAGGGCCAGGGAAATGGCATTTGCTATGGTCCTGTTGCGGCGATAGGCAAACTATAGTGGATCCAGGTACTCTGGGAGGTTGGAATTGATTTATGCCATGACTAACCTTTCAAAGCTCTTCATAATGATAGATGTCAAAGCCACCATCCGATAGTCATTAAGGCATGCTGCTTCATTTTTCTTAGGTACTGGGATGATGGTCGTCGTCTGAAGCAGATAGGGACCTCAGATTGTTGTAAAGAGAGGTTGAAAATGTCTGTGAATACCTCCAGCTGATTCGCGCAGGATCCGAGTGCCCATCCAGGTGCCTCATCCTGGCCAGTTGCTTTCAATGGGTTGACCTTCAAGGAAGCTGCTCTGACATCTGCAATGGTGACCCCAGAATCAGGCTTACCCAGGGCTTCCAGGGTGGTGGGCACGCTCTCACTGACCTCTTGCTCAAAGCAGGCATAAAATGCATTGAGCTCATCAGGGAGGGGTGTGTTGAAGCCAGCAATTTTACATGCCTTCAT
The DNA here is from genome assembly GCF_965287045.1 of Carcharhinus amblyrhynchos. Classification (NCBI taxonomy): domain Eukaryota; kingdom Metazoa; phylum Chordata; class Chondrichthyes; order Carcharhiniformes; family Carcharhinidae; genus Carcharhinus; species Carcharhinus amblyrhynchos. Next base: position 67,603,624 of record NC_137326.1, read on the forward strand.
CTTGTAGTCTGTTATGTCTTGTAGACCTTGCCATAATCGGTGGGGATCAGTGTGGTTAGCCTGGGACTTGGTCCGGTATTGACTTTTTGGCATCTTTGATGAATCTCCATAGATTGTATTTGGCTTTCTTGTATAAGTCAGTGTCACCTGACTTGAATGCCTGAGACCTGATTTTGGTTTTGGACTGAAAAGCAGATTTGGTAGAAGCAAACGTAACAAAAAAATTCTTGTCTATCACAATTTGTTACTTCCCCAATCCAATTTACTGTGCATTTGGACAGAGTAATGCCATCACAGCCAGAGCAAATGGAAAAATAAATCTAGTGCTGCAATTATTCAGCCTGTGGTAATAGGAGTATTTAAATTGATTTGTTTTGGTATTCTGCTCATTGGCAGTGTGATTGTTAGAAGTGTTGATTTAACATGGATATCCAACATGACGATGAGGAAGAGCAACTTTTTTTTTATATTCAACATTTGTTCAGGACAAATGTTCCCTTATAGAGTTAACTAATCTAAGCTTTCATGCAATACCCCCCCACACTGCATTATAGAGAACTACATACCATATAATGCCATTGAACTTCCCCTACCTTTTCATCCTTGTTCAAATGTATCTAGCCTGTTCTTGAAGCAGTTTCTGCTTGAAGATCGGCCACTGTGCCATTACAGTTTTTCCTATCAGTCTCTGGTTCCATTTCCCTGACTAAGTACCCTTTCATCACATTGAAATTAGTCTTCTTCCAATCTGAATATACTAATTTATATTACTACTTTAACTAGTCTAAACTATTACCACTGTCACTGTTACCAAAATGCTTCCCCACAGACAGCTGGCCACCTCACTCTACAGAATCAGATCCAGAGATGCCTTTTTCCTAATTGAGCTGCCGATATACTGATCAAGAGCGTTCTCCTGAATGTATTTAATCAATTCCTCGCCTTCCTATTCTATTACATTTTGTTAAGTAAAGTAAATAGGTACACTACTTGGAAAATTCTAACCTAGATTAGGTAGAGGAGTGAAGGGATCTGGGGCAGCACGGTGGCACAGTGGTTAGCACTGCTGCTTCACAGTTCCAGGGACCTGAGTTCAATTCCCAGCTCAGGTCACTGTGTGGAGTTTGCACATTCTCCTCGTGTCTGCATGGGTTTCCTCCGGGTACTCTGGTTTCCTCCCACAGTCCAAAGATGTGTGGGTTTGTTTGATTGGCCTTGCTAAAAAATTGCCCCTTAGTGTCCTGAGATGCATAGGTCAGAAGAATTAATGGGTAAAATATGTAGGAACATGGGGGTAGTGCCTGGGTGGGATTGTGTTCAGTGCAAACTCGATGGGCCGAAGGGTCTCTTTCTGCACTGTAGGGTCCTATGATTCTATGAGTACAAATATTCAAATAAGAACGTAAGAACAGGGAACAGGAGTAGACCATCTGGCCCCTCGAGCCTGCTCCGCCGTTCAGTAAAATCATGGTTGGTCTTTTTGTAGATTCAGTTCCACTGACCTGCCCGCTCACCATAACCCTTAATTCCTTTACTGTTCAAAAATTTATCTATCCTTGCCTTAAAAACATTCAATGAGGTAGCCTCAACTGCTTCACTGGGCAGGGAATTCCACAGATTCACAACCCTTTGTGTGAAGAAGTTCCTCCTCAACTCAGTCCTAAATCTGTTTCTGTTATTTTGAGGCTATGCTCCCTAGTTCTAGTTTCACCCGCCAGTAGAAACAACTTCTCTGCTTCTATTTCTTTCATAATCTCATATGTTTCTGTAAGATCTTCCTTCATTCTTCTGAATTCCAATGAATATAGCCCCAGTCTACTCAGTCTCTCCTCATAAGTCAACCCTCTCAACTCTGGAATCAACCTAGTGAATCTCCACTGCACCCTCTGCAGTGCCAGTGTATCGTTTCTCATGTAAGGAGATCAAAACTGTACATAGTAGTCCAGGTGTGGCCTTACCAGCACCTTATACAGCTGCAACATAACCTCGCTGTTTTTAGACTCCATCCTTCCAGCAATGAAGGACAAAATTCCATTTGTCTTCTTAATTACCTGCAAACCAATTCCTTGAGATTCCTGCACAAGAACTCCCGGGTCCCTCTGCACAGCAGCATGCTGCAATTTTTTTACAATGAACAGCAGTTTAATAGATCCAATTAACAATGCAAATCAAGCACTGGGATTTATTTCCAAAGAAATAGAATTGGAAAATAGTGATGTACTACTAGGTTTATATCAAACCTTGGTTATATCTCAAAAATCAAATACTGCAGGTTTTGAAATACAGATAGTCTACGTTCGAAATACGCAGCAAGTGGAACAGCATCTGAAGAGTTAATGTTTCAGATCAATAATCTTTCAACAGAAGTGGGAAAAGTGGGAAATATAATAGGTTTTAAGCAAGTGAAATGTTGGGCAGGAATATTGGAAAAAGATCAAAAGATAAAGTATGTGATAGGATGGAAGAGATCAAAAGACCAAAGAGTTAGTGGTACGGGGTTAGAGGAAATGGTAATGGAGCAAGTAAAGAAGCAAAATATGTGTCTAGAGGAGATGTGAATGGCAGAATCATAAAGAAGAATCTCCTTTACTGTATTTAAGTATCTAAATGGATTACGAGTCATAATGCAAACTGCAAAGGATAACTTCTGGATTTAAAAACACTTTTCCTTTTTTCTAGATTACCCAGATTCAGTTAGAGACCATGAAATTGGAAAATGAGCACTTAGCAACAATGTTAAAAGCAGATGGGGTAAGGGCATATTCAGAATTGGGTGAGGCAGAGCCAAATTTAAGGTTCACTTAAATGTAACAGTTCTTCTTGACCACAATTATTTGTCCTAAATTCAGTTCGGAGTTATTGTTCGAAAAGATGCGGCACTCTGCCGTTGATTCCAGTCAACGTTGGTGCAAAGTTCATGAGAGAAAACAGAAACACCAATTTGATCTTTCAGCAATGAGGCTGAGGTCAACGGCCTATCCTGTTCAAGTCAGAAACTTGTAGGTTAATGATTTGCTAATTGGCCCAGCAGCGTGTTGTACCAACTGCACAGATTGTGGGCTGTAGTTCCACTCCTGAGATTTGAGTGTTTAACCTAGGTTGACACTTTAGTACTGCACTGTTGGAGGTACAAGATACATTAAACCAAGCTCCAAACTGTTCACTGAGGTAGACATAAAAACTCCCAAGGTATCATTTGAAGGAGAATGGGGGGAATATAGCTGTACCAATCAATATTTATTTTTCAACATCAATAAAACAAAAACAGATTGTCTGGCCATTATGATGGTGTTGATTGTGGGACCTTGCTGAGTATGAAGCAGCTGCCCAGTTTCCTACATCAAAATCATGATTAGACTTTAAATACTACAGTAGCTGTAAAACACTTTGGGAGGTTGTGAAAGACGCTATATTAGTGCAGATATTCTCAGATGCCCTCTCCAGATAACACATTTCACTGACTTCAATTTGAATCCCTTTAAGCAGACTTTTACGTTATGTTCCTCAGTAGTACATATATTTTCCAAGATGATGCCCAGTCATAATAAATAAAATGTGTTTTCGTAGTGCAGGACTACACTTATCAATAAATAATCTAGTTTACTGAAATAAATGCATTCTCTCCATTGTTGTCATTTTCATGTTAGTGATTTGTTGCTGAAATGTGTTTTTTAAAGTTCATAACAGTGCAATTATTAACAGTTGCTTTATGGGCTTGGTGACTGATTCATGGGTTTGAAAATTGGGTGCTCAGTTAGTCGTCTTTAACAGTGACAGAGATATCAGGTCATGCACCGTTTCTTGCTAAGGTAACTGAATTCTGCTGGGCTAGCAATTAAAATTTTAATTGATCTCAGTGCCTTGAGGCTAGATAAATGGAACAATGACAAGAGTTCCTGGAATGTGCATATGCTGGATAATGATAGAATTGTATAGAGAAGTGATGCTCCCTGAGGTTGAATAGTCTATGACATTAGGTTAACACTTGAAGAATGGTTATATGGTAAGCTGTAGGAATCCATGACTTCCAAAGGGGAAGAGGGAGAAAGGGATAAAAATTAACAACCTCTCTATTCATTCCAATGACAGCGGAATTGTTCAATGACAGACCTTTGTGATGGCTACATTTCATCTCTGAGGCAACTGGAACGAGAAAATCAACAGCTCCAACAAGAGCTGGCTGATGTGAAAAGTAAGCTGGATATGTCAACCAAGATGTCTCAGGAAAGATACGAGATGCTCCTGCTGCAGATACAGAACAAGCTGACAGATATCAGAGAAATGGAGGATAGGTATGAAATCTTGTCAGGCAAAATATGTAGTTAAATCTGAATTAGATGAACTGCATTAATCGTTAACATTGTACAACATCATGAAGGTGATGGGGTAATGTTCCGGACACATGAGTTCCAATATCATCATGGGAATTAGGGCAACTCAAATTCAATTAGTTAATAATTCTGGAATGAAATACAAGTTTCACGAATAATGATCTGGATTGTTGTAAAAATCTATTTAGATTGTCCTTCAGGGGATCTTATCTGGTCTGGCATATGTTTGACTCCAGAGCCACACCAGTGGGGATGACCTTTAAGTGCCCTCTGAAATGGCTAGCAAGACTTTAACTTGTAGGCAGCTTATCACCATTATCCAAGAGCAATTGCAAATTGCCAATAAATGCTGGTCTTGCTAAAGACCCTCTCATCCCAAGAAAATAAAAAATAAATGAATCTAATGTTTTATTTAGAGATAAATACTTCACATCTTAATAAACACAGCCTGAAAGTTGTGTATTGAGTAGTAGTTACTTAGGACAATGTTCCAATTTAGTGGTGTCAGAAGCTATTTGATGTATGCAGTCTTGGTTCACATTATCACATGGGTGTAATGCCAAATGCTCTTATATCAATATAGTTAAAAATTCAGCAGTCATGTGTATCACACTTTCCAAGACTTTACATTCATAGGACAATGTGTCTGTGATTAGTTCAGAAAAACACAAACTGTTATCCTGTGACTAAATGTCAACAAATAGCTTGAAGTCGAGTTATGTTAAAGTATGTTCTTTTGAATAGAAAAAATTAAAAGGTATGTAATGTAGTATTTAAAATGAGAGAGGCTTCAGTAGATTAGAGATTGCAAAATATTCCTCTGATTGTGGAAATAAAAACAAGGAGATCACTTTGGATCAAATCAAAAAGTATTTTCTCACATGGCAGTGGAAATCCAGAATATTCTCTCTCAAAAAGTGCTGTGGATCATAGGATCAGTGCAGAAGGAGGCCATTCTTCACTGACAACAATCCCACCCAGGCCCTATCCTTGTAACCCTACGTAATCCCCTGACATTAAGTGGCAATCCCACCCAGACTTGTTCCCCATAATCCCTGCTAATCCCCCTAACCTGCACATCTTGGGACACTAAGGGGCAATTTAGCAGGGCAGGCCACCTAACCTGCATATCTTCGGCGTGTGGGACGAAACTGGAGCAGACATAGGGAGAATGTGCAAACTCCACACAGACCATCGCTCGAGGCTAGAATTGAACCCCAGTGTCTGGCACTGTGAGGCAGCAGTGCTAACCATTGTGCCACCATGTTGATCCTGAGAAACACGTTCAAGGAAATTTTAGAAGGTGAATATCCTGGAGGATATTTGAATAGTAGGAAATAAATGAGGCAAGAGAGAGAATGAAGCTAAAAATAAAGTTGTGGACAATGTAAGGGTAAGTAGAAGTCCAGTAGACTGGAAGAGCTTTAAAATGTAAAAGATTTATAAAGGAGGTGATGCTGCCAAGCAATTATCAGTCCTCTAACATAACGACAATGCTGTCCCAAACAAGGGTGTAGTGAAATTATAATTCCAGTGAGTTCAAAAGCTCCAAACTCTAATACAGAAAACTTAGTGAGACACCTTCAGCGATAGCTTTTGCCATCCAAAAGAGAGAGCTTTTTTCCTAAACTAGATGTTACATGGTCATGAAGAAATTTGTTGATAAGTCTTAGCTTCTTGCACCATCAAATTTATCATTGAGTTTATGTTGAATAAGGTTGAGTTGTATGACCGATTCTGTAACCTCAACAATTGACGACAGATTTTCACTGTACTGGTATCAAGAACTACAAGCGTTTGCTTCCAAAATTGTTTTTTTTTGCTTTAAGTGCCCCATCCACAATTAACAAGTTCAGGAGCTCTCTGTTGTAATTGGTGATGGGAAAAAAACATTTTTTGAGGTCTTCAAAAGTGATTGCTCTCATTCCAAATTTTGCTTATGAAAACCCTTTTTATCATTCTCAAGCTGTGGGCATAACTGGCAAAGCCAGTGTTTATTTCTACAGGCAAAACTAAGGTCTTAGTTACCTTAAGACCATGGTGTTGGTTTCATTTGGACATGATTGCTGCAGCCCAGCTGGTGAAGTTGCTCCCCTATGCTGTTGGGTAGTGTGGTGCACCTTCTTTTATTCCATATCCTTTGTATTGATTTACACACAACTAAATGGTTGCTAGACTACTGAACGGTGGCTCACATTGCTGTATAACTGGAGTCATATATAGACCAAGCCAGAAAGTCGCGACAAGTTTCCTTCTGTAAAGGTGTAAACGTTTTTTTTGTGTGAAACTTTTGGTCAAAATTCCTTTAGAATTTGTAAAGTGGTTAAGCTGATTCATGCAATACTCATTGGAGAACTGACGTTTTATAGCTTTCAGCATTTGTTTTAATTCTATTCATTAGACGAACAGTTGTATAATCTGAAAACTCTTCTGCATATTTGTAGACGAGTAGAGGAGCTCCAGCTTGAACATAAGAAAGAACTAAGAGAGCTACAGAACAGACTCCGGGAAATGGCTGTCCACTCTGAAGGAGACAAGCAGGGAATGCGAAATCAGCATTCGTGTTCAGAGACGGACTTCCACAGTTTTACAGAGGGCCGGGTTCCTGAGAGGGGCTTTTCCAATGCAGTTCAGAGTGATTCTTCTGAAGCTTCGTTTTCAGAATCCCTAAACAGGATCGCTTCCTGTGTCACCCTGTCTGCTGATGAGAATGAAGCAGATTTTTCTGACAACATGTCAGGACAGTCTGTGCATTCACTTCCTAGTGAACAATTTGTGTCTTTGGTAAGTGAGTTGTGTGGTACATTTATTGTGTGTGAAATCTTTGCATTCTCTTCATTAGTGAATTTGAGTCTTATTCTGAAATGTATAAACGTTAATATGAAGGATATTGATGGAGTAAATAAGGAGAAACTCTTTCAACTGGTAGGTGGTTCAGTAACCAGAGGACGCATTTGAAATAATTGGCAATAAAATCCAGGGAACAAGGAACAAACAAAAAACAAAGAACAGTACAACACACAAACAGGCCCTTCAGCTCTCCAAACCTGAGCTGGTCATGTTTACCTATCTAAACCAACTGCTTATATCCCTCTATTCCCTGTTTGTTCATATGTCTGTCAAGATAAGTCTTACAAGTGGCTAACATAACTGCCTCAATCATCCCACTTGGCAGTGCATTCCAAGCCCTCTGTAAAAAAAAACTTCCCCTGCACATCGCCCCTGAACTTTCCCTTCTTATCTTGAACATGTGCCCCCTTATAATTGTCATTTCTGCCCTGGCAAAAAGCTTCCAACTGTTATACATTTTCTGGGGAGTGGAATGTTTATAGGATGCACTGCTGGGAATAATAACTTTCAAAAGGGCATTTGAATCTCCACTTAAAAATGGGGAAAAGTTGCAGGGGTATGGATAAAGAACAGAGGAGTGAAACTAATTGGACAGCTTCTTTTGAAGAGCTAACATAGACACAATTGGCAGAATGGCCTTCTTATGTACTGTATGAGTGAGGGGCAACTTGACTGAAGTTTATAAAATCCTGAACAGTCTCGACAAGGTGGATGTGGAAAAGGATGTTCCCTCTTGTGTGTGAGCCCAGCAATAGGAGGCACTATTTTAAAATTAGCCCTTTTAGGATAGAGCTGAGGAGAAGCCCTTAGAGGGTTGTGCAGACTTCTGTCTCAGAAGGCGGTGGAGACGGGTCCGTGATCATTTTTAAGGCAGAGATAGATAATTCTTGTTGAACAAGGGAATCACAGGATATGAGTACTTGAAACATAAACATCAGTCATGATCTTATTAAATAACAGAGCAGGCTCAAAGGGCTGAATAGCCTACTTCTCCTAATTTGTAAGTTTGTATAGTTCAATGACTATTGTTTTAATTTTTAAAAATCACCCTTAAAATAAAGTAGTACAAACCTTCCTCATCTACTTTCAGTATCCCCAAATGGTTCATTTTGCTTCTTCTTACTTGAATCAAGAGATATACTTCATTGTTTTAAGGTAATCTCACATTTTCTTCTAAAGCCAAATGCACCTGAACTATCTCACAGTCTCAATGTGACTAAAACCATTGCCAAAGCTACTACAAAATGTCACTTATCTACATTTACTTAATCCTAATGTCAATCACTCTATAAATATCAACTAGAGCCATAGGAATTGTTGGATGAAACAAGACCTAGGGTCTCAAATTAATGTCAATGTTACACTGATCATGTATCATGTCTCAAATTACTTGTGTACTCCATTCCAAAATGCTATTTATCTTTAGATTAGGGGTATGGACATCAGATGATGGGGTTTGTGCATACAATCTTTTCTAGAACATTCAGCACAACAACAACTTGTATTTATATAGCATCTTCAACTTAATAAAAAGTCACAAGGCCATGTCAGATATTAGAGAAATGATCAAGCTTGTTCAGAGAGGTAGGTTTTAGGAGCCCTTTAAAGGAGGAGAATGACAGAGAATCATAGAATCCCCAAAGTGTAGAATAGGCCATTCAGCCCATTAAGTCTGTGACTCTGACAGAACAGCTTACCCAGGCCCTATCCCTGAACCCCACATATTTTCCATGTCTGATCCCCTATCCTACACGTCTTGGGACACTAAGGGACAATTTAGCATGGCCAATCCATCTAACCTGCACATTTTAGGGAGGAAATTCTAGAGCTTAGAACTAGACAGCTGAAGGCACCGCCATTAATGGTGAAATGATTAAAATCATGGATGCTCAGGAGGCTGTAATTAAAGGACTAGAGAAATTTTGAAGGGTCCTAGATGAGATTACAGACATAGGAAGAGAACAAGGCTATTGACAATGTTGAGATGTTGGTGTTTGTAAATTTATAAAACAATTGTAAAATGCAATTTACAATTTGTAAAACAATTGTAAAAGCTGAAAATTATTGCATAGTCCCTTTAAAAGCTGATGCTTTTTCTGTACTTAAGAGCTTTAAAAAAAATGCAGGTACACATAGAGAACTTAGACTGAAACATTGTATCAAAGGCCAAGCAGTAGTGTTGCCAAGAGAACGGGCTGTTTTTGAATTTTGTCCAGTCAATTTAAATTAGACATTTGGATAACAGCAGCCTACTAGATTTGAATTTGATGTTTTGGTAATCTGAGAGCCAATCCTTTTATGGGGATGTTGTTACACCATCAGGGGTATAAGAGATTGGGAAACAGTGGCACAAACTGGAGAAGAGCACCTGTCATAGCTCACAGCTTTAGAGAGAAAGAGAGAGAGAAAGACAGCCAGCAACAGCTCTCTGCCACAGCTTATTTACATCTTAAAAGAAAGCCTCATCTCAATAGTGAAGATGGTAAAAAAGACCAAGGTTACGAACAGAAGAAAGAAGATTCTTGAAGATGACCAACCTGGTTATAATTTAGAGAGTGACTAACAATTCTATTTTTTTGTTAAGTGGGAATTGTATTTATCTAAGCAGCATTCCATTAGGATAATGTTTTATTCAGTTTGTTAATAGTTTTGTTAACCCATTCACTATTAGTTAGATAAATAAAGTGTTACCTGTTGATTTTACAGAGAGTCTCAGGTAGTTATTTTGATTTAACCACTAAAAGTTGCTGAAGCGCAGATATTACCACTTCTCTCACACTTTTAACAAATTATAAGGTGGGGTTCTCCTCTTTGAGTGGTTAATTGTTAGTTCTCAGAGAAGGCATTAATTTCTCCTTTATAACAATAGGAATTTTAAAATTGAGGAATTTTTAGATGAGAGCAGAGGCAAGTTGGGGCGCTGGGTGAATGGATCTGGGTGCAAGTTAGGGCATAGCAAAGAGTAGAGCATGGAAGTCTGACCAAGGATGGGGCGGCACAGTAGCACAGTGGTTAGCTCTGCTGCTTCACAGCTCCAGCGACCTGGGTTTGATTCCCGGCTTCAGTCACTGTCTGTGTGGAGTTTGCACATTCTGCTCATGTCTGCATGGGTTTCCTCCGGTTCCTCCCCACAGTCCAAAGATGTGTGGGTTAGGTTGATTGGCCATGCTAAAATTGCCCTTAGTGTCCTGAGATGCGTAGGTTAGAGGGATTAGCGGGTAATGTGGGGATAGGGCCTGGGTGGGATTGTGGTCAGCACAGACTCGATGGGCCAGATGGCCTCTTTCTGCACTGTAGGGTTTCTATGATTCTATGATTAGGATTGTAAAGTCTAGGACTGAAGTTTCCTCTCTGATGTTAAGTATTGAGCTGAACCCAGCTAAATACAAAGACTCACAACAGACGGTATGCTGGTTGAAGATTTTTTTTTATTGACCAACATGTACTAGGAAGAAGGCAGCCAGACATGCCAACTCCTTTCTGAAGTTTATAACGCAATGGCAAAACAGTTGTACATTTTTGAAAATTAATTTCTCCTGCCTACCCTGTCATCCTAACTGGATGCCCCCATCGTATTGATACGTATTATTTACCTTGGCCAATTACATCCTATCTTCGAGCAGAATTAAGAATTCATTAGTCTTTAGGACCCAGAAGTTCCTACGCATTGTTACTAAGCAATCTTATCTATGTAAACCTGTAAGGTTCAACGATTTCTCACCATACTTTATAGACTCTGTGAACACTTCTATTCATTTTTAGAGTGAGAATTTGAACTCTCCTAGACTTTTCTGATGAAATGACTGTTCTGTAGCTTATTGTTCCCAAAGAAAGTGTCCTGTCTGGTTTGCTCTTCCCATTAAGCACCAGGATCATTTGCATTTTGACCAAGGTGCACAATACTTTCAAAAACACTTGTTTAAGTTTAAAATGTTTAATTTCCATAGCAGTAGTTATATGAGTGTCCACGCAAGTAGTATAAAATCAGTGGAAGGCACATTGTGGTCCTTATTCCAAGTTCATTTCCCTTGTTTAGTAATCTTAGTAATTTTTAAAGTCCCAGGGTTTTCTGAACCTCTCTAACAAAGAGGTACCAAAGGCATGGATGAGAGTTTTGATGGCAGATGAGCTAGAATAGGGAGAGAATTCTGCGATGTTACAGAGTTGGACTCCGGCAATCTTAATGATGATGAGAACATCTGTTTTCCTTTCAGTCTTAATCAAGGTTTGACTGATATCAGAGATCAGGAGGTTATCTTATGAGGAAAGGTTTTTCAGGCTGGGCTGTACCTGTTGGAGTTTCGAAGATTGAAAGGTGATTTTATTAAACATGTAACATCCTTGGGGTGGATACTGAAAGGATGTTTCCCCTTGTGAGAGAGACTAGAACTAGGGACACAGTTGAAAAATAGAGAATCTCGTCTTAAAATTGAGATGAAGAGAAATATTTTCTAAGAGTCACGTATCTTTGGAAATCTTTTCCCCTAGCAGTGGTAAAAGCAGTGTCAACAAATATTTTTCAGGCAGATGTAGATAGACTCTTAACCCGCAAGAGAGTCAAAGGTTATCAGGAGGGGTAAGTGGAATGTGGAGTTGAGACCGCAATCAGACTAGCTATGATCTTATTGAATGGTGGAGCAGACTTGAGGGGCCAAGCGGCTTACTCTTCCTACATTGTATCTTGTCTGTCTGGTTCAAGGAGCCTTGGCCTGTAGCCAGGGAGAGGGATGGAGTCAGTGACTAAAGAAGAGTTTGCGACAGGTGCTGAAAAAATCAACTGTTCAATACTTAAATGGAGATATCTGTTCATCCAGTACTCGTTGGATGTCGGACAAGCTGTGTGATAACTAAGAGGTTTTGGAGGAGTCGAAAGTAGTACTGGTGAGAAAGAGCTGTGCCTTGTCAGTGTGCATGTGGAAACTGAAAAAACGTGTGCAGATTATGTTACCAAGGAGCAAAATGTAACTCAGAAATAAGAAGGGACCAAGCATAGATCCTAGGGCATCACCAAGAAATAACTATGGAAGCAGGAAGGGAAGCCATTGCATTTGATTCTCTGGCAGTAACTAGATAGCGTCATAAAATCCCGACAGTGTGAAAAGAGGCCGTGTGATCCATAGAGTCTGCACCGGCCACAATCCCACCAGGCCCTATTCCTATAACCCCACTTATTTATCCAGCTAGTCTTCTAATGTCCACTACGACTCTCACCAACTTTACAGGTGCACCGTGGAAAGTATTCTTTCTGGCTGTATCACAGCTTGGTATAGCTCCTGCTCTATCCAAGACCGCAAGAAACTACAAAGGGTCTTGAACGAAGCTCGGTCCATCATTCAAAACAGCCTCCCACCCATTGACCCAATCTGCACTTCCCACTGTCTCGGAAAAGCAGCCAGCATAATTAAGGACCCCGCGCACACTGGGCATTCTCTCTTCCACCGCCTTCCATTGGGAAAAAAAGTACAAAAGTCTGAGGACACATACCAATGTACTCAAGAACAGCTTCTTCCCTGTTGACATCAGAATTTTGAATGGACCTATCTCGCATTAAGTTGATCTTTCTCTACACCCTAATCATGACTGTAACACTACATTCTGCATTCTCTCCTTTCCTTCTCTATGAACGGTATGCTTTGTCTGTAGCATGCAAGAAACAATACTTTTCACTGTATACCAATACATGTGACAAAAATAAATCAAATCAACCTAAAGATAGAAAAAAATTGAACTAGTCAAGTACAATCCCATTCAGATAGAGACGCATTGAAGTAGGGTGATGTGATCCATTGTTCTCCGGAGCAGTGTACTGGTGGCTGGTGACTGTAAACTGTGAGTGTACTGTGCTTTTTTTTAAATTGCATTGCTGGGTCGTGGGTTTTTTTCCTTTTGTGCTTTCCGTAGTGGGTCCTAGGCGCAAGGGCTGTTGGGAAGGGAGTGAGGGAGTGTAAAAACAAGGCCACAGTAGACAGCGGGCAGCGTCGAGTGCGGCCAGTGGAGTGAGGCGGGTGCTGAGTGAGTACTGCAAGGGCTTTGGCTCACAGGGCTTAGGCGAGGCAGGCTTAGGCAAGGTGAGTTACTGGTCAAATTTTTCTAAGTGTCCATAGGTCTAAGGGTAGCCAAATAAATGGCAGGGTCCATGGGGAGGCGTGTCAGCTGTGTAAGGTGCAATATGTGGGAGTCCCTGGAGACACAGCATCTCTGGAGAGTCCACATCTGCACCAAATGTCGGGAGTTGCAGCGTTTGAGGGCCCGGGTTAGACAACTGGAGCTGAGGTGGGAGGATTTATTTTTAATTAGGGAAAATGAGGCACTAATGAATAGGAACCAGATTCAAGAGAGGATCCCAGAGCCAAGGAGGGGGGATGGGTGGGTTACAGTTAGGAAGGGGAAAAAGAAGAGGAGTAATGTTCCAAAGGCTACCCCAGGGGTAGTCTCTCAAGATAGCAGGGGTAAGGTGCCAACTGAGGTGGAAAGGGCACGAGGGGAAGAGCAGAATGCCTCAGAGGGAAGGAAGGAGGCTGAATGTGAGGTAGTGGTGGGGGACGGGAAGGTTAGAGGAATTGATAGGCGGTTCTGTGGGCAAAAGCGGGACTCCAGGATGATGGTCTGCCTCCCTGGAGCAGGGGTACAGGATGTGTCAGAGCGGGTAGAGGGAATCTTGAAGGGCCAAGGGACCCAGGCAGATGTAATTATACCTGTAGGAGAGAAGGACATAGGAAGGAAGAGCAGGGGGGAAATACGTACGCAGTTCAGGGAATTGGGAGCCAGGCTGAAGTGTAGGGCCTCCAGGATGGCGATCTCTGGGCTGCTGCCAGTACCAGGTTTTAGTCCAACCTATTTATATGTGGCTAATAGTGACCACAACTCCATCTACTTTAGGATACGAATGGAAAAAGACGAGAGCTGTCCTAAGGGGAGGGTGCTAAATCGGGGGAAGGCTAGATACAGCCGGATTAGGCAGGAGCTTAGGGATACAGACTGGGATAGGCTGTTGGAAGGCAAGACCATGTTAGGCATGTGGGAATCTTTCAAGGGAAAACTGCAAAGAGTGCAGGAAAGGCATGTGCCGGTTAGGAGAAAGGATGGGAAAGGTAGGATTAGGGAACCGTGGATTACTAGAGATATAGAAGACCTGGTTAGAAAGAAACGAGAAGCGTATGTCAGGTCTAAGCAGCTGGGAACGGAGAGAGCGTTGGAGGAATACAGAGAGAGTAGGAGGGATCTCAAGCGGGGAGTTAGGTTGGACTAAAACCTGGTGTTGTCAGACTTTTTACTGTGTTTACGCCAGTCCAACGCCGGCATACCCACATCATCACTGCTGCCAGTGCCCAGCAATAGCAGGGATAAGAATAATGAGATCCTGCAGCTGAATGCGTGGCTGAGGGATTGGTGCAGGACAGAGGGTTTTAGTTTTGTTGACCATTGGGAAGTCTTAGGGCACTTGTATAAGAGGGATAGGGAACAATTAGGGGACACATATTTTAGCTGGGAGGCTGGCTGGAGTGTTTAGGCAGGGTTTAAACTAGTATGGAGAGGGGGTGGGGAGGTGAGAGACAGCTCAGGCACTGGGAGTGAGTTGGAGGTCAGGGTAAGTCTAGTTGATAGGGAAATCCCCCAGGAGAAGGAGGGTCCGAGAGGGCCTGAGGGTCTTAGGTGCATCTGTTTTAATGCGAGGAGTGTGACAGGAAAGTCAGATGAACTCAGGGCCTTGATGTTAGCAAGGAATTTAGATGTGGTGGCAGTGACAGAGACGTGGTTAAAGGAGGGGCAGGACTGGCAGCTAAATATTCCAGGGTGTAAGTGTTTTAGGTGTGATAGGGGAGGGTTGAAAAGAGGAGGGGGAGTGGCGCTCTTAGTTAGGGAGCAGATCACAGCGGTGCAGAGGGAGGATAACATGGAGGGGTTGGGAATTGAGTCTTTGTGGGTGGAGTTGAGGAATAGGAAGGGGGCCATTACTATGCTAGGAGTGTACTATAGGCCGCCCGATAGCCCGCGGGCAGTGGAAGAGGGTATATGTAGGGACGTTTTGGATAAGTGTAGGAAGAACAGGGTTGTTGTAGTGGGAGATTTTAATCTCCCTGGGGTGGATTGGAAGGTGCCTAGAGCTGGGGGGTCAGATGGGGAGGAATTCGTAAGATGTGTATTGGAAAGATCCTTGCAACAGTATGTAGATAGCCCGACTAGAGAGGGGGCGATACTGGATTTAGTTCTGGGAAATGAGCTGGGTCAGGTGGTTGAGGTTGCGGTAGGTGAACATGTGGCTAATAGTGACCACAACTCCATCTACTTTAGGATACGAATGGAAAAAGACGAGAGCTGTCCTAAGGGGAGGGTACTAAATCGGGGGAAGGCTAGATACAGCCGGATTAGGCAGGAGCTTAGGGATACAGACTGGGATAGGCTGTTGGAAGGCAAGACCATGTTAGGCATGTGGGAATCTTTCAAGGGAAAACTGCAAAGAGTGCAGGAAAGGCATGTGCCGGTTAGGAGAAAGGATGGGAAAGGTAGGATTAGGGAACCGTGGATTACTAGAGATATAGAAGACCTGGTTAGAAAGAAACGAGAAGCGTATGTCAGGTCTAAGCAGCTGGGAACGGAGAGAGCGTTGGAGGAATACAGAGAGAGTAGGAGGGATCTCAAGCGGGGAGTTAGGAGAGCAAAGAGGGGGCATGAGATGGCTTTGGCAGGTAGGGTTAAGGAGAATCCAAAGGCATTTTACTCCTATCTTAAGAACAAAAGGGTGGCTAGGGTAAAATCGGTCCTCTCAGGGACAGACATGGGGAATTGTGCTTAGAGGCAGAGGGAATGGGGAATGGGGGAGATCCTGAATGAATATTTTGCGTCGGTATTCACGAAGGAGAGGAGCTTGATGTCTGGTACGGTCATTGAGGGAGCGGTAGACCAATTGAAAGATCTATCGATTATGTTGGAAGAAGTGTTAGGGCTTTTAGATGGCATTAAAACCGATAAATCTCCGGGGCCTGATTGCATTTATCCTAGGCTGCTTAGAGAGGCGAGGGATGAGATTGCTGGGCCTCTGATGCAAATTTTTGTCTCTTCTTTGGACACAGGTGAGGTCCCAGAGGACTGGAAGATAGTGAACGTAGTACCGTTGTTTAAAAAGGGTAGGAGGGATAGCCCAGGTAACTATAGGCCGGTGAGCTTAACGTCAGTGGTAGGTAAGTTGATGGAGAGGATCCTTAGGGATAGGATGTATGCGCACTTAGAGCGTTGCGATCTGATTAAGGATATGCAGCATGGCTTTGTCAAGGGGAAGTCTTGCCTTATGAATCTGATAGAATTCTTTGGGGAGGTGACAAAAACGTTCGACGAAGGACGAGCCGTTGATGTCGTCTATATGGATTTCAGTAAGGCGTTTGACAAAGTCCCTCATGGTAGGTTGGTACAGAAGATTAAAGCTCATGGGATATGTGGTCAGGTATCTAGATGGGTAGAGAACTGGCTTGCAAAGAGGAGTCAGAGAGTAGTAGTGGAGGGGTCTTTTTCTAGCTGGAGGTCTGTCACTAGTGGTGTGCCGCAGGGCTCAGTACTGGGACCTCTTCTCTTTGTAGTGTATATAAATGATTTGGAAGAGGGAGTAGGTGGTGTGATCAGCAAATTTGCTGATGACACCAAGATGGCTGGATTGGCGGGCAGTGAGGAGCAGTGTCTGGCAATACAGCGGGATATTGATAGGCAGGTTGATTGGGCAGATACATGGCAAATGGAGTTTAATCCGGGTAAACGTGACGTGATGCATTTTGGCCGGAATAATGGAGGGGGGAGTTATGTGGTAAAGAGTAAGCCCATAAGGAGTGTAGAATCGCAGCGAGACCTGGGGGTGCAAGTGCACAAGTCTTTGAAGGTGGCAGTGCAAGTGGAGAGCGTGGTGAAGAAAGCCTTTATAGGAAGGGGTATAGAATATAAGAGCTGGAGTCTAACGTTATACTTGTACAGAACGTTGGTTAGGCCGCATTTAGAGTACTGCGTCCAGTTCTGGTCGCCTTACTACCGGAAGGACGTGGAGACTGGAGAGAGTGCAGAGGAGGTTTACCAGGATGTTGCCTGGTATGGAAGGACTGGGGTATGAGGAAAGATTGAAGAAATTGGGGCTCTTTTCCCTTGAAAGACACCGACTGAGGGGTGATCTAATAGAGGTATATAAGATTATGAAGGGTATAGATAGAGTAAACAGAGGTAAGCTATTTCCTATGATAGAGACACGTAGGACAAGGGGCCATGGACTTAAGGTGAGGAGGGAGAGGTACAACACAGATATTAGAGGGAGGTTTTTCACACAGAGGGTAGTGGGGGTTTGGAATGCTCTGCCAAGTAAGGTGGAAGCAAACACGCTAGAGTCATTTAAGAGTAACTTAGACAGGCACATGACTGGGTTGGAGATGGGTGGATATAGGAGATTGTTTTAAATAAGGGTCATTAGCATTGGGGTGCCCTTGGTAATGTAAATGGATATGGTATGATAATAATGTTTTTTCTCTTCTCATTCACAGGTTTTAAGTCGGTCCGCCTCGTGTCCAACGAGGGGCATACACGCGATGGGTCGTACTGGGGCTGCTCTTGGTTGTTCGAGATTGGCCTAGTGCTTCATGTCGTTAATGTGTCTAAACTGGACCAGATACTGGGCAAGACGACAGCTCAGTGACTATCGCTGATTGCTGTGCAGACACATGGATTTGGGCCGGTGTCTGTGGGAGTTTGCACATTCTCCCCGTGCTTGCGTGGGTTTTCTCCGGGTGCTCCGGTTTCCTCCCACACCCCAAAGACACGCTGTTAGGCTGATTGGCAGGAATAAATTGTCCCTAAATCAGATTCCCTCAATCTGGATGGCCATAAAACATTAGACAGGGGTCGTGGGTGGAGTAGGGGGACTGGTGGTGTTGAGATGGCAGTGCGGGCTCGTCGGGCCGAAGGGCCTGTTTCCCGGGCTGATTTTGTTCTTTGATCAGCTGTGTCAGACTACAGGCAGGTCAGCAGGAAAGAGGAGATAGAGTTCACGTGTCACAGCCCTATTGGATATTATTTGTGACTTTGATAGTGTTTCAGTAGTGTGATATGGTAGAAACCTGTTTGGAAGAGTTCTAACATGGATTCGTAATAAAGACAGGCATGGATTTGGGAGAGGGCAGACTTTCAAGAACTTGGAGAGGAAAAGAAGGATGGAGATAGGTCTGTATTTTTCAAGGAATGAGATTGTTTTTACTTGAGGAGTAGGTGATGGTGACAGATTTGAGGGAGAGGGGGAAAATGGCCGTAGAGAATAACTAACTATATCCACTGTAATGAGATTTCAGAATATAAATGCAAATTCAGTGTTGGATACTCTGAAGAAGGGAATCTTACATCATCTCTATTTGTAGTATTAACGTAAGGCAAGCCAAGTAAGGAAAGTTGCCCAGAGAGCCAACTGAATCTTTTTGCATCTATCTGTAACTAATTTAAATATAAGACAAACATTGACATCTGTTTGATATAAGATTGTAGAATTCTGCTCAGCTTAGTGTATGAGCACGTGCTAAGTACCCCTGCTTTAGTTGGGTCCCCAGAACACTACCCTGGGTCTCTGGATTTTAGTCCAGTGACAATACCAGTACTTCACCGCTTCCCTCTCCTTATGCTAATAAGTCAATGACTGAAAAGAAAAGCAATGATCCTTATGCTTACTTAATCTGTACATATTTCTTCATATTGCTAATTTATCAAAATCAAATCCTGCCCACATGTACACTGCCCTTAAATATAATTTTAAATCTTTAAATTCCTTATGTTCCGCAGAACCTATGCTTTTCCAGAATGAAAAGGGCCAGGACATAATATCATAGAATCCCTAGTATGCAGAAAGAGGCAATTCAGCTGTTCAGGTCTGCACTGACAACAATCCCACACAGGCCCTAACCCCTGCTAATCTCCCTAACACTAAGGGGCAATTGAGCATGGTCAGTCAACCTAACCCGTACATCTTAGGACTATGGGATAAACCGGAGCCCACCTGGAGGAGAGCATGCAAACTCCATACATCACCCAAGATCAGAATTGAACCCAGATCCCTGGCGCTGTGAGACAACAATGCTAACCACTATGCCATCCAAACCTGAACCTTGCGAGTATTAAGAGTTTTTAAGTTGGGTAGTAAGATGGATTTGCCTCTCAATCTTTTTCAGAGTGTCTATATCTCACCATTCAAAGAGAGACTAGAATTGATCCATAGTGGCCTTGAAAGTATGCTCGAGTGCCTATTTACTTGGCATTATAAGTGTGAAGATGACCATTGTGATTAATTTTTGTGTGTCTGATGCTTCCAGGCTGGAGAAGGTGAAATTTGCAATATTTCTGGTTTACTGCTTACTGTTACATTAGGGAGGTCTCTGAAACATTTCATTCTCCCTTGCAGAGAGAAGCAGCAAGAGTGAATGCAGGGTTTTATGAAGGTTGCAGGATTCTCCATGGTGCATGGTGCCATTGACTGCATACCCAGTGCTTTGCATGTGCCTTTCAATTTAGATTCCAATCCCAAAACTTACATCTGGTGTGAAACCATAAGCAGAGAATCATGCAAATCAGGTTTTACTATCCTGACAACAGTCTGCAGCAGTCCACTGTCCTATCTACATTTGAACTATCAGGACAAACCGGAGCCTGCTGGGCCACAAGACCATTAGCTGAATGCCTAGCACATGAATGCATAATATATACGGAGGTTTGCAGCATGGAAACAGGCCCTTCAACCCAACTTGTAAATGCCACCTTTTTTTAAAAACCCTGAAGCTAGTTCCGATTGCCCGCAATTGGCCCATATCCCTCTATACCCATCTTACTCATGTAACTGTCTAAATGCTTTTTAAAAGACAAAACTGTACCCGTCTCTACTATTACTTCTGGCAACTTGTTCTAGACACCACCCTCTGTGTGAAAAAATGCCCCTCTGGACACTTGTGTATCTCTCTTCTCTCACTTTAAACCTATGCCCTCTAGTTTTAGATTCCTACTTTTGGGAAAAGATATTGACTAGCTGATCTATATTGCTCATTATTTTATAGACTTCTATAAGTTCACCCCTCAGTCTTCTACGCTCCAGAGGAAAAACCGTCCCCAGTCAATCCAGCCTCTCCTTATAACTCAAACCATCAAGTCCTGGTAGCATCCTAGTAAATCTTTTCTGCGCTGTTTCTAGTTTAATAATATCCTTTCTATAATTGGGTGACCAGAACTGTACATAGTATTCCAAGTGTGGCCTTACCAATGTCTTGTACAACTTCAACATGTCATCCCAACTTGTGTATTCAATGCTGTGACTAATGAATCCAAGCATGGTGATGAATGCCTTCTTCAGCACTCTGTCTACCTGTGACTTCACTTTCAAGGAGCTATGAACATGTGCTCCTAGATCTCTTTGTTCTGTAACTCTCCCCATTATGGTATGGAATGTATGGAATATATTGTATGAAGCAATGCTACCACACTACATGTGGTTGAGCAGATCTTTGGGATGTTTAAACTATACTTCTACTGCTCAGACCTCTCTGGAGCAGCACTTGCAGTGCATCACTGAGGATGTTCCAAAATTCATTGTGGTCTTCTGCATGTTTGCATAACCTTGCAAGGGAGCAACCCTTGCGCCCATCTGTAGGGGGAGGACAAAGAGAAGAGGCAACCAATATACAACTCCTTCTGGCTGGGCTGTCTGTGATCAACTCATCTGACTGTGATTCTAGTTCCAACTCCCCAACAGTCCCACACCTTACTATATCCCATATCACAGCATCCACTTGGCCTCAGTACAAAAACAAAAGCTGAAAAAAATAAGTTTTTCAAACCAAGCTTACAAATAAAAGCATGCCATATTGCAGATAAGCATTAACTCAACATCAGTATGCATTACATTAGTATCTTGTTTCTTATAGCTTTATGAACCCTAGTGCTGCTACTCAGTGCCATCCTAATGGTGCCAGCATAGTTGGTGACTTTGTGGGGAAGATGTTAGATGGTAGAAGGCAAATTATTTGGCTATTGCTGGGTGAAACCACTGGGGAAAGAGATTATGTATCAGAATGTTGTCATCCATTGTTTCAGCTCACATGCTGGCCTCAGCATTGGTGAGTTCCGCTTGAATCATGCAGCCACTAACTTAGCACAACATTTGGAAAGTATTAACAGGATTTAACAAAGCCAGCATAGGTTTATGAAAGGAAAATCATACTTAACAAATCTACTAGAGTTTTTTTTAGGATGAAACTAATAGAATAGATATGGGAGAACCACTGGATGTGAAGTATTTGGATTTTCTAAAGGCTTTTGATAAGGTCTCAAGCACATGGGATTGAGCATGGATAAAGAATTGATTGACAAACTGTAAACAGAGTGTGGGAATAAATGGGTCTTTTTCCAAGTGGTAGTCAGTGACTGGTGGAGTACTGCAGGGATCAGGCATTGGGCCCCAGCTGTTCACAATATTTATGTGACCTGAATGAGGGAACCAAATGTAACATTTCTAAGTTTGTTGACGGCACAAAACTGGGCGGAACTGTGATTTGCAAGGAGGATGCAAGGAAACTTTCAGGGTGATTTAGATAAGTTGAGTGAGTGGGCAAACATATGGAAGAGGCAGTACAATGCGACTTAATATGAAGCTGTACACTTTTGTGAGGGGAAAAACAGAAAGGAAGAGTATTTAAATAGTGACATATTGGGAAATGTGAATATTCAAAGGGATCTGGGTATCCTTTATTATGTTTAAACACCTGCCAAGCATTCCAGTTTAATGAGACAAACAAGGACAACAGTTCAATTATTTCTTTAACACTTCTAGTACCAATTCAAATGTAAACAGTTGCAAGTCATTAACTCTTTACTGAACTTTAACTTCAACTGGACATCAACTTCAACCGGACATTAATTTTAACTATTTAACTGAAAATAGATACTACTGAGTTAGGAAAATCTTGGCCAAGAAATATCCTTGATGTAGAATCTATCTTCTTCTCTGATGCATCCTTCAGGGTACAAGTCTTGTTCTTGCGATGGTTGGTCTCTTTGAGTTATCATTGCCAAAGGACTGCAGTGGCTTTTATCCACAATTCTCCTCTTGCTTCCGGAAGATTGTTTGTCATCTAGCCAACTGTGCTACCAGAAACTGATCACGTGGCTCAATCATCCAATGAAATTACTTTTGAACAACGACATGATGCTTAGTTCAATTGATATGTCCCATAAAAATCAGAGTCATGTTATCTCAGTTAACGTAAACAATTTCCCTTATTTGGGAAGCTTCAGATCACAGTTCCCAGGCCAGAGCCTCTTTACAACTTGCATCTGGTTTTAACTTATATTGACCAAAATTCCCAGCATGCTTAGCTCTCAGCCAGAATAGCCACTTTAAAGCCGTTATTGCCATTATTGTTGTTAAATCATTGTTGCAGCCATTCGTTCTCCATTCACACCATGTCCACCAGTCAGTGAAAGTGGAGAGGCAAGCACAGCAAGCAATTAGGAAGGCAAATTGCCTTCATTGCAAGAGGATTTGAGTTCAGAAGTAGGCTGTCTTACTGCAGTTATACAGGGCGTTGAGAAACCACACCTAGAGTATTGCATGCAGTTTAGGTCTTTATACCTAAGAAAAGATTTATATAGAGGGAGTGCAGCGAAGGTTCACCAAACTGATACTGGCGTTGGCAGGGCTGTCCTATGATGGGTGATTACTGAATATAGACCCAGTCAAGCCAGAGTTTGGAAGAATGAAAGGAGAGCTACACAGACTAGATGTTGGGAGAATGTTTTCCCTGGCTGGGGAATCTAGAACGAGGGATCACAGTCTGAGGATATGGGATAAACCATTTGGGACTTAGAGGAGGAGAAATTTCTTCATCCAGAGTGGTAAGCTTGTGGAATTCTATACCACAGAAAGCATTCAAAGGCAAGCATTATGGGCAGAATTTTCTGAGAAAAGTTCAAAGTGCTGAACAGGTGAGAAAGCAGGAGGTTTTCTCACCTGTTTTGACAGAGAGATAAGTTATGTATAGGTCAGGCTCACCTGACTTGAATGCCTCAGAACTGAATTTCTTCTATGATTCTCGCTGGTGAGGACCTTCATAGTGAGATTAGAAAGCTAAGTGAACCCAGACTATGATGCCCCAGCCTCACAAATAAGATTAAAATTAGGTTATTAATATTTAAATATTTAAGGCTAATTATGCTGGCAGATCGGGACCCTCTTGCTCAAATTTCCCTCCCCACTACTTGAAAACATACCGGATGGGATTTTATCAAGGAGTTAAATATAGCTCTTGTGGCTGAGGGGATTAAAGGATATGGGGGGAAAGCAGAATCAGGTTAATGCACTGGATGATCAGCCATGATCATGATGACAGGGCAGGCTCAAAGGGCTAAATGACCTGCTTCCTAGTTCCTATGTTTTGATCTTCTCCATCTGAGTTAGAATATGCCTGCCTCTCTTTGGTTTGGTGCAGCTCCTTCCAGTTTATGCTCCTATTGTCCAAAATGGAGAAAGAACCATGTTGGTAAATGTGTTGCAATGTATTTGGGTGATGATTGTGATGGTTGCATTGTTGGTATATGTGCAGGTTATGAGATGTTAATCTGAGGCTTGTGACAGTGTTCAGTGTGGGAGGGTACAATGAAGCTACAAATGTACAATATCAGCCATGATTGATAAAGAAAAGAAAGCTTTGCATTTCTATCGCATATGTCACCATCATAGGATGTGCTAAAATGCTTTACTAGTAAGGTTCTTTTGAAGCGTGGTCACTATTATAATGTGCGAAATGCAACACCAATTCATGTGCAGCAAGCTCTCACAACTTTGGACCATGCTCCATGTACTGTTTTGCCATATTTCAATATCCTTCATGCACAAACTCATGTCAGAAGCAATATATGTGGGTAAATCACGCATTACGCTAGCCATACCCATTTTCAGACTGTTCAATTTTCCAGCCTGTATGTGTAAAAACCATAAATGGGTGACTGAAATTGTTTAAAAATGTTGCTGAGAGTGGTGTATTTGGCTTAGGCCCCTCGTGCAGATGTTTGTACCCAGTCCATTCAGTGTATTGAACTCGGGCTGAATGGCTTACTCCTGTTCCTATGTGAAAGGCTTTCCTCTGCAGGTTGTTGAGAGACTCAATGAATACATAAGAACATAAGAAATAGGAGCAGGAGTAGGCCATCTAGCCCTTCGAGCCTGCCCTGCCATTCAGTAAGATCATGGCTGATCTGAAGTGGCTCAGTTCCACCTTCCCACCTTCTCCCCATAACTCTTAATCTCCCTGCCTACCAAAAACCTATCTACCCGTGTCTTAAATATATTTAGCGAGGCAGCCTCCACCACTTCAACGGGCAGAGAATTCCAGAGATTCACCACCCTTTGAGTGAAGAAGTTCCTCCTCAACTCCGTTCTAAACTGCAAACCACCCCCCCCCCCCCCCCCCCCATCTTGAGGCTGTGCCCTCTAGTCCTAGTTCAACTTGCAACTGTTCCTCAAAGGAAAAACCTTGGGCGACTGTCGTTGGAGTCTGCATGGGTTTCCACCGGATGCTTCTCCCACAATCCAAAGATGTGCAGGATAGGTGGATTGGCCATGCTAAATTGGCCCTTAGTATTCAAGGATGTATAGGTTAGGGGGCTTAACGGGGTACATGTGTAGGGTTACAGGGATGGGTTGGATGGTCTTTTGCAGAGTCAGTGCAGACTTGATGGGCCAAATGGCCTCCTTTTGCACTGTAGGGGCGACGGTGCAGAGGGACCTCGGGGTCCTTGTGCATGAGTCGCAAAAACCCAGCTTGCAGGTGCAGCAGGTGGTCAGGAAGGCGAATGGGATGCTGGCCTTCATCGCGAGGGGGATTGAATATAAAAGTAGGGAGGTCTTGCTGCGGCTGTATAGGGCATTGGTGAGGCCGCAGCTGGAGTACTGTGTGCAGTTTTGGGCGCCGTACTTACGCAAGGATATTTTAGCCTTGGAGGGAGTGCAGAGGAGGTTTACTAGGCTGATGCCGGAGTTGAGGGGGTTGAGCTATGAGGAGAGGCTGAATAGATTAGGCTTGTACTCGTTAGAGTTTAGAAGAATGAGGGGAGATCTCATTGAGACGTATAAGATGATGAATGGGATGGATAGGATAGAGGTGGAGAGACTCTTCCCGCTCAGAAAGGATAGTAGGACTAGGGGGCATAGCCTCAAGATAAAGGGGGGGGGCGGTTTAGAACAGAGTTGAGGAGGAACTTCTTCACTCAAAGGATGGTGAATCTCTGGAATTCTCTGCCCGTTGAAGTGGTGGAGGCTGCCTCGCTAAATATTTTTAAGACGCGGGTTGATGGGTTTTTGATGAGAGAGGGGATTAAGGGTTATGGGGAGAGGGCGGGAATGTGGAACTGAGCCACGACAGATCAGCCATGATCTTATTGAATGGCGGGGCAGGCTCGAAGGGCTAGTTGGCCTACTCCTGCTCCTATTTCTTATGTTCCATGGTTCTATGAAAAAGAATGACCTAAAAATATAAATAAATTCAGGGTCTCTGAAGGGAACGAATATCTTGTATTTGAGTATTGTTCCCCTGAGTACCTGTCCTTTAAACCACAATAAAAGCACCCTATTGATAAGTATTCGCCTAGTCCTTTGCAAAGTAACACATTAATGTGGATCTCAGTGTGCCCTGATTACTGCCTTTATATTGTGTCACCAGCCCACATTTTGGTTTCCAGGCTGCAATACTAGATTTTAAAAAAAAGCCCATAACTGCATTGCAGGGCCTGTCCTGCTGATACAGCAGAGTCAACAATCTGGCTGTGAATAAAGCCTGACCAACAGTCAAACATCTCTACCATGTTCCCCGGTACTGAGCCCTGACGAGTCAGCCAATAGAATACGTTTCCTCTCAATTAAGTGGCTTAGTCTCACTGAAAAATAAAAATGGGTCAGTGCGATTATACATCTAGCCTTCTAAAGAAAGAATTCGAAAGGATCCAAGATTAACTAACACCCATGGTATAGTCTGAGAACAGTGAAAAGCACCTCACACCTGTACTGTAGTAGTGTGAATTTACCATTTTCAGTCAAACTAGGTAGGCCTCACTTTATTGCTGTTATTCATGTTGGTTCATGTATTTCAGAGCCCAACAATTGCATCGGCAAACACATCAATTGCGGCCAGGTATCTTGAGGAAGAGGATAAGAGATCGCAGCAACTTTTAAAACGCCTGGACATGCATATTGAGGAACTCAAAACTGATAGTGAAAGAACTGTTGACAAATACATATAATCCACTGTGATCCAACAGCAGCTCACAGGTCCAGATAATGGATATTATTCAGTGATAGACTGAATAAAATGGAGCTATTATGTGTCCAGCTTCGGTGATTTTTTACATTTTGAACTGTACCTCATATACATCAGAGTATGCATTGACCATCCTTAACCTTTCCCTGATTTCTTAATAACCTGTGGTGCTGTACTTGAAGTTACTGGTCTAGAATCATGTTAGCCTGCGCATGTCACAATGTGCAATTGGTGCTACTCATGGCCAACTCTTCCCTAAAATCCAGTCTCTGAGATTTCAGAGATGACACTAAGAAACCACTCAGGTACCTAGAACAGTCCGAGGATTTAACATTGTAATAGTCAGGCAGCAGGGCATGGTTACATCAGTACTTGTGACCAAACATTCATGAACCTTTTGAAGATGAGCTACCATCCCCCATTGGTGCTGCTCTAAGGATGTTACGGTGGTCAATAAACTCCCCAAAATATAACAAAGGAGGAAACAATCAGCTGCCTGCTTGATAGCTGTATTTTGATACAACATTGGGGGCCCAAGAATGACCAGTCAACAAGCTTCGTGTTTTAAATTACATGTCTGACAGTATGTTATATAAGTCTAAAATCTTGGTATTTGTTTATACTTTTAATGCCGCTTTAAACATAAATTCCAGTTAGCAAAAAAGTTTGAAATTGTCTATTAAAAAGAACTCAATGTGCAGTGGAAGGAATGAAACTGATGAGTTCATCCTTTGGTTGTTAATTCTTCTTCAGTTCTGCATAAGTAACAGAATCCCACACCACACTGGTATTATTTCAAATGCCCTGCATCTTACTGAAAGGATTAATTAAGACAGTTAATTGTTTCATAAAGGGAAATGCCAGTGCTAATTTATAATGGCATATTTATGTACATAAGATTTATCAATAAACTTTATACGTAATTAAATGCTGGACCAAGTTTGTTCATTCAAGTATAATGATGTGATGCCTGGGGGAGGGAAAGAGGGTGGGTGAACATGTGGGGCAGGGTGGGGATAGGGGGGAAAGGGAGGTGGGAGGAGTTGGGGGGGGAAAGGGTGGGGTGGGGGGGGAAGCATGGGTGGGGAGAGTGGGGAGGAGGGGAAGGGGGGAAGGAGGGGGAAGGGAAGGGGGGAAGGAGGGGGAGGGGAAGGGGGGAAGGAGGGGGAGGGGGAAGGGGGGAAGGAGGGGGAGGGGAGAG